>NC_081363.1:63782120-64982120 GCF_030684315.1 Stegostoma tigrinum | reverse complement strand
TTTGGTGGGACACAGGCCAGGACCAGGCAGGTGAGACTAGTTTAGTTTGGGATTATGGTTAGCATGGACTGGTTTGACCAAAGGGTCTGTTTCTATGCTGTATGATTCTGTGACCCTATAAGAATTATTGCAGGTGATTCTCCAGCTGTGATTTAATAAATCAGCCAAGTCTAATTCTTTCTCAGCCTGTTGAAGACAGTTTTAGCTAACTGGAAGTCAGAGGAGAAGGGTTGGAGCTGGGTGATGTGTTCCACTGTGTAGAAACACTAAGTGGGACATGGACTGACTGTAAACGGTAAATTATCACAGAGACTGTAATTGTGACTTTCGAGGCCATTTCAAAAGTGTACCAATTGCTTTGCAAGTGCTTTCTTCATCATTAAGTATCATTCTCATTAACGAGCAACGTCTCCATTTCAATACTTTGAGCAATCATACTGTACTTGTCAAATGAACTGCATCCTCCTTTCAGGCAGTATAACTTAGTTTCCTTTAAATGGTTTCTTGTGAATTGCCCTGATGAATGCAAGATAAAAATTTTTAATAAAGTGTATTTTACAGCAAAACTCAAAGTCTGTGTTACCAAGGAACTATAAAAATCAAATAAGAATGTCAGAGCGTACTTCATTGTTCCTATCATGGAAGTCAGAGTATTTTAAAAGGAGAGCTTAAGGATAATTTTTTGGGGGGAAAATAAACATTATGTTCCATTTTTAAATATGTTTTTTGTTATAATGTTCCATTTTTGTTTATTTACATTGAAACAATGAGATACAGAAACATCGTTGGAGCTACTTGAGCTTGTACGCGTTTAGAAGTGAATTATTGTTGGTAATAGTGTGGGCTACGTTAGGTACCTCTTCATGTTAATTCAATTACCTTAGTCAGGAGCAGGAAGTGCTGCCTGAATTTTATCTGTAGTGGCCAGAAAAGCACTGTTTAATAAAGTACAAGCATTAAAAACACAAGGAAATCCAGCATCGGCAGTTCCCATTATCTCAGGAAATTAAATAGGTGGTCCAAAGCATTAGCCTACTGTCCTTTCACTTCAGTTTAGATACGATAGAAGTCTCTTTCTGCTGATCATTAGTTTCTGTATTAAATTATTTTCAGCAAACTCACATCAGTTCACAGTGAAATACAGTAAAGAAAGCCTTGTATTTATACAACACCTCATCACATTTCAAAGCACTTTACTGAATTGTAATTGAAGTGCAATAACTTATGTAGATAAACTTGACAGCTAATTTGAGGAAATTCCATCAACAACAATGTCATGAATGACCAGTTAATCTCTTTTGTGTGGCGTTGATTAAGGGCTATTCTTTAAGTAGTATAAAAATTGCATTAGCTATTCTGTATTTGGAACTTTTCCTGATTACTGAACTGGAAAACCACTCGCGTTTATGTGCTCACAGTCTGGCGTGGACCTTGAATTCACGATATTTTGACAGTCTGGCGTGGACCTTGAATTCACAATATTTTGACTCAACAGACGTAGTCATATAGTATGGAAACAAACCCTTTGGTCCAACCAGTCCATGCTCAACATAATCCCAAACTAAACTAGTCCCACCTGCCTTCTCCTATCCCATATCTGTCCAAATATTTCCTATTCAAGTACTGAGCCAAATGTCAGCATAGTTTAGACTCCTTTCTAAGTATGGATTCAAACAGGTTGTAAATGAAACAAATAGGTACTTTATTTTATTTACTTATGCTTTATTTGCGTTGCATGTTTGAAGATTAAACTGGATGCAATGCTGGAAGTCTCCTCTTCCCATCCTTGCCTTAATGAGTTTCCAAATTTAAGACTTTTTAAAAGCAGTGTATTTTATAAATTTTTTTTAAAGGAATTTGTTGGATAGTGTTCATGTTGCCAAAACAATAACCGAGGCTTGGATTATTAATCCGTTAGATGTGAGTTCAAGTTCTGCTATGGCAGGTTGGGAATTTGGATGGAGTTTTTTGTTTAAAAATGTGACTATTGAGTTACAAACACAACCTATTTAATATTCTTCAGGGAAGGGAATGCGCCGTTCATCTGTGTGTCTCTTCCAACACCTAGTAAACCACACAGGTGTCACAAAATAGCAAGATAGTCATGATTGTTGGACGTCAATCATCTCAGTTCCAGGACATCTCTGCAGGAGTTCCTCAGGGTAGTATCCTTGGCCCAGACATTTTCAGCTGCTCCATCAATAGGTCAGAGTGTGAATGTTCACTGGTGGTCACACAATGACCAGCACCATTTGCAACTTTTCAGATACTGAAGCAGTCCATATACAAATGCAGCAATATCTGGATAACATCCCAGGCTCGGCAGACAATTGGCAAGTAACATTCGTGCTGTGACTATCACCAATGAGAGACAATCTAACCACCGCCTCTTGACATTCACCGGTGTTACCATCATTGAATCCGCACTATCAACATCCTGAGAGTCATCGTTGACCAGAAACTCATTCACCTGGACTCTCCATGTAAAAACAAGAGCAGGTCAGAAACTAGGAATACTCCAGTGTGTAACTCACCTCCTGACTCTTTGCAGCCTGTCCACCCTCTAAAAGGCACAAACATCCTACTTTCCTGGATGAGTGCAGCCCCAACAACAGTCAAGAAACTTGACACCATACAGGACAAAGCAGCCCTCTTGATTGGCACTACATTCACAAGCATCCATTCACTCCACCACCGACACTTAATTGTTGCAGTGTGTACTGCCTACATGATACACTGCGGAAATTTATCAAAGATCCTCAGATGGCGCCTTCCAAATCCATGACGACTTATATCTAGAAGGATAAGGGTAGCAGACATATGGAAACACCACCACCTTCAAGTTGCTCTCCAAGCCACTCACCATCTGACTTGGAAATATATGGCTGCTTCTTCACTATCCCTGGGTCAAAATCCCGGAATTTCCTCTGTAATGGTGTTGTGGGCCAACCTACAGGTGGTGCACTGCAGCAGTTCAAGAAGGCAGCTCATCACTACCTTCTCATGGGCAAGAAATGCTGGCCAGCTACTGATGTCCACATCCCACAAATGAATTAATTTTTAAAAAAAACTGCCACAAAGAATACCACAGGCACTCTTTGGTTTATGAAGGCAGCCTACCAACATCTCCTCCTCAGGGTACCTAAATGAAGATAAAATCACTTTAGTCTGACAGGACCATTAGGAGTAGAGACAGCTGGTGGTGTTTTAATTTGACGGTCACCATGCCTTAAGCAAGGGCAAGGACAGTCCTTCATGGTAACCTCAGCCAGTGTGGGAATTGAACCCACATTGTTGACAATATTCTGCTCACAAACCAGCACACAGCCATCTGAGCCAGCCAAATGCCAGAGAGTCACTGGAAGAGCATTGACTGGAGTTGTATGTTGGAATCAGGCAAAATTCCTGATACAGTAGACTCCAATGATTTGTTCAATAAGTTAAATTTTCCTATGTGCAATTTCTCTATAACTGCAACTGTCTGAAAGAGCTCAAAATAAGTCAGAGAATTTGGATGGTTGTAACTCATTTAACCTTAATAGTTACCAAGAAACAAATAGAGTATTAAATATTTGAATATTCCATTTCCTTTAACATTCCATTAACCTTCTTTATCATCTGCTGAATTTGTATACTAGCTTTTTTGTGATTTACGCATGGGGAAGCCAAAATTCCTTCCTGCTGTAGCTTCCTGCCCTTTTTTTCTGTTTAAATAATATTCAGCACCTCTATTCTTCCTACCAGAGTGCACAATTTTATATTTTTCCGCATTATATTCCTTTTGCCACTTCTTGTTCACTTGCTTAACCTGTCTGTATTTCTCTGCAGGTTCTTTGTGTCACCTTCGCTACTTGCCTTCCCACCTATTTTTATTTTATCTGTAAACTTGGCTATTGTATATTCATTTTCCTCATCTAATATATATCGTAAATAATTGTGGCTGTAGTACTGATCCCTTTCGCACTCCACCACTTTCAAGTTGTCATCTTAAAAATATTTCTTCATTCCGCTCTCTGTCTTCTGTTAGTATACCACAAACACCATAGGCTGTTATTCTTATTGAGTATTAACTAAATATATTCTGGAAATCCAAAAATATTTCAGTTGCTGCTTCCCCTTTATCTACCTGTTTGTTACTTCCACCAATTATCAAATGATTGCCAATGACACAGATAGTACAGGATTAAATTACAATTAGAACAAGAAGATGGAGCAGATTAACCTTGAAGTCTGAAGGAGTTTTCACTCTGTGCTCCTCTTTCCACTCTTCAGTTGTTTCTCATCAGCCTGATGGGCACAGTCCTTCAGCATAGCTAGTTGTTAGTTCCATTTTTCCTACTGTTATGACCAAGATGGGACCTTGCACCCCATCTGTTTGGCACCCCTTCCCACTTGGCATCTGACCCATCTGGTACTCTATCTCTACTCATTTGGCATCGTACCTCTGTCATGCTATCTGCTCCACACCTGGCATGCTCTTAACTGGCCAACAGGCACTCAACCCTCCCCAAATCACACATTATATTTCAGAGTATGGAAGCGACTGATATGAAAGGGAGCCTGGTTTTCTAATTGTGCTTAAATGCAGTGCCGAAAGTACATGTGTGCGGTGGACAAGACCACCTTCAAAAGTCACCGAATGCCAAAGAAAATTTATTTTTGGGACACCTGATAAAACAAAGATTCTCCCCTCCCATAAATAAAAAGGCTGGAAATGGACGTAAGCTACTTCTCCAATCACAGACTGTTCATGTATGAACCAAGCACCAACTTGTTAGCAGTTAGCCAGCAGTCAGGAAGGTAATTGTTGACTTTGTAGCGTCAGGTTTGTTTTTCAGAGACCCTCACGGACTTGATGCAAGAGCAAGACACTGACCTGGTTACAAAAACTCAATCCTTTATTATTAAGCAAGTGCAAGCTGCGGAGGATTGCTGTACGCAACCCACCACAGAGGGCTGAGTATCGTGAGCGATTCTCCCCAAACAGGGGACAGTCCCTGCTTTCATACCCTTGGAATTAGCAGATACATAAAACAAGTACTACATCTGAGAACAGGATACAGTTTTGATTGTCACGAAGTGTATGATAGCGACAGGATGCGATTTCAAGTGGTGACAACTGCCTGGCTTGATCAAAGGTCACTGACCTGACCATCTCAGCAGAAACAGGGAGAGGCAGCAGTTTGGGTAGAGCCATAAAGATTACAGAGCTTAATTCTTTTTGCGTTTACAGTTTCACACCCAATCCTATTTGGGCAGGAAGTTGAGACAGTGTTCACATATCCCTGTTTGAGGAGATAAGGAGCATAAAAATTCATGGGATGTTAACCTATTAACATCTCATTCTCTCTTTTTATCATTCCATGATAACCTATATCAGGGCCCAGAAGGGAGCTACTGGTCTGTCAGTAATAATTCTGCAACAAGACTTCAGGTATAACAGGAACACGCAGCAAACAATTACGACAATCAGTGAGACAACTGACCCATGCAGTAGGTATAAGCCCCAAGAACCACCCAGAAACCATCCCAGCCATCCTTCCCCAGGTCTGGGTCCTTCTCTGTACTGGTCCAGCTGACCTTGTATGGCTTGGATAGCTTCAGTAATATTATAGGATTCATTGGTAACTTGGGTAATGCAATTACCCCTATAATCGTACATACTCCTTGTTGAGCTGAAGTTCGGCTAATCCTCGATTTACTGTTTCCAGCGCCAACATCATGCTACCATAAGTCCACTGTATGCCTGAAGTCACATTTACCGGTTCTGATTCCGAACAGGGACAGTTCAGTAGCCCTCCTTTAGTTGTACAAGTTCATTTTACATACTCTTGGGGCCAGGAAGCATAATGGGGATGGTTGGTGATGTTTACTAAGGCATATACACAACAACTTCCAGTACCATTAAAACAAGTTGGCCCCCTTCCTTCCCACACTTAGGTTTAGTACCTATACAATTGGAGGGATCGTTAACGATCAATTCCACACATTGACCCTGCACACCCCTCCTCCAAGTTCCTCCCCTTTGCAAGGATCACCAGAATAATCTACTTCGTAGAGTTGGTGAGGATTCCATCCTGGGGTTGCTACAAGTAAAGCTTCTACAGACTGTGCTAGCGGATAACACACTGTTCGATCCCCATGCAGTTGGATACGTGCCTTATAAAAAAAATTGTCCTCCAACCCTCTTACAGTTGGGACAATACGTAGTCCGATGATTAATTTCAAGATGGTGAGGGAACCCATTGTTTACAGTCACTTAGGTGGATCCAGTGATTCTGCCCTTTGACTTGCAGCGCAGTTGGAATCTGAAGAAGCATTTGAAATGTCCCTTTCCACCTTGGTCCAAGCTTGGGACGATCCCAATCTCGAATGAGCATGCAATCTCCTATCTGCAGCCACAAAGAACAATTCTGATCCTTAAGGTCCTGGTCTGATATCTGCAAAGGTGGTCCGAAGGCACACTTTACTTGTGAGTGGAGAAACTGCAGAGACAACGTTAGCTGCTGGAAGTACTTTTGCATTTCCTTACCCATGACATTCGAGGCTGTTTGGGTGGCTGGGCTGGTATTGGCATCCCAGGGTCTCCTACTGGGTTGGCTATAGACTGTCTCTGGTGCCGTGAGTCCAGTAGTGGAGTGGGGTATTATTCTCATGTGATACAGAGCTAGCGGCAAAACCTTTAACGAGTTAAGGCTGGTTTCAGATGTTAGCTTAGTCAGTTTAGCTTTGAGAGTTCGTTCGCACTTTGCACTATCCCCGCCGCCTGGGGGTGGTGGCACAGTGGAATTGTTGTTGGATGTGTAACACATCGCACAATTAATCTTTCGTACAAAATGGGGGCCATTATCTGAACAAATTTGTCGAGGCAATCCAAACCTTGGCATTACTTCAGTTAATAACAGCTTTACCACCGTCGAGGTTTTGTTATTTGTCATTGGGAAAGCCTCTATCCATCTACTGAATACATTTACAATCACAAGACAATATTTATAGCAATGTACATGTGGTAATTCAATAAAATCTAGCTGAACACATTCAAACAGTCCACCTGGCAAGGGTGTTCGTTTTGGTGAGCATCTCACTCCCTGAGCAACATTGTTTTGTTGGCATGTCAAACATGATGTTGTATGAGACTGGGCTGCCTCAGCCAGCCAGGGGTGCCACCAGGTACGGAGCATGATACCACCCATTCCCTCCTTACCAACGCGGGTATCAGAATGAAGACAATCAATGAGCAAAGGCAACAAAGCGTCAGGGATACACACTTGGCCGATTGGAGTAACCGAAAGGCCTGATGATGCAGAATGCGAACATCCATGCGCCTTCCAAATATCCTTTTTAGATGCGGGGGCATCCCCCTGCCAGCGCTGAACAGTGACAATATCTGTCATTCCCGTCGTGTTCAAAGCCTGCAAGCGATTTATCGCCTGCTTGCTCTTAGGGGGCATAATAAAATTTGGCAGCCTGATCAGCCTGAGCATTGCCCTAAGTAATTGCAGAGTCATCGGAGGCATGGGCAGTGCATTTGATAATAGCCAATTGTTTAGGCAGAAGGATTGCCTGGAGAAGGTTTTGGACATACAAAGAATTCTGGATGGGTGTGCCCGAGGATGTTAAAAACCCACGCTGAGACCATAGCTGGCCGAAGTCGTGGGTGATGTCAAAGGCATACCGAGAGTCAGAGTAAATATTCGCTGCCTTCCCTGAGGCTAGAATGCAAGCACGGGTGGGGGCAAAAAGTTCTGCTTTCTGAGCAGACATGGGGTGGGGCGCATCAAACACCGCCGCTTCTAATTGGAGGCGGTGTCGACAATTGCATACCCGGAGAGGGAGGGTACAGAAAGGGGACATGGAGGAACTGCTGTCAGTAAACAAGATAAGGTCCGGAGAAGGGAGAGGGACGTCAGTAAGGTCTGGGTGGGGAGAGGTTAGAAATTGGTTCCTTTGTAAGCAGTCATGTGGGGGTTCTAAGACCTCATCCGGGGTGGGGCGGTCTCAAAAATGTGTCTGGGTTAATAGTGGAGCAGAAAGAGAACATCAAAAGGGGATTGTGAAGGAGTGCTACTTCGTAGCGTCTTAAATGTGCCTCGGTAAGGTGTTGAGCCTGGGTGGAGGTGAGGAGAGCTACAACAGCATGTGAGGTATAGACGGTAAGAGGCTAGAGGCCACAGTGACTGAAGAATAAATCGCAGGAAGAATCTGAGAACAAGGAGGTAGCCCCAGGGCTACAGAGTTCATGCAAGTAGAGTAGTTGGCAACCGGTCGTTTGCAATCGCCATGAGTTTGTGTCAAGACCCCAGTCGTGCATCCATCCAAAATATTAACATATAACTGGAAAGGCCTGTCATATAAAGGCCTTCCCAAAGCCAGGGCAGCAGCAGGGTCTGCTTTTAATCCTGTAAAGGCTGACTTTTATTCGTCAGAGAGGGTGAAGCTTTTTGGGGCTTTACAAGAAGCCAAAGGGGTCTGTAGTTTAGTGAGTAAAGTTACATTAGGGAGCCATGGTCGACAATAATTAACCAATCCTAAAAAGGCCCTCATTTGCTTAGGGGTGGTGGGCAAGGAGGTCATAAGAATAGGCGAAATACATTCCAGGGCGAGTCTACGGTGGCGGTGGTAAGGACACAGGCCATTGCTGGGGCTCGTGGTGGTGTTGGTTGGTCAAAGACAGGTAGGGTTGTGGAGGGGGTAGTGGTCCTGGTGGGGCAAGGGTGTGCCTTCCCCAGTCCTCCTCGCCTTGCTCGTCTGTGTCGTTACTTTGGAACAACATCGGCAAGCCAGATATATCAGGAGGTACCTCCGATTTTTCTTTTTCATCAATTTGGCCTGCCGCTCTAATCCCTGTCCTCTGTTTCATCTTTCCCTTTCCAGCCCTGCTTGTTTAACCCTTTCCCTTTCATTCATTTCATGATCCTCACACTGCACCTTTAAAACTTCCCAGGGTTTTGGTTTCCCCTCATTATCACAAGCGCAAATCCCTCTCTGACGTGCATTATTCTCCCAGCTGGGTCCTGTTTAGATTTATTTATTATTTCCTCAGCAGTCTTTCTCCACGTGGATATTAAAGTTCTCCATTTTGTCCTTTTTACATTTCCAAATTGCCTCTTCCACTTTTGTACATTTACCTACATCCCAACTTCCCCCTATTGGCCAAATTTCATTTCCCAATTTCTTGTTTAGGCATGCTGACAGACGTCTGAATCGCTCTTCATTTTCAGGGTCATCCCGACATAATCGATGCAAAGGTGTTCTGGCATCTGACTTATCCAACATCTGTCTCATTTTAACGCTTCAACTTCTTACTTATTTCTGTATACTAGTCCGGTGTCCTTGGTCTCCATACCCACTTCAGGGTCCTAACCTTCGCGGGTGGTTGAGACAGACACTGTAGTTATCCTTTACCTTAGGTGCTAAGTTACAGGGACTCGAACCCCAGTATTGGAGGACTCTAACCTCTGAATTCCAGGGGCCTCTAACGCCCGAATTCCCGGTACTTACAGTAGGGAGGACTCTAACCTCCTTGCCGAATTAGTTTGTCAATCTGCACTGATCTGGCGCCTCGAACCCCAGCCACCGGGGGATTCTAACCTCCCGGAATTAGTTTGTCAATCTGTGCTGACCTGGCGAACTTCCCGGAATTAGTTTACCTTAGCCCTGGGGACTCTAACCTCCAGGCATAGGATCAATCAGTGTACAAGATTGTGAGTCGTTGCAGGGTTCCCTCTGTACAGAGCCACGTAGGGTCGAGGGACCGCACAAGTGGTAGGTTAGTGAGAGAGACCAAGGTGAATCATACTTGTGGGCCCGTCTGTCTCACGTCACCGACACTGGAACGATCACTTATTCTGTTCTCCACGTAAGACCTCTGTACACTGTGCCTGTTACCTGCTCACTGTGCCAAATGTTGGGTTTGTTTTTCAGAGACCCTCACCAACTTGATGCAAGAGCAAGACACTGACCTGGTTACAAAAACACAATCCTTTCTTATTAAGCAAATGCAAGCTGCGGAGGATTGCTGTACACAACCCGGCCCAGAGTGCTGAGTATTGTGAGCGATTCTCCCCCAACAGGGGATAGTCCCTGCTTTTATACCCTTGGAATTGGCAGATACATAAAACAAGTACTACATCTGAGAACAGGATACAGCTTTGATTGTCACAAAGTGTATGATAGCGACAGGATGCGATTTCAAGTGGTGACAACTGCCTGGCTTGATCAAAGGTCACTGACCTGACCATCTCAGCAGAAACAGGGAGAGGCAGCAGTTTGGGTAGAGCCATAAAGATTACAGAGCTTAATTCTTTTTGTGTTTACAGATGTTTCACACCCCTACATATGCTTCACACTATTCGGGCAGGAAGTTGAGACAGTGTTCACATACCCCTATCTGAGGAGATAAGGAGCATAAAAATTCATGGGATGTTAACCCATTAACATCGAATTAGGGAGTCGTCATTGACCAGGGACCGAGGCCAGGATGGAGAACTTGTTAAGTCTGATATGCAGAGCTGACTGCCGCTCTTTGCCAAGGCAAGAAGGGTCTTTTGAGAGATCCATCTGATAAGTCTGGGGATATTGGGACATTGGGAGGAATTAACTGCAGGAGGATTTGGGGAGGAAGGAGCAGGCGAGGGGTTGATGGAGGAGAGATTAAGGCTGCAAGAGAGGCAAGGAAGAAAGAAGCTGTGAAGAGGATGGGTGAGAAGGAGAAACAGGCTGCAAGGGTGTTAGGAGAAGAAGACATCAACGTGCGGTGTGGTGGGGAAAGAAGGTACGTGCAGAGGAGGACTAGGAAAAAGAAGATAGCTGTATGTGTGCAGGAGTCAGGAGAAGGAGATTGCAAGGTTGGGTGTGGGGAGGTTGAAAGAAAGAGCAAACAGTTTTAAATCTGCCAGCAAAGGAGTTTAACGTTTTAAAAATACTGTGATAGTGAATTCCTTGCAAATAAATGTTGAATCTCAGGTTTAAGATTGCATAAGTTGAGGAGTTACTATACTTAGAAGAGGAGGGGAAGAAAAGGTATAATGGATCCCATTGAAATGAACACTATGTCATATGTTAAATTCAGACTGGGGTCAGTAAAGTTGTAACTTCCTCATTAGAATGTTCCAGCTTTGTACATGTGTGTTGGTAAAGTATTAGGCTCACAAGTCTCTGAAAGGTGTGTTTAGGATGATGGCTGCAAGTGTGTAGAAGTTATTTGGTTGAATCTTTTGTTAATTTATGCCTGTTACCTTGTATCACTTCAAACACTGTTAAAACCAGCATTTGTGTGTCTTTCCTAATTGCAGTTGAACTGGGTGGCTGTTTCGGCTAGATTAGATTCCCTACAGTGTGGAAACAGGCCCTTCGGCCCAACAAGTCCACACTGCCCCTTGCGGCATCCCACCCAGACCCATCACCCTATAATCCACACACCCCTGAACACTACGAGCAACTTAGCATGGCCAATTCATCTAGCCTGCACATCTTTGGACTGTGGGAGGAAAGCAGAGCACCTGGAGGAAACCCACACAGATACGGGGACAATGTACAAACTCCACACAGACAGTCGCCTGAGGCTGGAATCAAACCCGGTTCCCTGGTGCTGTGAGGCTGCAGTGTTAACCACTGAGCCACCGTGCTACCCCTTAAGATGTGTATGTAGGAGTCGTAGACATCACTGAAAATCTGGATTGACATGCACTCCAGAGCAAGTAGGATGGCCACTTTCCTTTCTTAAAGAATGTAAAAATCCAATGGGTTTTTTGTGACAATTGATGGAAGCATGTCACCGCTGCTGAAACTAGCTTTATATTCTGGATTTATTAATTGAATTTAGATTCCACCAGCTGCTATGGTAGCATTGGAGTCAATGCTCCTCCAGCATTAGTTTGGTCTCTGGATTATTTGTCCAGTGACAGTGAGTTTCTAAGATGTTGATTTTTAATTTCATGGCCAAAGAAGAAAATAGGGTAATGTTGTTCAACAGACATACGGCTAAATTTAGGTGAGCAACGTACAATGGACTGGTGGAATTGAGAACTGGCAGATGTTGTTAATTGAAATTTCACTATGATAAATTCTGAGATTTCATTTAAAAAATATAGTTTTCTTTGTCCAGGCCCTAAAAGATTGCTGTGAAACCCAGCTCATTCACTACCTCCTTACCTGCTCCATCATCCAAGTTCAGTTCCACAAAGTGCTTTTGAGTCTTGAGACCTAGAGAACGCCTTGAGATTGGCAATGAATGCTACCTTGCCAAAGTTTCTCGATTGACAAGAATCAATAAATAAACATAAAACGTCTTTAGTGGCATAAAGTACAAAAGCTGTAGAATAACAAACACTCTTTTCAAATGCAGCAAACGGTAAGCACCTAATGCAGTACGGGCTTAAGAAACCTCAGCATAATTTGGACCTTTGGCATCAGGCTCAGTGAATTTAAAGAAACAGGCCAAATCAGGTCATTAAAGGAATGGTCTAAATCACAGAAACCTGACAATACTTCCAGTACTGTGAACTTGGATACCTTGTTTTATAAAATAAGTTTTTATTGACTTGAAATATTGCTTCATTCATCAAATTTAAGCACATCATTTGATTTGACATATCAAAATATTCTGTTTTAAGTTTCGAAGTAAGTGAGTAAGTACAGATGTCAATAAGGTTCACTATGTTGATTTTCCTTAAGCTACTGTCTTATTGACTTATTGTTCATTCCTGTAGATGAGCTTGACAGTTACATGTATCAGACTGTGGGACATGAAGCTATAGATCTATATTCTGAAGCAATTGGCTTGCCACTGTACCGTCACATTATCCAAGGTAGCAGTCTGGCAGTTGGAAGAGATTACAACAAATGTGAAGGCGATGAAGTGGAAGACCTTTACCATCTTCTGAAATTTATTAAGGTACTGATAAGAATATTTTGAATATTTTTGATGAGTTTTCTTGTAAATATTAATGAACTTTACCATCATAATTCCTTAACATAAGGAGTAATAGTATTTTTGACAAATATACGTCATAAAACTTATATCTTAGTCTTGAAATACATAAATCAGAGGGCATATATTGCACTTCACGACTGTACAATAAATGCTGGTCTGATACATGTTCTACGTTGTATTTTATATGCTTGCATTTGTTCAAATTTGAGAAATGAGTCGCTTCTCAGTGTATTTTATCCTGAATCTGCATTTGCAGACAAAAGGAATCAAAAATTTTGTTCTGTGTTCATCAATAATAGCATAAAACAATTTGATATGTTTTTCACAATACTGGTAAGTTCTTTTTAAAAAATGCTGCTATTCTTAGGTACATTTATCTTGCGTTGTGTTCCTTCATATAAGAAATACCAGTCTCACAGTAGATTGGTAAGTAGTGTTGACTTAATTTATCTGAAAATCTTTTTACAGGTTTTCTTAACACACAAACTGATAACTAGGAGATACAGAGTAACTTCTTTATACATCCTTAGTGCAGCATGCTGCTGCTTGGAACCTCATGACTACTTGTCATGTGCTGTCATCCTGGTTCTTGCCTCATTTGCATACTCAGCTCTTAAAAGTATAACATTGCATCCCCATTTTTAACCCAAGGTAAAATTATCTTCTCTAAGAGTAAAAATAGATGTGTATTTGGTAATTGCAAAACTATTTACACAGATACATGAATTATAAAATTTACAAGTTTGAGTCTATGTACAAACAGATGGTTTGTCAATTCTTCTGAGTCTTCTAGTAATATTACTTTCTGGATTTTTAGACATCACATTTGGCTTTTTTCAAACTTGTGTGTTGGTCTCTTGTGTGTTGATACAGTGTTGGTTGTAGTCTAAACTGTCTTACAGAGCTTCATGATCCCTGTTTATCTTTGTGTATGTTCAATCACAGTTGGAGTCTTGTACAATTCCCTGAACTGGCTTCTGTTTCTCCTCAACACTGCTGTACTAGATAACACAGTGTGGTGCTGGAGGAACATAGCAGGCCAGGCAGCATCAGAGGAACAGGAAAGCTGACATTTCGGGTCCCTTCTTCAGAAAAAAACGTCAACTTTCCTGCTCCTCTGATGCTGCCTAGCCTGCTGTATTCCTCCAGCTCCACGCTGTGTTATCTGTGACTCCAGCATCTGCAGTTCTTACTCTCTCTGATTGCTCTAATAGATGTTGGGTGTTTGTAGGATCTAGGCTTGTTGCACACTTTGAATCCCTTTGCAGATGAGCATGTTCCTTGAATAGAACGTGAATGACAGGTAATACATGCCCCGTGTGTAGACTAGACAGTTTTATGTCTGCAAGTTTCATCTTAATGTACCATCTTCATATCCCTTGTTTATTGAGAAGTTGGCCCTATATTTCTGAGACCTTGGGCATATGAGAACTTGGCGGAGTTTCATAATTTGCTTTCCAAGTATGATCTTTGCTGGCGATGGGAAGCCCGTATCCAGAAATTTTCCTGTTAGTTGTAGCATGGCAAAATGATCATGTTTTGTTGCCTTGTGCCTCCTGATTAGTGATTTAACATTGCAAAGCAGTTGTTTGGTGAAACTGTTGCATCTGCGATCAGGTGGTGAGTCTCTCACATGGTTTATGCCTCATTTGGTAAACATATCCGTCTGTATATTGTGGCTTATTGTCAGAAACAATCTTTTCAGGTTTACTGAATAAACTGAATTTTACACTGATTGTCTCAGCCATGGATGCACTTTGAGTGTCCTTTAATTCTCTGACTAATGGAAATTTGGAAAAATAATCAGTCATCAGGAGAAATTCTTCACCAGGTATTGTGAATAACCTGATGTGATTTTAGACAAAGGGACTGATCGAATCTTGTGAGGGTGTACAGGTTCCTTTTTTAGCTGTGGTAGGTTACTCCACCATGCTATGTATACTTTTCTTGCTGGACTTATGGCTATATAGTTTTCCACATTAGGTATCTTGTTGCTCTATGCCCAATAATCCCTGATGTATCTGTGACAATATGCACTGGTAAAGAATTTCATATGCATGAATTAGTTCCTTTTTAATCATTTTGCCTTTGAAATACTTAGTTCACCTGAGAGTATCTGGCACCTTTTGTGTTATGCCGGCCGACCTCCTATGATAATCATCCGTAGTGCCTGCACTCATGGATCATTTTGGTGTTGCTTTCTGAGATTGATTGAATTTGTGCTGATCAAATTTCCTCAATGCAGTTTTAAGCACATCTTTCAACTTGATGTCTGTACTGCCTACTTGCAAGTCCAGTGTATTCTTATTTGAATTTGGTAATATGCTTAGTGTATCCACGGTAGATATTTTGGTACCAGATTTGTAGCAGACATCAAAGCCTTAACCCCGTGCCTTTACTAGAAGTCATTGTTGTCTGAGTGGTGAGCCCATCAATGATTTATGTCAAGTCATTTCTGTTTGTTTATAGTTTCTACTGTGAAATCCCTACCAAAAAGATATGTATAGAACCTGTGATACTGAATTCCAGGGCAAATGTTCACACTCTGTTAGTATTATTGGATTGGGCTTGCAATAGTATTTTGAATCCAAATACATTTGGTTTGTCATCTCGCATGATGCACAGTCTTAGCCCTTTCTGACATGTATTGATGTCGAAAAAGTTTGGTATACATATTGCCAGGATGATTTTTCAAAAATTGGGAACTCTGTAGATCTTCTTTACCACAGAGAGAAGATGTGCGTTATACATCTTCAAGTAGATAAAGCCAAATAAGTTGATTCAGGTGATTCACCTGGAATTTCTTGCCATTGAAAACCAGATGCTACAATCAGTGAATTTGAATTATGGTTCTACATTTTTTTGGTTTTGGACTTCAACTGAATATCATCAGCAATACTGTACACTCCAGGAATATTTTCTGCTATTCTCTCTATACTGCTGGAACAGATCTTGACTGACCAGTGAACCAAAATGTATTCTGTGCAGGCAATATCTTCTGAATGGTGTTCTGAAGATAGTGATTTCCTGAAGTACCTTCAGCAAATGACCTGATCAATATCTATGTTTCGCATTCCGCTTGGAGAAAAACTTTAAATCCATGAACATTATCGGAGGGTTCCGGATTATATGTAGAACATAGAACATTACAGAGCAGTACAGGATCTTCGGCCTTCGATCTTGCGCCGACCTATGAAATCAATCTGAAGCCCATCTAACCTACACTGTTCCATTATCATCCACATGTTTATCCAGTGACCATTTAAATGCCCTTAAATTTGGCGAGTCTACTACTGTTGCAGGCATGGCATTCCACGTCCTTACTACTTTCTGAGTAAAGAACCTACCTCTGACATCGGTCCTATATCTATCACCCCTCAATTTAAAGCTATGCCCCCTCGTGCTAGCCATCACCATCCGCCCTATCTAATCCTCTGATCATCTTGTATGTCTCTGTTAAGTCACCTCTTATCTTCTCTCTAATGAAAACAGCCTCTATTCCCTCAACCTTTCCTCATAATATCACTGATATAACCACAATGCGACTTTCTCTCCTACATAACTCAATTTGCTACGGTTACAGTTCTTCAGCTAAATAAATAGTAAAACAACAAGTACTTCATTCAAGTGCACAGTCCCTTATAACTGCAAGCATTGGAAGTCATCGTTCCATTATCAATGATTCTATAACTCCTTACAGCTGTCACTTGCAAAACTGTAAAATGGTCAACACAGTGATTTGATTGTGGATGGTTGTGAAAACAGTTAGGCAGTCATCCGTTAATAGAAACCTTTGGACTTGTGTCAAGTGATAGAGTGAAATAGCAAGCACTGTTTTATTTGAAAACCCTAGATATTTTATTTTCAAAGATATAAAGCATTGGATTTAGATGCCTTGGTAGCTTGACAGCTCTCTTCCACAAATGTTTTTGTCAGGGCCTTGGTCCCTTTGACAGGTGCTTCTGATAGTTGGAAATTATTGGGTTTTTGCAATTTTTAATGTGCATATGCTTCTAGTTTAATAATTCCAAAGGACACCTTACCTCCCCCAAAGTGGATAATCACATTTTAAACTTTGCTGAGCAGTCACCATTATGCATTAAGTATGAAGTTAAAATCACTAAGATTATGTTTCTGAAATTGGAAATGAAATTTTGGGGGCTGGCTTCACACCCGTTGTGAAATGCACTTTACACCCAACTTCTAAGATATCTTAAAACACAGACCATTTTATGTTCATTCGACAATTTAGTATTAACATGACAAAAAAACTCAATGGTAGCATATTTTATGTTTTTTTCAGAAATTCCTCACAAAAAGCATGGAAAGGTTGTGGTCTCTGAATGTACAGTCCCTGTTGTGAACTGGTAGATATGTATGCCTGAGGTCTAGCCTTATCAGTTGATTCACAACACTGCATAACAATTTCCATGCTTTAAATAAAAATGATTCTACTTTGAGCATAAAAAATTGCATGGTTTTGTAGTGCGCCAAGTCTTCATAATTACTTTTCCCCCTGCTAAGCACTTTATCTTCGCTTGTGCAGACTAACTTAATTGCTTTCAAGTCCACAACAAGTTGCATTGAAATTCCTTGAGGATACTTCATTAGTTCAGGATCTTAATTGCCATTAACCATTTATTTCCTATTGCTAATGTCCAGATTGTTTGATGTATTTAATTAAATCAGCATCAAATTTTACTAGATAGTCAAATTGAAAAGCTGCAAATATCCTTTAATGATATATTCCCAGTTAACAAAAAAGGGAGAATGCTAGTCTAATTCGATGATTCATCATTTGCTGATGAATTTGTATGTTTCCAACCTGGATGTTTGTGTTAATGGGTTATTAATTACAGGCTTGCTGCCTTTTTTTAAACATTGAAAGAAGGATATTAGTTCTTACCGGCTTTCGTTTGGAAAAATCTCTGTTTCAGTTGCAATGCCCTAGTCCTCACAAAACCAGCTCATTTTTGGATCAATAATCTATTACATTTTCTTAAATATGTTAATCGATAAAAATGTGACTTTGGTCATTTTACTATCTGTGCATTGGCTGGTAAATTCTTTAAGTAAAATAATGTATTTGATTTTTTTTGTTATGTTTCATTTCTGTGCTCTATCTTTAAAGTCTCTGTTACCCATTTACTTTGATTTGTCTGTTTTAACTAAGTAATACCATAGAATTGTTCAGGCCTCTGTTGTTAAAGTAGGGTAATTGATTACCATCAATCTAACCAATGCCTTAAGTTTTAAAATTCTTGTTCAGAAGTTCAAATCCTTTCCAAATGGGTTCCTTGGGAGACTTTACTACTAAAGGCACAATAAAAATGTACACTATTATCAGAGGCTAAATGATAGAAGTCAGTATCCTCCTTGATTTTCACCCCTCCAATAGTAACAGAAACTGCTATTTTGCATCTAGGTTAGATTTAGTTTTCAAGAATTGTTTTATCAGAAGAAAGCATAGTAGAAATACAGAGTGGGGCATTTCAAAGTTTAGGGCTTAGACAACTAAAGATATGCTCACTAATAGTTGAGTGATTAAAGTCAGGGCAGTGCAGGAGGCCAGTGTTAACGAATTGTATATGTCTTGGTGTGATGTGGAATTAGAAAGATTGGGAGGAACGAGGCAATGGAAGGATTTAAAGCCTGGACGAGTTTAAGTTTATGCAGGGGAGATGTGTGAGGCTAGTAAACTGCATTGGAATAGTCAAGTTGCAGATCAAAGTTGTTGAGGATGTAAATCTTCCCAATATTTAATTGGGAAAAGTTTTATTTATTCAGTATTGGCTGTCAGATAAGCAGTCTGACAATTTAAATACAGTGAAGGGGTTGAGGGAGGTGGTGGTAAGAAGTGAAGTGTTGTCAGTGTAATTACAGAGACTAAATTTGAATTTTTAACTGATGTTGTTGGAGGGCAGTGAGAATTGGGAAATAGGAAGGGACAAACGATGGATGCTGCATCACAAAACTCTGAACTGTAACAGACGGAACTTAAAATTATAGCACTTTCTGATATTTTGGATGCCCTCAAGTATTTCGCAGATAAGGACATGTTTTTGAAACAATTTTTCTTACACAGGAAAATATGGCCATTGATTTGTCATAGGCAGCAATGAGTTAAGTAACTTGTTGGAAGTTAAGGCATTGAAGTTATGGAATTGCGTTGATGCAATTGATGTCAAACCTGACCAGGTGGTTAGTTCTAACGAACCTGTGGAGTGGCAATGAGGAAATTGCAATTAGGTAACAACCTCCCTGCTTCTCATAGGCTAAGGAGGTTGTTCTACTGGAGGGTGAAACTCGAACTAGGGGGCATAGCCTCAAAATAAGGAGATGCATATTTAGGACTGAGTTGATGAAAACGTTCATTTTCCACCATGGCCATGTCACCTCAATGGGCACTGTTTCTCAATTTTTATGAACTAGTGCTACAGCTCATCATTCTATCAATGCCAGTGTCCTACTGCTTCCTATATGCATTTTTACATCTACCTTGGCACCTGCAGAAGAAATGAAAATTATCATTCTAAAAAGGTGTTATCAAACATTAGATTGTTCATGACGAAGTTACATTAAAAATCTTCTAGAAATGCAGACTGTTGTAATGTATACATCTGCTTTCAGTTAAAAATCTTCAACGTGTCGCAAGCCTCGAGATCATTGAATGTTAAAACGAAATTTTACGTTGCGCATGTTGATCTGCAATTTTAGGAAACTTAGGGAACTAGGAATTCTTTAGTTGTAATAGAGTATGCAATGTACTGAAACTGAATGCTTTAATTAAGAAGATATTTATCGTGACGTTTTGGTACGTGGGGCTAGATTTACTGATATTTAGAATAGTTTAAGCACAGCTTAGGATATGTTGGTTGATGTGTAGGTAGGCTTGCAGGACTGTGTATCTACGAATGTTTCTAAAATTGGAAATGAAGGCGTTGTTTGGATAAATACAGATCGTGGCAGCAAATAGAAATCCCTTGATGAAAATGTTTGCTAACCCCAAAGTGTTTGCTAATAGAGATGACTTCCTAATGGAATTGTTTCACATTAACGGCTGTAAAAATGTTTTGTTAACAATTTAAAATTCTCTTGAATGCAAGCCAGATTTACAATAATTCAATTAGTCTAAGGCATCAGGTATTAAAGACCATTGGGGTTGCTTAAAAGCATTGAAAAAGCTAATTTTATCTATTTTAAATCAATAGAATTAAAGGCCAATCTCTGAAAGGGTTGGTGTTATTTTTGATAATTTCATTTAAAAATACAGCTCAGCCAATTTTCAGTACCCATATAATGTAGCCCAAATGTAGGCATTTTTAGGCTGTATCTTATCCGCTCTCCATAGTTGTTATTGAATTTTCACCTGCTCTGTAAAATTAATAAAACATTAGGATTGATTTTTGTCCAATCGCGATATAGATATATTGTGGAAACTGACATAGTTTTATTTCACTAGTATGTATGGCAATTGATATTGGTAAAAGATTTTGTCTGTAAATTTTTGGATTACCTAGTGTAGCAGTGTATTTCTTTTGAAGCTTGTTTGCCTTTTAGACTTACTTACGTCTTAAAATTAGGCAAATAATTAATCATCAAAATATTTAAAATTCTTTTTTAAATTGCAAAGACAGAAGAATTATTAATGTGCTCAAGTTTTCCATATAATTACAGCCAACTGGGGAAAGGTTAATTAGTGTTGTAAATTTGCAGCTATTCAGGCCAGGAAATAACTTGATCCTTTAATTTTTTAATTAATCATTTAGCAGACAGTTATGTGTCTGGTTAGCAACAGATGCTTTAGAAGTTCTGCTATAAAGCCAGAAATTTGTTAAAACTTTAATTTGTGCACACAGTATTTTTCTTTTCAAAGTAAAGTCTAAAGGGTTTTCCTGTATTAAGAGTCAAAGGATGAAGTCATTCTGCCACACATGCTATGACATTGACATTTTTCCATTTGGTTTTGGCAAGTTTTGTAGCTGTTTTTTATTTACTCCTGAAGCAGGTAGTAAAGTTGAAAATTGATTTTGGTGTTCATAGTGTTCCTTTAGCACCTTCTGCAAATTTATCAAGTGATTGCTTAATCACTGAGGGAATCACATCTGAGTGTCATTCTATCTATACTCAGCAACAGCAAAGATACCACCTTGTACATGTATGCATACACGCACTTGGGTCTCAAGTATCAACTGGATCCTGATCCCTGTCCAGCTGAAAATTGTGTTTATTTCTGTTGTCAACAGGTGAAAACGCTGGTTGGTGCTTTAAATGTGTTGCTTACTCCAGGATAATTGAAATTAATTGTAGTTCCTGTGCAGCCCTGACTAAGACTGACTTACTCAACACAAGTAAACAATGGAGCTTTTTCTGGTATGAATAACAGATTCACTGCTGTACATCCTTACAGCAAGGTGCTGAGAGAGACTGAGCCTTTCCCTAAATCTTCCCTGTTGGGAGAAAACTTGTAGATCTTTACACTAATGGATGAGTTGAAACCTCTATGTTGGTACTTTAATAATGTAATAGACTTTGAATAAGGAATTTTCACAAAGCCTGTTTCAAGCTTATGGTATCTGCTTCTGGTATTTAATTATATGTAGCAGTTTGTTATTAGTTTTCTACATATTCCATAAACAAGTTACTTTCAGGAATCATTGGAGTCGGGGGAGTGTCCCAGAGGACTGAAAAATGGCTAATGTATATACCCTTGTTTAAGAATGGAGATAGTCAGAAGATAGGAAACTCTTGCCGAGTTTGCCTGACTTCAGTCCTAGGTAAGATTTTAGATTGTGGAGTACTTGGAATTACATGGGAAATAGGGCTGAGTTAGCACTTTGTCAAGGGGAAGTCATGATGACAAATCTGTTAGAATTCCTTGGGGATGCAACAAACAAATTAGACAAAAGGGAGCCAGTGGATGTGATCACTTGGATTTCCAGAAAGCCTTTGACAAAGTGCCTGCGTGGGAGGCTGTTAAATAAGATGGGACCCCATGGTGTTAGTGGCAAGGCACTCGCAGGGTTAGAGAATTGGCTGACTGTCAGAAGATAGACAGCAGGGATAGATTTGTCTTTTTCAGGATGGCAGCTGGTGACTAGTAGAGTTCTGCACGGGTCAGTGTTGGGCCAACAACTATTCATGTAACACAATAACGACTTGTACGAAGGATTGGAGGGCATTGTTGCTAAGTTTTCAGACAACACGAAGACTGGACAGGTAGTGTTGAGGGTACAGGGAGGTTACAGATGGACTTGGACAGGTGAGGAAAGCGGACAAAATAATGGCAAATAGAATGCACAGTGGGAATGTATGAGGTTATGCTCTTTGGTGGGAAGAATAGAAGCAAAGACTATTTTCTAAATGGGAAAAAGCTTTGGAAATCTGAAGCAGATGAAGATTCCAGAGCCCTGGTTCAGAATTCTGCTAAGGTTAATAAGCAGGTTCATTTGGCAGTTAGGAAGGCAAATGCGAAGTTAGCATCCATTTCAAAAGGGTTGTAATATAAAGGTAGAGATGTACTGCCTCAGCAGGCTCTGCTCAGACTACATTTGGAATATTTTGAGATGATTTGGGCCCGTCTTATACAGAAGGATGTGCTGGCATTGGAAGGGGTCTAGAAGAGGTTTACAACAATGATCCAAGGGATGAAGGGCATGTTGCAGTTGAAGGTGAAGCAGTTGAGGACTCTAGATTTGTATTCAGTGTAGTTTAGAAGGATGAGGGGGGGATTTTATTGAAACTTACAGCATACTGAGAGGCCTGCAAAGAATGGACATTTAAAAAATGTTTCCACTACTGTGAGAGATGAGAACCTGAGGGCACAGCCTCAGACTGAAGGGTGACCGTTTTGAACTGAGATGAGTAGGAATTTCTGCAGCCAGAGGGTGGTTAATCTGTGGAACTCATTGTTGCAGAAGGCTATGGAGACCAAGCCATTGAGTGTGTTTAAGACAGACATAGTTAGGTCCTTGATAACAAAGTGTGAGGCTGGATGAACACAGCAGGCCAAGCAGCATCTTAGGAGCACAAAAGCTGACTTTTCGGGCCTGCTGTGTTCATCCAGCCCCACACTTTGTTATCTTGGATTCTCCAGCATCTGCAGTTCCCATTATCTCTGATTATAGTTAGGTTCTTGATTGGCCAGGGAATCAAGAGTTATGGGAAGAAGGCAGGAGGATGGGGTTGAGAAATATTTTAGCCACGTTTGAATAACAGAGCAGATTTGATGAGCCCAATGGCTTAATTCTGCTCCTGTATTTTATGGTCTTACATTTATGTACAGGAGTGAAGATTTTATTACTGTTAATGACACAAGTGCAGATGTAGACATAACTCCAGCGCAGAATCTAGTAATTATTTACTGACAATACATGCAGTGCAAACATGTTAAGAATACTGTATAAAGACCAACCACAAATGCAATTGATTCAGATTTGACAGTCATAAGACTAAAAGACACAGGAGCAGAAATTAGGCTATTCAGCCCATCGAGTCTGCTCCACCATTCAATCATGGCTAATAAGTTTCTAGCGCGTTTTGAGAAGATTTGTAGCTCAGGTTGAGGTTCTGGATGTGAGTTTGCTCGCTGAGCTGGAAGGTTAGTTTTCAGACATTTCGTCACCATTCTAGGTAACATCATCAGTGAGCCTCTGACGAAGCGCTGGTGTTATGTCCCGCTTTCTATTTATCTGGTTAGGTTTCCTTGGGTTGTCTCTGTTTGGCTTGTCCTAGGATGGATGTGTTGTCCCAATCAAAGTGATGTCCTTCCTCATCTGTATGTAAGGATACGAGTGATAGTGGGTCATGTCGTTTTGTGGCTAGTTGATGTTCATGTATCCTGGTGGCTAGCTTTCTGCCTGTTTGTCCAATGTAGTGTTTGTCACAGTTCTTGCAAGGTATTTTGTAGATGACGTTTGTTTTGTTTGTTGTCTGTATAGGGTCTTTTAAGTTCTTTAGCTGCTGTTTTAGTGTGTTGGTGGGTTTGTGGGCTCCCCTGATGCCAAGAGGTCCGAGGAGTTTGGCAGTCATTTCGGAAATGTCTTTGATGCAGGGGAGAGTGGTTATGGTTTCTGGGCCCATTTTGTCTGTTTGGGTTTATTGCTGAGGAATCGGCGGACTGTGTTCATAGGGTACCCGTTCTTTTTGAATACGCTGTATAGGTGATTTTCCTCTGCTCTGCGTAGTTCCTCTGTGCTGCAGTGTGTGGTGGCTCGTTGGAATAATGTTCTAATGCAGCTTCGTTTGTGGGTGTTGGGATGGTTGCTCCTGTAGTTCAGTATTTGGTCTGTATGTGTTGTTTTGTCTCTGTTTGGCTTGTCCTAGGATGGATGTGTTGTCCCAATCAAAATGGTGTCCTTGCTCATCTGTATGTAAGGATATGAGTGATAGTGGGTCATGTCGTTTTGTGGCTAGTTGATGTTCATATATTCTGGTGGCTAGCTTTCTGCCAGTTTGTCCAACCCAAGGAAACCTAACCAGATAAATAGAAAGCGGGACATAACATCAGCGCTTCGTCGGAGGCTGATTATGTTACCTAGAATGGTGACGAAACATCTGAAAACTAACCTTCCAGCTCAGCGAGCAAACTCACATCCATAATAAGTTTCTCAATCCCATTTTCTTGCTTTCTCCCTGTATCCTTGATCGCCTTGATCATCAAGAACCTATCTATCTCCACCTTAAATATACTCAATGACCTGGCCCCCACTGCCTTCTGTGGAAGTGAATTCCATTGATTCACCACTCTCTGGCTGAAGAAATTTCTCCTTATTTCCATTCTAAAAGATCTTCCCTTTACTGTCAGGCTATGCCCTCGGGCGCTAGTCTCTCCTACCAATGGAAACAACTTCCCAAAATCCACTCTGTCTAGACCATTTGGTATTCTGTAAGTTTCAATTAGATCACATCGGGTATAGTCCCAGAGTCCTTAAATGTTCCTCATATGTTAATCTTTTCATTCCTGGGAGCATTGTCGTGAACCTTGGCTGAATCAGCTCCAGGGCCAGTATATCCTGCCTGTATTTTGGGGCCCAAAACTGTGCAAACTACTCCAAATATGACCTGACCAGAGGCTGATAAAGCCTCAGAAGTACATCCGTGCTTTTATATTCAAGTCCTCTCAAAATAAATGCCAACATTGCATTTACCTTCCTGACTATTGACTCACACTGCAAATTTATCTTGAGAGAATCCTGGACTAGAACGCCCAAGTCTCTTTGCACTTCAGATTTCTGAATTTTCTCCCCTTTTAGAAGATAGTTCATGCTTCTATTATTCTTGCCAAAGTGCATGACCTCACACGTTCCCAGGTTGGACTCCACTGCCACTTTTTTCACCATTCTCCTATCCTGTCCAAATCCTTCTGCAGCCTCCCCGCATCCTCAATACGACCTGTCTCTCTAACTATGTGTGTATCATCTGCAAACTTAGCCAGAATGCCCTTACTTCCTTCAGCTGGATCATTAATGTATAAAGTGAAAAGTTGTGGTCCCAGCCCTGCCTCTTGTGGAACACCACGTATCACTGGCTGCCAGCCTGAAAAGGACCCTTTTAAATCCATTCTCTGCTTTCTGCCAGACAGCCAATCTTCTATCCATGTTAGCACCTTGCCTCTTACACCACTGGCCCTTATCTTACTTAGTAGCCTCCTGAGTGGCACCTTGTCAAAGGCCTCCTTGAAGTCCAGGTAAATAACATCCATTTCTCTCCTAGGTCTAACCTGCTTATTACTTCCTGAAAGAATTCTAACAGATTTGTTAGGCATGACTTCCCCTTGATGAAGCCATGCTGACCTTGCCCTAATTTACCATGCACCCTCAAGTATTCAGTAATCTCATCCTTTACAATGAACTCTAAAACCTTACCCATGACGGAGGTTAGGCTAATGGTGCTATAATTTTCATCTTTTCCCTTAATCCCACTTTTAAGCAGGGGTTTCACATCAGAGATATTTCAGTTCTCTGGCATCCTCCCTGACTCTATCAATTCCTGAAAGCTCACCACTAACACCTCCACTATCACTTGAGCTATTTCCTTCAGAACTCTAGGGTGTAGTCCGTCCGGTTCTGGCGATTTATCCACCTTCTGGCCATTCAGTTTTTCTTGCACCTTCTCCTTGGTGATGGTCACCAAACTCAGCTCTGCCCGCGACTCTCTCAAACTTCTGGGATATTACTTGTGTCTTCCACTGTGAAGACTAACGTGAGGTAATTCCAACCTCTCCCCCGCAGAACGGGCAGCCCTCCGCTCCAACCCCAACCTCACCATCAAACCCGCAGACAAGGGTGGCGTAGTGGTAGTATGGCGCACTGACCTCTACATCGCCGAGGCCAGACGCCAACTCTCCGACACCACCTCCTACCGCCTCCTCGATCATGACCCCACACCCGAGCACCAAACCATCATCTCCTACACCATTCACGACCTCATCACCTCAGGGGACCTCCCACCCACAGCCTCCAACCTCATTGTTCACCAACCCCGCACGGCCCGTTTCTATCTCCTTCCCAAAATCCACAAACCTGCCTGCCCTGGTTGACCCATCGTCTCAGCCTGCTCCTGCCCCACCAAACTCATCTCCACCTATCTGGACTCCATTTTCTCCCCTTTGGTCCAGGAACTCCCCACCTACGTCCGTGACACCACCCACGCCCTCCACCTCCTCCAGGACTTCCAATTCCCTGGCCCCCAACACCTCATATTCACCATGGACGTCCAGTCCCTGTACACCTGCATTCCGCATGGAGATGGCCTCAAGGCCCTCCGCTTCTTCCTGTCCCGCAGGCCCGACCAGTCCCCCTCCACCGACACTCTCATCCGCCTAGCTGAACTCGTCCTCACGCTCAACAACTTCTCTTTTGATTCCTCCCACTTCCTAAAGACTAAGGGGGTGGCCATGGGCACCCGCATGGGCCCCAGCTATGCCTACCTCTTTGTAGGTTACGTGGAACAGTCCCTCTTCCGCACCTACACAGGCCCCAAACCCCACCTCTTCCTCCGGTACATTGATGACTGTATCGGCGCCGCCTCTTGCTCCCCAGAGGAGCTCGAACAGTTCATCCACTTCACCAACACCTTCCACCCCAACCTTCAGTTCACCTGGGCCATCTCCAGCACATCCCTCACCTTCCTGGACCTCTCAGTCTCCATCTCAGGCAACCAGCTTGTAACTGATGTCCATTTCAAGCCCACCGACTCCCACAGCTACCTAGAATACACCTCCTCCCACCCACCCTCCTGCAAAAATTCCATCCCCTATTCCCAATTCCTCCGCCTCCGCCGCATCTGCTCCCAGGATGAGGCATTCCACTCCCGCACATCCCAGATGTCCAAGTTCTTTAAGGACCGCAACTTTCCCCCCACAGTGATCGAGAACGCCCTTGACCGCGTCTCCCGTATTTCCCGCAACACATCCCTCACACCCCGCCCCCGCCACAACCGCCCTAAGAGGATCCCCCTCGTTCTCACACACCACCCTACCAACCTCCGGATAGAACGCATCATCCTCCGACACTTCCGCCATTTACAATCCGACCCCACCACCCAAGACATTTTTCCATCCCCTCCCCTGTCTGCTTTCCGGAGAGACCACTCTCCGTGACTCCCTTGTTCGCTCCACGCTGCCCTCCAACCCCACCACACCCGGCACCTTCCCCTGCAACCGCAGGAAATGCTACACTTGTCCCCACACCTCCTCCTTCACCCCCATCCCAGGCCCCAAGATGACATTCCACATTAAGCAGAGGTTCACCTGCACATCTGCCAATGTGGTATACTGCATCCACTGTGCCCGGTGCGGCTTCCTCTACATTGGGGAAACCAAGCGGAGGCTTGGGGACCGCTTTGCAGAACACCTCCGTTCAGTTCGCAACAAACAACTGCACCTCCCAGTCGCAAACCATTTCCACTCCCCCTCCCATTCTCTAGATGACCTGTCCATCATGGGCCTCCTGCACTGCCACAATGATGCCACCCGAAGGTTGCAGGAACAGCAACTCATATTCCGCCTGGGAACCCTGCAGCCATATGGTAGCAATGCGGACTTCACCAGTTTCAAAATCTCCCCTTCCCCTACTGCATCCCTAAACCAGCCCAGTTCGTCCCCTCCCCCCACTGCACCACACAACCAGCCCAGCTCTTCCCCCCCCACCCACTGCATCCCGAAACCAGTCCAACCTGTCTCTGCCTCCCTAACCGGTTCTTCCTCTCACGCATCCCTTCCTCCCACCCCAAGCCGCACCCCCAGCTACCTACTAACCTCATCCCACCTCCTTGACCTGTCCGTCTTCCCTGGACTGACCTATCCCCGCCCTACCTCCCCACCTACACTCTCTCCACCTATCTTCTTTACTCTCCATCTTCGGTCCGCCTCCCCCTCTCTCCCTATTTATTCCAGTTCCCTCTCCCCATCCCCCTCTCTAATGAAGGGTCTAGGCCCGAAACGTCAGCTTTTGTGCTCCTGAGATGCTGCTTGGCCTGCTGTGTTCATCCAGCCTCACATTTTATTATCTTGGAATTCTCCAGCATCTGCAGTTCCCATTATCTCTGAGGTAATTATTCAGTTCCTTGTTCCCCATTGTTATCGCTCCATCATTTTCCAGCAGTCCAAGTCTACTTTTGCCTTTCTTTTCCCCTTTATTTATCTAAAAAAGTTCTTACAGTCTTCCTTTATATTACTGGATAGCTTCATATTTAATATTTAATGTTCTCCCTCCTTATTTCTTTTTTTATTGCCCTCTATTGATCTTTGAAAGCTTCCCAATCCTGTGGTTTCCCACTGCCCTTCACCACATAATATGCTTTCTCTTTTACTTTCCTGCTGTCCCCAACTTCCCTAGTCAGCCATGGTTGCC
Organism: Stegostoma tigrinum; assembly: GCF_030684315.1. NCBI lineage: Eukaryota > Metazoa > Chordata > Chondrichthyes > Orectolobiformes > Stegostomatidae > Stegostoma > Stegostoma tigrinum. The sequence goes on along the minus strand of NC_081363.1, from coordinate 64,953,332 downwards.
TCATTGTCCTGTACCATGATTCTTTCTCCTAGGGATGAATTTTTGCTGTGTCTCCTGAATTACTCCTAGAAATGCCTGCCATTGCTGTTCCACTGTCTTTCGTACTAGGCTCCTTTCCCAGCCAATTCTGCCCAGCTCCTCCTCCATGACCCTGTAGTTATCTTTATTCAGCAGTGTTACCATTACCTCTGATTCTATCTTCTCCCTCTCAAATTACAGAGCAAATTCCATCATATTATGATCATTGTCTCCTAAGGGTTCTTTCACTTTAAGCTCCCTTATAAAGTCTGCCCCATTGTATAACACTAAATCCAGTGGTAACAAAGTGTGGAGCTGGATGAACACAGCAGGCCAAGCAGTGTCTTAGGATCACAAAAGCTGACGTTTTAGGCCTAGACCCTTCATCAGATATTGCCTTTTCCCTAGTGCATTCCACCACAAGCTGCTCCAAAAAGCCATCTTGTAGACATTCCACAAATTCCTTTTCTTCCAGTCCTCTACCAACCTGATTTTCCCAGTTCACCTGCATGTTGAAATCCCTGATGGTCACGAAGAAACTTTGCCTTTCTTGCATACCTTTTCTATCTCCTGATATGTCATGCACCCCAGCTCCTGACTGCGGTTTCGAGGCTTGTACATGACTCCAGCTATGTTTTTTTTTACCTCTGCTGTTTCTCAACTCTACCCATGCAGATTCTACACCATCTGACCCTACTTTGTTTCTTACTATTGATACCAATAAGGCAACTCCAACCTCTCTGCCCACCTGCCTGTCTTTTCAATAGGATGCATATCAGTGGATCCAGCTCCCAATCCTGATCCCCTGCAGCCGTATCTGCCAGATGGTATGCGGTCTACATGAAACATGGTTTCATTTTGGCAGCATAAGTCTTGCTGTGGCAGTGAGCATATATTGCGTGATTTTCGGGTAACCTATTTGTTTTGGTCTATCTCAAAATTCAGTTTTGATTATTAATGGCATTTATTTCTATAATATGGAACTATACTAACTTCATTCTGTAACCATGAGCACCAGCTTAATACTTATGTTTCGCCTGCTGTTATCAGATTTAAATTATGTTGCAATGATTACTGTGGAAATTATCACTTTAAGAAGATTCAGCATCACTGAGTTTGTTTGTGTACATTGAGGCCAGGGAGATGGCTTCGGGAATGAGTTACTTTTGATCAAAGTATTCAGTGTTAACAAACATACTCCCAGTCCTGAATCAAAATTATGCCTAAACCTAATGGAGATGAAGAGCATCATTGTGATGTTGTTTGATTTCCCACCAATCATCTTCAGTGGGCAGGGTTAACGTTGATACCAATTAGAAATTTGATTTCTGAATGTTCAGCTTGCACTAGACTGGATCCTTTCATTTCTGTCGACAAAGGACTCTTTAAGTCTGATGGGTGAAAATGGATGAAAACCTAAAGTGCTGTATCTGGGGAGGCGATGGCCTAGTGGTATAAATCCTAGACTATTAATCCAGAAACCCAAGTAATTTTCTGAGGACCAGGTTTTGAATCCTGCCATGGCATATGGTGGAATTTGAATTCCATAAAAAAAATTAAGAGTTGAATGAATCCATTGTCGATTGTTGGATAAACTCATCTGGGTTCTAATGTCCTTTATGTGCTCTGGTCTACATGTGACTTCAAATCCACAGCAATGTCATTGCCTCTCAACTTCCCGCTGGGCAATTAAAGATGGGTTATAAATGCTGGCCCAGACTGCGATGCCCTGATCCCGTGAATGAATAAGAAAGAATTGTGTTTATGTACTTTCTTTATGATGTCAAATATGCACCATTTTATAAATAGAAACAAATAACTCAGTTTTATAAAGCTCTTCATTCAGTCCTTGGGAAGGCCCAAAGTGTTTAAAATTAATTACTTTTGAAATGCCTTAGCTGCTAGCATATAGACAAATGCAATAGCATTTGGAGATGAATTTATATTTGATGGAGCTTTTTGAGGGAGGAATGTTACTTCGGGCACTAGAAACACCTCCTGCTGTTGTTCAAATAGTACTGTGTCTGCTTAATGTTTAGGCAAATTGGTCCATTTCTAATTAAATTTAAGATAACTTAAAGACAACACCTCTAATGTGCTGCAGTTAGGTCACACTTAAGTGTTGTGCTTTCCTCTTGGATGTTCTTCTTTGAAAATGAAAGAAGCCAAAGAACCCAATTAAATTAATTGTTTTATGCTACTAATCCTGGATGGAATTTCGCTGCAGATATTGTTCCTTTGTTTGGTGCTACATTGTACACTCAAGCCTGGGCGCCAGACTAGGTTTGAACTGGGTGGTTGGAGGGTGCAGTATTTGAGAACAATGCATGTTGGCTTTCTAATTGTACTTCCGTTTTTTTGTGTATGTGTGTGTGTGTGTCTGTGTCTGTGTGCGCGCATGTTGGGTGGTGCGGTGGTGGTGTTCGGGTGGAACTACAAAATGTCCATTCAGAGACTCTCTAGCCTGTCTGAATTTAGCTGTTTGAAACATATGAAATGTCTTGAGTGCCTTTTCCTGTTCATTATTATTTACTGGTTAGATGGAACAGTAGTTGGAAAGTAGATGGAACAGTATTGAGAAAGGATAGATAGAGATAAAAACATCAGCCATTAGAGCCTCATCTCTGATCACCAGTTCACCCCAGTTGGCTGGCCAGTTGGTAGACCATTCATCCTCCCAGCAGAAAATAGTCTCACAAAAGGTGACGAAGTAACATCATAAAGAGAGAAGGAACTATTCCTGAACATGTGTGACAGAGTTAATAATGAGGGTTATATAAGGATCCTGTGTAAAAATAATTATTTCAATATAACAGTTCTTTTTTTCCAACACGCACTCTCTACGGTATTCAATCTCCTATCCTAAACTACATTTAATCATCAGATAAGTTTCCCTGCTTTCATGAGAGACAATGTTATGTGTTCAAAAGCATTGATGCAGTTGCAGTGCAAGATCTTTATTGATGCTAGGCCTTAGTAATATTGATATGAATAGTCAGACAGGGAGGCTGCGTGGCTGTAAATGGTGTGAGAAAGCCTTGAGGCTTTACTCATCAGCTTAAACTTGCTGATTGCCAGGTTTTCCTAATTTTGCATTTCCAGGGCACTGCTGCCATGACCTTGTCTGCAACATGTAAGGGTCTGGATCTCTGAGAATCTCACGTGGTCACGGTATGGTTAGACATATATTGTTTACCAGACTCCAAGTGAACTATGCACTAGCAGCCAATTTGATAAACACACATTTCCTGCCTTTATCAGGGAGATCACAGAATGTGAAGTATAAGTTTCCAGTTTTACTTCTCCCCTTCAGCTCTTTTCCTGTTTAAAGAAACTTATAATGGGGTGTTGAACAGTTTCTATTTGAACTTCAGTTACTAGTTGTTGACTACTTGTTCTTACAGATATCTTACACATCTCCAGGAGAAAGAGAGAAAGAAAACAATTTACTTCAGTCTTTTAGCACAAAATAAAATATAAATTGCTACTTTCAATTTATTGTAATTGCATAACTTGTACTTGTGTATGAAAGCTGAAAATGATGGAAGAAAATGTCTTAGCAGAATGTAATGTGCAAGCCTTTTGGGTAATCCAGTTAATATTTCATGTAAAAGGTGGTGCTCCTTACAATACCAAGTGAGCAATCTGATTTAATTGTTTCATTCTCATAATAGGAGCAGTTAGATTTTTAATTTAAACACTGATTAAGTAATCATTGACTGGATTTCCCACAGATACCAAATCTGTTTGCTTTGTGCTTTACCTGTTCGTAACAATAGCCGCCAGGTAAAACCAATCTACCTGGTCACATCCCCTCAGTTGCCTTTCACTTTGGGTTTAACAGGATAATCAAAAGTTCTTCAGCAAAGCATTCAAATCAGAGGTTTTCATCAACACAACGCAATTGGCACTGTTTAAAATAAAACAGTTTCTTTCTAACCGGACAAGGCTGTTGTCCTGTTTTAACCATGCCAGATTTCCAGCTATTTACTGAAAAGAAACGGGGAGGGAGACTGGAGCTGAAACAATGTATTTTTAGTTTTTCCAGCTGGCCTGCACTTAGATTTGGGGCTGTACTTTTTGTTGATGCGTGGCAGTATCCATAGTTTTCACTTAATGACTGCTGCCTCAGAAGTTTAAAATCTGTAAGGGGGAATTTAAGGTGGCCAATGGTTTTAAACGCAACTGGGCTGATGTAAATTTTATTTAATAAAAGTATTATTTTTGGTGGGAACTGCTTATTTCCATACTTCTTCAGCAGTAATTATGACATCACTATTGCTGTTAAAGACCTAGATAAATGTCTTACCAAAAGGTGCAACTTGTTATTACACCTTTCTAGCAAAATTAAGAGTGAAAGTTCTTGTCTGCTGATAGATGCCCAATTGTTTGTAGTGGGTGGGTGGGTGGGGGAACCTAAACAATGCACACTAGAGAAAAGCATTGAATCATCGGTAGCAGCTTCTGGACTTCCCTGTTTAACTACACACCGATTGCTTCCATATCTAAGGAGATGTGAAAAGTGATGGATGTTGGATGGCTTTAAAACTCCTTTGTGTTTATTTTTTTAAAAATATTGCTGTTTCTTACAAAGTCTATAATATTACAACCACAATGAAATGACATAACCAATAAATTCAGCAATGTTATCCAGCAATATCTTTGAAATGAATGGTGTCAATAGGAAAACAAAATTTTTGGATCCTCTTCAAGAGGTGAGGTTTGAGTGATGTGGTGAGTTGGGATTGACACGTGAAAAATGTGTGACAGGGTCATTGGACTAAAACAGCCTATCTTGTTCCTTGATTTGAACATAGGGTTAATTTTATTTTAGATGTTACCAAGAAAAAGCAAGTGTCAAGTGCTTGGTACATTCAGATTTGAAGCTTGGTCTTAAAAATGTCACTGTCTATATTTAGACAGTAACTATTTGTCTAATTCATTATTTCCCATCGCTTCTTCCCCCTTTTTTTAACAAAATCATTTGATTCTGTTGCACATGTCTGCAGTAAGATTCAACCATTGTCATGTGACAGCCTCATATTTAATTTCTATTGTTGAGTTCTTATTGCACTTTCAGTGTACTGACGGAGGACTGAGCATAGCAGTGTGAGGAGCTCTGTTGTGAAATGTTTATGGGATTTTGAAATTTGCTGTGTTTGGAAACTATAGAAGCAAATTTGATTTATATGTATCTACATGTTATGTCCTGCAATTCTTTTAATCTAAATTAATTTAGCAGAATAGAGCATTGTTAAACCATGTGGTAAGCACAACCAATTTCACACAGATGGCAAATCAGCAGTTGGGAAACAATTTGAGGCATACCGTATTGGACAATCACAGAAGGACCATGATATATTTAATATCAGGTTCATAAAATATCATAGCTGCAATTAATGCACATTAGTTAGACTTCATGGAGAGCTGCATCCTTCTTTTGCCTCATGTTTGAATGGAAGTGGTGGCTTTTGAGCTATGTAAACATTTATCTCTCTCTCTCTTTCCATCTCTCTCTCTGTCTCTCTCTCTCTTTCTCCCTCTCTCCTTCTCTCTCACACAAAGAGTGCTTCTCTCTCACACAAAGAGTGATGGCTATGATGTTGTGGACCTGGCAAATTAATGGTTTGTTTGTGTATTGACATTCAGTTATTGCTTGCTTGATATACTGTGCAAACTTGGTATACATGGTCTGAATCTACACTTCCATGTTAAGTCAGTAACATAAACTCGTAACATCCATTGTGGATTGAAGGATTTCCTTCTGCAAATCAAAAAAATATTTTTCCACATATTTTAGTTTCAAGAAAGTGTTTGGCAGACCAGATACTTCAGTCTGCATCAGCATCTATGGATACATTTCTGTGCACTGTGATGTCAGAATATAGTAACTTCTAATTTATTACTTTTGAACATGCTGTTGCAGTCTCAGAGGGATAAATTAAGCATTTATAATTAATAAAGTACATCATTCTAGAGATTGGTGAAGTAATTTGCTTGTGTTCTTTTTAAAATGATACGAACAGATACCTTAAAGATGGCCACTTACTTAAATATTGAGGAATATTCATTGTAAAATGTCTGTTACGATCAGGTGCCTCTATTTTTGTGTCAATGTTTATGAGTATCACACATGTATGTTATTTGCATACAGGATTTTCAGTACTGCATCTACTTATTTCAGTGGCCACTTTATTATGTGTGTTTTGTGTAGTTTATTGATGTTACTCTAGTGCCCTCTATGGCTCAATCCTGAATTGCTGTTGTGAGATTGTTAGATGCTTCGGTAACTTGTGTGTGTAGTGAACTGATTTTGTTTTGTTCTCTGAACTCCTTAACTGTGAATAGCTACTTTGGATTGAGAAGTATTTTCAGTTTCACTGGGACCTCTGAACTGACAAAGGAAAGAGTGGTCGATTTTGAATTCTAAACTTGTGTTCTTAACTCACATTATCTCACTCTTGGTTGTAAAAATAAGATGCTTTTCTATCTTTCATCAGGGTAATTTGAGAATGAGAGAATCAGATTGTTCATTCAGTTAATGAAGCTTGAGCAATGATCTAAACATACTGGTTTTGGGGCTGGAGGGATACAAATAATGAAAGGCCTTTTTGCACAGAGCATTCTTAAATGTGGTTTGCTTTAGGAAATCAAGGCAAAGGAGTGAAGATCATTGGTGTAAATAATGTTTCTTGAGACAAGCATGTGGCATTGGTTGCTTTATATTTATATAAACCATGGAGTACTTTATTAATTAATGCAGTCATCATGCTAATCTTGTGACACTTTCGATGCTGAAAATTTTCCACATTAGGGTAGTCCTTTGAGGATCTGATTTCAGCATTACTGCATTCTAAATTTAGTGCAGTTGCCAAAAGTTGTAGAGTGTTCTGTGCCAGAAGTTACATTTCCCTCTAAAATTAACAGCCAGATTAGACTGGGAAATGTGGCTGTCACAGTTGCACAGCATGGTGACTACAGTCGAATTATGTCTGTATTTTTCTGCTTAATCTTGTTTAATGATGATGAGAAAAGATAACATTATTGCGGTTTTCTGGAAGTAGACATGCCACTGGCATTTATGTACAATTTAAGAGATATCTTGGTGTTATTTTGTATTGTGTCCGATGTTTTTTTTTAACATGTGAATATTTTAAATTGTATTACTTGGAATTGGTAACTTAATATTAAAGGAGAATCTACATTTTTATTAGGATTATTCCTGGAGTTCAGTTTCATATATGTTGATTTAATTATGACTGTGAGAAGATCTAATTTAAAGAATCAGCGTAGGGTTAAAGGTAGTCGTTAGAATGTCTTAACATTATTGAAACTCCAGAGATGTAAAATAAATCCTACTTGAAAAGATAGGAAATTTTACTAAAGTGCCTTTTTTTATGACATACTTTGTTAATAAATCCCAATCTGAGTAAAATCAGCTGAAGCAATGCAAAAGATGGATTACTGAATATCCAAAATCCTTGTCATGCATGTTTCCTCTGTCTTTTGCATTACTTCAAGAGTTATTTAACCTGAATCAGCTTCTGTCCACAAAAATATCTGTGAGCCCGTGTAAAGCTTGTGAGATTCCTCTGATTGTTCTCCTCTGTTCTGATTGTATTCAATTTCTTAGGTGCACTGCCACATTAACAACTTGGGTTTGGGTCACACCTTGAAACACCTTACAGCTCTTCACAGGCACATTATAAAACACAGTTTGAAACTAAGCTGCATAGTAGCTCAGATGACTAAAAACTTGGCTGAACAGGTCAGCATTAAATGATGAAACTGAGGTAGAGAGGCTGAAAAGTGTAGGGAGGAGATTCCAGAGCTTGCAGCCGAGGTAACTGGCACATTAATTTGATAAGAAACTGATGATTGGTCACCAGTTAAACTACTAAGTATCTTAGTAGGTTGTTTTTGTATAGTTTTCATTACTTTTAAATCAGGTCATTCAATAGTGGAAGAGCATTAAATTGCACTGTTGCTGCTCTTGAATATTAACATAACCAAGAAATAATTTTTAATAGAAATGATAGATAGTTATGTTTTGTTACTTGTCATGGTTGCACTTGGTCATGAAAGATTATGTACTTGAGATTGTGGAAATGAATTTTAGACAAAATTAGAGAAAACTTTAATTGCAACTCAACCAGAACAATTTCAAGAGCTTTTTGGTTGCCTGTTTCCTCACTGCAGTCAAAGTGGAAACTCTACCCAACTATTCAAAGAAAGAGTAGGGCCGATCAGGGATAGCACAGGGAACTTGTGTGTGGAGTCTGAGGAGGTAGGGGAAGCCCTAAATGAGTTTTTTTGCTTCTGTCTTCACGAAAGAAACGAACTTTGTAGTGAATGAAACCTTTGAAGAGCAGGTGTGCATGCTGGAATGGATAGAGATAGAGGAAGCTGATGTGCTGAAAATTTTGTCAAACATTAAGATTGACAAGTCACCAGGCCCGGACCAGATTTGTCCTCGGCTGCTTTGGGAAACGAGAAATGCAATTCCTTCGCCACTTGCGAAGATCTTTGCATCTTCGCTCTCCTCTGGAGTCGTACCTAAGGACTGGAGAGAGGCAAATGTAATTCCTCTCTTCAAGAAAGGAAATAGGGAAATCCCCGGCAATTACAGACCAGTAAGCCTCACGTCTGTCGTCTGCAAGGTGTTAGAAAGGATTCTGAGGGGTAGGATTTATGACCATCTGGAAGAGCATGGCTTGATCAAATACAGCCAACACGGCTTTGTGAGGGGTAGGTCATGCCTCACAAACCTTATCGAGTTTTTTGAGGATGTGACTAGAAAAGTTGATGAGGGTCGAGCTGTGGATGTGGTGTATATGGACTTCAGTAAGGCATTTGATAAGGTTCCCCATGGTAGGTTCATTCAGAAGGTCAGGAGGAATGGGATACAGAGGAACTTAGCTGCTTGGATACAGAATTGGCTGGCCAACAGAAGACAGCGAGTGGCAGTAGAAGGAAAATATTCTGCCTGGAAGTCAGTGGTGAGTGGGGTTCCACAGGGCTCTGTCCTTGGGCCTCTACTGTTTGTAAATTTTATTAATGACTTGGATGAGGGGATTGAAGGATGGGTCAGCAAGTTTGCAGATGACACAAAGGTCGGAGGTGTCGTTGACAGTATAGAGGGCTGTTGTAGGCTGCAGCGGGACATTGACAGGATGCAGAGATGGGCTGAGAGGTGGCAGATGGAGTTCAACCTGGATAAATGCGAGGTGATGCATTTTGGAAAGTCGAATTTGAAAGCTGAGTACAGGATTAAGGATAGGATTCTTGGCAGTGTGGAGGAACAGAGGGATCTTGGTGTGCAGATACATAGATCCCTTAAAATGGCCACCCAAGTGGACAGGGTTGTTAAGAAAGCATATGGTGTTTTGGCTTTCATTAGCTGGGGGATTGAGTTTAAGAGTCATGAGATCTTGTTGCAGCTCTATAAAACTTTGGTTAGACCGCACTTGGAATACTGCATCCAGTTCTGGTCACCCTATTATAGGAAAGATGTGGATGCTTTGGAGAAGGTTCATAGGAGGTTTACCAGGATGCTGCCTGGACTGGAGGGCTTATCTTATGAAGAGAGGTTGACTGAGCTCGGATTTTTTTCATTGGAGAAAAGGAGGAGGAGAGGGGACCTAATTGAGGTATACAAGATAATGAGAGGCATAGATAGAGTTGATAGCCAGAGACTATTTCCCAGGGCAGAAATGGCTAGCACGAGGGGTCATAGTTTTAAGCTGGTTGGTGGAAAGTATAGAGGGGATGTCAGAGGCGGGTTCTTTACGCAGAGAGTTGTGAGAGCATGGAATGCGTTGCCAGCAGCAGTTGTGGAAGCAAGGTCATTGGGGTCATTTAAGAGACTGCTGGACATGCATATGGTCACAGAAATTTGAGGGTGCATACATGAGGATCAATGGTCGGCACAACATTGTGGGCTGAAGGGCCTGTTCTGTGCTGTGCTGTACTGTTCTATGTTCTATGTTCTATTCCTAAAATGTTGTTTGATTTGGGATCAGTTATGAGTCCATTACTTTTTGTTGTGGTCCCTGTAGAGATCAGTAATGTTCAAAAAGAAATTTGAACTTCTGGTTGATAGCTGAGAAAGATGACATCGATATTTCATGTTTTAAAACTTACTTCAGTCATTTGCTATAGTGCTATTGAATACATGCAGTTTTTATTTTGGAGACATCTTGTATTTGAAACTGTACAAAGGAACATTCCTCTTTTATGTTGGTGACATATTGTTGCTCACTCCACACAATTACTGTCCTCCTGGAAGACATTCCACAGTTGCTTCCATCTTCCACTAAGTTTACATTGTGTCCTTTCATAGAATAGTAACTTTGAATTTCCAGGCCCTCCCCTCATTTCTCTGAGAGTTTCCCAAATTCAATGCCAACAGTAAAATCTATTTTGATTATTCATCCTATGGTACCCTTCCCAAAATTCATTCCTCAGGAAAACGTGAACAAAAAATTATTTGTATACAATAAATGAAGACTGATGACTGACAGTTTCTGCAGTATCTCCATGACAACTGTAAGCCAAACAATCAGCATCTCCTTATGCTGTATAAATTGTTGTTTCCCTTCTAAATTTTTTTTGTGTTTCAGTGCTGCTGAGTGCAGTACAAAAAGCTTTGACTTAATGTCTGCTTTTAGCAATGTTAAATACAATAAATAGCATACAATCTTCATAAATCCTATTCATGCATGGACAAATCTGTACCAAGCCTCCTTTTTACTGAAACATCTTCTGCTTTCTTGTCAAATGTTTACGACTGTAAGTTAGTGATACCTTAATTAAATTTACCACTCCTTCAGAAATAGCACATACATAACAGCTGACTTTTACGTTGTTGCCTGGCTTTAAAACTGGAACATTTTCCCTTAGTCCACCATGATAGTTCAGTTGCCTAGCCTGTGTGCCGTTGCCCAAACAGGGTATTAAAAATGACACTCCTTCAGAATCTGTAGCAAGTAGTCCATAAAACTGGACAAGTGTTTACAGCTCGTGCACATCTGTTAAAACGTTGAGCTTTAGGCACTTCACAAGATAACTGAATATTTCTTCTAATCTTCAGACCGAGACTCAGTGAGGAAGGAGAAAAAAGATGTTTACAAACTTGTTCATGTCAAGTATTCTGCCAAACTTAACAGTTGAGGTGATGGTAGTGGAGTTAGTCACAGATTGTGTGAGCATGTTAAAATGTGAAGCATGTTAAAATGTGAACACATGTCAACAAAGAAAATGGAGATCCTAACATTTTTAAAACACTAGCTGTTCAATATATGCCTTACGTGCATAGATGTGCAGTTTTAATCCTGTTACATTTTATTCGACTCTGAATTAAGTCAGATTTTAATGATTTTTTTAACGTTGGCTGAGGAAGAATTTCTACCAGAGTTCAATTTCATGTTTAATATTTTTTGTGATCAAATTGTTTTATACCAGTGGCAATCATGAATAATAGATTAAAGGCAGACAGTCCCAAAACCCCATATTTTATAATTCAGAAATATAGAATGTAGAACATGGCAGCATAAGAGCAGGCCCTTAGTCCCATCATGTCTGTGCCAACCATGATGCCATTTTAAACCAATCCCATCTGCTGCACGTTGTCTGTATCCCTCTATTCCCTGTCTGTTAATGTATTGGTCTAATTGCCTCTTCACCATAAATGTATGCCCCCAAATACTTGACATTTCCACCTTAGGAAACAAACTCTGACTATCCATCCCGTCCATGTTTCTTGTAATTTGGTATACTTCTATCAGGTTGCCTCTCAGCCTCCGACACTAGCGAAAACAATCCAGTTTGTCCAGCCTTTCCTTACATCTAATATACTCCAATCTTTGTAACATCCTGGTAAACCTGCTTTGCACCCTCTCCAAAGCCTTCATATCCTTCCTATAGTGTGGTGATCAGAGCTGCACACAATATTCCAGATGTGGCTTAGCTTAAATTTTATAAAGCTGCAACATGACTTACCAAATTTTATACTCATTGCCCTAATCGATGAAGGCAAGAATGCTGTACACCTTCTTTACATCCTTATCCATTTGTGTTGCCACTTGCAGTGAGGTACGGACATGCACTCCCAAGATTCATGTGTACATCAGCGCTCCTAAGGGTCCTGTCGTTTGCTGTACATTTTCCTCTTACATTTGACCTCTGAAAATGCTTCACTTCACCCTTGTCCAGATTAAATTCCATCCTCCCAATTTTCCAACAGATCTATACCCTGCTGTATCCTTTGACAACTGTTCTCACTATTCCACTAATTTTTGTGTCATCTGCAGAATTTACTAATCAGGCCACCTACACGTGCATCTGATTCATTCATATTTATATATTGTACATTTTTTATATATATATTGTGAGAGGTCCTAGTACTGATCCTTGTAGAACACCACTGGCCACAAACCTCCTGTCAAGAAAAATCATCCCTCCACATCTATTCTCTATGAGGAAGCCAGTTTTGTATCCAACTTACTAACTCACTGTGAATCCCATGTGACTTAATCTTCTGGACCAGCTTACCATGACGCACCTTGTCAGGTGACTTAGTAAAAGTTCACGAAGACAACGTCTACTGCTCTACCCTCATCAATCATCTTCGTCACTTCCTGAAAAAAGCCCAGTCACATTTGTGAGACCATTGCTCTCCCGCACAAAGCTATTGTGATTATCCCTAATTAGTTGATTGCATGATCCAAATATTGTAACAAGTATCATGATGTTATATGTATGTTTTAAAATGAATATAGTATTCAGTACAGAATACTCTGCGATGTGAATTGTTGTTGAAATAGTTGTAAATCAACACGTATCTTGCATTTTTTATATTCACAGCAAATATCTGTCTCATCTGCTTGCAAGTCTCAAACTTGAAAGACATTTGCAGTTTTAAATTATTGTTTCTCTTTTACTTTGTTTATTTCTCACATTTGCGGTATACAGCTATATTCGTTACCTTCTTTCTGTCACAATGAATGACCACAGGATTTACTTTGAAAGCTGCACTATCCATTCATGCAGTGTCGCTCTTGCAATATTGTACCATTAGAGCCTGTGGAATGCTATGATTTGTAACAGGTTCAGATCCCACTTTTCGGTGTTCAGTCTAAAAAATGTAGGGATGGTGAGTAGCCTTGCAAAGTGAGGTTTAAATCCAATGAAAACATCTTTGTTTAGAATCTGAAAATCTTTCATCAGAAATACAACCAAAAGTTGGGGTCTGATGAGTACGTAGAAGTTTGTAAACTCAAGTGCTGAGCCTCATTTTCCATAAACAGAAAGCCATATTGAAGTTGACATTGTGCCATTCTGCGTTAAACCCAGTGAAAGGGCTCTCTTGTGGCACACTGGTAGTGTCCCTACTTCTGAGCCACGATGTCAAGTTCAGGTGTTCCCTGCTCCCGAGATTTATAGTGGCGTCTCTTACCAGATTGATGAGAAAAATAGGTTAAACCCAATAACAGTGGCAAACTAGAAGCGGTGATTGAACAGGACCATGATGTATTTTTATGAAGGAAATTTTTGTTATGCTGGTATGTTTGGCAGGAACAAGGAAGATAACCATGCTTGATACTCTGTTAAAATTCTTTTAAAGCTTATGTGGGTGGAATTTAAGAGAGAGCTTCAAAGTGCATTAGTAGTTCATTCCTTCAAGTAAATTTCACTTGATATTCATGGAATTTTCAGCAGTCTGTTGATTGCCAACCAGCCCTTGTCGTTAGTCCTCCATATTAGCGATAGTTGTAATTCCTGTGCTTGTCGTACATGTATTCCCTTCTTTACTTCAACACCTATCTTACTTACCCTTAAATATTGATATGGCTCCTGTTTCATTCACTAACTCCAGTAATTACATGGCCTTACAACTCTCTGGAGGGAAGAAAAGGCTTTCTTTTCCTGATCTGTGATCAAAATCTCTAATGTAATGTTTTGTCTGTGGCTTCCCAATCCAAACTCTTCAACCATAGTAAAGCTTGATTTTATTTCCTTGTCCTGTGCCTTCATAATTTTAACTACCTTAATTAAATCACTCGATCGTCCCTTCTGGTGTAATGAAATCACCCCTGTTTTCATGCTCCTAATTTACATGTTTGAGGTAGTATTTAAGTGAATCGGTGTTGTCTTCTCTCTATTACCTCACCATCTTTCTATAAATGTGTGTTCCAACTGTGATGTTAATAATGATTTGTTCAGAGTCAGCATTATGTCTTGACTTCCATATTCCATACTTCTTGCCATAAAACTTAATTATTCCAATAAGATTTTTTATGGGCTTATCCATATGAGATGCTGCTTTTAATGTCTTGTGAACCTGAACCCCCAAATCTCTGTGCTCTTCCCATCATTCAGTCTTTCTACATTCAAAGTATAATTGTTACTTTTTCATCCAAAGATGTACACCTCACACTTGCTGACACTGAACTATATATGCTCCCCTTTTGCAAATTCTACCATTTTTCAGTACCTGCTTGCAGCTTAATTTGGTCCCCAGAATAACAAAACTGAATAGACAAAATTATTTATTATCCTTTCTATTTTAATACCACATTTGAATATCAGTCTCTGTTCATGTCCAGAGTGAACAAAAATATGTTGGATATTTCTTTAAAAGCAAACAAACATGTCCGAGTTTTAATCCTTATGATTTCTATAATCTTTTCACTATTTATGATGTCTACTGCCATTCAGGAATTTGGACTGGCATGTTTGTGTGAGTGTGTGTAGTGTGTAGTAAAGAAAGTGATGTCTTCCTAAATTGAAAATGTCCAACACAATTGAAGAATGAGAGTTGAAGGTCACATCCATCATTCTTTCATGAGCTACCATACGCTACAAATAGTTGGGCCCATTTTGCATATGTACTGCAGCTGACCTAACCTCAAATTGAATTGATCACATGTTCTAACATCTCTTTGCAGTTTTTATTTTGATCTTATTTGTCTCTGTTTACTATCTATTGAGTGCCTGCCTGAAAAAGTTTTACTTTTGTTGTTTTCCGGACTGATTTTGTTGAAATTTATAAATTGAGGCCTAGATCATACCTCCAAATGCTTTTAAGAAAGCTTTGTCTGTCTCCAAGCTAAACTTTTGCAAAGATGATTCAAAATAAATTGCCGGCTTTGTGCACATAAAATTCAAATTAACTAATTTGTAGCACGCACTAATTTTATTTCAAAAGCGAGCATGAGAGATTATTACTTTCCTGAATAATAAATTGGAAGGTATTTACTATGCTCAAAGCGTTTATACTTCTATATTTATGTTGACAAAACTTTTTACAAACTGACTGTAAGGCAGTAGCATTATAACACCAGATTATGAACTTGATTTTCATTACACTTACCCAATCTGCAGAATTGCGACTTACTTTGTTCTTTTCATCATTTTAATTTCTTATTAATATTAGCTGTTTAGAGAACATTGTGTTTTTGTGTCAGTTGCGCTCTTATTTTGAATGAAAATAATTTAATGGGCGTATTCAGGTGTTTTAGGGTTTTCCTAACATATGTTTGTAATAGAGTGTAGTTAATGGTTTGTTTTTAGAATAGTTCAGGTAAGGAGGATAAGTCCTACTTCTCTGCTCACACTGTTTTTAAGTGTTTAAATAAGTATTTCAAGTACTGAACTTAACACTGACTTGAAAAACAAATATTTTTTATTTTGTCAGAATTCAGAGTTATTTTTCATCATTAATTATACACAGAGAAGTTCTGGTTGACAGTCAGGTGGTGTTTCACATTTCCTTTAATTATGGAGAAATGAATGCCACTTGATTGCAATGTCCCATTGTATCTCATGATTTTCACTGGGTTACTGTTAGATGTTGTACATAAAATGTGCTGTTGATTCAGAAATTCCCTGATCTCACTAGAATGAAATATTGTGTCTTCAAAACTTTGAATTCAAATATTCTTCTTTAGATATGTCTTAAATAGGCATGTTATTCTGGCCACATGGCAAAGGTTTCCCATTTAAATCACTCTTTCTGGCAATGTACTTTGTATGGATCTAAACAAATGTACATGAAAGGGATCCCTCACAAGAGAGTGTGCAATGTTGAACTTAAAAGTGACTTTCTTTTACCGTGATCTACTATATTGTGTAGAATAATTTACGTTGAAGTAGTGATCTATGTTGTGAATTAGTTTCTGAAGTGCAAAATATATTTTTAAATCTTGCAAGTATCAGATATGTTAGTTTACCCTCACTGGTTTAAAATCAATGAATCATTATTTCAATAAAGTATTTTCACATCATCATCCATTTCAAGAAATGGATAGTTATTAAGACCTTTTATTTAAAACTGTTTAATTATAAATCATTGAATGGTATCATTTGTAAGGGTGATACAACAATTGTTACACAGCTGTACTCTTAAAATTAGTTTCATTTACTTGTCTTTTGTTGAATCATAATTACAATGTAGGGAATCCTAAATATGTTATACATCTTTGAGAACAGTGTAGAATCTAGCATCATGTTCAGCCTGAAGCTAAATTAATTCAATTTCTTTGGATGTGTCAATTCATTATTTTAATTATTGAAAATTTTTAACTGTAGGAACTACTGCATACTAGTATTGGTTATGGTTAATGAATGAGAAATTGATCTAATAAATATCTCTTACTCTTGTTGCTGTACTTGTCTTTGCACCAAGGAAGGCATTTATGTGAGAGAATGGGGAATACTATCAATTGACAGTGCTCTGCTCCAGGGCACACTGTCAGTCAACTAGAAGATTAATTAATGAAAGTTAACAGCTATTCCACTCCATCGTGATCTTTGGGCAAGACATTCTCAAGAAAATGTTTGCTTAACTTCTTTTAATATAAAGTTTTATATGCAGTCAGCAGAAAAATTCTTGTCCTTTTAAGAAAATATGATCAAAAGACCACTCTTTTGATGAAACTGTTTTGCAGTTTTTGAGCTTCCAATCTTTTAAAAGTGACCTGTGCCTCTTTATTGAAATAATCTTTCTGGTATGTTTTTGGCTTCTAATTTAGTCAGCTGTTAATATCTCAATTTTTAATATGTGGTCAGAACTCTATGTGGCCACTTACTTAGACCAAGATCATATGAAAGTGGCACCTAATTTTGAACAACTAAACCTTATACCATCATTCCAACCGAACGAATAGAGTTGCTTCATGGGAGTAAATTTATAATGGGAAATTATGGCTAGGTTCATGTACTTCTTGCAAATACCATGTGTCATGATAAATTTTAGCTATTTGCACGGTGCTTGCAATACTGGTAGCTGTGCAATTTTCAATGTCAACCAGTTCTGACTGACTGAGCCTAATGGAGTAAATGAACATTGGAGCTGCCTTGCCCTGTGAGCTAGCACCTACTTGAAGCCAATATGAAAGACGTTTCAAATGATAGCTATGTGCTGTGAAAACTGTCCTGTGAATCCAGAAATTAAAATGTAGTTTTCCTCCAATGTGATGTAATGTATAAAAGAAGCCCAGATAGAGTATTTTTATTTATACTAATTCATAATGACTCAATTCTTGCAGTTAAATTACTGCATAGATTTAAATTCATATCTCACTCTCAAATAGTCTGATTTTAAACCATAATGTAGTAATGTTGTGAAAACACAGACATGTGTCTTCAAATATTAGTGTACTTGATCCTTTTTGTAAAGAGCCAAGCAACATTGTTTGCTGGTAGAGTCTCATGAGGAACTTTGGTTCAAATGAACCCTAGAAATGTGTCATTTGTTATATTAGGTAACAGTATGAAAAATAATTGGACTGCTGGCTAGAGTTCCAGTGCTTTTTTTGTCATTGAATGCAATCTGTCAAACCCTTTCTTTCTTCTTTGGGTGGATAAGATATTGCCAATTACTTCATGGATCAACATCACCAATATAGATGGGTTGATATACATTGTCAGTCAGAGAAGCTGAATGGGATGGAGGGAGGAGGATATGATGATGCCAAATTTTCTTCTGCTGTGTTGTCCCATCAGGAACTCAGGCTGCTCGAATGTTGGAAACTAAAATTTGCAGTTGGCGTTTGATAAATATTTGTCACAGGCATCAGCACTTCAGCTTCTGTAGTTCATAGAACATTGCCAACATGACAATGACTACACTTTAAAAGTTATTCATGGGTTTGTGAACTCCTTTGAGACGACTTTTTAACCTTATACGAAATAACAGACACATAAATGGGAAGTTCATATGGAACTTTATTTTGACCATGTTACAGAAACTGTGCAGCCCTGACACCAACACTTCAAAAAGAAAGAGATTAATGAACAAGTTACTAGAATTAAGAGGATGCAACTGTTAAGAAAGACTCAGCATGCTGGAATTCTATTCACTGAAAAAGAGAAAATGAAGAGGAAATCTAACCAAAAACAAACTGAAGCTGATATTTCCTGTGGGGGATTAATACAAAGGTCTAATTTCTTGCAGGAATCTCATGCATTGGCTTAGTGATGGAATGCAGTAATTTTACCTTGACGAGGTAGGAGAAACTTATATTAAGCAATTACTGATTTAAGTGAAAAAGAACCTTGTGTAGTTCTGAATGATTTTTGAGACACTACTTTGGACCTTTGATTGTAAATGTCAATTTTGATGTAGCACCATGAACTAAACTTGTCTACCACTGAAATAAGAAAAATAAATTGGCAGCTGCTACGGCTACTTAACGATTAAATTTCTTCTGTTGTTAAACTTTTCATGAAGAAATCTATGCCATTTTCCCTGATCATTTAGTATTTCTGGTTATGCCAAGCTTGGTTTTGTATACAATCATCAGAAGGAAACACACTTTTTTTCCCCCTGAGTGAACACTTTGCAAAACAAATTTCTGCAGTCACGTTTTATTTTACCAACAGAGGATTTAGACTCTGCGACTGAGGGTCTTATTGTGAGGCTCTACATATGTAAAATGCATGTTTTTGTCCTGCGGTGGTGTGTTGGATGATTACAGCTCTGCCGTTACTTTTCTGCATGTTTTGCCTGCAGATGCCCTCCAGCATGTGACTGAGAATACTGAAGACTGTATGTCCTTAAATATCTAATAGCCATTGTTAAATTAAAGTACATTGTTTGATGAATATTGCCTTTTTTTGTAAACTTGACTTCACCTAAAATTAAGTTCTAACAACCCATTGTTTTTCTCGAGCACTGATGAACACAAGTTCCATTAAATGACTGATAATATCTCTTCAGCCAACTTGACTGACAGCTTTCGTTGAAAAGTATTCCTAGCCCACAAGCAAAGTAATCTATGTAATTTACGCACAAACATTTTTGAATTGTCTTAGCAACATATAAGTAGGAAATAATAATTAAACAGGGAACAAGTTGCATTTGAAGAGAATAACATCAAACATCAGCACTAGTTGATTCAAAAATGCTAATAACTTTTAAAATTATTTTCTCCCATTAGCAACATGCAGACTTTATGGACAGCAGTGACAGGCATGTATCTGAGGTGTACAAGTTAATCCCTTGGCATGTGTACACCCAGAATTGACAAGTTTCAGAAAGGAATTTCACTAAGATTATTGTGATTATTAGACCAAATCAATAAGCCCTTTCTCCTCAGCCCACAAAGCAGCTTAGATGTTAGTGTGTAAACATTAATGTCAGCTTCTTTCTATTTAGCATTTTCTGCATTCCAGCTACTGAATGTGAGCTATACTTTCAATAATTTCCAATTGAAAAGTCAGTAACAATACTACAGTTTCAAGTACAGTTGTGGGGTTTGAGATGAAAAATCTATGAATCTGGTTAGTTTGACCATTTCAGAGAATCTGTGCAGTATCTTCAGTAATTTGAAATCCTTTATGAAAATTGATTACACTTTACATTAATTTAATCTCTTAAAGCATAAATGAATAAATTATTTTATTGTCATGTGTATTTTTGGAAAATACAGTGAAAGTATTTTGTCGCCATTTTGGATTACATTATTTGGATTAAGTAATAAAAACATTACTTAAATGGAGCTTCATCTTCTGTTCAATTGACAGGAAGATATAAAGGCAGAAAAATAAGGAACAGTGTTCAACTTCACAGTCCTTTTTGTCAAGCACGGTTCTGGGTTTTCTTTGGGTTTCCGAGGTTGCTGTAAGGTATTTCGGTCTCCAGGCTGCAATGAGTCCCTGTTCCAGGTCCAGCTGATGCCCCAGAATCCCAGGCTCCGCTGCTGCTGTCTTGCCAACATTGCGAGGAATTAGCATTTAACACAATCAGTGTAGCTCAGTTTAGGCTAAAACCTGAATAATAACTTCAACAATTACTGACATTATTGCTTTTTATGAATATTCTCAGGTGGAAATTGGTGGAGAAATGAATGACAGAATTTTTGTAGTGCAGTGAAGCATTACCACAACACAACATGGAATTTTGACCCACTGCTCAGATACAGTCACTGTTCCAGAGCATATCCATATTGCGCTAGCCTACTGGCTCTGGTTTGTTATGTTCCCTTGATCATGTAAAACTTAATCACATGGCATTCAGTCATGTGGCACTGCTCATGAGGTTTTAACTGCATAAGCTTTGCCCATGTCATTTCAGTGCATTATTTGTATGGTTTACTAAATATTTGAGTATTATTGAGCCCTAGTAAAGCCTTACTTGTTGTTTTACAATTGGATCAAAAAGAATAGAAATGTTTATGTACGAGTAATGTTCAGATAAAAAAATTATCTTGAACATTGAATATTGACCATAATGAGAAACACCAAGTAAATACCACTGATTCAGCAGACAGACAATTGTTGTGTGCCTTTAAATAAGATTTGAAAATATGTGGTATTTTACAGTTTATAGCAAGTTATGAAAATAATTAAATCTAAGTCAGTCTTGTGCATTGTCTTGAATGGTAGTAAACATCATGCAGTGTTGAAGCATCCTTTTCTTCTGCTACTTGAAGGCTGGCATACATGGTCAGCAGTGAATAAAGTTATTGTAGCATTGCTAGTCCTAAGCAGAAGATGTTAATTAAAATAGCAGCCTAAAAAGTAGTGTGCAAAGTATTGATAAATAGACATATGAAATGACAGTAGAAGAAGGCCATTTGGCTCTTTGAGCCTGCTGCACTGTTCAATGAGATTATGGTTGATAAGCTTGCATTTCAATTCCACATTCCCATGTACCCTGAATAAGCATAGCTTCATGATAGACAAGGAAATCATTCTGTCTCTGCTTAAAAAATATTAAATGGCTCTGCTCCTGTATCCTCTGAGGCACAGACTTCTAAAATCGCAACTTCTGAGGGAAAATATTGTCACTAATACTCTAAGAGGAGAACCCCTAATTTTAAAACTGCCCTAGCTCTGGACTCATTCACAAGAGGAAACATCCTTTCCACATCCACCTTGTCAAGAGCAATAACGATCTTAGACACTTCAACTAGGTCACCAGTCACTCTTCTCAAATTCAGTGGAAATAAGCCTGGCCATTCCAACTTATCCTCATCAAACAACTCATTCATTCCAAACATCAGTCTCATAATGTATAACAAAGAACTAAACATGCTGAAGATTTGAAATAAAAACAAATGGTGGATAAACTCAGCAGGTCTGGCACATATGTGGAAAGAAAGCAGAGTTAACGTTTTGAGTCTGGTGACACATCAGCCTAGTAAGCCTCCTCTCCATCCAGTGCATTTCCATCTTCCTTAAATGAAGAGACCAAACTACACACAACATTGGAAATGTAGACGTATTAGTGCCCTGCATGACAGAAACATGTCATCTTATTTTAAGTTCCTCTCACAATAAAAGATCTTTAGTGGAATTAGTCTTCTTGATTACATGCTGGACTGACATAACACACACACACAAATCCTAGATTATTCCACACCGCTGATTTCACAGTTGTTCTCTATTACTGTGTTGTTTAAATTTTGCTTGCCAAAGTGAACAACTTCACATTCACATTTTCCACATTATACTCCAGCTGCCAGGTTCTTGCCCACTCACTCAACCTATGTTGTCTTAACAAATACATTTGTACATTAACTTTGTGTTATTTACAAATTTAGCTATCATACCGTCGCAGCCTTCATGTAAGCCATGATACAAGTTGTAAAATGTTGAGGCCCCACTACTCCAATTTCACATTCAGCTAATCAGGTGAAAATCCATTTGTGTATGTTCTTGTGTTCAGTCAGCCAACTAATCTTTCATTTTCTACAATAATCTTTGAGGTAGCTTCTGGAAACCCAAACATAGAATATCTACAGGCTTCCCTTTAACTACAGCATGTTTGTTTTGAAAGAATGCCAATAAATTGGACTCACATAATTTCCTTTTTACAAAACCATGTTGATTCTTCTAAGATTTGAGTGCCAAGTTATAGTTGCTTTTAATGATCGATTCTGGCATTTTTCCCCATATCAGACATCAAGCAAACTTTTATTTATTCATTCAGGAGGTGAGGGTGTCAGTGGCTAGGTTAGATTTATAGCCCATCCCATTTAAGAGTCAACCACATTGCTGTGAATCTGGGAGTCGCAAGTAGACCAGACCAGGGAAGGATGCCAGTTTCCCTCCCTGAAGGACATTAGTGAACCAGATGGGGTTTTCCAATAATTGACAGTGGATTCATTTTCATCATTAGACTCTTTACTGGAGATTCTTTTTGTTTAATTGAATTCAAATTGCACCATCTCATGTGGCGGGATTTGAACCCGGGTCTCCAGAACCTGGATCTCTGGATTAACAGTCCAGTGATAATACCACCAGTATTGTCTACCCCAGTTAGAGGGGTTATTTTTGCTACTTTGCAGTTTGATGGAACCTTTCCTGAACCTAGGGAATTTGGGAAAATCATACCAACTTACCTCATTACCAACACCAGGGTGAAGCTCATCAAGATCTGGGGACTTGATAGAAAATACTGAGAAGTGCACCAGGTCAACTGGAATCTGCAGAGATTGGCCTCATGATTAACACTTCTGGTCAAGGACCAGATACCCGAAACCTGAAAAATTAAGTGTTTATGTTTGCACATATACTGCCAGACATGCTGAGTATTTACAGTATTTTCTGTTTTTATTTTGTATTGAATTATAACTGATGTGTTATCCTATTTGCTATTTCTGATGGTTTTCATTACAAAACAGCAGTGAGCACACTTCACCATTAATTAATTGACTAAGAAATACCATGACACATTTTGAGGCCATGAAATTAACTACTTGTGATGTAAAAGTTAACTACACTGTGACAGTGAGCATGTAGATATGGAGTCTATGTCAAAATGGCATAGGAATACATGGAACTGAGACTTAGGTTTACAGAGTTTCAGGAGATGCCCTCTCTTTACCGTGCCTTATATATAGTTATGCTTAATTAAGCCTGTTAGTATTCTCTCATCTAAGTTTACGCTTGACCTTACTGTTTGGTGGCATGCATTGACCAGGTCCTCAGAATTGGAGGCAAGCGGCAAGGAACGCCTGAAATGAAGTTCAGTGGCAGTGTGGTGCACCAGGGTAAGGATAAAGTGAGCCCCACAATCTAACCCCAGAAGGGAAGGAATAAGCCTGCAGAGAAACCCAGCAACAGTGTTGTATAAAGGTCGGAGGACTCCAAGATTGATCTAGTTACTGAATTGCAGAAAGAGAAAGCAGCGCAACAGAGAAAATCCCACACTACACGAGGAAACAGCAGAAATGGGAAAAAAAAACTTCTTGCAGCTATAACTGATCTAGCAAAGATATTTAGTGATGATGTAGTGATTGGATTGAGAATGGCTTTCTCTTTGAATATGAGTTCCATGATTGGCCTAGGTTAACCGCCCCAATCGGGTTGCCAGATATAAACAGGAGCCTCAGGCATTCTCTTGAGTCTAGACTCTGGCTCTGAGCTGGCTGCTCAGAGACCACATACCGTACGTGTGTAAATAGTGACTTGGTAATGGGATACCAGCCTCCGTGGAGTTATTTCAGATGGAAAAGGCTTTTCCTTCATGAGAGCACCTAGACTAAGTAGATGTCCTGACTAGGTTGTGTATTGGATCAATTGACACCAAAAACTGAACCAAAAACCAAGCCAGTATATTCTTGTACGCAGTTGGCAGCAAATAGCAGTTTATAGGGAAGAAAAATCTACCAGATTTGGCAATGTAATTTAAGGCTGTAATTCCTAGTTTAGCTCCTCCTGTAATCTGATGTAATTTCAATATAAACCAAGTAAAGTGTAATTGGTGGATCCAGCAGCTAGAAGAAAATATTGATTTCTTTATAAATAATTTGCACTACATTCTACTATCAATATGGAACATTATAAATTAACTGATATAGGACTGTATCATAGAATTGCTGCATGCATCTGTATCATAATTCTTTGGTCAAATGCAATGTAGTTTGCCAGGCTGACTTAATTTTGCAAGCCAAGCAGACTTTTTACCACTGGAGATATAGAATTTGTCTGAAGTCCAAGCACTTGCTTTCATGCAATCCAGTTTGTTGATCTGACAAATATGAATGCATCAGCAACACAGCAGCCACAATAAGAAATGGATGCCACTGCCACCACTGCTTCTTGACTGCGGTGTCATGGGCAAGTTCTACCTTGCCAGGCAAATTAAACTGATTGCATGCAAGTTGTAAGAAAGCCCCCTTTCAGTGGTGTACTATTGAGAATCCCATGTGTAGCATAAAAGTCTGGGAAGAAAAAATAGACCATTCAAGTATGCAGTTGTCTGAGAAATAGATATTACTAAGGAATAAGATGCAATTCTTTTGGAGTGGATGGGAAAATGGTAAACAAACAGGACTATTTTTGGCATTCAGATACCATTGATATCATGGCTCCTGGCAAGAAAAGCTTGTAATTTGGACATGGGACAAGCATGCTAGCTTTTCAGATCTAACTCTGGGGTTGACATTTCAATTTCAAAAGCAGTGATGTGCTTCTGAGACTTTATAAAGCTCTAGTCAGGCCCCATTTAGAATACTGTGGCCAATTTTGGGCCCCACACCTCAGGAAGGACATACTGGCACTGGAGCGTGTCCAGCGGAGATTCACACGGATGATCCCTGGAGTGGTAGGTTTAACGTACGATGAATGGCTAAGCATTCTGGGATTGTATTCATGAGAGTTTAGAAGGTTAAGGGGAGATCTAATAGAAACTTACAAGACAATGCATAGCTTAGAAAGGGTGGACGCTGGGAAGTTGTTTCCGTTAGGTGGGGAGACTAGGACCCATGGGCACAGCCTTAGAATTAGAGGGGGTCAATTTTGAACGGAAATGAGGAGACATTTCTTCAGCCAGAGAGTGGTGGGCCTGTGGAATTCATTGCCACGGAGCGCAGTGGAGGCCAGGACATTTAATGTCTTCAAGGCAGAGATTGATAAATTCTTGATCTCGCAAGGAATTAAGGGCTACGGGAAGAGTGCGGGTAAGTGAAGTTGAAATGCCCATCAGCCATGATTAAATGGCGGAATGGACTTGATGGGCCGAATAGACTCATTTCCACTCCTATGTCTTATGGTCTTCCCAAATGATCTTCCATCAAAGTTCAAGGTGCAGGAGAAATCTGAATAAATGCGAAAGGCAGATGTAAGCCGTTCTTTGCTGCTTTGGGAGAAAGATTGTTGATTGCATGTATTTTATTGCTATTCAGGGTTGTTCTTCATTGAACATCAGTGCGTGTGTAGCTTGGATTTTCCTCAGTCTCTGGCTGCAGCAGAAGTCAGAGTTGGCTTATTGTTCTGTGACCCAGTGTTCATTGAATCCTTGTCACTAGGACCAAGGAAAATGTGCAGATTTTCACTTCTCTTTGAAAAAAGGCCAGGAGAAATAAGAACAGGATACGCCAAGCATAATGGCGACCAGTGGCAAGATATGTTCTGGACCTTGTTTTGCTGTTTCAGGAGAGTAATGAGAATAATACTGCCACAGATGCAGATAAATTTTTGGAAGTAGAGCATCTTGATCTTTCTGCACCCTTTGACTTGATCAACAATGTTAGCGAACTTTGTGCTTTTTTTTGAGAAGAATGACCCTTTTGCAAAAATTAACACATATTAAATTTGTCTGTTTATCCTGTTGAACCCACCATGTACAGCAACCATTGTAAATAGTTGACAAAAAAACTACCTAGTGAGAAGGAGATATTAAACCCCAGACTGGATCAAGTCAATATTTAATACTCATAGAATCTTAATGAACAAAAAAGAAGATGAACTGAAGTGTACAACCGAATTCCATCAGCAAGCTATGGAAGCACTCCTTGTTTCATTCAATAAAGATCAGAGTACTAAATTATAGAATGTCTGCAGCTGAGGAGTACCATAACAAAATGGATGTCTTTTTTCTTGCTTTCATTTACCAGCTTCGTCCCAGGATCATGGAAAGAAGAATAATTGTGTTCAATTCCTGAATAGGTGATTTCCTGCATTTAAATTACTCATTTTGTTTTTGTATGTCCTGCTACGTAGATAAATATGCTGCTTCTTTAAATGCAGTGTAACTGCATTTCTGTTTTTTTTCCTCCATCTAAATTATATTTTATTCAGTCCTGGAATGTTTTATATTTTGCTTTGTAGTCATTGCTGTGAAACTATGTACAGCAACTGAAAATTCAAATGTTGTTATGTAGAATCAACTGAAGTGGTTCCATCTATCAATTTCAATTAATTAAATGTGTGCATTTAACTTGAGCTTCACTATACTAGAATTTGTTCAATACTTGGCATTGGTTTGTGCCAAAATCGTCCCTGGTGTCTCAAAACCCACAAAAAGCACACTTTCATGTTCATTATTACCTTATTAATCATGGATAATTGAGGTGCCTTAATTTGGAAACACCAGCATTTGGAGTACTTTGGTAGTTTAATTATTATACCAGGTGTGATAGCCAGAATGATTTGAATCAGATACAGACATTGCAGGTCTCTTTTAGAAAGAATAGTTCATTAGAAGTGTTTTATCATATGATTATAGAATGCTAAATGTTGATTAGTAAAATAAAGAATTCCTAATTCTTTCCACTCTTTCCAAATATTGCCATCTTTCATTTCTCAAGGAACTTTGGAATTCTTGCATGAAAATAACAAGGTTGGAATCAATCTAGTCTTAAATCATAACTGATTTATTGAGAACTTGAAATGTGGTCTTCAAAATAATGTCCTTGAAAAAGGCTACAATACAACAAACTGTTGAAAGCAGTAGAAGATACTTTTAAATATAACTTTTCTCCGTCATATTACAACATAATCAGGTTGATGTCGCTATAATTTCAATACAGTCAGGAGTGTATCAAATCCAGATGTTAGATTAGTGCTGCAAATGTATCGTTAGTGTTAGGCTTGAGTCATTGACATCTATACTAAACTTGCAGCCTACGTGGACTAGTAATCATAATTTGCATTCAGACCATTAATAGCCCAAAAGAGTTTTCAAAAGAGGTGCAGTATTCTGCAGTTGCACAAATAGCAGCTTTGGTGCTGATGTGTCACCCATTTGCTCCTGCTGCCTGCTAAATTTGCTCCTTTAATTGCAAGATGATTTGAGTACAGGAATGAAGTTGTCTTTCTGCAAATATACGGAGCCTTGGTTAGACCACAGCTGGAGTATTGTGTAGTGTTTTGGATTTCATTGGTAAGCAAGTCAATAGAAGAGCGACAAAGATTCACTAAATTAATGAGATAACAAGGTGCAGCGCTGGATGAACTCAGCAGGCCAAGCAGCATCAAAGGAGCAGAAGGCTGACGTTTTGGGCCTAGGCATCTGCAGTTCCTGCTACCCCTTCACTAAATTAATGCCTGGGATGGTAGGATTATCATATGAACAAAGTTTGAGGAGACTTGGTCTGTCTTCTTTGGAGTTGAAGAATGGGGTGGTGATCTTATAGAAACATGTAAAATTCTTATAGGGCTTAACAGGTGGATATCCTTGCTTGGGGGTCTTGCAAGCTGTCTCAAACTGGGGATACAGTCACAGAATAAGGGGTAAGCCACTTCAAGATAAGGAGGACTTCATTTGGAATTTTTGGAATTCTGTACCCCAGAGCTCTCTGGAGCCTCAGTCATTCATTATTGTCAGTTGATAGGTTTATAGACATTGAAGGCATTAAAGGGTATGGAAATAGCACATGAAAATGACAGTGAGGTAGGTGATCAGCCATGATATATTCGTAGGCAGAGTGGGCTCAAGAGGCCAAATGACCTCCTCCTGCCCTTGTTGTCAATGTTTCTATTTTCCTAGTTGTCTGTCAAAAAAATGACTAATGCTATTATCTTTAGACCTGTAGTAACAGCACCAATGTGGAGCAGTTGCACAACAGGCTTTTATAATCCAGAGTTTTAATAGGCGCTGGTTTAAAATCAGAGGTTCTTTCCAACTGCTCTCAGAACCAGACTAGGGATGATCACATTGCAGCCTACATTATATTTGTAGACTACTGTAGTGCATAAATCTGGAAAAATTGAAACATGTCTCAGTCGATATCTGGTTTGAGGCCTATTTTCCCAACCAACTTAAGGAATATAACGTAACTTTATACTACAGGACAGCTGGGTCTCTATAATAGTTAAATATATGACATCATTGTAACTGTAGTTTCTGGTCGTGCTTTGAGACTGACTAGATTTATTTCGAAAAAAAATGCTTCGAGCTGTGTAATTGGGCTGAAGGCCAGTTCTCATTTCTAAGTGAAAGAGAAAATGGTTTGCATTTTTCTGGCTCTTTAACCTTGCTTCTAGTATTGAATAGCCTTAACAACCATTTAGTAATAAATAAACAAACTTGGTAACTGAAACAGATCAGTATTGTAATTATGAACCTCCTCTTTCAATGTGTATTTGAGCTGTTTGAAAGGCATCAATCCGAAAAAGTGATCTCACCCTTCATGCCAGAGTTTCTTGTTTTATTTTTGTGTTTGTGATGCAAAACTGATTCTTGCCACAAAATAACTTTTTTCTCTGATTTGAATTTTAAATCCTGCTCTGCAAGACAGCACAATGCTGTGGCCAGAATTGAAAAGCTGCATAATTTAAACAGAAAACTGAATTTATAAATTGGACATGATTTACATACCAAAATACAGTTTTTTAAACAATATGTATTTCACTTTGCACAAAACTACTTGTTAGGGTCAACAAAAGGCTTTGGGGCTGTGTTTAAATGTGTGTTTAGCACTATTCTTGTCCATGTCCTCTTTTTACCATTTATTCTGTTAACCGACTGATGGAGAATTTCAAATGTTACATGTCTGTTCATAAATGACAAAGGGGTAAATTCTGTAATGGTAGGCCAGTCGGCGTAATGTTACTGTGTTGGAGGCCTCTGAAGACAATTAATTTGGGATAAAATTATATTTTGCATGAAACAACACCAGTTAATTCGTGACAAACCATCACAAACTTGTTAAAAGACGGGTCCAGTCTATCGTAAAATATCTGATAAGGTTGATGAACTTTGTGAGGAAAAGTTTGTTTTGGATGTCAACTTTAAAAAAGCTTTTAGTAAAGTGCCACACAATGCATTTATCAGCAAAGGTGAAGTCCATGGAAATAATAAAGCACTGGCCACATGCATGTATAATTTTCTAAAGGACAGAAAACAGTACTGTTTTTCAGCACTTTTTTTCAGAGTGATGCATACAATTGTGGCCCCTAAAGATTTTAAAATTAAGACCCCCACTGTCTTTGATAAACATGCAATTCTATGTTATTAATATACAAGGCACAACTTAAAAATTTGAGGATAGTGAAAGCTTGGTAAGGTAGTTTACTGTGACTAGGATAGAACAGACTTCAGAAGGATATTGGTGAAAAAGGCCAAATCATAGCAAATGTAATAATAATGTAGCAAAGTGTGACGTGACAGATTTTACAAAGAGTGAGGGAAGACAATATGAACTTAATGGCCAATTTCAAAGGAGGTGTAGGAGTAGAGGCCACAAATAAATAAGATATAATAGAATAAAATAAATAAAACAAATTTGAGAAGGTGAAAGGACAAGTGAATAAGTCTGCTATTTTTTAAAAAAGATACAATTATATAATCTTTGGTTTAAAAGTAGAACTATAAGACTATTGTGTTCATTTCTCAGGATTACTCAAGACAAGATGTCAAGGCCTTAGAGTTTAGATCTACTCAAAAATATTCTTGAATGAGGCACTATAATACGGAAAGACTAGAGAAGTTGATCTCCAAGCAAATGAAAATTTAATAAATGGATATTCACAATTATGAGCGTTTGTGCTGCAGGTAATGGAGAGAAACTGTTTCCATTGGTGTGTAGATTGGGAACCCAGGAGTTGTGGAAAATCTGCTAAAGAACCAGATGTTGAAGTGACTTTTTAAAAATGCGGCAAGTTGTTACAATCTGGAACATTCTGCATGAAAGGATGATGGAAACATGTTTAGAAGTAGCTGTTGAAAAGAAATTTAGATAAATATTTGGAATAGAAAAATTTGATGGGTTGTTGGGGGGGGGAGGAGGAGGGAAGAAAACTGAGGACATGACATTACTTGAATAGCTCTTCTAAAGATGTATGATGGACTGAATGGCCATTCTGTAAGATTCTATGAAAAATCTTATATCAGAAAAGCTTCTTTGTTTCTGTTTGCTTTTTCTGAAAGAAAATAATTACTTCTATCTTATGAAAATCGATTCAAATTCTTGAAAAAATTACTGACTCAAATAATGGAAAATGAAATGGATACTGACCAGTCGGGGGAGAAAAAGTACCTGCAGTTATATTAACAGTTGCAATTAAATAGTGTTTAACTACTTTTTATACTGAGTATAGATTTCAGTTAATTTAGCAGGTCAGGGTTATTTGCAATGTCTTTTCATTCTTAGTACAATAGAATATAGTGTTTCTTAGTTTTTTGGCATCACTAATGAGTATCACAGTGTGTGGTAGGGAACTCAGACCTTAGACAGTTATTTCTAAAGCTATTTAAAACATGGGTAGCGTTAAACTATTGAATTATAGCTCATTCTACCTCTGTAAAATTTAGCTTTGATTTGCAGTTTAAACCATTTTTAAAGGTCATTATTGTTTGAAATTCAAAATATCTGTCACAAAAAGAATATGTTCACTTAAAATTTATAGTGAATCACATATTAAAATATGTAATGTTAATACTGCAGGGAAATGGTTTTACAACATTGATTGCTAAGACAAAATATCACTGCCTGACATTTTTGCTCTTCCAGAGGCAAGCTTTCATAAAAATAGAGAATTTCATAAAATAGAGAAAGCAAGAATTGCAAGGCTGATATAACGTATGGGTGAGAGGAAGAACCGGTTAGGGAGGCAGAGACAGGTTGGACTGGTTTTGGGATGCAGTGGGTGGGGGGGAAGAGCTGGGCTGGTTGTGTGGTGCAGTGGGGGGAGGGGACGAACTAGGCTGGTTTAGGGATGCAGTGGGGGAAGGGGAGATTTTGAAACTGGTGAAGTCCACATTGATACCATATGGCTGCAGGGTTCCCAGGCGGAATATGAGTTGCTGTTCCTGCAACCTTCGGGTGGCATCATTGTGGCAGTGCAGGAGGCCCATGATGGACATGTCATCTAGAGAATGGGAGGGGGAGTGGAAACACATCCCTCACACCCCGCCCCCGCCACAACCGCCCTAAGAGGATCCCCCTCGTTCTCACACACCACCCTACCAACCTCCGGATACAACGCATCATCCTCCGACACTTCCGCCATTTACAATCCGACCCCACCACCCAAGACATTTTTCCATCCCCTCCCCTGTCTGCTTTCCGGAGAGACCACTCTCTCTGTGACTCCCTTGTTCGCTCCACACTGCCCTCCAACCCCACCACACCCGGCACCTTCCCCTGCAACTTCAGGAAATGCTACACTTGTCCCCACACCTCCTCCCTCACCCCTATCCCAGGCCCCAAGATGACATTCCACATTAAGCAGAGGTTCACCTGCACATCTGCCAATGTGGTAGACTGCATCCACTGTACCCGGTGTGGCTTCCTCTACATTGGGGAAACCAAGCGGAGGCTTGGGGACCGCTTTGCAGAACACCTCCGCTCAGTTCGCAACAAACAACTGCACCTCCCAGTCGCAAACCATTTCCACTCCCCCTCCCATTCTCTTGATGACATGTCCATCATGGGCCTCCTGCACTGCCACAATGATGCCACCCGAAGGTTGCAGGAACAGCAACTCATATTCCGCCTGGGAACCCTGCAGCCATATGGTATCAATGTGGACTTCACCAGTTTCAAAATCTCCCCTTCCCCCACTGCATCCCTAAACCAGCCTAGTTCGTCCCCTCCCCCCACTGCACCACACAACCAGCCCAGCTCTTCCCCCCACCCACAGCATCCCGAAACCAGTCCAACCTGTCTCTGCCTCCCTAACCGGTTCTTCCTCTCACCCATCCCTTCCTCCCACCCCAAGCCGCACCCCCAGCTACCTACTAACTTCATCCCACCTCCTTGACCTGTCCGTCTTCCCTGGACTGACCTATCCCCTCCCTACCTCCTCACCTATACTCTCTCCACCTATCTTCTTTACTCTCCATCTTCGGTCCGCCTTCCCCTCTCTCCCTATTTATTCCAGTTCCCTCTCCCCATCCCCCTCTCTGATGAAGGGTCTAGGCCCGAAACGTCAGCTTTTGTGCTCCTGAGATGCTGCTTGGCCTGCTGTGTTCATCCAGCCTCACATTTTATTACCTATGCAAATGTCCAACAGGTTTGAGACTTGGTCAGCTTGTTTTGTTGGAAAAGAGGATTCCAAGATATATGAATTTGAAAGAAATGACTAGTGAAATAATAGAGTGGTTGAGTTTCACTTTGCAGATTTGGGAAAGGTCCAGTTAGATTGGAAAATAGGAAATGTTACTCCTTTATTAAAATAAAAGAATCTACAGGCAAGTTATCTGTCACAATGAAGGTGTCAGAAGCTATGATGAAAGATTTTCTAGAAGGGCACTTAAAATAGCTCAAGATAAACAGTCAGGGTCAACATGATTTTATGAAAGAGATATCATGTTTAACTTTTTGGACTCATTTAAAGAAGTATTGCATGCTGCAGATGAAGAGGAAGCAGTGGATGCATTTATTTTGATCTCTAGGAGGCACTTAATAAGATTGTACCTCAAAAACTAGCGGGGTGGATTGTCGAATGAAAAATGTTTGGATACGTTAAACTTATATTTACTGGAATGTAGTGGACTAAGAATTGACTTGATTAAAATATGAGATTCTGAGAGGCCCTGAAAGGGTGGATTTTGAAAGGATGTTTATGCACCATTAACTTGTTTTCTCAGGTTTTCTAAAATGAATTTTCTCACTATTTTGTAGTCTGCCAGTGATAAATGGAAAGAACATCTAGTTTTGTCTCATACTGACTTTCATTTCTCTCTCAACTGGGAGTGGAAAATGTAGAACCGTTTTGACTTGCTCAGCAATTCAAGGTTGTAGACTGCTGTCTGTTTTAAGTTCTTCCCTGCAGTTTCTTTCAACAGCTGGCCATCTCAAAGCTCTGAAAATCTAGAGATGTTCAGCTGCACCACTCTGATACCAGGTTCAAATGATTCATTTTTAATGGCTGACACAAATGACCTACTAAGTAACTTTGAACAGTGTTAGAGGACACTTAACTGTGATAAGACAGCCACTACACCAAGTATAATTGCATTTCACCAACAAGTGGACCCAGAGTATTAGAGTGACAGGTATAATTTGAACTTGTTCTGTCCATAATGCTCCTTGTAGCTCCATGCTGCTTTTGTTTAATTGTATCAGTGGTGCCTCCACTGTTGCTTTTCTGCTAGTGACACTGGGTGTTAACATTTATTAGTTTATTTAAAATAAGCCTTCGCTGCCAGTTGCACATCTTACTTATCAAATTTGCAAATATAACTGTGTAATTGATATTGTTATTATAACATTGAAAGTTCCTGCAGTTAATCCTACAAATGCAACGCTCTTTAGATCAGCTTTGCATTGATTCAGAAAGATTAAAAGTTTCCCTTATTTTAAATCCCTCTCTGTTTTTGACTAAGAGTTTACATTCAGTCTCTTCCAATCTAATTGGACCTTGCCTGAATCTAGGAAGATTTGGAAAATTAACATCAATGCATCTTTTATTTCACAGGCTACTTCTCTCAAGGCCCAAAATGGAGACCATCAGGACCTGGACACTCAACTCCTACAATTTGTCCCAGTTTTCAGATCATTGTGATTTTCATAGTTGCTCCTCCCCTTCCATTTACTGATTTATTACCACTTCTGGAATGTCACTTGTATCCCTTATAGCAAAGGCTGATAAAAAAAAACCTGTTCTAGTCATCTGCCATCTTTGTATCTTTCATTATCAACCTCCAAACTCAGTTTCTAAAGGACCAGCATTCACTTGTGAATTTTAGAAGTATTTATAGAAGCACTCGCTCTTTTAGTTTTATATTCTTGATGAGTTTTCTGTCGTATTCTAATTTTTCCGTCTTTATATTGTTCCTTCCAATTTATTCAATTTTCTGACTTGCCACTTGTCTTTGCATAATTATATACAATTTCTTTAGGAATTATCTTCGCTGTTTTCACTTAACCATAGATGGTGAGCCTGTCCCTTGGGCTTTTTCTTAGTTATTGAAATGTACCAATTCTGTGTATTTTGAAAATTCTTTCAACTACCTGCCACTTCATCTCTGTTGATCTATCCTTCCTTTATCCTGGTTTGGTAATTCAGTTCAGCTCGCTCTGCTTCCATGCCCTCATAATTGCCCTGATTTAATTTTTGAAAATAGTTTTGGACGTATTCCTTTCTCCCTCAAACTGAGAGTAAAATTATATCATGTTCTGGTCACTTTTTCCTGTGCCTTCACAATGAGATCATTAATTAGTCCAATCTCAATGCACGATACCAGATTCCGTATAATATGCTGTCTGCTGCAGAACATGCTTATCCAAAAAACAATCCCAAGAATGGTCTATGAATTCCTGATCTAGGCTTCCTGAACCCTTCTGATTTTTGCAATCTGCATGGAGATTAAAATCTCCCTGATTAATATTGTGTGGTTCTAAAATGTAGGAATTGACTGCAAGGTTTTCATCAAATATCTCACCTGACTGACCTAAAAAGGTCAAAATAACTGCAAGATCCACGATAGAACCTAATCCCAAAGTAATATTCTGTAGTACATAATAAATGTATGCTCATTGGCATGTTACAAACTAAACCATTTAAAACATAGCTGCTTCGTTGAGTGAAACCCTTTTGCCTTTAACAACTTTCATATTTCTTAGCCTAAGTTTACAAAATAGGTGACAACCATTCTGTGGCTCATTCCTCATTACAAAGTCTTTACTAATCCAAGTCAATCTGCCTGGTTCCAATTTAAACAAAGCTTGTTAGTTAACTTCGGTTTTCATTTTGCTGTTGTATTCTCCATGGCAGCTCCTGTACCAATCAAAGACCGTTTGCCAACGAATCAATATATTCACATACAGCAGAAAACTGTTGTTTCCCTTTCCATTGGTGTTCTGAATGACTTGATGGGTGCATCTGAAAAGCTTTGACAGATTTTGTCTTTTTCAAAATGCTGTGAGATTTTATGTATTGTAATAGTTGTAGTCTGTATACTTTTTACACAGTGTACATAGTGCCATAATGTTAGAACAGGAGCAGGTAAGATTAAATTAAGGGGGAAATTGAATTAAAGTAAGGAGGAGACAATGGCCTGGTGGCATTATTGCTGGACTGTTAATCTAGAGATCCAAATAACATTAAGGGAACCCAAGTTCGAATCCCACCACAGCAGATGGTGGAATTTGATGTCAGTAAAATATCTGGAATTAAGCATCTAATAATCACCATGAATCCATTGTTGATTGTCAGGAAAACCCATCTGGTTCACTGATATCCTTTGGGGAAGGAAACTGCCATCCTTACCTGGTCTAGCCTACATGTGATTCCAGATACACGTCAATGTGGTTGACTCTGAACTGCCTTCTGGGCAATTAAGAATAGGCAATAAATGCTGTTTGGCCAACGACCCCCCTCATACCATGAATGAAGAAAGGAAAAATAAACTAAACACACAAAAAACATTAAGTAATATTTTGTGTTATTTTTGAAATATTCCATCACCTCTGAAACATTTGAAGCTATCTACAACAAGGAACTCATTTTAACCTCGAAGGTGCTTTCTAGATTTCTTCATGGGTTTAGTAAACAACTTAAGTGTACAGCATTGCCATTATAATTTGGCTTTTTGGTCAGTTATATTGGAAGTAACTATGTAATGTTATACCATGACAGGTGGGGACACACTGCACATATCGCAATTATGTAGCCTGGAATTAAAAAAAGTGCAGACTGCAAGCACTTTTAAAAATTGCAATTAATGAGACTTCAAACATAAGATTTGCATTAAAACTTCACATTCTACATTGTTTGTCTAAGGAGTGCTTTCGTTTTCTGAAAAACTGAGTTTCACAGATGAGACCTGGTTATTCTCTCAGAAGTCATTTAATTCATTGTAACATAAATGACTGTGCTTGTTAATACAGTTACATTAAGGTCTTTGATTTTAAATGAAGTGTTATTAGTCTCCCATTATAGTAGATGTGGCATGCATTGTCAGTTAATCAGCATGAAGAATGCTGTCAAGACAAAAAAAGAGTTTTATGTCTCAAAATTATTGCTTTCATTTGGTGCTGATTAGGCAGTAATTGAAATAATATTTCTGCCACTTTTAAACTTCTATTGAAATGATTAAGTGAAAAATACAGATGATATCGCAGTGTAGAATTATGAGTTTTCATTTCTCTGATTTTATTACACAGAAAGCATAATAGTGAGCATAATAATTTTATTATAATAAAGTTTAAAATTTAGCATTTTTGTGAAAGTTTGAATTTCTGTTTGGATTTGTAAGAACTATTAATCGCCATTATTAATAGCTTTATCAAAAAATGTAAATAAAGCATGAACAAAGTTGCATTCATATATTGCCTTTTGCTGCCAATTATCTATCATATCCTCTTCCATGTTTTTGTATCCCTTTGCCGTCTTGACACTTCCTACCTCTGTGATCTTCTCCAGCTATAAAGCCCTCACTATATTGTTGCTCCTGATTTGGCCTCTTGAGCATTGCCATTTATAATTGCTCCAGCATTGGTGGCCATGCATTCAACTGTCTAGGCCCTAAAGTCTGGAAATCCTTCACTGATCCTTTCTACCTCTGACATTTCCTCTTATGAAAGGTTAGGAGTGAGAATGTTAGCATTTATTGCAAGGGGAATGGAATATAAAGATAGGGATGTTTTGCTGCAGCTTCTCAGGTCCATGGTGAGACCACGAATACAGTACTGTAAAGGTGTGTTCCCCTTATTTGCAACACGATGTAACTGCATTAGAAACAATTCAGAAGCAGTTCACTTGACTCAGAAAGTTGAAGGAGACTGAGTCTGTATCCATCAGAGAAGAATGAGAAGTGATAATGGGAACTGCAGATGCTGGAGAATCCAAGACAACAAGTGTGAAGCTGGATGAACACAGCAGGCCAAGCAGCATCTCAGGAGCACAAAAGCTGACGTTTCGGGCCTAGACCCTTCATCAGAGCGGAGGATGGGGAGAGGGTTCTAGAATAAATAGGGAGAGAGGGGGAGGCGGACCAAAGATGGAAAGAAAAGAAGATAGGTGGAGAGGAGAGTATAGGTGGGGAAGTAGGGAGGGGATAGCTCAGTCCGGGGAAGATGGACAGGTCAAGGAGGCAGGATGAGGTAGTAGGTAGGAAATGGAGGTGCGGCTTTGAGGTGGGAGGAAGGGATGGGTGAGAGGAAGAACAGGTTAGGGAGGCGGAGACAGGCTGGGCTGGCTTTGGGATGCAGTGTCAGGAGGGGACCAGCTGGGCTGGTTTTGGGATGCAGTGGCGGGAGGGGAAGAACTGGGCTGGTTTCGGATGCAGTTGGGGAAGGAGAGATTTTGAAGCTTGTGAAGTCCACATTGGTACCATTGGGCTGCAGGGTTCCCAAGCGGAATATGAGTTGCTGTTCCTGCAACCTTCGGGTGGCATCATTGTGGCAGTGCAGGAGGCCCACGATGGACATGTCATCTGAGGAATGGGAGAGGGAGTTAAAATGGTTTGCGACTGGGAGGTGCAGTTGTTTATTGCGAACCGAACGGAGGTGTTCTGCAAAGCGGTCCCCAAGCCTCCGCTTGGTTTCCACAATGTAGAGGAAGCCACACCGGGTCCCACTTCCTACAGCCAAAGGGGATGGCCGTGGGTACCCGCATGGGCCCAAGCCATGCCTGCCTCTTTGTAGGCTACGTGGAACAGTCCCTCTTCCGCACCTACACAGGCCCCAAACCCCTCCGTTCCATTGATGACTGTATCGGCGCTGCCTCTTGCTCCCCAGAGGAGCTCGAACAGTTCGTCCACCTCACCAACACCTTCCACCCCAACCTCAAGTTCACCTGGGCCATCTCCAACACATCCCTCACCTTCCTGGACCTCTCAGTCTCCATCTCAGGTAACCAGCTAGAAACTGATGTCCATTTCAAGCCCACCGACTCCCACAGCTACCTAGAATACACCTCCTCCCACCCACCCTCCTGCAAAAATTCCATCCCCTATTCCCAATTCCTCCACCTCCGCCGCATCTGCTCCCAGGATGAGGCATTCCACTCCCGCACACATCCCAGATGTCCACATTCTTCAAGGACCGCAACTTTCCCCCCGCAGTCATTGAAAACGCCCTTGACCGTGTCTCCCGCATTTCCCGCAACACATCCCTCACACCCCGCCCCACCACAACCGCCCCAAGAGGATACCCCTCGTTCTGACATACCACCCCACCAACCTCCGGATACAATGCATCATCCTCCGACACTTCCGCCATCTACAATCTGACCCCACCACCCAAGCCATTTTTCCATCCCCACCCTTGTCTGCCTTCCGGAGAGACCACTCTCTCCGTGACTCCCTTATCCACTCCACACTCCCCTCCAAGCCCACCACACCCGGCAACTTCCCCTGCAACCGCAGGAAGTGCTACACTTGCCCCCACACCTCCTCCCTCACCCCCATCCCAGGCCCCAAGATGACTTTCCATATTAAGCAGATGTTCACCTGCACATCTGCCAATGTGGTATACTGTATCCATTGTACCCGGTGTGGCTTCCTCTACATTGGGGAAACCAAGCGGAGGCTTGGGGACTGCTTTGCAGAACAAGTCCGCTCGGTTCGCAATAAACAACTGCACCTCCCAGTCGCGAACCATTTTAACTCCCCCTCCCATTCCTCAGACAACATATCCATCATGGGCCTCCTGCAGTGCCACAATGATGCCACCCGAAGGTTGCAGGAACAGCAACTCATATTCCGCTTGGGAACCATGCAGCCCATGGTATCAATGTGGACTTCACAAGCTTCAAAAGCTCCCCTTCCCCCACTGCATCCCAAAACCAGCCCAGTTCTTCCCCTCCCCCAACTGCATCCCAAAACCTGCCCAGCCTGTCTCCGCCTCCCTAACCTGTTCTTCCTCTCACCCATCCCTTCCTCCCACCTCAAAGCTGCACCTCCATTTCCTACCTACTACCTCATCCTGCCTCCTTGACCTGTCCATCTTCCCTGGACTGACCTATCCCCTCTCTGCCTCCCCACCTATATTCTCCTCTCCACCTATCTTCTTTTCTCTCCATCTTCGGTCTGCATCCCCCTCTCTCCCTATTTATTCTAGAACCCTCTCCCCATTTCCCTCTCTGATGAAGGGTGTAGGCCCGAAACGTCAGCTTTTGTGCTCCTGAGATGCTGCTTGGCCTGCTGTGTTCATCCAGCTTCACACATTGTTATCTATAGAGAAGAATGAGAAGTTGTCTTATTGAAACATAGTAATTCCTGTAGGGAATTGATGAAGTGGATGGGGAAGAATGTTTCAAATTGTGGCGGTGATTAGAATTAGGCAACATACTTTTAAGAATAAGATGTACCCCTTTTAATGTGTGATGAAGAGGGTTTGTTTGGTCAGATGGCCATTAATCCATGGAATTTCCTTCCCCAGGGAGTAGTAAAGGACAGGTCATTGAATCTTTTCAAAGCTGTGGTACATTTTTGACAGATATTAAGGATTATAGCGTGTGTGTTGTCGGGGGGAGGGCGGGTAGGGTATGAGAATGGTGCTGGGCAGAGAGGCTGGGCTGGTGTGAGGGCGCAAGCAACTTAGTAACTGGTGGGGCAGGCCTGCTCATTCTCTTAAGTTCTATCTTACTTCTTTAAGATGTTGCTCAAAACCAACATACCCAGGAAGCCCTTAGGCCATCTACCTTGATAACTCCCTGTGTGTGAAATTTTGCTTTGTAAGCTGCAAGGCACCTTGGGATTTTTTGTTTGCATTAAAGGTATTACTGCATGTAAATGAAAGTTGTTACACAGGCAAATACAGTAGCCAATGCAGTAACCAATTCATGCACAATAATATTTCAAAAACAGCAATAAAGTATTGTACATAGTGGTTATGACATTCTGACTTTTTGAAGGATAAATCTGGAGTTGGATTCTGATGTTCTTTAAATAAAGCTTAGTTCCGATGTCGTCGTCATGAATCTTTTTGCATTTTTATAAATCATGGCCAGATTTACTTCGAGGTGTGGCCTAGCAAAGTTTTGGAATGAGTTTAATTTGTTTTTTTATTCATTTGTGGAATGTGGGCGTCAATGGCTGGCCAGCGTTTGTTGTCCATCCCTCGTTACCTTTGAGAAGGTGGTGGTGAGCTGCCTTCTTGACCCTTCGGGAGGGAATTCCAGTATTTTGTCCCAAGGACAGTTAAGAGATGGTGATATATTTCCAAGTCACGATCATGAGTGGCTTGAAGGGGCACTTGAAGGTGGTGGCGTTCCCCAATTTCTGCCACCCTTGTCCTTCTAGATGGAAGTTGTTGTGGGTTTCGAAGGTGCTGTTTGAGGATCTTTGGTTAATTTCTGCAGCGCATCTTGTAGATGATACATATTGCTATTACTGAGTGTCAGTGGTGGAGGGAGTGGATGCTTGTGGATGTACTGCCAATCAAGAGGGCTGCTTTGTCCTGGATGGTGTCAAGCTTCTTGAGCAGTGTTAGGGCTGCAGTCATCCAGGCAAGTGGGGAATATTCCGTCACACTTCAGACTTGTGCTTTGTACATGGTGGATAGGCTTTGAGGAGTCAGGAGGTGAGTTACACGCTGTGGTGTTCCTAGCTTCTGACTTGCTCTTGTCACTGTGTTTATGTGGTGATTCCAGTTGAATTTCTGATCAGTGATAACCCACAGGATGTTGATAGTGGGGGATTCAGTGATGATAACACAGTTGAATGCCAAGATTAGATTGTGTCGTATTGGTGACGGTCATTGCCTGGCATTTGTGTGGCCTGAATGTCACTTACCACTTGTCAGCCCAAGCTTGGATATTGTCCAGATCTTATTGCACGTGAACATGGACTGCTTCAGTATCTGCGGAGACCTGAATGGTGCTGAGCATTGTGCAGTCATTGGCGAACATCCTCACTTCTGACCTTATGATGGAGGGAAGGTCATTGATGAAGCAGCTGAAAATGGTTTGGCCTAGGACATTACCCTGAGGAGCTCCTGCAGAGATGATCTCCAACAACCACGACCATCTTCCTATGTGCCAAGTGTGACTCTAACCACTGGAGATTTGCCCCACCCCCCCCGGTTACAATTTGATTCCAGTTTTGCTTGGGCACCTTGATACCATACTCTGTCAAATGCAGCCTTGATGTCGCGGGCTGTCACTCTCACCTCACCTATGGAGTTCAGCTCTTTTGTCCATGTTTGAACCAAGGCTGTAATGATGTCAGGAGCTGAGTGCCCTTGTGGAACCCAAACTGGGCATCAGTGAGCAGGTTATTGCTGAGCAGGTGCTGCTTAGCACAATTGATGACACCTTCCATCACTTTACTGATGATCAAGAGAAGACTGATGGGATAGTAATCTGCTGGTCAGATTTGTTCCGCTTTTTAAGTACAGGACACACTTGGGCAATTTTCCACATTGTCGGGTCAATACCAGTGTTGTAACTGTACAGGAACCGCTTGGCTAGGGGAGCAGCAAGTTCTGGAGCACAAGTCTTCAGCACTATTGCTGGAATGTTGTCAAGGCCGATAGGCTTTGCAATATCTTCAACCATTTCTTGATATCACATGGAGTCAATCAGATTGGCTGAAGACCAGTAACACTGGGAATCACAGGAGGAGGCCGAGACTGATCAGCCACTCAACATTTCTGGCTGAAGATTGCTGCAAAAGCTTCAGCCTTATCTTAGCACTGTGTGCAGGGCTCTTCCATCATTGAGGACGGGGATATTTGTGGAGCTTCCTCCTCCAGTGAGTTGTTTAATTGTGCATAACCATTCATGACTGGATGTGGCAGGACTGCAGAGCTTAGATCTGATCTGTTGGTTGTGCGAACACTTAGCTCTTGTCCATCACTCGCTGCTTATGCTGTTTGGCGTGCAAGTAGTGGCTTCACAAGTTTGACACCTCATCTTCAGGTTTGCCTGGTACTGCACCTGGCATGCTTTCCTGCGTTGTCCATTGAGCCAGGGCTGATCCCCTGCCTTGATGGTAATGTTTGAGTGGGGGATATGCCAGGCTATGAGGCTACAGATTGTGGTGAAGTACAATTCTGCTGCTTCTGATGCCCACAGCGCCTCATGGATGCCCAGTCTTGAGTTGCTAGATCTGTGTGAAGTCAGTCCCATTTAGCACAGTGATTGTGCCACACAACACAATGGAAGT
Source organism: Stegostoma tigrinum (assembly GCF_030684315.1). Lineage (NCBI taxonomy): Eukaryota > Metazoa > Chordata > Chondrichthyes > Orectolobiformes > Stegostomatidae > Stegostoma > Stegostoma tigrinum. The sequence continues at coordinate 64,910,578 of NC_081363.1, read as the reverse complement.
TATTCTCATTGTGAAGGCAGGACTTCATCTCCACAAGGACTGTGCGGTGTTCACTCTTATTGATACTGTCATGGCCAGATGCAACTGCAGCTGGCAGATTGATAATGATATGGTCAAGTATGTTTTTCCCACCTATCGTTTCCCTCACCACCTGCTGCAGACCCAGTCTAACAGCTGTGTCCTTTAAGACCCGACCAGTTCAATCAGGAATACTGCTGCCGCACCACTCTTGGTGGTGGACATTGAAATCCCCCACTCAGAGTACATTTTGTGCTGTTGCCGTCCTCAGTGCTTCCTCCAAGTGTTGTTCAACCATGGAAGAGTACTGATTCATCAGCTGAGGGAGGATGGTATGTGGTAATCAGCTGGAGGTTTCCTTGTCCATATTTAACCTGAAGCTATGAGACTTCATGGGGTCCAGAGTCAATGTTGAGGACTCCTAGAGCAACTCCCTCCCAACTGTATACCACTGAACCGCCACCTCTGCTGATTTGGGCATGCTGGTGAGACTGGACATATCCAGGGATGGTGATGGTGGTGTCTGGGAAGTTGCCTATCAGGTATGACTATGAGTATGACTATGTCAGACTGGTGCTTAAGTAGTCTGCGAGACAGCTCTCCCAATTTTGGCACTAACTTCCAGATGTTAGTGAGGATGACTTTGCAGGGTTGACGGGGCTATTTCTGTAGTTATCTTTGCCCGTGCCAAGGTTGATGCCAGGTGATCTGTCCAGTTTAATTTCTTTGATTCTTTTAACGATTGGTACAACTGAATGGCTTGCCAGGCCATTTCAGACAGCAGTTAAGGTCAGTCACATTCGGCCAGACCAGGTGAGGGTGGCAGATCCCCTTCCCTGAAGGGGATTAGTGATGGGTTTTCCTGACAATCGACAGGAAATGGTGATCAGTAGATTCTTAATTCCAGATTTTCTTAAAATTGAATTCAAATTCCACCATCTGCCATGGAGGGATTTGAACCTGGGTCTTCAAAACATGAGCTGAGTTTCTAGATTCTAGAGTCTGGTGATAATACCAAGAGGCCATCGCCTGCCTCCATATTTAATGTAACATTTATGCTCTTTCATTTCTGTCCATCTAAAAATGAAGCCCGCAGTTTTTAAAATTGCTTTATTAATCTGTATTATTACCGTTAGTGATTTACCTACCCTGAGAACTCTTTGCGTCTCTGCTCTATTCAGTCTCTTATTATCAAAACAGTACTTCGGTTTCTTGTTCATCCTGCTAAAATGCACCAAATCAGAATTAACTATATTCAAATTGCTGAACAAGCGATGCTTTCCTGGTAATGTCTGTGGGCTGTAGGACAATGTGACGTGCATCTGTTCAGACTAATTGTCAGGCTGTAAAGAAAATTGCCAAATTGATCCAGCAATTCTAGTGTTACCTTTATTGCCAAACAAAGTGATTGAAGAAACTGAAATTTTAACAAGAGCTAGTTTTTAGCTAATGTGGCAGACAATTAGGGAGGTGAGAGTGGCATTAAAACTAGCAGGTGTTCACTGTGAACTACACTTATTTTTAGAGAGTCCCCACAGTGTGGAAACAGGCCTTTGGCCCAACAAATCCACGCCAACCCACAGAGCATCCCATCCTGACCCATTCCCCTATAACCGACCTAAATAACACGTCTCTGAACATTACAGGCAATTTAGCATGGTCAGTCCACCTAACATGCACATCTTTGGACTGTGAGAGGAAACCAGAGCACTCCGAGGAAACTCACACAGACATGGGAAGAATGTGCAAACTCTACACAGTCGCCCAAGGGTGGAATTGAACCTGGGTCCCTGGTGCTGTGTGGCAGCAGTACTAACCACTGAGCCACCGTGCAACCTCACTTTGAGTTTCTTTTAAAAAGGATGATTAAGATCCATCACAAATGTATCCTCTCACCAAGTAACAGTGAACAAGTTGAATGTAACTTCTTTATTTTTTATTTAATGCTTCAATTTTTTTAAAAGTCACAGTAATCAGAAATTTATCAAAACTTAGGCTTCGTGAGGCAATAGATGCAGACCAGAACTGCTACATATGCAGTTGAAGTTTTCAAGAAGACTTCCTCAAACTTAAAGGAACATTGACGTAAAGGAATCTGATTCTTCAAAGATATTTCATTGGATTTGTTTGAATATGTATTCTTTATCCTTAGGTGATATAGTCTATGACATAATAGTCATTACTATAATGAAATGCTGAATTGATTTTTACAGAAAGAAATGTTAAAGGCTTGTATATCTGTTTCTGGGTTTTGATAAGATAACAATGAGTTAGGATTCTATGTGGTGACATTGCTTAAACCTCACTGAATTACTTCTGCTGCAATATACTTGTAGATATGTCTTACTCAGATAATTTAGTTGAACTAAAAAGAACATTTAATTGTAGGATCAGAACGTAGCTGGTAATGCTGACTGTGTTCTATAATGATCTAAAATCTTAGCTGAGGTTTTCGTCTAACAATAAATTCAACTGGATAAGTTTTCTTTGCGGGGTGAGGATAGTAGAACAGTTAACAAGACCAAAGTATTTTAAGACAAGGGCAAAGCAATTGACAAGCAGCTAATGTACTTCTGAGTATGTGACGGGAGTTTACAAGTGAGAGCTGTCAGCCACTGTTTGTTAATGTTGTGCAGGCCTTTAGCCTTTGCAAGTTGAAGAGGTTGTCATCCATCCTGTATTGATTGTGCACTCCTGTGTCAAGAGCATTGGGTGCATGGTTGAGAAAATATCTGGTAAACAGCACAGGAGCCAACGTACAGTTGAAGGCAAGACACAGCCTTGCATGATGGGATAGGTAGCAGCAAAGACATCCAATGACATACCACATTACATCCTATTGGTCATCCTACTACTGTGAAACCAACAAATGATACTGATTACCTTCTCAGGGCAGCCATATTTATCTGCCTCCATCCATAGACTTTCTGAGTTTACATTGTTGAGGGCTTTATTCAAGTCACTGAAGGTGTATGGAGACCCTTTCTGGTATTTGAGTGAGAGAAAGATCAAATTTCTGAGCAATAGTTCTTATTCACTTCTTCATGGATACCAGTAAACCAGTCTGATTTTTTCATTGACTGAACTCCCATCTGTTGAAGTGACAGGAGAATCAACACCTTTCATACAAACTGGCTAATGTCCCGCTGAATTTTGTCACATTCTTCTTCATTCTTCCTTTTTGATAACCTCCAAACTTCTCGTCTTCTGCGATTTTTGAAGTTATACTTTTGATTCTTAAGTTCAAATGATTAATGTAACTTATGTTGATCCCCGTGGAATTGCCAGTCTAAATACCTTTTACCTGTACAGTTGGATTTCTGTCTTATTTTCAGCTTGCTATCCTTTTAATTGCCCATCCTCTGCCTTCAGATGCTCGGACTTTAGTTATGACGTTTAATCACTTATCCAAAAGGCACCATATCTGCCAATACAGTACTTCCCTCAGTTGCTGTGGAGTGCCAGCCAGTTTATGTGCTGAAGTTCTGAACTTCAGAGTTGAATGGTTCTACCAAAAGATTTTGCAGCAGAGGAATTAATTTTATAGCTATACATAGATTGTGCTTATTATGTTTTGGTAAAATTACCGTAATGAGTTGAACAACTTTAGATCTATTTATGTCAATGACATAATCCTTTGCAAAACTCCACTGCTTGGTTGATGTTTGTGAGCATTTAACAAATTTGAAAGCAAGTTTGACTTCAAAGTATGTAAGGATTAAGGTTTAATAATACAAAAAAAATTATTTATCGACTCAGAAATAATTTGGTACCCTGTGCTTCAGGCTGCGGAATCTTGCGCTGCAGCATTGAAAATTGCTGGAAATCAAATTTTGGCAACGAGCTTTGCCACATGCACACACGTGTTCCAGAAATATCGAAAAGTGGCCTATGAAATTTGCAGTAGCATCTTTCTAGTTTGCCGAATGTGCTGCTGTTTGTTACCAAACTCTTCACCAAACCTGATTAAGTGGTTCATTCTAAAAATTTGCAAGTTGTGAACTGTAAATCTGTGGCACAGTTATTCCCTGCCCCTGCCTGTTTTGTTTAAAATTGTATGCAGTTAACTGTGTACAGAACTTCTTCACTAACTATTATTTCTTTGTTAGACGTTCTGTGACAGAGCAATGTTTTGCATCAAGGATGGACAATTACGGGTTGATCGCTTTAAAACTGGATAGATAAATTAACTTTATTGATCTCTTGTTTCTTGTAAACTAAATGGCAAACAAAAAATAGGTTACATTTTGTATGGAAACTTTGCCTGGCTGTTGAAAATGAACTGAACAATGAAAATAACTTGAATGTGAGTCCAGGATGATTTTCAAGAGACTGAGAATGCTAAAAATCTGTTGGAACTTTTGCTAAATTGTGTTGAACCTGAAAAAGAAAATTGACGTGAAAGCTGTAACAAAGCAAGACTCAAATCACAGGTGGCATTGTTTTAATTTTGAAGAAATCAAGCCTCTTTGAAACAAGGCTGAGGAATAATTACCCAGATAATGTGCGAGTGAAGTTCAATATAAGAACACTAAAGTTGTGGTCTGCCATTCACTTCTCTACAACAGGCTACTGTAGGAACCCTTCCCAGAGTCAGTGTTTACAAATTCAGTTGATTGCCGTTAGTATCATCTTAAAAGGCTAACCTTTTTTGAGCTACTGCATTCAAGGCACAAAGTTATGAGTGTGACAGAATACACCCACTTGCTTGGATGAGTGTAGCCCCAACAGCACTCAAGAAGCTTGAAACCATCCAAAACAAATCTGCCCGCTTGCTTGACAACCAATCCAATTTAAACATTCTCTCCCTCCATCGATGATGCACGGGAGCAACAGTGATACCAGTTACAATATACAGTGCAGCAATTAGCTAAGACTCCTTCAACAGCAGTTTCCAAACCCACAGTCAGTACCACTGAGTAGGACAGGGGCAGCAATGCGTGGCAGCACTACCCCCTGCAAGTTCCATTTGATGTTCTGTAAGGGAATTCTCTCACTGTCCCTTTGTTGCCACCAGGTCGAGAAACAACTGGAACTCCCTTCTTAACAGCACTGTGCGAATGCCTGCCGCACACTGTTTGCAACAATTCAAGAAGACGGCTTGTCATAATTTCTCTGGGATAAGCAACAAATGCTCACTTTGCTAGTGAGGCACACACCACATGAATAAATGAACAAAGTATGACGTACTTATAAATATAAATCCCTGCATTGAAAACTTAGGTTGTTTCCTTTTTGGTGCACAATATAAAAAAAATGATGAGAGATGTTTCTTGTTTACAATGTGACTATTGTATTAAGGAATAGCGTCTGAAATGCTGAGGAGTGCATTCGTCACCATTTAACATGATGATGTTACAGGGACTCAAATGGGAGAACAGCTTTTGATCTCAGAGGAGTAAAAAGTAACATTGAGGTGTCCTCATGGTTTCAGACATGAGGGTCTGAAACTTCACTGGGTTTAGTGGAGGCTAACGCTCAGTGAGGCTTAGTGATATCTCCGTGTGTTATCAAATTCACATCATTAATTATCTACCCGACCCATGGCACCCCACTCGCCTGATTCTAGCCCCATTCTAGCACTTGCTATTCCCAAAACAGCTCTTTACTGCTGGCGTATCTGGTACCTGTATGATCTTTAAAAGGCCTTTGTGCACGTAAACAAGCCCTGTGAGTCTGGAGCTGCTCTGCACGTCTCCTGACATTTGCCCTGGATATGGCAGAGTTTTGCTTGTTGCACCATTTGCATCTTCCCAGCATGATCTGATCTCTCTCTCTCTCCCCGCACCTCCACTCTTGCTGTTCTCTCTATCACTTGTGTGTTCCTTGCCATAGCGTTTTTCATCCAGGCCCAGATGAGATTCTCCCCGATGTCCATCATGCTAATGAAATTTGTACATAGTTGTCATCATGGCAAAAATTACTTTGTTAAAGGCAAGAGGCTCTTCTCGTCAGATGACCAAATAGTTTGCCTCTACTGACCAAGCAGGCAGGCACAATACAGAATGGTGACAGAGATAGTAGGAACTACAGATGCTGCAGAATCTGAGATAACAAGCTGTAGAGCTGGATGAACACAGCAGGCAAGGCAGAATCATAGGAGCAGGAGGGCTGACGTTTTGGGCCGAGACCTTTCTTCAGAAAAGGGCCTAGACCCTTCTTCAGAAAATCTGAAGAAGGGTCTAGGCCCGAAATGTCAGCCTTCTTGCTCCTCTGATGCTGCTTGGCCTGCTGTGTTCATCCAGCTCCACACCTTGTTATCACAGAATGGTGGCAGCAGTTTGCTTCATGAGCAGCACCTCCCGCTCTGCAGCATTCTGACTGCCCATCCATGATAGGCAGTAAAGCAATTGTGATCACTGGTACCACACAAAACATGGTTATCTGAAGATACTTGACTCACCAAACTGCTCAATCCTAATCCCAGATCCAATTTATTGGCCACCTTCATGTCAACTTAACAGGACAAAGACCCACTGAATGCAAGTTTAGAGAGTCGTCTGTGTCATATGGCCTTTAAGAAAACGTCTGCTTTCCCTGTCTCTTTTTCAAAACATGAGTGCTTCCAGTGAACAACAGATTGCATATTCTGGTTTTTTAGGATTCTGAGTTTCCTCAGGGAATGATTCAACCTGTATAACAACAGTGCTGTTACCTGTTAGCACCCTGATGTTGAGGTCCTTTCACTTCTCACGGGTTCATAATTATACATCAAGAAATCTTGATGAGGATATGTACAGAAAACAATGAAAACTAGGAAATCATGAAACAACTCCCCTGTTCAATGTGGAACTGGTGCCATTGGAAACTCCATTATTTCTGCTCAGCCATTTTTGACACATGTAGCATGTAATGACGAAGTCTCATAAGACCCAACTTCAAGAGTACAGCCTCAGAACTCAGGTGGCTTATTTCGTCTTTGAGATGTGATCCAAACTAAATTTCTTGTAATCGCCATCCAGAATAAAATGGTTACTTAGATTGTAGCTCACCACAATAGTACCAATCTACAATATTTTTCCTGAGAGAGAACATTTGGTCCATCATGTCTGCAGTGGTTCTGTGGATATGCAATGCATTATTGCTACCATTCCCCACCTTTGCCCCCTAACTACATTCTCAATCTTCAGATACCAACCTAATTCCTTTTTGAACCCTTTAATTGAAACTGCTTCCACTACACTCAGGAAATTCCCAAGTTTAGTCTATTAACGTCATGAAAAGGGCTTGCCTCATCTCCCTTTTGCTTTTTTTTAAACAAATTACTTTAAATCTGTGACCTTGTTACCCGTGGAAACAATATTTCCCTATCTGCTATGCCTTGGCCCGTCACGATATTGAATACCTTTATCAAATCTTGCCTCAACCTTCTCTTCTCCAAGGATAACAGTTCTGACCTGACCCATCTATGTTGCTGAAGTTTTTCATCTCTGGACCCATTCTCGTGAATTTTTTCAACACCTTCACATCCTTCCTAAAGTTCAGCAGCCAGACCATAAGACATAGGAGCAGAAATTAGGCCATTCAACCTATCGAGTCTGCTCTGCCATTCAATCATGGCTAATAAGTTTTTCAGCCCCATTCTCTTGCTTTCTCTCTGTAACCCTTGATTCCCTTGACAATCAAGAACCTATCTATCTCCGTCTTAAATACACTCAATGACCTGGCCTCCACAGCCTTCTGAGGCAGTGAATTCTATAGATTCACCAAACTCTGGCTGAATAAGTTTCTCCTTATCCCTGTCCTAAAAGGCCTTTACTCTTAAGCCTATGCCCTTGGTTCCTAGTCTCTCCTACCAATGGAAATATCTTCCCAACATTCACTCTGTCCAGGTCATTCAGTATTCTGTAAGTTTCAATTAGAATCTCTCCTCCCCCCCCCCCCCCCCCCCCCCCCCCCCCACCACCACGTTGCCTTTCTGAACTCCATGAAGTATAGACCTAGAGTCCTCAAATGTTCCCCATAGGTTAAGCTTTTCATCGCTGGGACTGTTCTAGCGAACCTCCTCTCCAGGGCTGGTACACCCTTCCTGAGATATGGGACCCAAAACTGTGCACAGTACTCCAAACGTGGCCAGACCAGAGCCTTATAGCTCTTCAGAAGTACATCTCTGCTTTTATATTCAAGTTCTGTCAAAATAAATGCTAACATTGCATTTGCAATAACTACTAACTCAACCTGCAGGCTTACCTTGAGAGAATCCTGGACTAGAACGCCCAAGTCACTTTGCACTTCAGATTTCTGAATTTTCTCCCAGTTTAGAAAATAGTACATGCCTCTATTCTTTTCACTGAAGTGCATGACATCTCAATTTCTCATGTTGTACTCTAACTGTCACTTCTTTGTCCACTGTCCTAACCTGTTCAAATCCTTCTGCAGTTTCCTCGCATCCTCAGTACTATCTGTCTATCTCCCTATCTTTTATCATCAGCAAACATAGCCAGAATGTCCTTAGTTCCTTCGTCTACATCATTAATGTATAAAGTGAAATGTTGTGGTCCCAGCACTGTAACTTGTGGAACTTCACTAGTCACGGGCTACCATCCTGAGAAAGACCCTTTTAACCCCATTCTCTGCTTTCTGCCAGACAGCCAATCTTTTATCCATGCTAGCACTTCGCCTCGAACACCATGGGCTCTTATCTTACTCAGCAGCCTCCTGTGCAGCACCTTGTCAAAGCCCTTCTTGAAGCCCAGCTAGATTACAACCATTAGCTCTCCTTGGTCTAATCTGCTCATTACTTCCTGAAAGAATTCTAACAGATTTGTTAGGCTTGAACTTTGCTTGATGAAGCCATGCTGACTTTGTCCTATTGTACCATGCACTTCCAAGTATTCAGAAATCTCATCCTTCACAATGAACTCCAAAATCTTACCCATGACCGAGGTTAGGCTAATCGGCCTGTAGTCTTCAGTCCTTAAGCAGGAGTGCCGTGATCGCGATTTTCCAGTCCTCTGGGACACTCCCTGACTCTAGTGATTTCTGAAAGATCACCACTAATGCCTCCGCTATCTCTTGAGCTTCTTCTTCAGAACTCTGGGTTGTAGTCCATTTGGTTCTGGTGATTTATCCACCTTCAGGCCATTCAGTTTTTCTAGCATCTTCTCCTTGGTGATGGTCATGATATTCAGGTCTGCTCCGTCTCTCTTGAATTTTTGAAATATTACTTGTGCCTTCCACTGTGAAAACTGCCGCAAAGTCATTATTCAGTTCCTCAGCCGTTTCCTTGTTCCCCATTGTTATCTCTCCAGCATCATTTTCCAGCAGTCCAATGTCCACCTTTGCTTCTCTTTTTCCCTTTATATATCGAAGGAAGCCCTTACAGACTTCTTTTATATTACTAGCTAGCTTACCTTCATATTTAATCTTCTCCCTCTTTATTTTTTTGTCACTCCCTGTTGAGCTTTGTAAGCTTCCTAATCCCCTGGTTTCCCACTGCCCTTCGCCACATAATATGCTTTCTCTTTTGCTTTTATGCTGTCCTTGATCCTCCTAGTCACCCATGGTTGCGTCATTGTCCTGTACCATGCTTCTTTCTCCTAAGGATGAGTTTTTGCTACGCCTCCTGAATTAATCCTAGAAACTCCTGTCTTTGCTACTCCACTGACTTTCCTGTGAGGCTTCTCTCCCAGTCAGTCCTCTCCAGCTTTTCCCTCGTTCTTCTGTAGTTGCCTTTATTCAGCTGTAATACTATTACCTCTGATTCTATCTTCTCCGTCTCAAGCTTCGGAGTAAATTCTATCATATCATGATCAATGCCTCCTAAGGATTCCTTCACCTTAAGCTCCCTTATCAAGTCTGCCTCACTGCATAACACTAAATCCAGAATTGCCTGTTCCCTAGTGTGCTCCACCACAAGCTGCTCCAAAAAGCCATCTCGTATACATTCCACAAATTCCTTTTCTTGCAATCCTGTACCAACCTGATTTTCCCAGTTCACCTGCATATTGAAATCCCCGATGATCACTGTACCTTTGCCTTTCTTGCATGCCTTTTCTATCTCCTGGTATATTTTGTGCCCCAGCTCTTGACCACTGTTTGGAGGCCTATACAGAAGTCCACCGACTTTTTTTTAAACTTTACGGTTCCTCATTTCTACCCACAGGGATTCTCCACCATCTGACCCTACTTCCTTTCTACCTATTGATTTAATTTCACTGTTTGCCAATAAGGCCATCCCACATCCTCAGCCCATCTTCCTGTCTTTTCGATAGGATGTGTATCCTTGGATATTCAGCTCCCAATCCTGATTCCTTGCAGTCACATCTCAAGTGATGCCCACCACATCATACCTGCCAATTTTGATCGGCGCCACAAGCTCATTTGCCTTCATCCTTATCCAATGAGCATTCAGATATAGCACTTTCCGTCCTGTATTAACTGTCCCTCTTCTCATTCTCATTTGTTTTTTCAGTGTGCTTGAAGTTTAATAGCTAACCTTTTCCAAACACTCTGTCCTATTTGTGTCTGTGCTGGAGACTTTAATAACCTCTTCTAAATTCTCCTTTCCTGTCTTTCCTTTCATATTTTTCCACACAGTTGAATCCACCCCCACTGATGTTAGCCAGCTGCTTTGTTCCCCACTGGACAATGTTTTACCCTTCCCTGCCCTTCCCACTTTGTCTTTTGAAGTCCTGTTGACCAGCCTATTTACCCTTTATGCTAGAACATTAGTCCTAGCTCAGTTCAGGTGAAGACCATTCCAGTGGTACAGAGCCCTCCTGCACCAATACTGTTGCTAGTCCTCCTGATAAGGAACCCTCTTTCCCACACCACTCTCTTAGCTATATGTTTAGATCCCTTATTCTTGTGTCCCTATGCCAATTTGCATCTGCCTGGGGCAGTAATCTGGAGATTATAACCCTCGAGGACCTCGTCTTTAATTTGGTGTCTAGCTCCTGATAATCCCTGAAATAGGTCCTCTTTCCTTGTCTTGCCTATGTTGTTTCCTCTCCCTCCCTCTCCAGTATCCTTACAAGCTGGTCAGAGATATCCCTGGCACCGGGCAGACAACATACCATGCGAGACTCTCTTGATCCTGCTTACAAAGCATATCCTCTATCCCCCCTAATTATAGAATCCCCTACAACTGCACTTGTCTTTTTTGCTCCCCTCTTGAATGGCCTCCCATGCCACGGTGCAATGATCAGTTGGCTCATCCTCCCTGCAGTCCTTTTCCTCATCCTCACATGGAGCAAGTAACACGTTGGACAAGGTCAAGAGCTGAGGCTCCTCTGTTTCTGATCCCTCTACCTGGCTGTCTTGCAGTCACCCCCATCTGTGCCTGGCCACTGATCAGACTTTTTTTGAAGTACTTAATCTGCCAGGTGTGACTGCCTCCTGAAACACAGCATCCAGGTACTTCTCCCCTTCTCGGATGTGCCGCTGTGTCTGAAACTCAGATTCCAGCTCATCAGTTCTGAACCGAAGTTCCTCAAACAACCAAAAATCTGCTGCAGATGTGGTCACTGCAGTTTGCAATGGGATCAGCCAGATCGCACATCATACAGCTACAACACATCACCTGTCCAACTGTCTCTACTTGTTAACTACTTTAACTCATTATAAGAAAAGTTGAATAAATTAATAATAGAATTTATTGATACTTCTTTGCTGTGTTCTTTTTCAAGTTGAATGCAGATTTCCTAACAGCCAATCAGATCACAGCCTCCCTGTGACGTCAGTCCAGTTTTTTGGCAGCTGCAGTGCCCCGAGCTCCTGTAGGTTTGGACTCACTCTGCGCTGCCCCTTTGCCCTCTGACAGCTTCTTGCCGACTAGACAACAATCCACCCGTTCCAGTAGGTTTATACTCACTCTGTGCTGCTTTTTCGCCCTCTGACAGCTTCTCACCGACTAGGCTACAATCCACGCGTTCCGGTAGGTTTATACACACTCTGTGCTGCTCCTCTGCCCTCTGATAGCTTCCCGCCGACTAGGCCGCGATCCCAAGCTCTGCTAGGGTTATACTCACTCTGTGCTGCTCCTTCACCCTTTGACAGCTTCCTGCCAACTAGGCCGCATTCCCCGAGTTCCGGTAGTTTTATACTCATTTTGTGCTGCTCTGCTGCCCTCTGACAGCTTCCCGCCGACTGGAAGACAAGGTACACAATTCCAGCTGCGGTTGAACCTGTGTCGTGTATAAATTCAGCATAATCTCCTTGCTTTTTTTTTCTATGCCATTCTTAATAAATCTTTATCGATGACACTCTTTGCTTCATCACTTAGTTTCTCAGTTTGTCCCTACCACTTTCAGCTAGGTCCCTTTTCTCTTGCGAACCCTTATATTGCCTCTCAGTGTTCATCCAACCACAATTACTTACTTCACATCTCCCTCTGCCACTTGCTCCCCCAGCTTCTATGTCCTTTTCAGGTTCGAAACTATCCTCACAATTGATGGTGAATCTACTTTTAGCGTCACACACAGATTTGAAATTGAGCCTTAAGCCTTGGTCACTAATGTATATCAGGAAAAACATGGGTCCCAAAGTGATCCCTTGGAAACTCCATTTCAGATCTTCCTCCGGCCCAAAAAGCATCGATTAACGACCAGCCAATTCCATATTCATCTTGCTAATGCCCCATTCATTCCATGAGCTCTAATTTTGCTCACATGTCTTTTGTGTGACACTATCAGACACGTTCTGGAAGTCCAATACACCATATTGAAAAATATTACTCACATAACCCTCACTATTACCACTTTAAAAAACTCCAGTGAATTAAATATGATTTTCTCTTATAAAAAATCTATGCTGGCTTTCATTACATATTTGTACTTGTCCATCTGCTAATTAATTTTGTCCAGAATCATTGTTTCCCAAACTTTGCCCAGCACAAAGTTGAACTTGTAATTCAGTTTTGGGTGGGGTTGAATGAGAAATTGCTTGACACTGTAATGTTCCTTATTCCAATTGCAACAGCCCTGCCCGTGTTTTCAACCTTTTGTTGACTTGGCAACAGCTTGGAATGGTTTTAATTTTGATTGATCTTCCTTGAAGAGTATGAGTTTCATGGCTACAGGCTCTGACCAAAGAAATAATACCATGTGTTCAGAATGAGGATTTCCCTTTTAAGGCTGCACAATGGTGCATATTTTAACATTTTAAAATGATTTCCCATTTTTAATCCTTTTCTTTGGGAGTATTTGAAACACCCCTGAAGCTTAAGGAAAACTGTTAGCACTATTGACCATTGCAGTTTGAACCCTCTGGTTTCCTTGTGTAAGATTTAAATTAATTTCATAAGATGCTTCGGAACTTGCAAGTACTAGTTATAATTTTGCTTGAAAATAAAATTTTTGAAACGTAATTTAAACTTGTAATAAATAATGCAGATAATTAACTTATTAGAAAATATCTTTTGGTAGTCATGAGTAAACAGTTAGCTGGCTGGACAGTTGTCTCAAAATTACTTTTGGAGCAGACCTGAAAGATGGAAGCAATATATTCTGAGTAAGAATATTTTATATACATACGCACAGTGCTCTGGCCCTGGAGACATAGTCAAAACAGAAGTAGAAGTGCTTGAGATCATTGGGCAGTTTTAAATTGCCGTTGAATTATTTCTTCAACTGGAGTCATTTTGGACTGGATGACAGGAAGATATTTTATAAGCAAAACCCACCATCGGCGATTTTCCTTTCCTTTTTGTTTTACAGGAAAAAGAAGGAGTGGAAGGAGTCTCAGTTGGTGCCATTCTTTCGGACTATCAGCGGGTCAGAGTGGAAAATGTGTAAGCCCATTGTAAATTTGTTAAATTAATGCACTGTTAAACCATATTTAATTCACTGGGTGAATTGGATTGAACTTATTCACTCCTGTATTTACAAAACAAAGTCTGACCTGCACATTGAGAAAGAACAACATATTCCCTTTAGGGATTTGGTTATTGAAGCAACTATTGGAATAAAATCATGAAAGCAGCAGCAAGCCACTTATAATTTAAAAAAAATAAAATTGATCCACAACATTTTCAAAACACTTTCATAGTTACACTCAAAATGACATAGACATTACAAAAGCCAAATTCTTTGAGAAATCTGAAACAAAATGAGAAGACGGAAGAAATGGCAGAACTTAAACATTTAGTGGTAGGGTTCTGGGGAATGTTGCCGAGCAAAGAGACCTGGGGGAGGCAACACAGGCTCACAGTTCCTTGAAAGCACTGTCAGAGGTGGGGGTTAGGGTAGTGGAGAAGGTATTTGGTACACTTGCCTTTATCGGGTGCATTGAGTCTCGGAATTGGGAGGTCATCTTGAGCTGTACAGGACATTGGTTAAACCAGGTTTGGAAAACTCTATTAATTCTAGTCTCCCTGCAATAGGATAGATGTTGTTAAACTTGAAAGGATGACGAAAAGATTTTCAAGGATGTTGCCAGGACTGAGCAATAGGTAGAGGCTGATTAGGCTGGGGCTATTTTCTCTCAAGAGTGGGAGCCTGAAGGGGTTACCTTATAAAAGTTTATAAAATCATGAGGGGCGTGGATAGGATGAATTGCGAAAGCCTCTTTCCCATCATATAAGAGTCCAGTGTTTAAAGCATATGTTTATGTTTAAAGTGAGAGGGGAAAGATTTAAAAGAGACCTAAGGGGCAACTTTTTGATGCAGAGGGTGGTACATGCATGGAATGAGCTATCAGAGGAAGAGGTAGTACAACTATGACATTTAAAAGGCATCTGGATGTGTACATGAATAGGAAGAGGTTAGAGGGATATTCGCCAAATGCTGGCAAAAGGGACTTGATTAATTTAGGTGATCTGGTTGGCATGAATGGGTTGTGCCAAAGGGTCTGTTTCCATGATGTACAGTTCAATGACTCTATGACTAAATACTCAGCAGGTCTGGCAACAACTGTGTATGATACAACCTCAAGCAGTAATTCTGTTCTTCTTACCACACTCTGTGATTAAAAAATTGTGTCAAAAACTTGAATGTGAAATTTACAAAATGCTGATGCGGCCAGCGGTTATAAGTAGGAATAAGATAATTTGTCTCTGTGTGATTTACTCCCACAGTCGTGGACAGCTCTGAAATCTTCGTATTTCTTCAGGACATTTGTGTCTATTTTTCAGTTGAGATCAAGATGCTGAAAAGGACTCTCACTTTGTGATGATCAAAAATTCAAAACCTGTATAGAAGCAGTGGGAAAATGTGTAAAAAGGTGCCTGTAAATTGAACATTCCACTGTCAAGTGCATTGCCATTCTTTTGTGTACACTGGGTTGGAGGCTTGCCATATTTTATTGCACAATGAAACATATTATTCTTGTCAACCTGCTGTTGCTTTTTGCTTCCATTTCAAAGAAAGCCCACTATAATCTAACCTTCTGAGGAAGGATCTTCAGACCTGAAATATTAACTGTGATTCTTCTTAACAGATACCGCCAGACCTGCTGAGCTTTTCCAGCAATTTCTGTTTTTGTTTCTGACTTACAGCATCAGTACTTCTTTCGGTTTCCATTATAATCTATGTTCTGTCGAGTGCAGAAATCACAAAGCATTCTGGACCTGCTTTCAGATTGTCCAACGGCCATTAGTATTGTCACCACCCAGTGCCCTGACCCTCCTGTTGTTCATCTTGAACATTGCTACCTCTTCTTAAAATCTGTGAAGATTCCTGTTCAATTGCTCTTCTTGTTTATGCTGCATTTAAATTTAGCAAATCATTGACTCCCTGTCGAGAGAGAGAATGTAGTTCATTGCTGGTCGCAAAGGTATATTCTTTCTATTTATTTGTGGAATGTGAGTGTTGCGGCTGGCCAGCATTTATTTCTTATTCCTAGTTGCCCTTGAGAAGGTGGGTTGACCAACAGTGTCATTAGGGAGGGAATTTTAGGATTTTGACCCAGAGACAGTGAAGGGACTGCAATATATTTCCATGTCAGGATGGTGAGTAGCTTGGAAGGGAACTTGAAGGTGGTGGTGTTCCCATGTATCTGCTGCCCGTATTATTCTCGATGCAAGTGGTTGTGGCTTTGGAAGATGCTGTCTGAAGAATTTTGGTGCATTTCTGCATGCATATTGTAGACTTTACACACTGCTGCGACTGAGCTTATAACTATACTTATTTACAATATCAGTGCTTGCCTATGTTGCAGTCTTTTACATGGATGGATTTCTAGGACATGTTATTAAATATTCTGCACATATCATGATTTACTTGTTGTTCAATTGCCTTATGTACCCCTGCACTTCCCCAAAAAAACTAACAAGAAATTATACGTGGGACAGGGTGAATCCAACTACTGTTCAATTCTATGGCCTCTGATTGTGTGCCAATTTTATATCAAAACATGGAAGCAGTGATATACAGACAATAATATTTGACTAATGGGAATTGTTTTTTGCAGTATATTGGCTTCCTACAGTAGCATGCCTGTTGTAACTATTGTTTGTTAATTTATTTTGTGCAAACTTGTTGCTCCTTATTTATTGATGTCCTTTTGTGTCAGAACAGCTTTTTATGCATGATTTTATTTGTTTGTAATTCAGATTTGTCAGTGTCTTACTTTGCTATCTCATTGTAATCATAGAATGATTGCAACATAAGATGCCATTTGGCCCATCAAATTGATGTTGGCTGCTTACAAGAGCTTGTTAGCTAGAGCCATTGTCCTGCCAAATATGTGATTTATATCTTACCGTTGCTGTTTAGGTTTGTGTAAGTTTTTTTTTCCTTCCTTCCACACAGATCCTCCTACTATTCCCACACCTGCATCATCCTTTTCAAGTCCTTCACCACGAAATATGCCGTTGCATTACTCCATTGCAGAGCATGAGATCTTGTATTACCTAGATAGTAAAATAAGATTTTCTGCTTTGGCATTGAGTGATTGAAGTTTGGGAGAGTAATAAAACACAATGTGGGCAACAAAGACTTCAACATTTATTCCACTTAAATGACTTGTTTGTTGCTTGAGGATTGTTGAAAGTCCTGTTGAAGTATTGCTTTATGGATGAGAAATGTTTTCCTTCTTTTACTGACAACTTTAAAATTGCACATTTCAGTGATTTCTTTGAATTTCCTTTCCATTTCAGGATTTTGCAATTTCTTGTCTTTCGGCCCGTTTATATTGAATATTTCTAAGTTGCACTAAGTTAAAATCATACTGTGCTGAAAAAGTGTATAAGTCCAAAATACTCTGTTTTAGTTTTGTATTTCATTTGGGGTTATGCACACACGATCTCTCCACTGGCCAGACCTCTTTGAAATACATGCAAACTTTTGATTTTTATGTATTTGTGTTGTTAAGAAACTGATTGTGAATTAATGTCCTTTTTTTAACCACATATTTAGTTTAAGAAAGAGAGAGAAGATTTCAGGATAAGAGTGACCCTTACATTGATTTGATTCATGAGAATAAATTCCTTATGCTTGAGAGTGGAGGAAAGGAATTACTGTAAAAAAATTGGTCTGACAGAGTGTGTTGAGTAACTGTGATGGAAGAGAGATTGGTATTTTGAGTGGTTCTTTAAATCCTTCAAATGCGGATGCTGTGAAGCATTATAAAATGAGGCATTAACTCCATGTAAATTCAATGTCCACATGTTGTGATAAACTTAATTTTAACATGTAACATTTATTTTCTCTCTGAATAAACCACAGATTTGGTATAGGAGTAACTCATTTGGTTCCATTCATTGGGTAGGAAGGGTTTTCGTTTATATATTCATTAGAATTTGAATAGTAAACTGAACAAATAAATGAGTGGATATAAAAAATCTGCAAAGAGATATAGGTGGATGAAGTGAATGAGCACAAAAATTTGGCAGATGGACTATAAAATTGTAAGGTGTGAATTAATCTACCTTGGTGGAAAGAATAGAAAAGTAGAACTCTATCCAAATGTGTGAGTGGCAGCCCAGAGAATGCTCACTAGGTTACTTCTTGGTATGAGTGTTTTGGGCTTATAAGGAAGAGTGATTAGCTAGGGCCTGTACTAACTGGAACTTAGAAGAATGATTGTGGATCTTATTGAAAGAGAGAGA
The DNA here is from genome assembly GCF_030684315.1 of Stegostoma tigrinum. NCBI lineage: Eukaryota > Metazoa > Chordata > Chondrichthyes > Orectolobiformes > Stegostomatidae > Stegostoma > Stegostoma tigrinum. The sequence continues at coordinate 64,892,571 of NC_081363.1, read as the reverse complement.
GAGAGATAATATGATTTTGAGGGGGCTTCATAGGGAAACGCTGAAAGAAGGTTTCCCTTCATGGGGGGGATCTACTACAGGGTGTGCACAGTTTAAGAGTAAGGGACTTCCCATTTAGTACAGAATGTAATTTATCTTTGTCAGTTACCAGAGTCACTGTTCCAATGTTTATTCTGTTACATGTTGCAAAACTAGAAATATTTAGCAAGTACTTAATATTGCTTAGCTCTGTATCAGAAATATGAATCAAGTGGATGTAGTGTCAAATGCTTTTCAAATAACAGAGAAAAATACAAATCAACATTTTAAAATAAAACTGTGAAACGATCTACCATAGATTAACACATTTGAGCATTCAACAGTTTGGAGAGATAAAGGAAAGACATAATATTGGAAAATTACTTATGAGCTGTATCCTTCTTGCCGAGTCTGACTTACACTTACCTCCAGATTCATAGCAGTGTGGTTGACTTTCAAATGTTCTCACAAGCCACTCAGATATACCAAACTGCGTAGTAACTGTGGGTGTCATTACACCACATGGGTTGCAGTGGTCCAAAACAGCAGTTTGCGACCACCTTACGAAAGGCAGCCAGGGATAGGCAATAATGCTGGTCTAGCCAGCAACGTTGACATGCCATAAATCAATAAATTAAAGAAATAATATTTCCGTGTTTAAATCAGAGGGACGAAATATCTAAATGGAACTCAAAAAGGATAAAATGCATTACTTAGGTGGGTTACGTCTCCTCCTTTCGAAAGAATCTAGGGAAGAGATACAGCTATGCATGTTTAAAAATTGCTTAGATAAATATGCAGTTCCAGAGATAGCTAATGTTATGCCCATATTCAAGAGGGGAAACAGAACGTGTTCAGTGATGCACAGGCCAATTAACTTGACACTGATTGCAGGAAAAATAATGGAATTTCTGCTAGAGAATAAAATAGAAAAGCTTGAGAGGGTACAAGAAAAAAATTACAAAGATAATGAGATAGCTGCAACGTTATACCTATTGAAAAAGTATCAACACCCTGGATCTCTTTTCTCTTAATGGTTGAGGGGTGACAAAGATCTTTTAAGTTGTGGGTAGTTTTAATAGAATGGGCATAGAGAACATGTTGTGACTTATGAAAGAGAGTAAATTTAAAAATTATCAATACAGGTGATTACCAAGAAATGCAGTTGGGAATTCAAAGAAACTTCTTTACTGAAGAAGTGAATGTAGTATAGGTGTATTTCAGGGGAAAATTAGATGTAGAGACTTGAGAGAGACTTAAGTGAGGAATGTTGAGCTCCTGGGCCAAATAACCTCTTTCTGTATATTTCATGTCAAATTTCAGTGTGGCACTGTAACCAGTCAACAAGAATTGCACAAGTGAGAACCAGGGTGACTCTAATTCCAGCTTTTCTTCTTTTGAAGAGAGCTACCCATATTTGGTTATGTTCTCAAAATTGTAAATTTTGGGAGGGAGACTAGCTCTTGACATTCTGTAGCATTTCTTAAGGCAGTTGTATCCATTTCAGTTGTACAAACACTTCACATTTGTTTGTAAATTTTTCTACATGCTCAGAACCTAATTAATTAATTATAATGTTGAAATGAATGCTTTGTGAATTCATTTTTGTTAAATCATAGCCTTGTGTGTTTTTATGATTTTAGTTCCAGGATACAGTTCACAACCTGAACTACTCCTGTGCTGTGAAAGTAATCAGGGTTAAAAAATTTAGCTGAAATCATATCAGGAGTTTTGAAATATATCCAGTTTAAATACTTTTTTTTTCCCTTTCACAGGTGCAGACGGCTTAATCTTCAGCCTTTGGCTTACCTCTGGCGTCAAAACCAGGAAGATCTGCTGAGAGAAATGATATTGTCTAATGTTCAAGCCATGATAATCAAAGTCGCAGCTTTTGGTAGGTATTCAGGCTGCATGGGAGCAGTCTATTAACACAACATAATCCCAGTTCTTTGTATAACCACAACCTGCAAATGAGCAGCTGTCAAATATCAGAGGAAAAGTTCAAATCATCAATCATTTTTTTATAAAACTGTAAGGAGATCTGCCAGAGGCAAACACATTTGAGCACAAAACAATTTGGAGAGATAAGGAAAAAAGCAGGATGTTGGAAAATGACTGCCAGAGGTAGGTAATTACTTTTAAATGCCTTTAATCAAACCTGTCAATATCCCATGTTATTAGACAGTTTAAGAAGCAGAAGGAGAAGAATTTTATTAGTCTGCATTCCTTTAAAAATAGTAAACAGAAAGTAACTTGAAATCGATATGTCTGCTGCACAGATTAATGAGTCTTTAAAAAAAAATGTGATCATGTTGTATTTAATAAACCACATTGCGTTTTTTTTATGTTCGTTCGTATTTGTTGAGAAGACTGCTGTTTTATACATTGAAGTGAATAGCTTGTCGGCTGTTTCATTTCGTAATTTGCTGTCAGGATTTTTTTTATATTTGCTTCAGGTCGAAGATTAATGTTGTTAAGAGACATTTCCACAAAACCCAGTTTCTTTTAAAAATTTATCCTTATTCTCGAAATTCTTAGCATTGTTTCTTTCCTTAAAGTTGAGCTTATAATAATTTGCTAGGTTTGCCGGTAACTCCACAACTGCAGTGAAAACCTACAACAAGCAATGTATGGTATTGTTTGGCACACATACTTAAATGAATATTACTCTTTAGCTTATATTGTTTGTTAATAGAGTGTTGTCACAGCAGAAAAGAAAGTTTTGCTCTTGTGTTTGTTTCTGTCACAAAACTCATATTATTGCTAATTCACCTTAAATTAATGACCATTTTGAATGAAGAAAACATTGCACTACTGTAGTTAGCAATTGTTGATCTGTGTCATGTGATACAGTCTAGACGCATTTAAAGAGAATGACCCTCTGCAACTCTGATTCCTCACTTATGCGGGAGTTATCATAGAGACAGAACAGGCCTTTCAAGGTCTTGAGCTTGATCTTCTTCACAACTTACAAGCAATGGCTCATCACTGTTTTATTTCTTAAGTCCTGTGGCTTTAATTCACTTTCATAACATTAAAAAGAAATGTTATTACACAGGAATTACCTGTAACTTAATTGTTCACATACAAGCTGAGAATGCCTCTTTGAGTGCCAAATTTTTAACAGCAATTGTATACTACCCTTCATAGATATTCCATACTAAGCTCATTAAGTTTTCAGGAGGAATCAGGAATGTACCAAGAGGTGGTCACACAACTTTTCCATATGAGGTAGGTAGCTGGCCAACATAATTTATGAATTGAACTTTTACTTTTACATTTGTTCAGACCTGAAAGTGCTTTATTTCCATACAAAGGTACAACAACTTCCCTGACTTTAATCCATCGTACTGATCTTGCATCTGAAATACGGACTACTGGGTAATGAAGCAAAAATTCAATGGTTGATTTACTAATCAATGAATACTTATGTACTTCTTTAGTGACTCACAAATAAATTTTCCTTATTCAATTTTTAAAAATTTTGTCAGCATTTGTATGACTGGCTCATATGCAATGCAGAGAGTTAGCACTGGCATTCTGCCAGTTCTAGCCTTGTATTCTAAGTCCACTTTGCTGTGTATAGTCAAATCTGTTATTGTTCTTTTTCCCTATCTGCTTAGTCCTTGTTTCGGTAGATGAAAGTAAGTTCTGGCCATAGTTAATTTTGAGTGTTACTCTGAGTCCTGCCTCTTAAAGACACACTACTTCATCACACTAACCTGAGTTGCCACCAGTTCATCTCTCTCCTTAAGATTACTTTGATAGTGTGCAGAGTTCCACTGTGGAAATGGTTGAGTTATTATAAAACAGAACTTCTCATATCAAGTTTGAATCATAAAGGAAGTGAGATTAAAAAGGGTTACAAGATAGAACTTCATTTTATGGCCATAATTGCAATTCAGACAGTTGCAGAAATCTGTGATTGACTACTCAAGCTGTCAGTCAACTGCTTTTCATGTTATCTAGACTTCAAAATTATTTAACTGATAATAAAATGATATACATATATATAATATAGTGGTGATAATGGGAACTGCAGATGCTGGAGAATCCAAGATAACAAAGTGTGGAGCTGGATGAACACAGCAGGCCAAGCAGCATCTCAGGAGCACAAAAGCTGACGTTTCGGGACTAGAACTCCCAACCTACGTCCGTGACACCACCCACGCCCTCCACCTCCTCCAGAACTTCCAATTCCCTGGCCCCCAACACCTCATTTTCACCATGGACGTCCAGTCCAGAAACACCTGTATTCCTCATGCAGATGGCCTCAAGGCCCTCTGCTTCTTCCTGTCCCGCAGGCCCGACCAGTCCCCCTCCACTGACACCCTCATCCCCCTAGCTGAACTCGTCCTCACCCTCAACCAGTAAGCTCTGATGAAGGGTCTAGGCCCGAAACGTCAGCTTTTGTGCTCCTGAGATGCTGCTTGGCCTGCTGTGTTCATCCAGCTCCACACTTTGTTATCTATAATATAGTGGAGTGTTGATTATAACCAGCACTGCAAATGCTCTGAACATGACGAAACTAATATTGGAGCAGTTTTTTTTAGCAGTCTCCTTTATTTGTTGTGGTGCAAAGTTTCATTTTGAAGTAACCATTTCCAAAGCAGAAATGTAATCAGTATAAAGTAAGCTGACAGAAATGACATTGGTGGTGACCTGAATCATCCCCTTGGCTAAACAAACCTGTTGTCTATGACTAGCTCATATTGTAAAAAGCCAGACCGAGTTGGTCACAGACAAAGATTCCTTTGTTGAATAGACACTTCGAGCTCAAATAGTTCCACATAGTAATTAAATAGAAAATTACTGCTGGTTTTTTGGCTTTAGGCAGTGTTAGATATTATCTGATTTGGGTTCTCACCTGTCTGGAGCAGCAGTAATTGTGCAGAAGCAAACTTGGATCCTTTGAGCTCAACTGTAATTACGCAATGGCAGAGTAATTTGATTTTCTTCAAGCAGATTTGGCACCTGAAGATATTTGTTTAATGTGTCAGATTGTGGAGGACTGAAGTTTGTTCGTTTAAAGTTGGAAAATATAGATGTCAAATATGCTAAATGTTGCAAATATATTTCAGATTGTCGTAGTGATCTGTTAATTTCTCCATGCTTTGCAGTCTTTTAATTTAAAATGAAAATGGCACAATATTGCTGATGAGATAGTTAGAGAATCTGTAATGGTGAGTGTAGATGGGGAGGTAGGGAGGAGATAGGTCAATCCAGGGAGGACGGACAGGTCAAGGGGGCGGGATGAGGTTAGTAGGTAGGAGATGGGGTGGGGCTTGAGGTGAGAGGAAGGGACACATGGTAGGAAGGATGGGTTAGGGAGGCCGGTATAAGCTGGGCTGGTTTTGCGATGTGGTTGGGAGGGGAGATTTTGAAGCTTGTGAAGTCCACATTGATACCATTGGGCTTCAGGGTTCCCAAGCAGAATATGAGTTGCTATTCCTGCAGCCTTCAGGTGGCATCTTTGTTGCGGAGATTTTGAAGCTTGTGAAGTCCACATTGTTACCATTGGGCAGAGATTTTGAAGCTTGTGAAGTCCACATTGGGAGATTTTGAAGCTTCGGAAGTCCACATTGGGAGATTTCAGAAGCTTCAAAATCTCCCCTCCCGCTATCGCATCACAAAACCAGCCGAGCTCGTGCCTGCCTCCCTAACCTGTCCTTCCTCCCACCTATCCCCTCCTCCTACCTCAAGCCCCACCCCCATCTCCTACCTACTAACCTCATCCTGCTCCCTTGACCTGTCCGTCCTCCTTGGACTGACCTATCTCCTCCCTACCTCCCCACCTACACTCACTTTTACTGGCTCCATCCCCGCCTCTTTGACCTGTCTATCTCCTCTCCACCTATCTTCTCCTGAGTCTATCTGCTATCCGCCTCCCACTCTCTCCCTATTTATTTTAGAACTTCCTCCCCTCCCCTCTTTCTGAAGAAGGGTCTAGACCCGAAACGTCAGCATTCCTGCTCCTCTTATGCTGCTAGGCCTGCTGTGTTCATCCAGCTCTACACCTTGTTATTACATTCCCTACAGTGTGGAAACAGGCCATTTGGCCCAACAAGTCTACACCGCCCATTGAAGCATCCCACCCAGACCCATTCACCTATAATCCACACACCCCTGAACACTACGGGCAATTTAGCATGGCCAATCCACCTAGCCTGCACATCTTTGGACTGTGGGAGGAAACCGGAGCACCCGGAGAAAACCCACACAGACACGGGGAGAATGTGCAAACTCCACACAGTCGCCCAAGGCTGGAATCGAACCCGGGTGCCTGGAGCTGTGAGGCTGCAGTGCTAACCACTGAGCCACCATGCCACCCGTCATATCTCATAATATAGCTGATCTCTGAATCTGACAAAACTGCTATCCTTCATTAGACCCTCTCTGATGAAGGGTCCAGACCCGAAACATCAGCTTTTGTGCTCCTAAGATGCTGCTTGGCCTGCTGTGTTCATCCAGCTTCATACTTTGTTATCTTGGATTCTCCAGCATCTGCAGTTCACATTATCTCTAAAGCTGCTATCTTTGTCCTGTTTCTGAGTGCAAGTGTGAAAACACAATGTTGTGTTATTTGACTTTGGCTCAGAATGTTAGTGTACAGTTGCCCACAAAGAAGAAATATTGATTTAATTTAAGTTAAACTTCTTTCAGTTTAAGTTTAGAATATGCTATTAGCAGTAATTCTTGGTGGAGGTGCCTGTGGCACTGATCGTGAGGTGCACTTGTGGACCTGTTTGCCAAGCTGGTAAGTTTGTTTGCAAATGTTTCATCATGATAGGAAGTAGCATTGTCAGTGCGCCTCCAGTGAAGTGTTGGTGTTTTGTCCTGCTTGCTATGTGTGTGTCTCGGTTTGCTGGGGTGGGTGACATCATTTTCGGATCTGTTTCGTAGTGGTTGATATATTGATCCAGCTCTACATGTTTGTTTATGGAGTTTCAGTTTGAGTGCCATGTCTCCAGGAATTCTCATGCGTGTCTATGCTTGGCAAGTCCTAGGATGGCTACATTGTCCGAGTCGAATTGGTGTCCCACTTTGTCCATTTGTGTTGAAATGAGTGATACTTGGTCATGTCTCTTTGTAGCTAGTTGGCAATCATGAATCCTGATGGCTAGTTTCCTTTCAGTTTGCCCTGTGTAATATTTTTGGCAGTCTTTGCATGGTATCTTATTTACAAATCTGGATTCCACCTCAACAAACCATGACACATGAATAGCTAGCAGGGCAGACCGCCACTATTCACCGGAGATGCACTGATGATGTTACTCAGTATGGTGATGAAATGTTTGTGAAGAAACTTGTCAGCTTGGTAAGCAAGTCAACAACCGCATCACCAACCCGAGCTGCAAATCTTCTCAAAGACCTTGAACTGATTGTGAGGTGGTATCCCTATTGGCCCAATTAACTTAGGCCCTACATGTTTACACTCATGAGGCAAAATGGACATTTTGTTGGCTTACTTGAGCTAAATTTTCAGAAAGATATTCAAATTTAAGACTATTGGGATTTTTTTTATTGGAATATATGAATATTTTACAGGACATTATATACATTTTAATGTCATTTAGAATTGATGGAATAATGGTTACAAATGTAGGTTTTACATAGGTTTTGATAGCAATTGGCACAACACAATAATTTTATATAATAAGCAAAAAGACAAAGGTTGGGAAGCTCATTGCCAATTTAAGTGATTTCTGTTCAAAGAAATTCATTTTTTTGTGGTGTGAGTGAGACAAGTAAGCCTGTGCAATTCAAAACAACATAATTTGAATGGGAACATGCTGTTTCTTTACTCAATAATGAGTAATTCAGCAAACATATTCAATTTTCGAAATTCCCCTCAGACAGCCATAAGGTTAATTGTTGACTGCTGGTATAACCATTGATGAAACTAAAGATAACAGATGCTGAAATGGCCCTAATAATATTATGAGAGAAGGTGATTTTGAAAACTAATGGCCTTTAAACAGAGAAGTAGAACGTAATGGCAGTTTTGCCATGTGAACTCTTTTTGTTTGGGATTTTCATTAAAGGTACTTTCTAATTAACCTGACAAGAAATGTACTTTCACACTGCTGCAACAGGTGAGTCTTCAACCAAGCCTCCTGTCTCAGAGATAGGGACAAAGCCACAGTGCCAGAAAAACCTTGATTTTCGTTTTTTTTAAATTGAACCTATTTTGCCTAATCAACCTGTTTTTACACATCTCTGGAGCAGGAGGAACTTGAAACCAGACCTATCGGTTCAGGGGTGGGGTCACTACACCTTCACCACAAGAGGGCTTTTAATTTTAATTTAAGCTAATATGATTAAATTAAAATCACCCTGTTGAACGTTCAATGAACAAAAAATCAAATAAATTTTTGTTTCAGAGATAATGGGAACTGCAGATGCTGGAGAATTCCAAGATAATAAAATGTGAGGCTGGATGAACACAGCAGGCCAAGCAGCATCTCAGGAGCACAAAAGCTGACGTTTCGGGCCTAGACCCTTCATCAGAGAGGGGGATGGGGAGAGGGAACTGGAATAAATAGGGAGAGAGGGGGAGGCGGACCGAAGATGGAGAGTAAAGAAGATAGGTGGAGAGAGTATAGGTGGGGAGGTAGGGAGGGGATAGGTCAGTCCAGGGAAGACGGACAGGTCAAGGAGGTGGGATGAGGTTAGTAGGTAGCTGGGGGTGCGGCTTGAGGTGGGAGGAAGGGATGGGTGAGAGGAAGAACCGGTTAGGGAGGCAGAGACAGGTTGGACTGGTTTTGGGATGCAGTGGGTGGGGGGGAAGAGCTGGGCTGGTTGTGTGGTGCAGTGGGGGGAGGGGACGAACTGGGCTGGTTTAGGGATGCAGTGGGGGAAGGGGAGATTTTGAAACTGGTGAAGTCCACATTGATACCATATGGCTGCAGGGTTCCCAGGCAGAATATGAGTTGCTGTTCCTGCAACCTTCGGGTGGCATCATTGTGGCACTGCAGGAGGGCCATGATGGACATGTCATCTAGAGAATGGGAGGGGGAGTGGAAATGGTTTGCGACTGGGAGGTGCAGTTGTTTGTTGCGAACTGAGCGGAGGTGTTCACTTGTGCTGAATACCTGTGCTTGTGATCTTTGAAAAGGTTGTCAAATAAGCAGGCTCTTCTGAGTTCTCTATTTTGTAATGCTTATCTGGATAACCAGCCCTTGATTAGAAGTGAAACATTTATTGTTTCTTTTTCCCAGCTGGTCATGATGTATACACAATTATGCATTTGGCCATCTGAGAGAGGTTTTCTGGAAAAGATTCCAATCTTTGAAGCATTCATTTCTTTGGATTACCTTACCAAAATCATTCCTCAGTTTGAAACAGTTTGTAAATGACCACTTGTCAGGCTCCAAGTTTATTTCTGTGATAATTCTGTTCAGTATGGTCTGAATTTTGCCACCCCTTTGGGAAAGAACTGAGAGTTGGGAAGGTTGGTGAAATGCTGAGGGAACGTGTTGTTTGGCCTGTCCTGTTGACTTCCGGCCTGGCGTTTCCAGACCACATTTACATTACAGCGAGGCCACACTGTCTCGCAGTGGGCCCCTCATCATCCTGGTGCAGCTCTAGCAAAAGTTTGTGGAAAGTATCTGTGATTCGGTGCTGAACATAATAGAGATAGCAGCTACTTAATTGGACTCCCATTGAAATGGTTTCTTCTCCCACCTTCTATCCCGGTCATCAATGTAAAATTCAGCCATCTGTGTCTGTTCTTTTACCCCCACTTACCTCTATTTATTCCTTTTGCTTTCACTATATGTGTTTCACTTCCTTCCCCTCAACACCAGTCTCTCTCTCTCTCTCTCACACACACATGCACACTCTCTGTCTCTTTCTTTCCCTTTATCTATCTTTGTCTCTATCGCTCTCTGTCTCTGTCTTCCTCTCTTTAACTTGTTCTGAGCTGTGGCACTGCAGCTAGTTCAGGAAGTAAGTCCCCAGACTTATGGCACTCAGATGTTATAGACCAGCCCCAGACAGAAAAGAAACCCATGGTCTCAGCCATTGACAATGATGTAAGTATACAAACAGTCACAGGAACACCAGGCAGGTTTGTTAGAGGGAGTCAGAAAGACAGAAAGTCTGTAATGTTATCAAGAACATGGTGGTCCCAACATACATACATCTTGCTGTCTCTATATAATAGAGCCAGGTCTCATACGCCCTTTGTCCTTCAGATTTGCACACAGACCTAGACTTCATCACTCTAGCCATTGGTGCTCAGCATCAGTATGGTGAGAGATGGATGAGGGACCCTGACCTTAGTCCCGGTGCCCCTTCCTCCCAAGGAGGTGGTGCCAGGAGGCATCCTTTGGAAAGAAGAGCCACACATACAGGATGCCTAGTCACTTTCTCTCAGGGCACTCCAGAGATGACCTGTACCTCCACTCAGCAATAGTTTAATGTATTGTGTGCAGTTGTAGGTGCAATGATGTAGCAAAGATGTGAATGCATTGGAGAGAGTGCAGAAGTGATTTACAAGAATGATTCTGGGAATGAGAAACTTCAGGTATGAGGATACATTGATGGGACTGTTCTCCTTAGAGAGAAGTGGAGGAGATGGGATTGAGGTTTTCAAAATTATGAGTGGGCTGGATAGAGTAGACAGTGAGAAGTTGTTCTGGCTTATAAAAGAGAAAAGACTGAAAGGACATAGATTTAAAGTGATGTGCAAATGAAGCAAAAGCGACGTAAGAAAGATTTTTTTTCATGCAGCGAGTGTCTAGAAATGTGCTGAAGGCAATTGAAATTGAGGCTATTGAAGGGGCATTGTATGATTATTGGGATAGCAATGGTGAGCAGGGATATGGTATATGATGTCAATTCAGTGCAAGCTTCCAAAATCTGGCATCTTTGGCCACATATAATTTGAACATTGGTCGAGTGGAAGCCTTTTCTTTTGACATAGCCTGTGGTTGGTGGCAGGATACTGTCAAAGCAATATCGTTGCAGTCTATAGCACTCTGCAGCTGGGAGAATCCAGTGATGGTGGAGAATTCCATTGCCCAGGCTGCCTAACTCCCTCATCATTGCAGAAGGATCTGAGCACCTGTGATTGGACAATGTCATACAGGTCCCCAGTTGCTGCATAAAACAACCAAGGGCACAAAAATTCACAGCAAATGTAACCTTGATGGATATCAGAATGGAATAGGCACCAAGTCATTCTGACCTTAAGTCTTGCCCCAGCAGTGGACACAGTCCGTGATCATAGCCTGAGAAACCCTTAGTCTGTGCCTGCACAGTGATCCTGGGAGCTGTAGAAAATGACAGCGAGACCCTTGAATGTGGCGTTGCATGAATCTCCTCCACCTCCTTGGTGGATCTTCACCTTTTGCTCCTCACTGCATCAGCCACTGAGGTTGTTATTCTTGCTGATGACTTTATAATTGCTCTCTTCTTCTACATTGTCTTTGATTCAAATCAATGCCACAAGGACTCCAGCAACAGTAATGTCCACATGTCAGATGTGTCAGCATGAGGAAAGTTCTGAGCCCTCAGATCAATTACATTATGACCTTATTTTGTGCCCTGACACAGTGTAGCACAGAGGCTTCATAAGGAGACCAGTGTCATGTCTCAGTAAGAGGCTCTGAGCTTTGACAGATCTTCATCTTGTCTAAATGTACGTTGCACACCCGAAGTCTTCACCCTACAATGGAGAACAGAATTTTGCAAGTAAGCCACCATGATAACCTCCCCAAATTGAAATTCTGTTGTACTAAGCGATCAGACTTGAGTTTCTAAGAATTACCAGGAAGCTATATTCCTGGAATAAAACTCCAACATCTGTGCTTTGATAGCAAGCCCTTCTTTGTGGATGAAAATTTGAATATTTAGAAATAAATGCTTAGATGTATTGAGTCATGTCTGATAAGAGAATATAGCAGCAGTTTATGAAAGAAGTCTATTTAAACACGAATCCTGAATAAGTTTAACTGAAATGTTTAACATTGTTTATTACAGATGAATTTATTGATTAACATGTAACATTTGTTAAGTCACCACTGAATTTACTTTCTCCATGTATTTAAAAAAGTGATTGTGTGTCATGGTTTATTGATACAGACCTAGAAAGCAAATAGATTTTTATGGAACTTGCAAAGAAAAATTGAAAAAAGGCTGCAAAGCATTGAAGGGTAAAAAAGAAGCAAAGGAAATAGAGATAATTGAGAGAATCGGATAACAGAGTGAGCTAAGAGCTTCATAGGATTCCTGCACTTGGGTTAACATGTTCCCAGCAAGCAATAAAATAGTGAATTTTAGTAATTTGCTTAGCAATTCTGCATGTGTCTCCAATTAAGAAGTGAAGGCAGATGCAAAAGAAAGTAAGATGCTTTGAACCGTATTGATTTTTTAAAAAATCGCAGTGGCCACTGTTCGTATAGTGTGTAGTAGTATGTGAGCATGCTTCTTTTACATTTTCCCATTATTTGTTGTTTTCTCTACTCCAATACACTCTGCGCAATCATTTGCCATTGATCAGTCATTAAAGTCTACTAAGAAAAATCAGTGTCTTATGCACTGTGTATTTTAACGAATATTATGGAAAAATTGCAAGCTAATTTTGGTGGTGCTCCCCTTCTTCTAGACCCGTTTTGAATTCAACAATTAAGATCTAACTCTTTAATTCTTATTTCGTTACCACTTTTTAAGAAAATACTTATTTTACAACCAAAATGTACAGGTTGACTGACTATTGTATAATAATGTATTCTGTGCCATTGTTCTACCTATTTAAAGCATAAAAGAGGTAACTGAGATCAGTTGAAGACTGTACTTCATTGAAATAATTACCTCAGTTTGTTACAAATTAATTTTGGTTTGTTGTAGTTATTAAGTAGAAAATATGTCTTTTAAGTCTTTGATGTAATTAGATAGTTGTTAGTGCTCAGGTCAATCATTTAATTATCACATGAATTCCCTAATTAAATATTAATTGCTGACTTTTGCTGGTTTAGTGACATTGATGTCTAGCTCCGTAACCCTAATTATTTTGACTGTACATCATCAAACATTGCAAGCTTTTGGGCTGCTCATAAATTCTTTTGCTTCGAGGGAATAAGGCTAAAGGGAGGAGAGTCATTACTTAAATTACCTCTAAAATAAGCTAATTTAATAACAACTGAATCCATTCTGTCAGAAAATATGCCTTAAATCAGGTGATGTTATAGTTTCTTCAGAATAATACATCTTTTTATTAAGTTTTCAGACATGACAGAATTAAGAAACTTGTGCCTCCCTTGCCATACTTTGTTACCTCGAGACTGTACTATTCCAATGCTTTCCTGACCAACCTCCCATTTCCCATTAAACTTGAACTAACCTGTAACCTTAAATGTCCCCTACATCTTAACTTGCATTAAATCCTGTTCTTGCCTCATCCTTACATTCACTGGGAAGTAACATCCTGTTCATTGTGTTTACATCAGCTCCCAGTCTGGCATTGCTTCAGTGTTCAAGTTGTTCTTGTTTTCATATCTCTTAATGATCTTGCCTATCCCTATATTTGTCATGTCCTTCAGCTGTACAAGATCACTATTCTTTTCCAGTTTTGGTCCATGTCTATCCCCATTTTTTAGTCATTGCAGCATATGTGCCTGTGCTTTGAACTGCCTGGATCTTATGCTGTGCAATTCTCTTCTTAAATCTGTCAGCCTCCCTACTTCTCTTTTCTTCTTCTGAGGCAGTCCCTCAGGATTGAGGATGACTGGCTTCCACACCAGGTTGACGAGTTCTGAGATGGCTGATAAATCGAACCTGCAGAGTCTGTGATGACAAAGTGTGGAGCTGGACGAACACAGCAGGCCAAGCAGCGTCCCAGGAGCACAAAAGCTGACGTTTTGGGCCTAGAGGGTCGATGCTCGAAACATCGGCTTTTGTGCTCCTCGGATGCTGCTTGGCCTGCTGTGCTCACCCAGCTCCACACTTTATCTCGGATTCTCCAGCATCTGCAGTTCCCATTATCTCTGCAGAGTCTGCTCCTTGTGCAGTAAGTGGCAGCATGTCAGTTAGCTGAGTTTTTGGCGAATTTCTAATGTTTCAACTTCATCTCTTTCTGTTAATGACAGAATCTGTTGATTAATTCAGTGCTTTCCCTTATGAGTCTTTTCTATTTTAGTTGGTCACAACTGAGGGGCCTCCAAGCTTACTGGGAACATGTTAACCCAAGTATAGGAATCCTATGAAGTTCATAACTCACTCTGTTATCTGATTCCCTCGATTATTTCTATTTCTTTTGCTTCTCCTTTTTCCTCTTTAATTCTTTGCAGCAAAATTCTGGGGACATCTCTATAACATTTCTGTTACCTTTTAATGCATCCCATAAAATCTATCTCTTTCATCATGTTTTGATCATCTGCCCTAAAGACTCCTTATGTAACCTTATGTCAGATTTTGCTTGATAGTGTCCTTGCGTAGCACTTTGGGATGCTTTTTTCCTGCTAGAAATGTGTTATAAATAAAAGTTGTTATTATCTTTCTGAAGATAATAAATAAAATACCCTTATTGTTCCATTTGAGGGAGGGATTTACTCATGCATTTGACAAGTTGGAATAGGGAATGCTTATATTGGGGAAATACATATACTTAGTTTGTCTTCCTTTCTTCCTTTCTGAGTGTGAATCACAAGCCATTTCTCCTGAACACACAATGGCAGGCACTCTTGCTAGTGGTTCACATATTCCTGTGTAGTCGACTATTTAGCAGCTGATATTTTCCTTCCTGTCCCTTTCCTTTCCAATAATGTTTGAAGACTGTGTGGAAGTGAAATGCAGTTAGTTATTATCAGTCTTGAATACAACCTATATGCTGTAACTTTTCAGTGGATGAAAACAGTGGAGCCACTTCGTAAGACTGGTTGAACTATATTGCATTTAATGCATCACAATCATACAAATTCCAGCAATGAGGTATCATGCAAGGGCTCATGGACGAAACCCCCCATGAAACTCAGGAAAATTGACATGTAGTCATTTTCTGGTATAATTCAGCCCATTAACTCCATTTCTCTCCACAGATCCTCCCTGATCTACTGAGTATTTCCAGTGAGTGCAATATTTTGCTTTTGTAAGTGTAATACACCCTCTTGATTTGCTTCCCTTCTTTTATTTCTATATTTGGATTGATTTTTTTCCCTTTTGTCAGTAATGCATTTGCCATTTGCCTTGCTTTAATTTTAATTTCTTCTCAAATCCAAAGTTTTGCTGCACTACCTCTACTTGTGGGAAATAGCTGCTTTGGGCCCTAATAATTTATAGTTGGAAATATGCTTTTTGCCCTGTCATAATTGTCAGTTTTTATTAATGGTTTAGCTGGGTAAATTTCCTCCTTTTGATGTGTTGAAGTTAGCCTTTTTTTGAATCAGTCAACTACAGTTATGTTTGACTGTTCTCTTTCTTTTCAAGTTTAAATGAAACCTCACTATGATATGGACATAGTTTTCAAGATGTTCTCTGACATAGAATGCATTAACTTATTTCCTAGAACTGAATCAAACATTGTATCTGTCTTTTTTGGACTAAATATCTGCCTGCCCTTTCCATTTAAATTACTGTTCCTTGATCTAATTTTAGATAACTAAAGTTATTCATTATCCTAACTCTATTGTTGCTCCATTTTTTTCTTCAAGCTACCTATCTACGATCGCTTTCACAATTTCTTTTTACATTGTTCGGAAATCTATATTGTACACTCCTGAGAGTAACAGTACCATTCTTATTTCTTATCTCTAACCAAAAACATTCAACTTTTGCCCTATCCTCTATATTGCCCACATGTTTTTATGTTGTAGTGGAATCTTTGACTGCTGTCTCTCCTCCATTTTTTCCCTCCTCTATGTCTCCATTAATGTAATATATCATCTGTCCTCCATAGCAATTTTTTCTTCCAGTGATCCAATATCATTCATAGTGCTCTGTGTGTATTAACATACATATAACGCAAGCCTTTGTCTGTTTTGCAATCTTACTCATTTTACACTGACCTTCTGATTTTTTTTTCATTGTCTTTTCTGTCTTCTGGGTCAGTTTTACTCTTCCTGTATCTTCATCTCATTTTTTTCTTTGTTCTGCCATAATAAAGTTTAATTTGTAATACTAGCTATTTCCCCAGCACTGGCTTTGGTCATGGTGCTCTTCAGTAGAAGCATATCCACCATGTACAGATCACATCTTTCTTAGAACTGATTGACCTGTGTGTGAAGCATGTTTGAAACATTTCTGAGAGACATGACAAGGAAATGTATACATGCAAGGCCTTATTTTAAGACCACTTCTGGAACTTTAATTAGGGATTGTTAAACCCAGGAATGTGTATGTACAAGAAGGGGATAAATTGATAGTATTTTCATGCCCTTTGTTCAGTACATAGCTTTCTCACACGTGGTAGCAAAAGGCTGCTTGTTGGTCTTTGCAAACAGTTATAGTGGCTGCTCCAAAGTACTTTGATAAATTGCACTTAGAAACTTGTTTACATGGTAGGTGAAATAACAAAACTGAGTTTGTGCTCAAAATTTGTAATGCAGGATTAACAGTGAAACAAAAAGTACTTTGGAGCTCTGAGATTCCTTTCAACTGAGTATTTACTTTAGCCTTTTGATAATTTTTTGAAATCCCTTTGTTTCCTTTTCATCATGCACACACTATAGAATATGTAAAATACTTTTATTTAGCTATAGTTGTGTTCTCTTACCCATTTCACTTTGAGAGCTACGAAAGACTTTGACTCTGATCAAGGCAGATTGATGATATACATGCATTTCTCTCCAAAATAGTGACTGTAATGTCTACTTGTTTAAGTTCATGATCAAACAGACTTCTGAAATATTTAAATCCCCCTCTCCCTTCTGAAAAATAAGTTTCAGTTACACAACTAAAGTTTAATAGAGCAAGTTTGTAATCAGATTGTTTATAAAAACAGGTAAAATTGCATTTTTAATCCATCAGCCTTAAGATACATAAGACAGTATGGCTGTGAACCTACTAGCTTTTAATGTCTTACGTGGAATATGTATTTTGCGCTATTCTCAATCTAATATTTCATTACTTTGTTGTCAGCCTTTTTTTCCTGAGTGTTTTAGCAGTTTTTACTGTGTTGCTTAGTTGTAAAGAAGTAACTGTGACAAGCACATGGAAGGTTCTTTTTCAGTTCAATTTACTTGACTGCTGTATTTTATACAGTAACTCCAAAGAATTATGATCAATTGGAATGTGATTTAAAATTAATAAAATCATCTCACTGCATTGTTTTTCAGATGGGTAAAAAGGAAAGTTGACTTAGTTGACATGCACTTGTTCATTCAAGCAGTCATATGTGCTCTGCAAAGGTTTATCATCTATGGATATTTAATCCTGAGCAGTTCCTTTGCAGTTTTCATCAGTGTTAGTTTACCATTGCCTTTCTGTCGCAGGGACAGGGTGAGGAGCAGTCTACTTTAACCAACATGCAACCTTATTTAAATACATACACTTGCTTTGTGAACTTCCTGCAGATAGCGAGCAACATCAGAAGCTATAAGTGTTGTAGTTAAATTTTCTGTATTCTGACCTATGAGAGTACCAAGTTCAAGCAATAGATTTTGTGCAATAGATTTACAGCATTTAAAATTTTATACCTATGTGCACTGGCGATTTCATGTATATTTTAACTTCTGCAGTGTAAGCATTTATTTCTCTGACACACAGTTAGATATACTCAAAAGAGTCCATAAAAATCAACTCCAACTGTGTTAAGACCTTTATAAGGTTAACTTATGAAAACAAAACACTTTCTAGGTATTGCATTGTAACATGTAATATCAATCCCTGTAAAATGAAATATTTTATTATAAATTTGATTCTTTTCTAACTTATTTTTCTAACTAATATACTGTTCGAACTAACATTTATTAACTTCTGAATCAAAGTTCTTACTCAATGGAAATAATGCTTAATGTGTACTGCTGTACTTACTGTATAGCTGTTGTTGTCAACAATTTATGTATAATAATTATAAAACCAAGAACTACATGTCTGGTGCAAAAAGAGAGAAAAGTCTCCTAAATATTTTGTTATAGGACAGTTGAGAGTTGATAGTTTGTGGAGCAGCTGCCGTTAGTATTTCAACTCTAACAATTTCGGAAAACGTAAATTTCTAAACTAGCACAGGGAAAGAAAGAATTGATAGGCTTAAGAGAGGAAACAGATTTGTGAGTTATGACGAACAATTTCTACCTTCTCCTAAACTCCAGTTTTTTTTTTAGTTAAATTAAGACTAAAGTAATTTGTTACAGCGAGTAAAGTGACTTATACTTTTGAGCTTGGAAATGGCAGAGCAGCTTGGCCAAGCAGAATGTCACACCTTTAGCTATTTCAGAGCTCAACCACTGGTAGAGTTACTGAGATGCAAATGTGAGGCTGAAAATAATGTAGGTAGTAAATTCAAAAGTGGTGGTTAAACTACAAATGAGGGACAAGCAGGCAGATAGGGAGTAGGTGACCACTCAGCAGTTTAAGAGGAACAGACTGGTAGTGCAGAATTCCTCAGAGATCCTGCTCACTAACTGTATATTGGTCAAAAAATTAGATCCTTGAGAGTATGCAGCAAGAGCTGAACCTGCTGCAGAATGGCGGCCCACCTGACAGAAAGGGAGGAAGGAGAGTGAAAGGGCCATACTGATAGGGGCAGCTGCAGGACATTCCTTTGGGAGTAGGATGAAACAGCCAAAGACATGGCTTACATTAGCACTATAATGTTGATAAGAAAGGGGATGTGGTCCTGCAATTGGATTTTGGGGAACTAGGTGGAAAATCAGCAAACACCACTTCAAATATTAATCTCCACATTACTCCCAGAGCCACATGGAAGTGAGTATGGAAATGCAAAGATAATACAAATGAATGTGTGGCTGAAGAGGTAGTGCAAGAGAGAGAGTTTTAGATTCTTTGCACACTGGGACTGGCTCTGGGGTGGATTGACCCTCTAAATGTGCTAAACATGCTAAATGTGTTGCATCTAAACAGAACCAGGCCTGAGTTCCTTGTGGGGCATTTTGCTAGTGTTGTTGAGAAGGTTTTGAATTAACTGGGCAGGGGTGTAGGACCAGAAGAGAATATTAGAAAGCCATACCAGCATGCATAAAGTGCTAGAGAGAAGCATGTAGCATTGAAATAGAGAACAGTGAGTTTGTAGTTGGAATCGTAGTAAGAGAGAAAGTATTAAAGTCTGAGATAATGCGGTGTGAAGCTGGATGAACACAGCAGGCCAAGCAGCATCAGAGGAGCAGGAAAGCTTGACGTTTCGGGTTGGGACCCTTCTTCCAGGCTTCACACCATGTTATCTCAGATTCTCCAGCATCAGCAGTTCCTACTATGTAAGTAGTAAAGTCTGCCAGGATTACATTGCTTGCTGTGATTGCACAAGCAAAGTTAATTAGATTGGGGAGTCATAGGTACAGATTGCCTTGTGGGATTATGATATTATTGCAATCACAAGATCTGGTTTCTGGAAAGGTACAGATCAGTGTTAAGTATTTCTGGTTGCAAGACATTTAGAAAAGCTAGGAAAGGGGAAGAAAAAAATGATGGTATATTTGGTTAAGGAGAACTTTTGCAGTACGAGAGAGGAAGGATGTTTCAGAGGGTTCAAAAACAGAATCAGCTTGGCGAGAGCTGAGGAATAAGGGTGCAGTTACATCCCTCAGTGCATTCTATTGACCACCAAATAGTGGGAAGTCTCTAGAGAAAGAGAATGAAAAGGAAATTATAGAGATATGTAAACGTGATAGAGCAGTTATAATAGGGGATTTTAATTACACATATATAGACTGGAAATAGGGTGGTGTAAGGAGCATTGAGGCACAAGCGTTTCTAGATTGTATTCAGGAGGATTTCATATAGTAGTATGCGCCTAGTCCATCAAGAAAGGACGTAGTGCCAGACCTGGTTCTTGGGAATGAGGCAAGTAGATCACGTCAGGCAGGATACGGTTAAGGTCTACTAATCATTGTATCAATGGGTATGAGATGACAGTGGGAAATAACATGGATTAATCAGTAGTAAGAATAATCAGCTGGCAGAGATCAGGCTTCAGTGGAGCAAGAACAGAGCTGGTACAGACAGGCCGGAACCAAAAATTGGTGGTAGGAGGTGCAACTGAGCAATGGGCTACCTTTAAAGAGATGGGTTGGGTACAGTCAAGGGATATTACCTCAAAAGGGAAAGGTAGTACAAACAAGTCAAGAAAACCCTGGATAACAAAAGAGTGAGAAATTAACTTCAAGAAGAAAAAGCTTTTGCAAGGTGTTTGGGAATGAACACATTCACAAACCAAGCTGAATACAAAAGGTTTAAAAGGGAGGTGATAAAGCAAATGTGAGAAGAAAGCGAGATTATGAGAAAACATTAGTAGTTAACATTGAAGGAAGTTTTAGAGCTTTCTACATGTTCATCAGAGGTAAAAGTTTGGTAATTGGAGGTGTCAAACTGATTTGGGGTGACAAAGGGTTTTACACCGAGACGAGCAATATAACTTGCGTGGTAAATGAATGCTTTTCATCCCTTTTACATACAAGGCAGATGTCACCAGTGATGGTGAGAGAAGAGGAAATTCAGTTGCTGGAAAGATTTAAAATTGATTTAGGTTGAATGTGGTGATTGGAATGAGGTCAGCCAAGTGGATATCATAGACTGAGTTCCTTGATTGGGGCTGTTAACCTGGTCCATTCAGGGAACGCTAGCTGACGGGTTAAAAGCAGGAGTGTCAGGGCTTTGTTCACTGTAGGAGCCAGCTGTGAGCTAGCTGGTTCAGTGTTATGTTCTGTGGATGTGTAAATAAAAGGTGACTTGGGGTCAGGATTCTGGCCTTTATGGAGTTATTTCACAGTAGTATTAGGTAGGTTCTCAGTACTTTAAGTTAATAATGCACCAGGACCTGATGGAATACGTCCAAGGAAGTGAGATTAGAAATTGCAGAGGTATTGTTAATAATCTTTCAGTCTTGGACTTAGGGTGATACCAGAGGACCAGAGAATTGCAAACAATGCAACTTCGTTCAAAATAGTTTGTAAAGGTTGGCCCAGCAATTACAGACCAGTCAATTTAATTTTGTAGTGGGGTAGCTTCTATAAACAACTACTCTTGATAAAATTAATAGTTGCATGGAAAAATATCGATTACTTAGGAAGAATCAGTATGGGTTTGTTAAAAATCATGTCTGACTATCTTGCTGGAGTTTTGTGAAGGAAAACAGAGAGGGTTAATGAGGGGAAGTTTGGTGATGTGGTGTACATGAATTTCCTGAAGGCATTTGATACTGTGCCGTAGAAATGATTTGTAAGGGAAGTTATATGCCATGGAATAAAAGGGACAGGAGCAACATGGATTCAAAATTGATTCAGAAAGGCAACAGAGAGTAATGGTTAAGGGTTTTAATTTGGTGTGGAGTAATGTTTGCAGTGGAGTTCCTCAGGTGTGGGTATCTGGACCCTTATTTTTATCAGGTGTATGTCCGATCTAGATCTTGGTGCACAGGGACAACTTGAAATGTTTTGAATGACACAGAGTTAGGAGCACCATAAACAGAAGAGGACTGTTTAGGACTTTAAAAAGCCATTGTTACTTTAGAGTAGGCAGATAGGTGACAGATAAATTTCAATGTGGAGAAATGTGAGGTGTTGCACTCAGTACAAGAACATGGAGAGACAGTAGACAATATAGTGTGCTATTTCACAGTGTGTGTAGGAGTAGAGAAACCCAGGTGTATGTGTGCATAAATCATTAAAAATGGTGGGGCAGGTAGAGGAAGCTATTAATGAACAAGACAGTATTGTACGCTTCATAAATAGAGGAATAGAATTGCAGAACAGGGAAGCTAGCTTGAGCTTATATAAGATATGGGTTCAACTTCATCTGTAGTATCATGTGGCGCTCTCAATACCACACTGTGGGAAGGGCATGAATGGATTGGAAAGAGTGTAGAATATATTTACAAGAATTGTCCCAGGGATGAGAACTTCTGTTTTGAGAAAAAGATTACAGACCGGGACTGTTTTTCTTTGGAGAGGGGAAGGCGAAGAGGAGATTTGAGAGAAAGTTTCAAAAATCATGAGGGGTCTGAACAGGGTGTTTGGGAGAAAGCGTGATCACTTATAAATCAATTGCGAACTTTAAAGTGTTTTGCAAAAGAAACATATGAGAGTGAGAAAAAGCTGCTTCACACAATGGGTACTTGGCATCTGGAAAACACTTTCTGGAAGTGTAGTGGAGGTAGGATCAACTGAGGCATTCAAGAAGGCCGTTAGATGATTATTTAAATAGAAACAGCAGGGTTTAGGAGAAAAAGCTCTGCATTAAAATGAACATAGAACCAGTGCAGCCTTCTACACCATAACAATTCTGGGTTTCTGTGGAGTTATCTGAATTAATGATACAGAGATAAATAGATTTGGTCTAACGCCATGGTAACTAAGGTTGTGCACTAAATATTTCTAGGTACTTGACTTTTTGAAAAGACCTAGCAAAGTAGAAAAGGAAGGGAGGGAGGGTTGCTCTGGTGGGAGCACAGTAATGAGACAGGATCTTGGCTCAGAAGAGCAGGAATAAAATCAATATTGGTGGGAGATAAATAACAAGGAACAGAAAACGCTGCTGACAGTTGTTTACAGGTCTGTTAACAGTAATTGTACTTTGGACAGTGTATTAATCAAGGAGAGGTGCTTGTAACAACGCTGAACTTTAATCTTAATCAAATTAGCAAAAGTGGTTCTGAGGACAGGTTTGTGGGAAGGCTTTGAGACAGTATTCTGGAGCACACTAATTTTGATGTTGGCTTACATAATAAAACGGAATTAATTTGTAATCTGAAGATAAAAGGATCCCCTGGGGAAAAGGATGTTGATATGAAAGAGAGAAACAGAATTAATGCTTTGAATCCCAAAACTCTTCTTTGGAACAGTCGATTTTTGGGGGCAGAAAAATGTGGTCACCTTGTATTTGACTTATATTCTGCAATTTGTGGTATATAGGGCACTTAAGGCAGAGATAATGAATATCATAACAAAGGAATAATGAAATGGCAAAGATGTTTAATATACATCTTTTGTATCTGTTTCCAAATATAAGCTGCAAAGTGTATACTGAAATAATGGAAAGCAGTCCAATCAGAGTGAGAAACTTGAAAGTACATGTGAATTTATAAAATAGGAGCAGAGGTAGACCATTTAGCTCTTCAAGCCTGCTCCACAAATCATGAGTTCATGGAAAAATCTGTTTGGATTTCAAATACCATCCCTTTTGAAGTCCAACCTTTGATTCCCTTGCCTAACAGAATCTAACAATGTCTTCCTTAAATGTACCTAATGACCCGTCTCTACCATTTTTTCAGGCATGTAGTTCTAAAGTCATGTAGCCTTCTCAAAGAAGATAAAACCTTATTTCTGCCTTAAAAGGGCAACCCCTTATTTTAAAACAGTGTCCTCTAGTTCTGGACTGATGCACATTTTGGACTTGCCAAGATTATTCAGGACCTTATTCACTTCAGTGGAGCTGCATTTTACAAAATCAAATGTTGGAACTGTAAAATAAAAACAGAAAATGCTGCAGAAACTCAGCTGGCCTGGGAACATCTATGGAAACAGAAACAGAGTTCACTTTTTGCAGCTGATATGACTTTTTATCAGAACTGAAACAGGCCGGAGAATTGTGATTTTTAATCCAGTTGACAAAGGAGGAAGTGCAACAGATAGTGACGGTGCCCAGAACAAAAGACGAAGAGAGTCCTAAAGGCGGTAAAGGAGCGACAGAGTTTTAAATGATTGGTGTTAAAAAAATGGGCCTCCAAATCGACAAAACACAAGCCAGCCAAGGTCGGGGGAGTAGAGGATAGAGGTTATGCTCTGAAGTTGTTAAACTCGGTATTGCACCTTTGAGACTGCAAGATGCCGAAGTGGAAAGTAAGATGTTGTTCCTCCAACTTGCGTTGAGTTTCATTGAAAAATGCAGCAGGCTCAATACAGAAATGTTAGCATGGGAGCAAGCCGATTAATTGAAATAGTAAGAAACTTGGAGGTCAGGGTCTTTCTAATAAACAAAAAAGAGGTGTTCCTCATAGCGGTCATCCAATCAACAGTTCATCTTGATAACGTAAAAGACCACATTAAAAGCAACAATACAATAGACTTGATTGAAAAAAATACAAGTAAAATGCTGCTTCGCCAAGAAGGGTGCTTTTGGATCTCGGAAGTAAGGAGGGTGGAGGTGAAAGGACAACATTATACCTCCTGTGATAGCATGGGAAAATGCCATGGAGTTAGGGAGGAAGTGTTAAGAGTGACGGAGGTGTTGACCAGGGTGTCTCAGAAAAATTGGCTTCTGTGGAATGCCGACAATGAGGGATGGGGAAAATTACTTGAGGAAAGCTGTAATTACATTGGAAGCAATTCGGAGAATTTTCACTAAATTAATTGAACAGATGAAACACTTGAACTATCAGGAGAGAATGAGCAGTTTAAGCATAGACTCAGTAGAGTTTAGAAGAATGAGAGGAGAGCTAATAATTGTATGCAGGAAAGGGGATTGACATGGTAGATGTGGAACTGATATTTCCTCTCATGGGCATTCTGGAATGAGAGGTAATGGTTTTAGGCTAAAGCTGGCAGGTTTAAAATGGAGATGAGGAGGAATTACTCCTCTCAAAGGGCCATAATTGTGTGCAGATTACTATACCAGAATGAGGTGGATGCCAGGACAGTAAATAACCTTAATGAGAAGATAGAAATACTTTTTAATTGGCAATAGGCAAACGATTATGGGAAACAGGCAGAAAAGTGGAGTTGATGCTGAGATGAGATCAGCCACGATATAAAATGGGGAAGCAGGCTCAGTGGACTGAATTGAGTACTCCTCACCCTAGTTCCTATGTGTTTTTCGGTGGCTTGCTGCTGAAGGTGGTGGAACTGGTCAAGAATGATCCTTTGAATATGGAGACTGGTGGGATGGCTAGTGAGGATAAGGGGACTCCTAATGTTTTTCCAGGATGGAGTCGGCGTGAGAGGAGACCTGTGGGAAATGGGTCAAATATGGGTAAAGCCCTGTAAACCATGGTGAAGGAAATCCCTCCCTGGAGGGGAAAAAAGGAGGAGACATTAGAGGCACCCCAGTAGAATGTGGCATCATTGGAGCAGATGAAAGTGAGTTGGAGAAACTAGGAAAATGGAATGGAGTTGTTACAGGAAGTAGCATATAAGGAACTGTAGTCAAGACTTGGCTGCAGAGATTAAGGGTGCACTGGCCATGATCTTCCAAAATGTGCTAGATTTTTGGAATGTCCCAGTGGATGAGATGATTACAGATGTGTCACAACAATTCAATAAAGAAAGCAGAGAAGGTGGAAAAGTACAGACCAGTTAGTCTGATTTTGGTCATTGGAAGAGTAAGAGTGCTGGAGTTAAAGTGGTAAAAGGCATCAAGAAAACCATAACATGATTTAGGCAAAACCAACATGATTTTATGAAAGGGAAATGTAATACAAAAAGTATTACAAATCTATGAAACTTAAATGATGATGGGTCTATAGGTAATCTGTTATAGGTAATATGAATAGGAAAAAAATGAATAATTTTACACAAGCACAGAGAAGTACCGTCCATGTACTTCAAAACAATTAGAAAGGCATGTTCATCTTTATTACAAGAGGACTGGAGTACAAGTATAAAAAAAATTACTGCAATTGTCTTTGATGAGACCACACAGTTTTGGTCTCTGTACCTAAAGGAAGGAACGCATGTGCTAACTGACCCTCATGATCATTCTTCACATCGAAACTGCTATTCATCATGCAGGATTGCCACATTTTTGACTAATTGGTCAAGTCAACATTTGTAGTTTGTTTGAGATAACAAACTGTAGAGCTGGATGAACACAGCAGGCGAAGCAGCATCTTAGGAGCAGGAAAGCTGACGTTTCATTCTGATGAAGGGTCTAGGCTGGAAACGTCAGCTTTCCCGCTCCTCAGATGCTGCTTGGCCTGCAGTGTTCATCCAGCTGTACACCTTGTTACCTCAGATTCTCCAGCAGCTGCAGTTCCTGTTATCTCTGATACAATTTGTAGTTTGTTTGTTTGTTTTAAGTTGTATCTGATGTTAAATTCAATGCAGTAAGTATGCAATTCATTCAGGACACAAACTACCTAGAAATGCCAATTTAATGAAAAAGCTGATTGTAAGGGAAGGTGTTGGTTTAGTGGTATTCTCGCTGGACTATTAGTCCAGAGACCCAGATAATGTTCTGGGGCCCTGGGTTCAAATCCCACCATGGCAGACAGTGGAATTTGAATTCAATAAAATATCTGGAATAAAGAGTCTCATGATGACCATGAAGTCATTGCTGATTGTTGGAAAAAACCCATCTGGTTCACTAATGTCCTTTAGGGAAGGAAACTGCATCCTAACCTGGTCTGGCCTACATATGACTCCAGACCTACAGCAATGGGGTTGACTGTAACTGCTCTCAGGGCAATTAGAGGCAATAAATGCTGCATAGCCAGCAACGCCCTTATCCTATGAAAGAATAAAGAAAGTGCTGCTGGTGGGATTTTGTTTCTTATTTGAATTACCAATCACATTGAAGCCACGCTGTCATTTAATTTCAACATTGAAGAAGGATGCTTCCTGCTGAATAAGAGCAAGGACAATCTCGCTATTTAATGTGGAAATAGTACCAGAGGGCCAAGAACCAGTTAGATTTTGTTTTATTAGTTCTTGAGTGTGGATGTCAATTGAAAAACCAGAATTTTTTGCCCATCACTAATTGCTCTGAAGCAGATACTAGCGAGCTGCCTTCTGGAAGTGATGCTGTCTGTTGGGTGCAAGGATTGGGTTTGGGCTGTAATGAGGTCAGGAACTGGGTGGCTTTGATGAAACCCAAGCTGGCTGTCAATTAGAAAGTTACTCCTTTGCAAGTGTTGCTTGACAGCACTGTCAACAACCCCTTCCTTCACTTCACCAAAGTAGAGAGTAGACTGATTGGTCAGTAATTAGTCAGATTGGATTTGTTCAGGTTTTAGTGCACATGAAAGACCCAGGCAATTTTCCACTTTGTCATTAGATGCCAGTGTTTTAATTGTATGGAACAATTTGGCTACGAGTGCAGCTAGTTCTGGTGCACAGATCTACAGTTTTATTGCTGGAATGTTGTTAGGACACTTTGACTTGACTGTATCCAATGCCTTCAGCAGTTGCTAGAGGTTGTGTAAAATGAAATGAAGATTAACATCTGTAATGCTAAGGACCTCTGGAAGAGGCCAAGAGGAATCATCCACTCAACACTTTTGGCTGAAGATGGATGCAAATACTTAAGCCTTGTCCTTTATTCTGACATGTTTGCACCCTCATCATTGATGATGTGGATTTTGTTGAGCCTCACTTTTAAGTTCTTTAATTATCTATAACCATTCACAGCTAGCTGTAACAGGACTGACAGATTGATTAGATTAGATTCCCTACAGTGTGGAAACAGGCCCTTCGGCCCAACAAGTCCACACCGCCCCTTGAAGAAACACACCCAGACCCATCCTCCTACACCCCACACACCCCTGAACACTACAGGCAATTTAGCATGGCCAATCCACCTAGCCTGCACATGTTTGGACTGTGGGAGGAAACCGGAGCACCCAGAGGAAACCCACACAGACACGGGGAGAATGTGCAAACTCCACACAGACAGTCACCCAAGGCTGGAATTGAACCCGGGTTTCTAGCGCTGTGAGGCTGCAGTGCTAACCACTGAGCTACCGTGCCACCAGGAAGAATCTGTGACTCTATGAAGTGAATTTAGCTCACTAACTTACATAAGGTAGCATGATCTGTTTTTCTCTGTTAAAAGAAATGTAATTACATTCAAAATTCACTGAAAACTGTTGTCTATTTTATTTATACACATAATGTATGATTTATGTTAGATTTACAGAACACTGAGGCAAATTATAGTGCTGTATCAGCTGGTGTTAGTTAACTCAACATAGAGAGTGAATTGAACCAGAAATGTATGTGATCCATCTCTGAATTAGTAGAGATTGGCACCTTTTGTAGATGATGGTATCAAGGAATCTGTTTTGTTTTATGTTTGCATTTTCTAAATGTGGAGCTTTTAGCTTTCTTGGTGATGATTCCAGAATTGCTCAGCAGAAACTGATGAATTAAGTTTGAGTATATTTTTCAATGGCATAATTTTGTAACTTTTGTATGGCAAACTGAAAATCTGGTTAGAACTGATAAACTCACTCAGCTGAGGGAAGTAGTGACACTTAAGCTGAAAGTTTTCCGTCCATGAACAGCAGGGGAAATAGCAAGAAAATTGGGAAAGTGCTATGACTAACAATCAAACTTTTGCTTCAAGAAAAAAACTCTGATTTTCTCTTTGAGTTTTAAGTACCCAGTTCAGAATCTCATTATCATGCAGGAATTTATTTCCGTGGCTTCCAACTCATTATTAACCGAATTTGCCTCACTTTAATGCAACTTGCAATTCTCTTCTCTTTCCCTGAAAAACTAAATGGAACCAATTCCCAAATTTAGATGAAACATCTAAAAGCTCCACATTTAGAAAATGCAAACATAAAACAAAACAGATTCCTTGATACCATCATCTACAAAAGGTGCCAATCTCTACTACTGGTCACAACAGCTTACCAATTGTTTATTTGGGTCATTACTATAATGTTCCTGGTCCGTGGACACCGTCTGCCTCCATCCTTTGTCCATGCAAGTGGACATCATCAAACTGCTTGTTATGCTTCCACATTATTATGGACAATTTGGACCAATTCACAGCGCTTCAGCCCTTCAGAGACAAATATGACTTGTATGTTTCCGCCAAGTGTCTTGGCACTCAAGTAGACACATACATCCTAATCATTGACACAGGATCCATCTTATGGTTCCTCTCTTTGTTTGTTAGCACTCATGTACTTGAAAGCTGTTGTGGTTTCAGTCCTTTTTTCCAGCAAAAAGCTCATATATAGTGTTTGCTTACAGACTGTGGCTTACACCCTCCATGGCTTGCATTGGTTTATAGTGTTGGAGCACTAAACAGTTAAATGATGGACATGTCACTTATGGTACCATGCTGTTTGAAAGCCACACATACAGCATGTGGCAGCATCTTATGCCACAGGCACATTCATGTGCTTCAACCAAATGCCCATGTAGGAAATTAAAGGAGATCAGCCATTAAGGTGGTGAGGGGGACTGCAGTCAATCAGGAGTTACCACTACATTCAGGCTTGTCTGATTTCAGTGTGTGGGCAGGCCATGATCAGTTTGCAAAGACATGGCCCCTGGCGTAAATTTATGATGTTAACAATTTTGTAATGAGGTAGAAAAGAAATGCAGGAGGCTGAAAGGTCACCAGGGACACAGGCACAGATGGGGGAGTCGACTTGTATTTTGGGCAGAGCCAGCAAATCACTAAAGGAAGCCTTGCCATCTTTGATCCCATATCAACCATCCAATATTGAAACAAAATTCCTGCCACGATGTGCAGAGTGGGCAGAGTGCAATTGTTTGCTTTTGATGCCCTGTTAGGGGAAATTGCAGTAGTTGTGCATCTGCTGATTCATTATGCCACCAATCTGGCATCAAATTGCACTTTATTGACAGGCCATTCATTGTCCAAGAATAAGTATTACAAATTAAAGCCTCAAACAATCATTGTTTGCATTATTTGCCTCCTTGTCATGTCACATAAATAAATCAAATAGAAGCTAACTTAAATATGTCATCTGGGTTTACCACTTCTGAAACACATTTTATGCCTGACACTGGAAGGCATATGAGAGCTGCCATATTTGCACACTGTTCATGCAAGGACACGGTCTGTTATGTACAACGATGTTTTTTTTCTCAAAAGGGAATGCTATCACAGTGTGCTGAAAGTGTAGCTTGAACACTTTGATTCTACATTGCACATCTGGATAAAAATACATAACTCACTGCTCCTCACAGAGGCATGATATTTGCTTCTTTGCAAAGCTTTCATGACACCATGTGTCAGGGTGTAACATAACACTTAATTATGATTGTCCAAAGAGCGCAGGAGTATCAGTCCTGAAGTGCTGTTCTTTTTCCAAAGCTCCCCACAAACTTTCAGTCCATACGGCCATTGCTGTTGCTTGGTGACTTTGCTTTGCAGGTGCAGATGGTGTAGAAGGAGTGAGCAATTGCTACATCAGCTAGCCCCCAAATGACAGAAATCACCTTTGACTGCCACAGTCTTCCAGGTGAAGATCCCCCATGGATGTCTTTTTCAACAGCTCTTGGAGACAATGCAGACATAGACTAATGATGTTCCAGGTCAATATCCCCAATGAACTGTGTCATCTCTCAGAGGAAAACTTGCACTTGGAAGGAATGGGTGACCATCCCATCCTGGTGATCATCACGGTCTCAGCTGTTAGTTTTGGGGATTTGTGATCGCAGTTACTAAATATATGAAGTTGGCTATTTGCAAACAATTTTTAGATGGCTCATTGAGTTTGTTAAGAAGCAGCAGCTTAGATAGGATACATTTGTTAATTAGCTAAGAACTGTACAACCGTGACAATTGAGGATGTTTCACTGATACCACAGGAGACACAGGTTGTTGGCATGGAATGTGTTGGTCTTGTTGAAATTGTGAAGATATCCTCCTCCTTTCTAGCTTAGATGTTAAGGAACTCTTCCCTGGGTCTTTCTCCTGTTCTTCTGGTCACTCTTCCTGAGGAAGTCTGCTTCAACCAAGGACTGCTTCAACCAAGGACCGCTTCTCTCCACCCCCCCCACCCCACTTCCCCAAGCAATTGTTGATAGCCCTGTTTCTGGAGGAAGGTAGCTTGAGCCATGTCAGTCAGTCAGTTGTCTGATTCGTTTTAGCCAATGACCCTGGGCAGCTATTCACAACAGCGATGACTATTGTTCCCTGCCCACCTTATTTGAATATTAAATTTCACTGTTTTCAAACCAAAACCTTAATATTTTCCAAAACATTCTTAACAGAGTAGTGTGACACCCATTAAATCTTTTATTTGCCCTTTCAGAAGGCCAATTACAACTGTAACACAATTAAATGAGGTCTCGTGCTACACAAGAAATGCTAAATATGGAATATTAAAAGCACAGAGTTTTTAAGGGAGCGCCAATTTCCCACATAGCTGCACTAAATTTTAATGCCAGCAGCTCAGTTCAAAGAGAGAAAAGCACTGCACTCCTTTCACCACCCTGTGCGCTGTAAAGATCCCTGTTGGTGAAGCATGGAATTAACTTCCCTTTCTGGGCCATTTCCTTGAGGATATTCCTACAGGACCAAAGTGTGAAGGCCAATTCCTGGCTTGCAGCGCCTGAATTGCTGTGGAGCTGGGGTTTAAATATCATGCTGATAGTGTGAATGGCACAAAGTTCCAGCAAAGACATGCATTTCTACCTCCCCTGCTGTGTGTTTTCATGAGACAGGGACTGAAGAGGCTGATTGCATAATCGATGAGATGAAGAGCAGAAGATTGCATGAGAAAAGTTGTTATTGGCCATGACAGACTTGCTGCAATGACTATGTCAAAAAGAAAAATGTGAAAATTCACCCTTTTCTGTTCTAATCAACCCATTCAGAGATGTTACTACGCACCTCTGGAGCATTTGGGACTTGAATTCAGATCTCTTGTTCCAGGGCTATGGACTCTAACTCAGCACCACAAGAGCCCCTAATGTGAAAGTTCAGCTCTAAGCACGTGAAACCTTTCAGTTGTGAGTTAATTACCCAGCAATTTGAAGTGCATGAATGTGCTAATTTGAAAGGGGGAAGTTTTGAACAAGAAATGGCTTGTGTATTTAGGGAAATAAAAATTGACTTTAAGACAGAATAACAAAAACTATTGGAAAGGGAAAAGAAGATGTATTTTTTAAAAGCCAGATACTAATCCATTTTCATGTATTTTGCTTTTGCGTTCAGCCATGCTAACTGTTAAGTAACACACATTTTATCTATTATGCTGCTGCAGTAAGAAACAGATGTTGGAATGGACCAAATAAGTTTAGATTCTTTTAGAGTTCAGTATATTAACATGCTGGAAGGTTTGCTTTACATCCTAATAAATGTGATTACTAATGACCACAATTCCTGCAAAATAATGTAAACTACCATTGTCTCTATCCACATCAAAATAAATGATATTTACTTCTAATTTTGGAAGAAGTAGTCTGACAGTCAAAGTAGTCAGAAAAAAATCAATTTTAAAAAGTTTACTTGGGTTAACATGTGCTGGATTCTCTTTCACTTTCTCTCAAGGAGCCCCTTTAATGTTGACACATACCTCAAGATCGACTGAAAATATTGGTACTGTCTTGAAACTCCCAATATAAGTTGGCACATTCCATCACTCATTCTGTCCTTATTTATGGATGACCGCAACAAGTTTAAAAACCAAGGTTTTTGTCCCAAAAGATATGACTAATGGG
This sequence comes from Stegostoma tigrinum, assembly GCF_030684315.1. Lineage (NCBI taxonomy): Eukaryota > Metazoa > Chordata > Chondrichthyes > Orectolobiformes > Stegostomatidae > Stegostoma > Stegostoma tigrinum. The sequence goes on along the minus strand of NC_081363.1, from coordinate 64,860,073 downwards.
AACTACAAAAAAATTGTCAATGTTAATAAATAATATAAAACCCAGAAATCTGAGTAATAACACACTTGATGGACTTGGAGACTTTATGATACTCTCTCATGGAGCTAGAAAGATGCAGTAACTTCAATTTGAAAAACAATGGGAAAAGTTCCAGAAAGTTGGATTCTTGCAGTTTCTTAGAATGATAGTTCAATGTTGGTATGAAAATGGTCAGTTTCTGGGAATTGAGAACAGAATAATGGGAATAAAATGATCATGATTTGAATGTTTAAGTCATGATAAAGGGTCCTTACTACAGTAAGATTGATGTAGTGAAAAAAGACTGTAACATAAGTATTGTTGTGACTGCAGTCAAATATAAATATTTCAGCTTTGGTTACCTGATTGCTGTTACCGAAGATCCCTTAAAGATTACAGTATGGCTCTAACAATGTTTAATCTGGTCTAAAATGGCCGCAGTGATCAACACTTGATAACAGATTGAGGCAAGTTCAGGGAACCTAAATGGAATTCATGAAACTGGCCACATCACAATTAGCATTTTTATCAAGTGGCACAATTCAAACTGATATTAAGAAACTCAGATCTCTGTCTCCCATTTAGTTCCTATGCGTTCGATAAGTTCACATTAACCAGCTTAGGAAAACCAAAGTGCCGACTCAGGAATATGCAAATGAACTTAGATCAACAGTTGCCTTTAAGCAGCAGAGCAGAGACAAGGAAAAATGGAATTTGTAAGCAAGAGCGGGAAGACATTCTTTCTGCCCACCTCTCAATCTACACCAAAATCCTGTGCCCAGTGAAAAATCAACCGTTCACCCTGAGCTCAAGATCTGAAAACTTTACCACTGCTGAGGAAACACAGCAATAACCAGACAGATGGGAAAAGTTGTGGATACAGCTTCAGTTACAGCATTTAAAAGATATTTGGATAAGTACATGAACAGGAGCGTCTTGAAGGGATATAGGCCAAATGCATGCAAGTGGAACTAGTTTGGTTTGGGAACATGGTTGGCTTGGATTGGTTGGACTGAAAAGAATGTTTCCACGTATGACAATGACTTTATGACCTTAAGGAATCATAGAAACTTTAAACTGCAGCTGCCTTTATCTCCTGTCTGATTTTTAAAATTAATGAAGGAATATGGGCATTGCTGACTGGGACAGCATTTATTGCTTATCCCTAGTTGCCCTTGAGAAGGCAGTGGTGAGCTGCTTTCTTGAACCAATGCAGTCCATTTGGTGTAGGTAGGCGCACAATGCCCTTAGGGAGGGAGTTTAAGGATTTTGACCAAATGACACTGAAGGAACGGTGATATACTTAAGAGTAAAGAAAGGAACCTGGCAGGTGATGATATTCTAAGATAATAAAATGTGAGGCTGGATGAACACAGCAGGCCAAGCAGCATCTCAGGAGCACAAAAGCTGACGTTTCGGGCCTAGACCCTTCATCAGAGAGGTTCCGGAGGGAGGAGGGTGATGATATTCTCATGTGTTTGCTGATTTTGTCCTTCTGGATGGCAGTGATTATGGATTTGAAGGGTTGTTGTCTGAAGAACCTTGGCGAATTTCAGTAGAGAATCTTTTAGATGAAGCTTGCTGATGGATTTCGTTAGTGAAAGGGAGAATGATTGTGGTTGTGGTGCCAAAAAAAGCAAGTGAGCTGCTTTATCCTTGATAGCGTCAAGCTTCTTGAGCTACACTCATCCAGGAAAATGGGGAGTATTCTATCACATGCCTGATTTGGATAGAGGAAATGCATTGGAGAGACAGGAGATGCAGAACTCAGTACAGGAATCCTATCCTCTGAACTGCTGTTGTAGCCGCAGTACTCATATAGCTGTTTTAGTTTAGTTTCTGGTTACTGGTAACCGCAAGAGTATTGATAGTGTGATAATAATAGTATTGTGTGTGAAGAGGCAGTAGTTAGGTTCTTGTTGGAGATGGTAATTGTCTGGCACTTATGTAGGGTGAATTGAAGGGTGCCATTTGTCAGCCCAAACCTGGATTTTGCTGCATTTGAACATGGGCTCAATCAATAACAGAAAGATTCTGAATAGTGCTAAACATTGTGCCATCATTAGCAACTAGCCCACTTCTGACATTATGATGGAGTGAAGCAGCTGATGATGGTTAGGTCTAGAACACTAGCTTGAGAAGCTCTTGCAGTGATTTTCTGGAGCTGACGTGACCAACTGTCAACTACAACCATTTTTCTTTTCGCCACAAATGATTCCAATCAGTGGAGAGATTTTTCCTTGATTTCCATTAACTCTAATTTTACAAAAGCTCCTTCTTGCCGTGCTCAGTCAAATGAAACCTTAATGTCGAGGGAAGTCACTCCTACTTCACCTCTGCAATTCAGCTCTTTTATCCATATTTGAACCATTAGGCACACTCGCCCTACCCTTTGGAGCATACTATCTGTGTCTGTTTTATGTTGGAAATACACTATTTTTTTCAGGGCAGTAGATAGTAAAATTCCACTTTCTTTCTCCTAAGAAATCCTTGCAATTTGGCCCCTTTTATTTCAGTGAGCCAATTATTTTTAAATTGAAATGTTGTAGCTGCTTGCGAAAACAAAATGTTGCAACTAACCAAGATGGTTAAAAGGACAACAAGGTGTAGAGCTGGTTGAACACAGCAGGCCAGGCAGCGTTAGAGGAGCAGGAAAACTGACGTTTTGGGTCTGGACCCTTCTTCAGAAAATTTTCAGATTTTCTGAAGAAGGGTCCAGACCCGAGACGTCAATTTCTTTGCTCCTCTGATGCTGCCTTGTCTGCTGTGTTCATCCAGCTCTACACCTTGTTGTCTCAGACTCCAGCATCGGCAGTTCCTACTATCTCCGGTTAAAAGGACAGCTGCCAATGCCGCATCCTCTCATCTGTCCCTCCCCAAACCTCCTCACCTGACCAGATCAGTACGTAGGCATAGGATTGACATATATCTGACAAAATGTAATATTTCTTTTGCATATTGGTTGCTACATTGCAAGATATTAAAAATAAGCTTGGCCGTTCTTATTCGCTGGTTGCCTTCCTTCAACTTGTCTTGATGTGTTTCTCCGTGAAGTATTATTTTATGGTGTAAGATTCATCTTTGCTCTATCAGATAGTCTTCCTCATGTCAACAATTTGAAATATGTCTGAACATAGAACAATACAGCGCAGAACAGGCCCTTCGGCCCTCAATGTTGCACCGACCTGTGAACTAATATAAGCCCCTCCCCCTACCCTATCCCATCATCATCCATGAACTTATCCAAGGACTGTTTAAATGCCCCTAATGTGGCTGAGTTAACCACATTGGCAGGCAGGGCATTCCACACCCTTATCACTGTCTGAGTAAAGAACCTGCCTCTGACATCTGTCTTAAATCTATCACCCCTCAATTTGTAGCTATGCCCCCTTGTACAAGCTGAAGTCATCATCCTTGGAAAAAGACTTCCACTGTCCACCCTATCAAATCCTCTGATCATCTTGTATGTCCCTATTAAATCCCTTCTTAGCCTTCTTCTCTCCAGTGAGAACAGACCCAAGTCCCTCAGCCTTTCTTCACAGGCCCTGCGCTCCAGACCAGGCAACGTCCTGGTAAATCTCGTCTGCACCTTTTCCAATGCTTCCACATCCTTCCTGTAATGGGGCGACCAGAACTGCACGCAATATTGCAAATGAGGCCGCACTAGCATTCAAGTTTTTGCAATTATATATTTAACTTGCAGACTGATCGCTGATAGTGGTGCTCAATAAAATTACCAAACTATCTTGCTTTTAGTATCTAACTCATTGAATTTTATTGTCCTCTTTTGCACAGTCATCTTTCTGAAAAAGATTTTCTGTTGTATTTGTAACAAAACGTTTCATGATAACTTCATAAAATTATTTTTTTTTAGATTGTTGTTTTAAATGTTTTTTTTTTGTTTGGCAGGTCTAGATCCAGAGAAGCATCTTGGGAAGACATTGGACCAGGTAGAACCATATCTCAAACAGGTAAGTTTGACTCCAAATTTAAATAGGAAAGTAAGAAGTTATATTAAATAGGAGCCGTTGTTTAGTTTAAGCAAATAGAAATGCTTTCAATCAAATCAATCATGAAAATGCTTTCAATCAGATCAATCGTAATACAATTCCATGTGCTTTAACTTCAGCTAACAGCTTCTGAAGAGGAAGTTTATCAGATGCCTTCTGGAAGTTTGTATAAATAAGATCCGTGAACATATTACTGGTTACTACTTCAGTCACTTCTTTTAAAAATCCATTTATCATTCAGTTGTCAGTAGGATCTATCATTTAATCTATGTCTGATCAGCTTGAACATTTTCAGGATGCTTAGTCACTGTACCCTTTACTATGCAATTGAATCATTTCCGATGTTAAAATATAGAGAACACAAAATGTTGAACAGGATTTCAGTTGTTTAGAATTGAATTGTCCCACACTTGTTTGTTGCCCCATATTTTAAAATTGGAAGAAGTCGTGTATATTTTAAAATTTGTAAATAGACGTTCATCTTCACGATATAATGTACAGCTTCAAAAACAAAAATTGCTGGAGAACGTCACTGGGCCTGGCAGCATTTGTGGAGAGAAATCAGAGTTAATATTTTGGGTCAAGTGATCCTTCCTCAGAACCCTTAGTTTATGCTTTTGTTTCTGATTTACAGCATCCACAGTTTTTTCAGTTTTTATAATGTACAGCAAGTTGCTGATTAGTTAATGAGCCATCTGTTTAATTTTATTTGGGATAATTTTCCATTTAATGCATTAATCTTAAGTAAATCAAACTTTTAGAACACAAAGTTGTTACCAAAAAATCATGTCTGCTGATTGTATCAAAATTTTACAAAAATAGAAAATATGATTTTCCCAGTGCTGGCCTATACCTAAAATTGAAATATCTGAAGCTTCAGAGTCATTGGCAGGGATGAAACACAGTCACCCAAACCATCTTTTTTAAAGGACCTGGAAAACGGTTGATCTTTCCCACACGTGTCATTTAATGTTGGGGTTTGCAGAGGTCTTTATCAAAACTGTGCCTGCCTCCACCGTGCTGCTGCTTCCTAATTGCACCATCTCCCTGAGCCATCACCCATGTGAACTTGGGGCCAATGTGTCTGTTACTGGGGTTGACAGTGAGTGAAGCCACTGGCTCCCTCCTCCCTGCTATGCCCCTCAGCCACAAGAACAAAGACTCAATGGGCTTACCAAACCCTACCTCCAGCACTCCACTATGGCCCAGACTGGGAATCTAGCCAGTGTAGAGGTGAATAACTGGAGCTAGGTCAGGAGGGAGAGTTCCTCTCCACTCAGTACTGGGCCTCTTCCACCTGTAAGATTTTTTCCTCTTCTTGTCCTCAGTTCTTTTCCTCTGTCCCTCTTCCTCCTGGCTGCAATTCAGGGCCAGCTCCACTGCACATTTGTCTCATCCAGCAGGCTGAGTGAAAGCTTTCCCACCCTGCTCCATCAAATTTTCCTTCAGGCTCCTCCACTCAGTGGTCTTGTCTCTTGAGGAGCAGTCAGGTTAGACTGGAGGAACTGGCTAGATAAGGTCTTTGACTGGAGAAACAGCATCATGGCAGTTCTCTCTCTCCTGTGCGCATGGTGGGTGTTCTGGTCAGTATTTCTCCAGTTGGTGACCCCAGTGATTGAATTTTGCTAGGTCCTTTTAAACATTTACAGGGATGAATATACCCATTTCTCCCGTTTACTTGGAGTGTTGCTTTGAATGAGAAAACCAGTACAAGTAATAACTTCGAATGAACTTTTTATGTCACTGTTGAATCTTCAATGGGATCTTAGTTAAGTCAGTGTGCCCAAGTTCATCAGATTGTAATATAGCCTGTGTCTGCAGAACTAGTGACAGCCAATTGCAGTGAATTATTTTGGGCAAACTGCCAAATGGTGTCTTTGAATCTCTGATTCAAGTGATGCAGAGCTTGGAACAGATGAAGCTTTAAGTTTTTTTTCTTAAAATGAAAATCTGACAATGTCTTAAACAAATCTCCCTTTAGATTTGGCATTGGCTGTGAAAAAATATGCACCTATTGATTTGGTCTTAATATTAAAAGCTCCTCTTTTCAGATTATAATGAAATATATGACTGTGAATTAAGAAAAAATGTTAGGTAATCTGCCTTTCCTATTCTCCTTAGTCATTGCAAAATTTTATTTTCCCAATGCATAGATCCTACCATCTATAATTTTGTACTTGCCCTTGCTGATTTAGAGAAATTGGAATTTTTCAACTTTTAAGAAAATAAAGCATCTAGTCCACAGCATCATTTTTGCCTCTAAAGCAAGCAATATCTGTCCAAAAGATGTGGAACATGGACAGCTGTGGCCCTTGATCTACATGGGGTCATGTGGTTTATGGACAATTCCAAAAATTCTAGTTTACTTTTAAACAGGTACAGTCTTGATTTTTCCCTGCACTGATCATTGAGCTTTTATCTAATATATTTGTATAAATGTATTTTAGAAAAAGCTGACAAAAGGTAGAGACTTACAAATGGAAAAATAAAAAAAATTGCTGTTGCGGTAGAAGTAATATTTCCAGAAAAGGAGATATTTTCCAGCTTAGTGTCTGCTGTATCTTAACCAATGTCATGGAGCATTGATACTGGCAGATGCACTTCTATTCAGGGCAGAAAAATAAACAATAGGAACAGCATTTCAGGAAGATGATCAATTTCTTTAGGTTAACACTTTACTGGGTGACTTATTCCCTCTGAAAAATGTTCCTTGGATGATTATGCTTTTAAATTATTCCAAAATTTGTGAATGCTCCTTTGTGAAGGAAGAATAGACGTAGCTATAGGTAGATTTTGAAACTGCTAGTTTTTTTTAGCATAGTCATGGCAGTTAACTGTATTGTATGAACATGTTGGTTTCACCAATAACACTGAGGATGAACAAAAGATTGAAGATGTGATCCCATAAGACCATGGGCACCACTACAGAGAAGGGAGAACTGATATCCAAGGATTCAAAATACAACAAGGAAGCAATTATTTCTTTCAGGGAGGAAGATGCTCTCTGTGAAGGAAACCCAAGAGATTAAGTTACACCAATTTAAATTCACTTGCTCAGTTTTCCTATTTGAGGATTGACGTCAGTTGCCGTTACTGCAGGTTGCTCCTGGGAGGATAAAGAATTCAAATGTTCTTCTTAAAATTGTATCTTCTGTGTTACCTCAGCATCTATCATCAGACTTGCATCAATCATGGCTATTTGTTCGCCAAGCTGATTAGTGATAATGAAGTATGCTGTTCATTGGCTATGTTGTTGCTTGTTTTCTTTTTCTTGAAAACCTTTCTGGCTCATGCAGTCTGAGCACTCTTCACTGTTAATGGTATACACTTGTGCTAATACAGGATAATCATAGGTTCCCATCTTGTTGACAGTTTGGAACAAATTTATTATGCCATCTGAGCTAATCTCAATGATTCTTGATTTTGATTTGGTTCCTAAATGGTTCTAGGCAATGTTTTGAAATCTTCTATCTGTTGTTCCTTAACTTCATATAGTTTAACTCCTTCCACTGTATGAACACGATTGAGGTCAAGCCATGACTTCCCACACGAATGAGAATTCTTGTTCGTGAAATGGGTATAGATTGTGTACTATTTTGCAACTACTATATTAGAGAGTTGCTTCGGACATTCCTTTAATCTCAAATGCTGTGCCTCTTGGACCTTGTATTTGCCTTTATCGTTGGCTGTGCACAGTGTTTTCTTATCCTTTGTTCAAAATCTGATTAAAGGTTCCAACTTGAACTTTATGAGATGGCGATTGACGTAAAAATCATCTTCCCGAAATATATGTTCTGAATCATGCGTTATGCTAGGAGCAATTTAGGTTTTTAGGAGTAAATGTAGGCCATTTGGTCCTTTAAGGCTACTCATTGAGATCATGGCACATCTGATCATCTTGAATTCTACTCTTTGTCTTTTCCCCATTCCCCTGATTCTTTAACTGATTCAAAATCTGTCAATCTCAGTTTTGAATATTCTTAATGGCCCAGCCTTACTAGCTGTCCACAGTAAAGAATTCCACAGATTCATGAGAGAATTCTCAGAGCGAATAAACTCCTCCTCACATCTGTTCTAAATTGGCGATCTGTTATTGCGACATTGCACTGTCTGGCCTGGATTCTCCCATAATCAGATCTTCTCCTATTCTTCTGAACTCCAATGAGTACAGGCCCAACCTACTCAACCTTTTCTCACAAGAAAAGTCCTCCATTCCCAGGATCAACCAAGTGAATGTTCTCTGGACTAGCTGTAATGCCAGTTTATCCTTCTTTAGATAAGGGGACGAAAACAATAATAAAACAGTTCCAAGTAGAATCTGACTAGTGCATTTTATAGTTTTAGCAACATTTACCTAAACTTATACTGTATTCCTTTTGAAATAAAAGCCCAACATGCCATTTACCTTCCCTGTTTCCTTCTGAATTTGGATGTTTATGCACGAGGAGCCCTAAATCCCTCCGAACTGCATCCTTCTGCAGTCTTTCTCTACTTAAGTAATATTCAACTCCTCTCCAATATTCTTCCTGCCAAAATGCATGACCAAACATTTTTACACATTATTCCATTGCCAGAATTTTGTCTGCACACTTAATCTGACCACATTCCTTCGTTTACTTTGTGTCATCCTCACCATTTACTTTATCATCTGTTTTTAAGAATCACTACTATGTGGGAACAGGCTATTTGGTCCAACAAGTCCACACCAAATGTCTGAAGAGCATCCCACCCAGATTCATCCCCCAACCCTGTCCCTGAAAAACCTCACATTTCCTGTGGCTTATCCCCCTAACCTACATGTCACCGGCCCCAATTGCCAATTTAACTGGTTAATCCACCTAACCTGCACATCTTTGGACTGCAGGAGGAAACCAAAGCACTCGGAGGAAACCCACACAGACATGAGGAGAATGTGCAAACTCCATGACAATCACCCAAGGATGGAAAATGTACTAGGATTGCTGACGCTGTGAGGCAGCTGAGCTAACCACTGAGCACCATGCTGTCTCTATTGTGTCCTAATTTTACACATTTTCTGAAAGTGATCTATCACGTAACAAATGCAGCATTGATTTTTAACAGCTCCACACTGTCAGTGCCCGTGGCTTTCTTTGCTGTGGTGCTAAAAAAAGGGATGTTTGGGCTCTGATGCCTACCATAATTACCATACTGGATTTCTTATGTATAATGTTTTGCACCTTTAGAATTGAATGGAATGTGCTGATCTCCTTTGCTAAGATGTCTTCTCTTAGGATAAGTTATGTTTTTTTCTGAATTTCTGCTTTAGTCACATCTTAAAGGCTTTTTCTAGAGTCTTCTTTAGATTATAATAAATCTGACAAAGACACATCAGCCATTCAACAAAATTTCTAAAATGAAATCACCACCATTCTCACATTTCCCTATTAATCATTAAAGCTTATGAATGAAATTATCTATGGATTCCTGTGATTGTTGAACTATTAGTTCTGAAGGTGAAAAAATCATTAGAAGCTTTCAGTATCTTGTCAAAAGTGACTACTGCTTCTGTTACCGCTTAGTGAGCTATAATGTCATCAGCTATATTCCTAATTATATACAGAGTGGATTTAGTTGTTTAGCTTCTCTAAGGTTTTTGAGTAGATTTGTAGCTCGGGTTGTGGATGCTGTGGTTGGTTCGCTCGTCAAGCTGGTTTGTTGTTCTGTAGACGTTTCATTACCCGACTGCGTTACATCATCAGTGCAGCCTCCGGTGAAGTGCCATTGTGTTTTCCTGTCTGGTATTTAAACTCTGGAGTCCATTGAGCTGGATTACCTCACTTCCGGTTTTCCTTTACAGTGGAGTGTGTATGGGATCAAGTTCTGTGTGTTTGTTGATGGCTTTCTTTGTGGAGTACCAAGCTTCTAGGAACTCCTGTGCTTGTCTCTGCTTTGCTTGTCCCAGGATCTTGCTGGCAGTTCTCCTTATTCATGTGTATAGAGATAGAACATAGAACAGTACAGCACAGAACAGGCCCTTCAACCCATGATGTTGTGCCGACCATTGATCCTCACGTATGCACCGTCAAATTTCTGTGACCATATGCATGTCCAGCAGTCTCTTAAATGTCCCCAATGACCTTGCTTCCACAACTGCTGCTGGCAACGCATTCCATGCTCTCACAACTCTCTGTGTAAAGAACCCGCCTCTGACATCCCCTCTATACTTTCCTCCAACCAGCTTAAAACTATGACCCCTCATGTTAGCCATTTTTGCCCTGGGAAATAGTCTCTGGCTATCAACTCTATCTATGCCTGTCATTATCTTGTATACCTCAATTAGGTCCCCTCTCCTCCTCCTTTTCTCCAATGAGAAAAGTCCGAGCTCAGTCAACCTCTCTTCATAAGATAAGCCCTCCAGTCCAGGCAGCATCCTGGTAAACCTCCTATGAACCCTCTCCAAAGCATCCACATCTTTCCAATAATAGGGCGACCAGAACTGGACGCAGTATTCCAAGTGCGGTCTAACCAACGTTTCATAGAGCTGCAACAAGATCTCATGACTCTTAAACTCAATCCACCTGCTAATGAAAGCCAAAACACCATATGCTTTCTTAACAACCCTGTCCACTTGGGTGGCCATTTTAAGGGATCTATGTATCTGCACACCAAGATCCCTCTGTTCCTCCACACTGCCAAGAATCCTATCCTTAATCCTGTACTCAGCTTTCAAATTTGACCTTCCAAAATGCATCACCTTGCATTTATCCAGGTTGAACTCCATCTGCCACCTCTCAGCCCATCTCTGCATCCTGTCAATGTCCTGCTGCAGCCTACAACAGCCCTCTATACTGTCAACGACACCTCCAACCTTCGTGTCGTCTGCAAACTTGCTGACCCATCCTTCAATCCCCTCATCCAAGTCATTAATAAAAATTACAAACAGTAGAGGCCCAAGGACAGAGCCCTGTGGAACCCCACTCACCACTGACTTCCAGGCAGAATATTTTCCTTCTACTACCACTTGCTGCCTTCTGTTAGCCAGCCAATTCTGTATCCAGACAGCTAAGTTCCCCTGTATCCCATTCCTCCTGACCTTCTGAATGAGCCTACCATGGGGACCCTTATCAAATGCCTTGCTGAATTCCATATACACCACATCCACAGCTCAACCCTCATCAACTTTTCTAGTCACATCCTCAAAGAACTCGATAAGGTTTGTGAGGCATGACCTGCCCCTCACAAAGCCATGTTGACTGCATTTAATCAAGCCATGCTCTTCCAGATGGTCATAAATCCTATCCCTCAGAATCCTTTCTAACACCTTGCAGACGACAGACGTGAGACCTACTGGTCTGTAATTGCCGGGGATTTCCCTATTTCCTTTCTTGAAGAGAGGAATTACATTTGCCTCTCTCCAGTCCTCAGGTACGACTCCAGTGGAGAGTGAGGATGCAAAGATCTTCGCAATTGGCGAAGCAATTGCATTTCTCGTTTCCCAAAGCAGCCGAGGACAAATCTGGTCCGGGCCTGGCGACTTGTCAATCTTAATGTTTGACAAAATTTTCAGCACATCAGCTTCCTCTATCTCTATCCATTCCAGCATGCACACCTGCTCTTCAAAGGTTTCATTCACTACAAAGTTCGTTTCTCTCGTGAAGACAGAAGCAAAAAACTCATTTAGGGCTTCCCCTACCTCCTCAGACTCCGCACACAAGTTCCCTATGCTATCCCTGATCTGCCCTACTCTTTCTTTGACCATTCTCTTATTCCTCACATAAGTGTAAAATACCTTTGTGTTCTCCCTAATCCGTTCTGCCAAGCCTTTCTTGTGCCCCCTCCTGGCTCTCCTCAGACCATTTTTGAGCTCCTTCCTCGCCTGCCTGTAATCCTCTAGAGCTGATCTTGACCCTAGCTTCCTCCACCTTATATAAGCTACCTTCTTCCTTTTGACGAGAAGCTCCACCGCTCTCGTCATCCAAGGTTCCTTTATCTTACCCCTTCTTGCCTGTCTCAGAGGGAGCATTAGTCGTGCCTTTATGTAGCCAGTTAGTATTCATGTACCCTTGTTGTTAATTTTCTTTCTGTTTGTCCAATATAGTGTTTGTCACAGTCTCTGAGGGAATCTTGTATATAACATTTGTCCTGTCCATAGTGGGTAGTGGGTATTTGGTTTGGGTGAACAGTTGTTGTGAGGTTGATGAGGATTTTGTGCTATTCTGATGCCCAGTGGTCGTAGAAGTCGTGTGGTTAATTCTGATGTGTTCCTGATGTAAGGTAGCGTGATGAACGTGTCGGGGCATGTAGAATCTTCCAGGTGTCGATCGTTTAGTAGGCATCTTCAGACCCAGTTTTTCAGGCATCCGTTGTCCTTGAACACCTGGAAGAGGTATTCATTTTCTTCTTGGTGTAGCTCTGTGCTGCTGCAGTGTGTTGTTGCCTGTTTAAATAATGTGTCACGCAGCTTTGTGTGTGTTAGGATGGTTGCTGTTGAAGTTCAGTGGCCAGTGTGTGTGGCTTTCCTGTGTACCTTCGTTAGCTTCTAATTTTGTATCTAATTTCAAAGCTGTTCTGAGTCTCAAAAATTGCTTACTCCATGATGTCCAATTCTATATTCTTTTTGGCACATCTGTAAAATTCTGTCTTCCTGACAACATTATTTCTGATGCTTTGTCATCCTAATGTGATTATATATTTTGCTTGAACGCTTTGTAGTAATGCAGTTTAGTTCTGCTGCCCTTTGGTGCAGTGCTAAAGGACTTTCCCTTGTTCTGCAGTTATAATTGTGCCTGTTTTAACTGAATGTTTCTACTCCTTGCAATTTAAACAAATGATTTCCACCTTTGTTGAGACTGTTATGAAGGCTGTACCAAACATTCTGTCCCCACTAGTCCAGGTCTACTTAGGTTTACAATCAGTTCAATGTTGTAACTCTAATTACTGTATTTGCAAAGTCCCTAGGTCTGTAACCTCTGGTTAATATTTCTTTAGAGGCCATTAACTTTATCTTCTGTTTCTATAGCCAAAATTGCTGCCTATTCACTATAAAGGCAATGCCCAATCTGAACTGAAAGTAATTTTGAACTTTTCAGCTTTCCACTTTGACAACACACCATTTTAAAGATATTCCTGACCCATTTAAGCTTTGCACATGAAGTGTCCAATATGTGCAATTTTCTGCAGTCACCTGACCCTTTCTTATTGATGTTTTTTAATTGGTGTGTTCAGAAATAATATTGCACACCTTGGGAGCAGGGTCTGTTGTCCCAGAAGTAGGGAACTTCCGCTATATCTCAAGAGCCCTACAGTTTCTTGAATCCTTTACTTTCCAATTGTCTGCTTTTCCTGCTTCCTCAGTCTTACCGTGATTAATACCATGCCTGCTTTGTGCTTTGGAAATTTCTTCTTACACTGTTACATGTTGCTACTTTTTCACTTTGAAATAACCCTTTTAAACTTTTGCTGGAGTCTTATCCCTGATGTTGAGATGTTATATTGCACTGAGCTTAAATAATGTAAGTTACTGTAATCTTTGATATTGATTTTCGCAAAAGATGTAGGACGATGGTGCCTTAATTCTCTCTGATCAAAGAAACAGTAAAGGTGCAACCTTATTATGTTCCAAGAAAGGTGCTAATATTTCACTAATTTTCTAAGAATGTCAAGCATTAATGACAAAGTAACTGCAGATTGAATTGTACTCTCATCTCGCAGTGTTATAGTTATTTTTCAGTATTGACCCAGGCCCCTAACTTTGCACAGAAAATTGGGAGCTGTAAACCTTGCAAGTTATCATCTAGCTCCCACAGAATGGTTAGACACATGATAAAAGTGAGTTATAGAGAAAGCCAGTCAGCAAAACTAATCCCTCTTGCATCATTTGTTTATTTTCTTAAACAGGAGGTGAGATGGGAGATGGGGAATGTGGTACTTGGTTATATTCAGATGATAGTGATTTTTCCAAGGGAGGTGGGAAGTATAGCTATTTTCTTGCACATTTGATTTGTCAAATGAGTGTCATCATAGTGCTGTGGCTCTAATATTGCATTACATTAAAACAATGAAAAGCATATTTAGAGAATATACAACATTTTCTATCTTGTGTGGTCTTTTCCTAATGTATGTTTGGACATATTGGTTGATTATGAGAAAGGGTCAAGCAACTTTATGATGCGTAAGGCACTTGTGCATCGTATAGGATGTAAATATGTGTTTGTCTTAATGGTTTGTAATGTTACATGGTATGTAAGCCAAATACCACCTGTTAAATTGTCTGAAGGACCAGATCTGAAAATGAAGCCACTTTTGTATCTTCACCTATCATTCTTCCTGAATTACTCTCCAAAGGAGGGAAGACTGCCTTTCCAAAATAAATAACTGAAGCCAGTAATCAACTTCTTCACTTCAGGTTGACAACTTGAATCGCAAAGTCTGAGATTTGCTGGAAGAACTGTCTTCAAAGACAACTTCCATATGGCCTGTTTATAACAGTAAATGGAAAATATTTGCCCTTTGATGGCAAGACCATCAGAACAAGACCCCTACTGTTTATGGTTTTCCTCTAATTCTTGACTACTTCAGTAGTCTGATTGATTTTAAGTTGAAACCCAGCTCAGTTGGAATGCATGTTGCAGCCAACGCATCTTTTCACACTTCTTTCCAAGTTAACCCAGTGGCTGTACATTCTGTGCTGTCATACTTTATGAGAGGATTTGACTAGATGATAGAGAATTTTGATAACAAAGAGATGTTTAATGTTGAAGTCTTATTCTTTAAAATATTCATAATTAGTGTTTTGAAGACTGCATGCAGGGAAAATGTATTACTGTGCTAGGATGCTATTGATGTTCCTGTTTCTTGTATTTAAAAAAAACCTCTCGGCTGTATATTGAAAAAAAACATGCTGATCATCAAAATTAAAATAGTTTCACTTTTGAACATGTATCACTCTGGGCAACAGGAACAAAACTGTTTCATCAGGAAACAGCATAGTGCTAGTAATATCATGGCACAGTTTCTGTTGAGAGAAATGCTTATTCACAAATACATGGTTTTGTTGTTGCAGATTTCTCAGCAGTGTGGAGTACACATGTGTGGAGAAGGTGGAGAGTATGAAACCTTTACACTGGATTGCCCTTTATTCAAGAAGAGAATTGTTGTGTGAGTGGTGTTTCTTCATTAGAATAGTCTATTTCGCTTCATGCATGCATTTTTGTGCAAAAGCAAATTTGTTGTCAGGGAGAACAATACTGGTTGTCTGACCTTCTGATTAATAAGGTTTCTTTTGTATGTAATTATAATGCTCAGTTTTCTGTCTGCCTGGCTTGTTTTGATTGGCCGAATTGAGAAGAACACAATAGTGGCTCGGGCGCCTGTCTGTGTGGCCTCGGGCGACTGTCTGTGTGACCTCGGGCGACTGCCTGTGTGGCTCGGGCGACTGTCTGTGTGGAGTTTGCACATTCTCCCCATGTCTGCGTGGGCTTCCTCCGGGTGCTCCGGTTTCCTCCCACAGTTCAAAGATGTGCAGGCTAGGTGGATTGGCCATGGTAAATTCCGTGTAGTGTTCAGGTGTGTGTGGGTTACAGGGGGATCGGTCTGGATGGGATGCTTCAAAGGGCGGTGTGGACTTGTTGGGCCGAAGGGCCTGTTTTCACACTGTAGGGAATCTAATCTAATCTAAAAAAAAGCTAGGAGTAATGGTAGTTTATTCATCACCTTGAGCCTAAATTGCCATTGAGGTCATAAATTGATTCGATTGTGGCCTCAACTTCATTTCCTACCTGCTCACATAATGTTGATCAAAAATCTAACATAACTTTGTGTATTTTCAATGATCTAGCTCCCTTTGCTCCCTGGGCGAGACAACTCCTCATGTAAATCATCTCCCCTAATTTTAGTCTCCCCACAAGGAAGAATGTTCTCACAGCATCCACCATGAAAATTCTCCTCAGGGTCTTAGAAATTTCAATGAAATCACCTCTCATTATTCTAAACTCTAATGGGCACAGGTCCAACCTGTTCAACCTTTCTTCATAAGCTATGCCCTTCATCCAGCAATGATTCAAATGAACTTTTTCTGAATGGCTCCGAATGTAATGATGACTTTTTTTAAGAAAGGATTGCAGAGACAGTGATTAACTCATTGATCCAACTCAGTGATTAACAGTTGTAACAAACTATGATTGTGGTTTCATAGGAAATTGTTTTAAAACTTAGAAAAGAATTTTGAATGCAAAACCACATCCAGTCTTAAGTTCTTAATAGGAACTTTGTAAATGGGACACTTGAATGATTGCCTAGTGGGTGTAAAATTGGTCAATGTTCCCAGTTATGTCCAAGGCTGGGTTACCCCCAACCTTAGAGCTCATGGAAGAGCCTATTGCTGCCCAATAAAATTCTGCTGCATGTTACTTTGTGGTACCAGAGCAAATGATTTTGTAGAAAGGGTGTAGAATGTTCTGCAACTGGATGGGAGAGAGCCCAAAGTTGTGAATAATAGTATGAGAGAGATGGCTTTAAGACCCTATGGGCCAGATTTTCAGGAGCTAGGAGGGAAGTTAAGACATACAACCATGGAGTTAGCGCTTCCTGGACTACTGCCAGCGTGCATCAGTAAGAGTAGAGATAAGAAAGTAAAGATCACCAGTGTATACCTTGAGACAGGCTTTAGATTGTGACATCAGTTCTGGGCAGTGGGCATTCTATTTGCAGCTCTGTTGGGCTGTGGCCAGCTTCCTTGTGGAGAAGTTTATTAATGTGGTCCAGTGAATTAAACTAAATGGGCACAGGCTGAGTACTAAGATATCGAAGGCCAAAAGAAATAATCTGCAGAAAGGAATGAGTGTTGGTAGTACCACAGAAAGAATATTGTTCAGTATTAGAAAGAGAATAGGAAGGACTACAAGAAACCCAAACACACAATGCACTGAATAAGGTCACTGAGGTACAAACGACAATAGATGTGGGAACATGATGTATTAGCAATAAGGAAATATGGCATAAAGTAGTGGGGAGTAAATGTTTCATATTCTAAAATGTTGCAGGGAAAAATATGGGAGGGGCTGCAATACTGATTAGTAAATACATTGTTGAGTTGGAAAGGGGATTTCTTTGAGGGGACTAAGGGCATTTTCGATTTGATTTAAGTTGAGAAATAATAAAAGAAGTGTAAAATCATACATGGGTGTGGACGATGGAGGTGTATTCTAGACATGTGTGAACAGTGACTGAGAGAGAGGGCAAGTGGGGCAAATTTGCTGAGAATCTCAGAGATATGAAAGAAATTAAAAAGTGGTAATACTGGAAAACTTTTGTTATCTGAATCAATTAGGATAATGCAGAACAAGGGGAAAGGAGGGTGGAGAAATTTCTAAAATGTGTTTGTTTCAGTGCAGACAGATCTACTTATGAAAAGGAAGCTGATAAGATATAGTTCAGTGGAGATGAGATTCCAACAGGAAACATAGCCTTTCAAATCTAGGACAGTGAAAAAAGGCAGACTATCCAGCAGTAATAAATATGTATAACAGAACGAGAAAGAGAGCACTGAAGCTGGAAGGAAGAGCCAATTTAAAAGGAACCAAGTAAAAATAAAGCCTTGTGATTGTAACAGGGCAGGTTTTTAATCTGCATCCTTGTGCCTTTCAAAGAGATAAAGAATCAAAGGCATAAAGAATCCAGAATTGGATAGAAGTCATAAACACAGTTAATAATATGTTAAACTTTGTTTTTTAATGCTAAATTGCACCTATTTCCCCATAATATGTCAATATTTTTGAAAATGTTCCTTTCTCTAAATTTGTCTTGATGGCAAAACTTACTACCAAAGAAAAACATGAAATGGTAAATGTGAACAGAACTGTCGTACAATATGTAGGATTTAATGTTAATATGGCAGAATTTATGTAGTCTCTGAAATCAAAGCTAGAACTCTGTGGATTCAGAATGATTTTAGTATTTTGGACAGTTTCTTCAACATGAAACAAGCCATTCAGTATTTGCCAGCAATAGTGCACAGTACACAGCTGAAGTTGTCAATACATTTTGTTCTGGTGATTTTACTGATGTGTTCTACAATTACACCCAATTACTTTTTTCAGCGATTCTTCAGAAATAATTGTACATTCTGCTGATGCATTTGCACCTGTGGGCTACCTTAGATTATTGAAGTTTCATCTGGAGGATAAACCCAATGTGAGTTACTATTATGTTATTTCAATGGATGAATGTTTCATTACTTACCCTGAAAGATCATGTACTTAAGAGTGTGTTTGATGTACTTTGAATAATTTTAGAAGTGCTCTTTCAGGATTAGTGCTGGATTTGATGAAGTTCATATTATTTTGATTGAATACAGGAAGTCTGGTTATGTTTGGAAGTAGCGACTAATTATGATATCAAAACAAATGTTTCAATTCTTAATTGAATGAAGGGGCTCAGTCGTGCACAGTGATGGTTATTAACTTACCACAGATGTTGATTACTTATATCGTAAATAAGTAAATATTTAACATAGCATTAGGTTTCCAATTGCTCACACTGAGATGAGTTGAAATCCCTGATAGTCTTGTCCAGAGGTTCTCATTATCATAGAAGTTTGTCTTAAGCCAATTTGACTCATTCAATGTAATATCAAGAAATGGCTGAGAGCACTAAGTACCATGAAGCTATAGCCTCTGACAATCTATTGACTTGGGTGCTGAAGACTTGTTCTACCCAAATTGTTCCACTATAGCGACAACATTGACATCTGCCGAGAAAGAGGAAAACTGCCCCTGTCCGCTATTAAGTGGGACAAATCTATTCCTGCCAGTCACCACCTCTGTGCTTAGTCATCAGCAAACTGAGGAAGACTGTCACCGTCAGTGCTATCAGTGATGCTCAGTTTGATTTCTGCTTGAACAACATAGCTCTAGATCTCATTAAAGCCTGGGTTCTGATGTGAACAAAAGAAATTAATTCCAGTGTGACTCTTCTTGAAATCAAGGAAGCATTTGAATGATTGTGCCCCAGAGAAACTGAATAAAATTGTAGTCATTGGGAATCAGGACAGAAACTGTACACAGACAGATGTCATGATGAGCACGAAGGATTTGGTTGTTGGAACCAATCACTTCAACTCAGAATCTTTATTAGGGCACTGTCCTAGTCCTAAGCTTCTACAGGCTCTTCATGAGAAGCCTTCCTTCCATCATCAGGTCAGAAACTAGAGGGTTGTTTTGGGGTGGTTACAAAGTACTCAATTCTATTCAAAACTGTTCACATACTGAAGAAGGCTGTGCCCAGATACAAAAGATTCTGGAAAACTTTCAGACTTGTGTACTGACTGGCAAACAGTATGTATGTTATATAAGGACCACTTTCTAATTGTGCTTGAGGGAAAGTCTAACCATCTCTCCTTGCCATTTGATGACAGTGCCACAATTGGTGACCATTGACCCGGAGCTGATCTGAACCAGCTACAAGAGCAGGTTCGAGACTAGACATTCTGTGGCAAGTGTGTCAACTCCTGACTCCCCAAAACCTGCCCACCTTCTACAAGGCACAAGTGAGGAGTGACAAAGTATTAAAATGTGAGGCTGGATGAACACAGCAGGCCCAGCAGCATCTCAGGAGCACAAAAGCTGACGTTTCGGGCCTAGACCCTACATCAGAGAGGGGGATGGGGTGAGAGTTCTGGAATAAATAAGGAGAGAGGGGGAGGCGGACTGAAGATGGAGAGAAAAGAAGATAGGTGGAGAGGAGAGTATAGGTGGGGAGGTAGGGAGGGGATAGGTCAGTCCAGGGAAGACGGACAGGTCGAGGAGGTGGGATGAGGTTAGTAGGTAGGAGATGGAGGTGCGGCTTGAGGTAGGAGGAAGGGATAGGTGAGAGGAAGAACAGGTTAGGGAGGCAGAGACAGGCTGGACTGGTTTTGGGATGCAGTGGGTGGAGGGGAAGAGCTGGGCTGGTTGTGTGGTGCAGTGGGGGGAGGGGATGAACTGGGCTGGTTTTGGGATGCGGTGGGGTAAGGGGAGATTTTGAAGCTGGTGAAGTCCACATTGATACCATTGGGCTGCAGGGTTCCCAAGCGGAATATGAGTTGCTGTTCCTGCAACCTTCGGGTGGCATCATTGTGGCACTGCAGGAGGCCCATGGTGGACATGTCATCTAAAGAATGGGAGGGAGAGTGGAAATGGTTTGCGACTGGGAGGTGCAGTTGTTTATTGCAAACCGAGCGGACGTGTTCTGCGATGCGGTCCCCAAGCCTCCGCTTGGTTTCCCCAGTGTAGAGGAAGCCACGCCGGGTACAATGGATACAGTATACCACATTGGCAGATGTGCAGGTGAACCTGTGCTTAATATGGAAAGTCATCTTGGGGCCTGGGATAGGGGTGAGGGAGGAGGTGTGGGGGCAAGAGTAGCATTTCCTGCGGTTGCAGGGGAAGGTGCCGCGTGTGGTGGGGTTGGAGGGCAGTGTGGAGCTAACAAGGGAGTCACGGAGAGAGTGGTCTCTCCGGAAAGCAGACAAGGGTGGGGATGGAAAAATGTCTTGGGTTGTGGGGTCGGATTGTAGATGGCGGAAGTGTCGGAGGATGATGCATTGTACCCGGTGTGGCATCCTGTGCATTGGGGAAACCAAGCAGAGGCTTGGGGACCGCTTTGCAGAACAACTCCGCTCGGTTCGCAATAAACAACTGCACCTCCCAGTCGCGAACCATTTCCACTTCCCCTCCCATTCTTTAGATGACATGTCCATCATGGGCCTCCTGCAGTGCCACAACGATGCCACCCGAAGGTTGCAGGAACAGCAACTCATATTCCGCTTGGGAACCCTGCAGCCCAATGGTATCAATGTGGACTTCACCAGCTTCAAAATCTCCCCTTCCCCCACCGCATCCCAAAACCAGCCCAGTTCGTCCCCTCCCCCCACTGCACCACACAACCAGCCCAGCTCTTCCCCTCCACCCACTGCATCCCAAAACCAGTCCAGCCTGTCTCTGCCTCTCTAACCTGTTCTTCCTCTCACCCATCCCTTCCTCCCACCCCAAGCCACACCTCCATCTCCTACCTACTAACCTCATCCCACTTCCTTGACCTGTCTGTCTTCCCTGGACTGACCTATCCCCTCCCTACCTCCCCACCTATACTCTCCTCTCCACCTATCTTCTTTTCTCTCCATCTTCGGTCCGCCTCCCCCTCTCTCCCTATTTATTCCAGAACCCTCACCCTGTCCCCCTCTCTGATGAAGGGTCTAGGCCCGAAACGTCAGCTTTTGTGCTCCTGAGATGATGCTGGGCCTGCTGTGTTCATCCAGCCTCACATTTTATTATCTTGGAATTCTCCAGCATCTGCATTTCCCATTATCAGTGACAAAGTATTTCCTATTTGCCTTGATGAATGCAGATCT
Organism: Stegostoma tigrinum; assembly: GCF_030684315.1. NCBI lineage: Eukaryota > Metazoa > Chordata > Chondrichthyes > Orectolobiformes > Stegostomatidae > Stegostoma > Stegostoma tigrinum. Next base: position 64,838,698 of record NC_081363.1, on the reverse strand, counting down.
GACAAAACGCAAGCATGATTACAAAGCAGAAAAAGCAGTCCTATTGATCGGTACCAGATCCACAATTTTAAATATTCTCTCTAGCCACCCCTAGCACACAGCAGCAGTGAATGTTCCCTCTAAGCTGCACAGTAGTGCTACTGCTGGGAAGCTCCACACAGGCGAACTGGCATTCACATAAATACCTTCCACTTCTAAAAGCTGTTGCCACACATGAACTTTGGTTGTCCACACAGTGTAAAGAAATATTACAGGCAGGTTTGGTGGCTGTGTATACTGTTTGCATGATGCACTGCAGTAGCTTGCCTGGACTACTTTGAAAGCCCTTCTAAGCTTTGAACTTCCAAGACCTGGAGGAAAACTGCTTATGGAAGTATTGCCACCCTAAGTTCCCTTTCAAGTCACACCTCATTCTGAAGCTATACCACCATTCTTCACTATTGTTGATTCAAATTCCTGAAATTCCTAAACTATATTCATAGGAGGACCTCCAAGACGTTAGCTGCAGTGGTTTGGAAAACTGGGTGGCCAATACCACCATCTCGAGCACATTGAATGAAAAGTAATAGACGTTGGTTGTATCAACACCACCCATATCTCGTGAATGAAAATATTTTCCTTAAGAAAAATTGATTCTGCCACCTTTGGATCAATTGTACTTTGCCTTTTCCAGTTGAACAACTTGAAAGCTAAGGACGTTTATTTTTAAATCTTCATTAAGACCTTCCCTTAGGTATGAATTCTGTATACCTAAGGAGAGCCAGTTTATGCCTATATAGTCCAGTGCCATCTTTGAGCATCTGAATTATTGTTTTCAACAGTGCCATATGTTGGAGCAAAATTATTTTAGAGTAGATTCATCAGTCACAAAACTGCTGCCAGTAACATTTTTCACTTGCCAACATTCAGCATCTCAAGTGCTTCATATTCCTGGATGAAACTCTGCAATATTTTCTAATGTAGAAGTTTACCCTACATTGTTAAATTGAATTTACAGCATACATCAGGCCCTTTGGTTCAAAAGGCCTGTCAAATCGTTTTTACTCCATGCAACTCTCCTTTTATGCTTCTTCGTTTAATCCAGTCAACAAAACCATTATTTCTTTATCTGCCTCATTATGTACTTAGTTTCATGATTGTCTGTGCTTCCAAATTACATCCAGTGGTAGTTATATAGAAGAAATTGTCCCACCTGCAAAGCTGGACATTGTTCCATTTCAGATTAATCACCGTGGTGAGTTTTCACTAATTGTACCAATTGTAGACCTGCAAGGAGGCTCATAAAATTAAGCTGGGATATTTAAATGAAAGGTTACTACTAGGCACATTTAAGAACTTCTTTCAATTTACTATAGATCCAATAAGTGCGCACCAATCAAACTAGCAAATGATTCTAAATAGGTTTTAGTCATCTTCAGTTATTTAAAATTGGGTTATTTATGTATGATGGGCCAGTGCTTATTTTTGGCAGAAACCTATTTTCAGCTGTGTTAATAAATCTTCATGAGGTTACCTCTGAAATGTATCAAGGAATATTATCTAATGCATATTTTATTAAGAAAAAGAAATTTAGCTCTAGTGTACTGCCTGATTGCACTGATCCATTAGAAAATTGTGCCCCAGAAATTCTGACAACCAGATAGTTGTCTGTGCTGGATAGATTAGAGTTGCATGTCAGAACCATGCAGAAAGCCCAATGCAGCTGACTCTGCGGGAATTGCTTAGAACTCTTCAAAAAGGAATGTCTAGAACTCTTCAAAAAAGACCTCAAATTTGAGTTAGAGTTGTATTTTGGAGGGCTCCAACTTAATTAAATGTAATAGTTGCCCACACAATGGTAGAGAATAAAAACCTGAACTAAACCCGGTTAACTTTTGCAAACTGACACTAGCTTACCACTGAACCGACCCTGTAACAGCATATGAAAACCGGCATATTTTGTATTGTAATGAGCACGTTGTAAATAACAATTTCTTGGAAACTTTCTGCTTCAGAAGGTGGTGGAGGCATGGCCATTGAATATTTTTTAAGATTCAGGTATGTAGATTCTTGTTAGGCAAGAAAATCGAAGATTATCGGAGTAGATGGAAAGTGGAATTCAAAACACGAAAACCTATTGGTGAAAGGCTGTATAGCCTTGGTCTGCTCCTAATTTTTATGTTTTAATTGCAGCCCAGGGAGATGCGAAATTGAATCCTGAAAATACAACATGTCATCTGAAATTCTAAATCATTCAAATGGAATTTTTAACTTTTTTTGATGTAATTTGCAGTTCTTTTGTTTTGAACTATTTATATATTGGAACTGCTGTTTATGTAACTGTGCTTGTCAGCTTGCAGGAATCCGCGCAGTTTGCTGTAGTTTTATCTTCACTTAAAATTCATCTATTCAGATATTTGTTGAATCCACAAGTAATGTGGACTTCAAGGTTAAAAAGTCTGTAGAAATTTCCTTCAGATTGGTTTAACCCTTTTATAAAAAAAGCTGCTCCTTTTGGAAAATAATATCTTACTTTCTCTGATACAAAATTACTTTTACTCAAAAGAGCATTTTCTTCAGCATGCTAATAGAGTCATAGTCACAGAGTCATACAGCACAGAACCAGACCTTTCGGTCCAACCAGTCCATGCCAAACATAATCCCAAACTAATCTAATCCCACCTGTCCAATCCAGGCCCATATCCCTCCAAACTTTTCCTATTCATATATCCATCGAAATGTCTCTTAAATGTTATAATTGAATCCGCATAAACCACTTCATTAGGAAGTTTAATCCACACACGAAGCACCTTCTGTGTAAAAAAAAATTGCTTCTTATGTCTTTTTAAAATCTTTCTCCTCTCACCTTATCTTGTCTTGAAATTATCCATCTCAGGGAAAAGACAACTATCCTTAATTCTATCTGTACCTCTCATTACTTTATAACCTTCCATCAGGTTACCTCTCAACCTCCTACGCTCCAGTGAAATGAGTCCCAGCCTATCCAGCCTTTCCTTATAACCCAAGCCTTCCATACCCAGCAGTATCCTGGTAAATCTCTTCTGAACCCTCTCCAGTTTGACAATATCCTTCCTATAACTGGGCAATCAGATCTGGACACTCTGTTCTGGAAGAGGCCTTACCAATGTCCCATACAAAACCAACATAACACCCCAAATCCTATACTCAAAAGGACTCAGCAATGAGGGCAAGCATGCCAAACACATTTTTAACCATCTTGTCTATATGTACCTGCACCTCTAGGTCCTTCTGTTCTACAACATTACCCAAGGCCCTCCTTTTAATTATACAAGCCCTACCCTTGTTGGTGTACCAAACTGCAATACCCCGTATTTATCCAGATTGAATTCCATCCGCCGTTTTTCAGTCCATTGACCCAGTTGATTAAGATCCCTTTGTAATCTTCATTGTCTACATTTTGGTGTCATCTGCAAACTTACTAAGAATGCCTTCCATATTCTCATCCAAATTATTTATGTAAATGACAAACAAAAGAGGACCCAGAACCAATCTTTATGGAACACTACTGGTGACAGACCTCCAATCTGAAAAACAACCCGGTGCTATTACCTTCTGTCTCCTGCCATAAATCCAGTTATGTGTCCAATTGGCTAGCTCACCCTGAATGCCATGTGACTTACTATTACTAAGTAGACGATAATGCGGAACGTTGTCAAAGGCTTTAGTAAACTCCAAATAAACAACATCTTCTGCTCTGCAATCATCAACCTTTTTGTAACTTCCTGAACAAACTCAGTCAAGTTTGTGAGATACAATTTAGCTCGCACAAAACTATGCTGACTATTGCTAATCAATTTTGCCTCTCTAAATGTCTACAGATCCTAATGTTTACAATCACCTCCAGCAATTTACTCACAACCGAAGTCAGACTCATTGGTCTACAGTTCCCCAGTTTCTCCCTACAGCCAATTTTAAACAAAGGTACAACATTAGCCACTCCCCAGTCATCAGGCACCTCTCCCGTAGTTATAGGTGATGAAAATCTTTCTGCAGGGAGTCTCGTGACTTCCTCCCTTAATTCCCACAGTATACTGGGCTACATTAGAGCAGGTTCCAGAGATTTATCCACCGTTATATTCTCTAAGACATCCCGAACGTCCTCTTCTGTAATGTGAATTGTTTTTAAAATGTCAAAGTTTATTTTTCTTCATTCTCTAGACTCCCTTTCTTTCTTCACAGTAAAAACTGACACAAAATATTCATTTAGTATCTGTCTAGTGTCCTGGGGTTCAACACAGAGACCTCCTTGATCTTTAAGAGGTCCAATCTCTCTCTAGTTACCCCTCTTGCTTTTGTTGTAATTGTAGAATCTCTTTGGATTATCCTTAACCTTATCTGCCAAAGCTATCTCATATCCCCTCTTTGCCTTCCTGATTTCTCACTTAAGAATGCTCCTACATTCTTTATATTGATTAAGCGATCCAATTTAACCAAGTTGTCTATATCTTTGAAAAAATTCTCTTTTATTCTTGACTAGAACTTCAGTATCTTTATACGTCCATTGTTCTGCAATCTTACCAGGCTTACCCTTTACTCTGAGAAACAAATTCCTCTGAACGCTCGTCACCACACTCTTGATCGCCTCCCACTTATCAGGTGTCCTTTTCACATGGGAAGTCTACTCCAATCAACTTTTGTAAGTTCTCTTAGTTGTAATGATCGCATAGGTCAACAATGATAGCATAGGTTCACACTGAAAGTGAATTTGATTCCACAGTTGTTTCAAATATTTGCTGAGGACAAGCAGGTTTCCTGTTCTGATCACTGGATATACAGTCCACTACACAGTGTAGGTTTCTTAAAAAGTGTATGATGTTATGCTCCAGGAGATATTTCATATGGCTGCACTTCTATAAATTAATGTGTTGGAGCATTTCTTCCAAACAAAGATGTATAAAAACCTGGACAGTCATTGCAGATAGTCCAATGGATAAGAAAGAACTTTTAATGGTTGACATGAGAGTGATAAATGGAATAAAGTCAATGAGTGTGTAGCATTTCCATTTCAGCAATAGATATTATTAATCATACTGTTCAGACATATTTTGCACACTCCAGGAATAGGTGCGACTTGAACCCTGATCTCCTGGTTTAGAAATAGGGACAAAATCACTGTGCCACGAGTACTCTCAAAAATACTTCTTTATATTCCAAACATCTAAGTAAATGTGAAGCACTGGTAGGTATATTTTAATCAGCCTGTTGAGATATGCTATGATGTGCTTCTGGAGCAGGTGGGGCTTGAAACCAGGTTCTTTCTGGCTGAGAGATAAGGTCACTAGCAGTGCAGGACAAGAGACTTGTCCATTCCAGCTGAAGTCTTCTGTCTTCAGTCTGGGTGCCATTGCAGCCATTTTCTTTCCACTTGCATCGCCTCAATTTCCAGCTGGCTGGAAAGCTTTGGTAGCCAATCTTTAGCAAGGTTTTCCAGCCTCCATCTCTACATCTCGGTGGGGCTCTGAAAATCAATTTTCTTTTCCCGTTATCCCTGGTCAACATGTCCTTGCAGCTATCCAGCTTAACACCACTCACCCTCCCTTCCAGCTCCTGGATCGGGCCAGGTGTAGTATGTACACTGTTCTCCCCTTGAAGCCAGTGAAGTATTCCTCTCCTGCATTACATCACTTCCATCCATGCTTTCCAAGCTTAACTGTGTTCAGTGACCACCCCAACTTACAAATATAGTTATCTTCCCCTCTTCATAATTGTCCTTCTCAATTCTCGCTCAACCTTCAGTCTCCACACCCCACAAAAAGGCTACCAAGTCTCCTTCCCATGAATGTGCCCCCCCTTCCCCCTAGCATGAGATTGATATAGTATGGGGCCATCCAACAAGATGTTTACTACCTTAATTAAGGACTGTTGATCAACAAACCCAGCTGCCTATTGTGTGACTATGCTAATAATCAAGACAATGAATCTGTGAGCATCCAGATAAGTGCTAAAAGGGCAAATGAACAATGCTGAGCTACAGTCTGGTCGAGACCATGAACAGAGTGCCTCTCCCTGCGCATGCAGTGTCCTTGCAGCAGCCTTTCAGTGCTAAGGTTTGGATTTTAAAAATAGGGACATTTTGTTATAACAGTGTTGGTAATGCTGTTTCTGAAGTACTGTGCTCAGTTTTGGTCCCCCTATTTAAAAAGTGATATATTGGCATTGAAGATGGTTCAAAAGGGGCTCAATGAGCTGATTCCTTGGATGAAGGGGTTGACTGATCAAGGATGGCTACGCTAGTTAGGCCTTTATTCATTAGAAGAATAATATTTGGAATTCTCCACTCCAGAGAGTTGTGGAGCCGATATCCCTGAAAATATTTAATGAGAAGGCAGGTAGATTTTTAAAATGTTGATGAGTTGAGGGCTGTAAGGAGCTGGCATGAAAGTGGACATGAAACCATGATCATATAGAAAGGTGGGCCAGGATATAGAAAGGATTAAATAGGCTCCTTTTGTATCTATATCTTACGTCAAGATGTATGGTGTGGTTTGTTTGACTGTTTGAATTTTGAGCACTTTAGCCACGAAAAGGGCTTTACTTAGTTTCATTGCATAAATTAAAACAGAATCTTTAATCATCTACAACCTGTGCCATATGTAATATTTTTATCCCTGATGAGTCCATCAAACTTACGTTACAGTCCAACTAGGGACCAATAATTTTTGATTTGTTTAAAATAGACAAAGTTTGAGATACCAAGGAACTCAATAAGAGAATAATGTGGCACAAATCCATGTGTTTAAGGGAACAAAGTAAATTTAGAAACTAAAGTTAGAACAGAAAATGAAGTATACAACATTGAGTCCAACATCCAGGATTAACATGAGGTAATTATTGGTTACCATACAAACTGGCATTGAAAAGCCAAGGGCCTGCACATGAAGTGTCCAAGACATTCAACACAGACGTGAATGGCACTGTAAGTAACCAAATCTCAATAAAACCTGTCTCCATTACGAGGGATCCAGCTCTTTAATTTTGAGCATCTAGTTTTCGAGCTCCTTCAAAAGCTATTCCATCACAGATAGCCTCAGTGAGTGCTCACGTCCAGGTAGTCCCATCTGTTCCCCACAATCTGTGTTCGGCTGGATTTCTAAGACTGAGCTGTAGCATGTATCCATAAGCACAATTTCAAATCTTTTACAGAAAGTTCACGGTTCTCCTGGGGCTTTTGTGAGTTCCAAATGTTTCTCAAATGCACTTACCAAATATTTTCCTTACCATTCACTCAATGGTGCTGCACTGTGAATGGCTTCCGATGAATTCTTCTGCCCTAACTGCCTGGAGGCTGCTAACAGAAACACTTGTGCTGCTTTATCACTTGTTATGTTTCAGGATTCTCTCAGCATCAAGCAGGAAACTAAGTGGTTAAACCATTTAAAATAACATGGCGCCAAGTCCATGAGGTTCAGTTGAATTTATTTAGTTTTCTACTACTAAATTTTAATTTCTAAATCTAAAACTTATATACTTAATAAAAACTTACAAACTAAATACTTGCAACAGTGGGTCAATGGAAACATGAATTTAAACTTCAGATGTACCACTACAAAGTTTTTTTTTCCATGTCATAGAGCCGTGGAATCCCTCCAATGCGGATAGAGGCCATTTGGCCCATTGAGAGTGCCACGACCCTCTGAAGAGCATCCTAATCAGACATGCCCCACATGGCTCATACACCTAGCCTGCACATTGCAGGACACTGCTGGGCAGTTAGCATGTCCAATCTGCTTAGCCTGCTCATCTTTGGACTGCGGGAGGCAACCAGAGCACCTGGCAGAAACTTTTGCTGTCACAGGGAGAACGTGTAAACCTCAACAGACATCCTATTTTAAATGTTTCTAATATTGACTAAACCACATATGTCAGTGATTTTTTTTCAAAACTGTATCAACTGAACTGGGAAAAATTTTTGAAGTTTTTTTCTAAAGTAGTATGTGTATTTAGCTCAAGTACTCCATGTGTTACGATATGCGTGTAGTACACAATTACTGTGGACAGCTTTCTGATATTTTATAGGTTATTCTCAAACTATTTAGAATCTAAAAAGATTGATAAAGAATCTCATTACAATCTTTGCAGAAGTTTGCAATTATAGCAATTCTACATAGTTCTTTAATTTTTCAGGCATGTTGAATGCACAATACATGGGGTCAACATTTCTGTAAACGTCAACATTTTAAAACTATGTTGTAAGAAAGATGCATTATAATTTCTGGAATTCAAACAAATTCTAAACCCGTATAAACCATGGGACCAATTTTAATTCTGCTTCAAGGCAGAAACCAGGCAGGAAGGAAGTATTTTTATGGTTTCCTGTGAAACAAGCTGAGAAGGAGTGCTCCCCTGGGGAACAGTAGCCCTCCTCCCCTGTACTCCTCTCGCTAGGTTTCCAGGACGCTTACCTGGATAGTTAGCTTGGCTCCTCTGTGTCAGCCTGCTGCTGTTTGATTTTAATGGCTCAGCAACCATTTCCCTCAAACCTCTGGCCCTAATGTTCAGGAAAATGAAAGCGGTATATCAGTGATGCCCTGCTGTTAAAATTAGCTTTGCTAAAATTAAGCCTATATAGTTGTGTGTACTTTCTGAAGAGGTAATTAATTTTTAACTGTTTTTTCTTTCTATTGCAGACACCAGCCAGCATAGCATTTGCTGAACGGAAGTCCTGTTTGTCTTGCTGTGATCAGGAGAATGTTGTAGAAACAGAGGACTATAGAGACATGTCAAAACTAGCGATCACTTGGAATCTCACCTCAAGTAGTTTCTGTGATCTTGGTAGGTTATTACTAATCTGTACCAGAGTATGGTACTTTAGACAATCAAGACAAAACATTTGAATGGAAAGTTACAGCAATAGTCGTATGTTTCATGTAGGATCATAGGATGTCACAGTGTAGGACCATGTGTTTGACCCATCATGCCTGTGCTGGCTCTTTGAAAGTGTTGACCAATTTTGTCCCATGTCCCAGCTTTTCCCATTAGCCCAGCAGGTTAATATCTTCAAGGAGTTATCTAATTGCCTTTGAAAGTTCCTGTTGAATTTGATAGCACCATTCTTTAAGGCAAATTCACTGCAAATCATAACCCGACATCTGGACACATTCCTCAATCATCTTCTAGTTCTTCTAATAATGATTTTAAGTCTGATTATTGACCAATTCAATCTCTGGAAATAATTTAGCTTTATTTACACTGCCACTATGATTCATGATTTTACCCTGTGTTTTCTATGGCTTTATTATAACTTTCTTGATATGCACTCTTCGGGACTATTAATGAAGCCGACTGCCTTTCTTACAGCTTCCTCAACTTGTCCTGCTGTCTTCAGTATTTAAGTACCTACACAGCCAAGTTACTTTGATCCTGTTGCCTCTTCAAACTGTGACCATTCTTCGGTTTATACTGCCTCCTTATTCGTTTTATTAAAATGTATCCCTGGTATCATTCTCCACAAAAGGTAGGAACATAAAAAGAATGGAGTTAACCATTTGTCCTGTTCCACCAATGAACACAACAATGGCTGTTCTTCTGACTCGACCTTTCTCTGCATTTGATCCTTTAGGAATCAAAAATCTACCTATCTCAACCACGAATTTATTAAATGGTGGAACATACTTATCCTCCCGCACAGAGAATTCTGAAGGTTTGGAACTCAGTATTGAAGAAATTTACCTTCATCTCCATTCAAAATCAGCTCCTTTACTCTGATGCTGAACCTGCCACCACCCCCATTCTGGATTTCTTAGTCGGGGAAGCAGCCTCTGTGGTTACCTTGTCAAGTACCTTCAAAATCTTGTGGGTTTCAATCAGATCATCTCTCATTCTTCTAATCCAAAAAGTACAGGCGCAACTTACTCAGCCTGTCAATCCCTGGAAACAATTTATTGAACCTTCGCTGTATGACCTCCAAAGCAGAATATCCTCCCTTAAAAATAGAGATTAAAACTGGCCATAGTTCTCCAGGTGTAATCTTCTTATAGCCTTGTACAAGTTATAGCAGTGTCTTGCTATGACACTGTATTCTCCGGGCAGTAAACACTAACGTGTCATTTACCTTCTTCATTGCACGCTGAACCTGCATCATAATTTACTTGGTTCCTTGTATGAAATCCACCTGAATCTCTGAATATCAATATGATAAACCAACATGGGTTGGTGAAGGGGCTCCATTTCCCTGTGGGAGAATTTAGAGGCATTGAATGAGTAAAAGGAAGAAAGAGACTTACTGTGTCACCACTGGATCACCCAAGGAGTAGGCCTCAATGGCTGATTTTAAGACCCAGAAAATTCCAGTGTCTGATTGGCCGCTTTAGTGTGGACTGTGCTGTCAGTGAGTTGTTGCTGTTATGCTCACAGCAGAGATGGAGATGCATTTTAGTCTCCGCACAACACTCTTGGAAATAAAATGGAAAAACTCCATTGCATGTGTAGTTGATAGGAGTTCTATGAAAGAATTTTACAAATGCCATCATTAAAATAATAGCAAGGTTTGTTTGGAAAGGGTGGGAAAGGAATTCATTTTTGGTACCTGCTGAATAACAGCACAGACTGCAGAACATCTTTTCAGAAAAAAAGTGGCAGCTAAATATATTTCGCTCAAGGTTCAAATACAGATGCCAGAATTTTACTACTTAATTGTTATCAATAGCAAAAGGAATATGTTAATTTTCAAATGTAGTACACATATATATTTGAGGATGGCATGGTGGCTCAGTGTTTAGCACTGCTGCGTCACAGCGCCAGTTACCCGGTTTCAGTTCCAGCCTTGGGTGATTGTTTGGAGTTTGCACATTCTCTCTGTGTCTGCACGACTTTCCGCTGAGTGCTCCAGTTTCCTCCCACAGCCCAAAGATGTGCAGGTTAAGTGGATTGGCCTGGGGAAGTGCAGAGTGGGGTGGTAAGGGAGTGGGATGCTCTTTGGATTGTTGGCAAATTCTTGATGAGTCACCTACCTTCTTTCTGCACTGGAGGGATTCCATGATTCTATTTTATGATTCTGTATATTAATACAACATATCTGTATTTTGTTATATTTAGCTTCATGAACATTTAATAGGAGGAATGGGAACAGCTTTGCCAGTGGAGATACAAGCTGTTGTTGTATTATAGATTCCACAAAAGCATTAGTTTTAAAGAGTACTGAGGGAGGCACCTCATGATATGGCTCTGAGCTAGATTCATAACGCTGCCATTTAATTCCTGACGGGTCACCATTTAGCTGGTTTCAGAATGGTAGCAATGGGTGTTTAAGTCTTAGTGTGTAAATGAGGGGAAACAACAGCTAGAATTCTTACAAGCAAGTCTTGCTGCACAATGAGCACGTGCAGGAGTCGGGCAAGGGCAGAATGAAGGCTCGGTGATAGATCCCAAAGCTCAAAGCGCCTGCTGGCAGTCAGTGTTGTGTTCTCACTTGATGCACAACTACTTGGAGAATATACTCGAGGGGTTCTGGCACCCATGGTTTGATGCAGTTTAAATCTTCTGCGAAAGGACCTGTAAAGTATAATAAAATTACATAGAAAGCATGAAGTTGCACATCTCATGAAGAGTTAATTTCCCATTTTAACATGAAGACCGCTCGAAGTGTTTAGTTTTTTTATTAAACATGCACATTGTAGCAAAATTTTTGTTGGCTTCATTGCTCAGATTGCATGTTCACTGTTGAACTTGTTTCCGATGTTCAGCTTTGGTGAGTCTGTACATTGCGTATAGTATGCAATCTAGATTACATTACATTTTGTTTCAAAACTTGCATGAAATTTGGGGGTCATTAACAGGGCCAACATTTATTGCCTGCCCCCAGTTGCCCTTGAGAAAGTGGTGGTGAGGCACATTCTTAAACTACTCAAATCCATCGGATGCAAGCACGCTGTTAGGAAGGGAATTCCCGGAGTTTAATCTAGCACCACTGAAGGAGTGGGTATATATTTCATAGTCTGTGTATGGCTTGGAGGTGAAATTGCAGGTGGGTAGTGTTCCCATGTATCTACTGCTCTCGCCCTTCAAAGTGGTACTTGCTGCCATTGTACGTCAGTGGTGAAGAGAATACATGTTTGAGGTGGTAGATGAGGTGGTAGTAACATGAACAGATGTGTTCTGGGAAGTATTAAGCTTCATGAGCATTGTAATGGTTCCTCAGTGCTCCTAAATTGTGCCTTGTCACTAGTGGACAAGTCTTGGGGAGTCCAGAGGTAAGTTGCATACATCAGAATTCTCAGTCTCTGACCTGCAGTTGTAAATTCTTTATATGTTTGGTCCATTCAGTTTCTAGTCATTGATCATCCCAGGAGGATTATGATAGGTGATTCAGTGATGATATGCTGTCAAATATGAAAGGATGATGGTTCTGTTTTCTCTTGTTGGAGATGGTCATTGCCTGACACTTGTGTGGATAATCATTATTCACAAAATATGAAACATGACCAGTAAGGGTTTTTTTATTTGATGAGCTTTATTGATACTAACACGCAAAATGTTTGCGCTATTTTCTTGCCTGTTCTGTTTCGATGAGCATTTGACTGTTTTGCATAAATAGGTTAGCACCAACCTTCAAGTCCTAAAGCTATATCAGAATTAGAACTTTATGTCATAGTAGAATTATGTTGTAACACAGTTTTAGTAAATTAATTGCATAGCACCTTCATACAATAGTCATCATTTATTTCATGTCAGAGCATGCTGGCAGTTAGTGTATGTAATGCTGGGCATGTAAATAGACTTTGAAATTGATGCTTCAGGCTGTTCAACTCCAGGATGGGGTCTTTCATAGTTCTAAATTATTTTCAATGTTGAATGACAGAGGAATTCACCATCCTGCATATATTTGCTCCATTCTTTATGAATTTTTCATTTATTTTCTTTCAGACAAGTTCAATCATTGGTCTGGGAACACAAAAAATGGATACCAATGGATTAGTGGAACACATTTTCCCATGGTAGGGAAAAACATTAATGATGCAACGAAGCAGACATTCTCCCTGCTTCAAGGTATTTCCTTTATCCTTTTTCATTTCAGTATTGTGCTTGCACTCAGTTTCAGATGTTAAAATAATTTGTTATTTCAGCACAAGAAACCTTAGACAACGTTTCCAGCTAAATTGTTTTGAATCTTACAATACAACTAGCCAGGTTTTGGCATTCCTCTGTAAAATATCATTGTTCTCACCACAACTATATATCATTGCCATTGGCTAATGTACAAATTTCATCCTTTGCTTGTCAAACATGGTCTATGCAGCCTATTTTTCTTAATGTAGTAATGTCTGACAATGACAGATAAATTGGAAAACATCAGTCAAGGTATAATATAACCAAATTGAACTCCTTTATGGTAAATTATATGTTAAATATTATCCTAATCACATTCTGGGATTTAGAGTGAAAACTGTTAACTTGTAGAGTCATAAAAGCATGGCAGAAATCATTCACTTTTCATGGTTCTCAGTGAAGCAATTCAGTCAGTCCCATTCTCTTATTTTATTGCCATAACCTTAGGAAGGACTTGAGAGTTCAGTGGACGCGTACCAAAGTTGTTCCAGCAATGGAAGGTCATAGCTACATGATTAGGTTCATGTAGCTGGGATTGTTCTCCTTGATGCAAAGGGGATTGAGGGAAGATTTGATAAAGGTATCTAAGATGAAATAGACTGGCAAGCAGTATGTTGTACCCATTGACCGTTGTTACAATATTAGGGGACAGAAATGATCAGAGGTGATGGGAACTGCAGATGCTTTAGAATCCAAGATAACAAAGTGTGAAGCTGGATGAACACTGCAGGCCCAGCAGCATCTTAGGAGCACAAAAACTGACGTTTTGGTTTGGACAAGGGATGGAGAGAGAATGTAAAAAACGCGAAATTGGAGAAATTAAACTTGGAGGTTGAGGGAATGCGACTGACTGATTTGCTGCAAGGAGAACTGACGTAGAGTCAGTAGACCTTATGACCTCATTCTGTGTTGCAAATAACTATTGGTCTTCACTTGTTTTTATGCTTTGGTGAGCAATCATACCCAAGTGCTCTTTGCAGACATTTGATCCACTCAGTTCACTGCATTCCCCAGCACCAGATTCAACAAAACATCCCTCCTAATTCAGCCAAGAGCTCGCTTGTAAGCAAGTTCTCTTGGACGCATTTCAAAATTTCTCTCCTTCTTCTCCTTAATTCGAACATTATCCCAAGTGACACTTGAGTTACTAAGTCATCTACTAGCACCACTGTCTTCTTGTTTTGCAGTGTGGTTTTCCTGCAGATTATCTCTCTTTCCCTCTCCTATCTCATTGCATCTTCCTCCTCTCCTTTTCCCTAATTCGCAATGTCAGAATTGTTACAGCGCAGAATGAGACCACTTGATCCATCTCACCAGCACTGGGTCTCTGAGAATTTTGGCTCAATAACTTTTTCCAGCCATTTTGGATATCATTGCACATTACTTCTATTTAAATAATCATCTACTGTCTGCTTGAATGTCTCAGTTGAACCTGTCTCCACCATATTTGCATGCAGTGTATTCTAGACCCTCCACCCTCACTGCTCGCTGTGTGAAAGAACATTTTCCTCATGTCTCCCTCACTCTGTCTCTCAAACAGATCCATGAATATAAAGCACCAGTAAGTCACCATTTTAAACACTGTTTCATTATTGTCACTGTATCATATCCTCACAAATCTATTTCAACTTGTAGCTCAACAAATTATTCATCACACTTTGGGCATATATATACATGCATTCTAAACATATCTTTGCACTCCTTTAAGTCCTTGTTACTCCAAAAAAAAACTGACAAAGTAAAACGAGTGTGCAGTGATGGCATGGAATGCTTAACAAGAATTACTGAATTGACATTTACAGTATAATTGTTTATAGGAAATAAAAATGAATATCATCATAAATACATACCACATTTGCAACAGATTTCACTTATCTACATAAATGTTCACTTATCTACATAAATGTTTAACGTCAGTGTAAAATTGAGTAGCACTCTTTATAAATCAGAATAGGAAGAGAAAATAAATGTAATGATGAGAATTCCTTCAGAATATATTACTATAAAACTTTGACTATTTTGATTGAAAGCTGATTACCTTTTGTTGTAGTGGAGTTGGCGATGAAAGGGTACAAGTTCTCAGACATCATTCTCCTTCATCTGTATGTGAAGAACATGAAAGATTTTGGTATCATAAACTCAATCTATGATTCCTACTTCAATCTAAATCCACCTGCAAGGTAATATATCCATTAAATTTTATAAGTCCTTTTGACTGCTTAGTTTTACTGTTTCACACACATGAATGTTCTTAGCTTGCAAAAATATTTTGCAAGTTTAGAGAAAGAAAAATATGTGCTGGTTGCTGGGTTAATTCCCCAAATTAGGCAACAAAATATTAAATTATACATGATTGTTTTTAAGTTATTTAAAAGTTCAAAGTTAATTGAACTACTTGTTGTCACAAGAGAAGTACAAGGATTGTCAAGGTACTAGTTGTAATTCTTGATCCTGTCCTACAGAAGGAGGAGCACAATATTTCAGTTAATGGGCATTATCAAACAATGTGCACTGTATTCTGCCCTTACTATTGCTACGCTCTGACAGGAGAAATCTGCCAACATTTCCATTGGTTTTTCATGGTTTTTTAAGTGATCTGTTCATATTTATTAAATAATTTTACCTGCTTGCTCACTCTTCAAAGCAAATAGAGCCATATTCATGATTGGAGGTGTTTAGTTAGGCACTGGTGGGTGTATAGAGATGATTGCTGCACATAAGACCATTTATTAATATCCATCTGAGCCTGTATTCATTGTCATGTCAAACATTTTGGAATCCATACAGGTCCACATGTGTCTAGAAAGTCTGTTCTGGAAAGAATGCACTGTCTTTTCTAGATTTCCCCCTAACTTTTAATCAAAGAGGATTGATAGTAGTGGAGCTGTACACTGAATTTTAATTTAATGAAAAATTTGTCAGTGCATCACTTTTTTTTTGCATCGCTTCTTTTTTTTACATCCTTTCACAGGATATGGGTATCAGTCTTTAGGCCAGTATTTATTGTTCACCGCAAAGTATTCTTGGAAATGTTGTGGTGAACCACTTTCTTCAACCACTGGCATCCATGTAGCATAGGGACATCCACAGTGCTGTTAAGGAGAGAGTCCGAAGATTTTGACCCATTAGCAGTGAAAGAAAATTGGTAAAATCCAAGTCAGAATGCTTCAGTGGCTTTAATGAGAAATTGCCTATGGTAGTGCTCCCATGCACAAGGTTATATCCTAAAGAAATGAAACGGGTGATTGTAAGTGGTTATCAGATTATGAGAACGGGGCTAACCCTCTTAGCGTACACATCCCTGGACAGTATGGGTGAATCTAATCTGGCTAATCCACATAACCTTTACATCTTTGGACTGAGAGAGGAAACTGGAACACCTGGCAGAAACCCAGACCAGCGCAGAGGAGGGTGGGTAGGGGGCACGTGCAAATTCCACATAGACAGTCACCCGGAAGTTGGAATTGAACCTGGGCCCTTGGCAGTGTGAGGCAGTAGTGCTAACCACTGTGCTGCCCTGTACAATTGACAGAGAATCTGTACAACATATTGGAAACTTGATGTGTTATAGTCCATAAAGCACCAGAACCTCATGCCTTCATCAACTTAGCCCTGATTGCTCTCAATTATATTTCCTGTGATTAAATTTAATTTCCTGGTGGCACTAACCTATTGCCAACTTGATAAGCTGGACAAGGAAAGAGGCTTCAGTATTTTCACAAGACAGTTGATGTTTGAATGTGCATTTTCTCCCTCTTACTATAAGACCATGAGAAATAGGAACAGAAATAGGTTATTCGGCCCCTCAAGCCTATTTCACCATTCAATAGGATCATAGCTAATCCAACATTCCTCACATCAACTTTCCCCACAACTCTTGGTTCCCTTACAAATCAAGAATCTATCTATCTTAGCTTTAAATATAGACAAAGATTTTGCCCCAACAGCTTGCTGAGGCAAGGAGTTCCAAAGACTGAGAAAAGAAATTTGTTCTCATCTCAGACTAATGTTTGCTCATAAGACCATCCCTCCATACTAGGGATGACCCTACTGATCGTTCTCTGAACCACCTCCAGTGATAGTTTTCCTTAAATAAGGGGGCCAAAACTGCTCACAGCACTCCAATGTGGTCTCACCAGCAATGTATTGTGGTACTAAGACAACCCCCTTGGAATAATGGCCAACATCCCATGAGCCTTCTTAGTTACCTGCTGCATCCTTGTGCTAGCTTTCTGTGTTTCATATGCAAGTACACCTAAGTCACATTATGTTGCAGCGTCTGCAATTTTTCTTCATTTAAATGCTATTCTGTTTTTTTTTCCCACATTACACTTCATTAGCCACTTTTTAAAGGAGATATTGACAGTTAAGTGAGTGGGCAGAAAGTTGGCAAATGGTGTATAATGTGGGTAAATATCAAGTCAAAATTGGAACCAATACAGAAAATCCAGATATGAGCTCCACAAAGCCATTAGAGAGGCCAAGAAGCAGCACCAGACCAAGTTAGGGGCTCAGACCTACCATGCAGACTCCCGCCATCTATGCCAAGGTCTAAACAACATAACGGGATACAAAACGAACAGTATAAGATAGCTGACAATGACACATCCCTCCTTGACACGCTCAATGCTTTCTCTGCTCGGTTTGAGCAGAATACCACCTGCATGGCAATTCCTGCCCCGACAACCCCAGACCCACCCATTCCATCTGTCATCGCTAGCATCGCGGGATTGCCCTATGAGAAATGATTAAACAGTTTGGGACTCTTCATTGGAATTCAGAAGAAAGAGAAGCGATCTCATTGAACTATATAGAATTCTTAAGGTGCTTGACATGTAATTGCTGAGAGGATGTTTTCCCTCATAGGATAGTCTAGGGCCGTAGCGCATAGTCTCAGAATAAAGAGATGCCAATTTGTGACTGAGGTGAGGAAGAATTTTGGGGGCAGAATCCTTGTCTGTGTTTAAGGCTGAGATAAATAGATTATTGATCAGTAGGAGAATCAAGGAATGCAGAGAAAATGCTGGAAGGTGGAAATGAGCACCTTAAGAATCCTATCCATGAATCCAATTTAATACCTGAACAGGCTTGCGGGGCTGAAGAGCCTAGTCCTGTTCCTGTTTCTTATAGTCTGATGAGAAGGTTGTGGTGATTTATCAGCAAAGTGTGGTTCCTAATCTGTGATCACAGTACAGCATATGATTTCAGAGTACAGAACGTGGCTTGTGATCAAGCTTTGATCTTTGATCACAATGTCAACACAGATTTGTTGAGAGATGAGGATTGCTAATATAGACACTGCTTTACAATGTGTTGATGAGATCTGATTTGTGCTGTGAGCTTAGACTGTAGTCACTGATTTTACTAACGGCGTTATATCTGATTTGTGGTCAGAAACTGGTCTGTGATAAATAATGTGAAATTTGTCTTTGATGTGCAATGTTACAGTTTGTGTTGACAGTTTGTCTGATTTGTAACCAGAATTTGGTTCCGATTTGGAATTGAAATTTGAAAGTTTTCAAAGGAAGCAGATGGTTTAGATCTGAAGAAACTGTTTCTGCTAGTTGGGAAGTTTTAAAGGGGGCATAATCAGAAAATTGGAGCCAACGTTTCTGAAGTGAAATTAGAAAATATTTCTTCAATCAACAGGTGGTTGGAACTTGGAACTCTCATCCACATGTAGCAATCGATTTTAGATCTGTTGTTCATATGTGAACAAAGTTTGATAGATTTGTCTTATCCAAAGCTATCAAACGATGCGGGGAAAAGACTAGATGTTTGAGTTATATCTCAGATCGGCCATGATCTCACTTGAGCATTCTTGAAGAGCTAAATACCTTTGGTTCCAGTGTTACTAAATCAAATTGGCGATGCTGAAAACGAAATTACAAAAGCCAAATGCTGCAGATGCCAGAAAGGTGAAAAAAAAACAAAAATTAGGAAAGGCCATTAACCTGAAATAGTAACATTCTTTCTTTGCAGGTGCTGACTGATACGTTGAGTATTTTCAACACTTTCTGTTTTCCCTCTCTAACAGTTGTATGGGTTAAGAAAAATGGGGCTAGGAGCGGTCTTTAAAAGGTAACATTTTGTAGAAAGAATGGGGATTTCTGTTTGACCTCTGCTGGAGAAACCACTTAATGTAGGGTTTACATTTTTGCCTAAATGTATGATTTGACCTAAATATCTCAACAAAGATATCAATTTAACCTGTCATTCTGCAGAATACAGTATTAAATACGTATGTTTGTCTTTTGGTTATATCTGTAAACTACCTCAAGGTATTACTGAATTGTCCTTTCCTCCTTTATCATCAAGAATTTAGTTTGAGGCATAAAATAATTTTTGACTAGTGTTTTTTAGCTTTCTACTGCAAATTAATCTGTTTAATCTCAATCCTGGAGAGCTACTTCCTCAGAGGTGCTGTACTGCGCTTGAACTCCTGCCAATGTATGTGAGCTGCAGTATAAATTGAGATGCTAACCTCTTTCTTTCCCTTTCTAACCACTGACTCCTTTAACTTCAACTTCCAACCACCCTTTCTCCTGTAATATTATTTGTTTTTAGTCTTATAGCAATTTTTTAACTTTGCTGAAAATGATCAGTTTTACACTTCACGTGTTAAAAGTTTTTTCTTAACACTCTGGAAAACTTGTATGTCAATCCATTTGTAATTTTATATTGCTGATGCTGTAATAAAATCTTTAATTGGTCATCATAGGTTATCTTTATTCAGAAACTTATTAGTGCTTACTTCTTTTATGTAACTACAGTATAGCATTGCTTTTCATACGCTAACCAAAAATTGAAAGGGTGTTTAGAGATTTGCTTTTGTAGAGAAAAGTTTAAAACCCATGTTCTAAATGAATATGAGTATTTTGATTGCATTTGTTCATTTACTGAAACAGCACAAAAACAACATGAGTTTACATAGCACATTTGACATATAATCCCAAAAGGCTGGACCAAGGCCTAACGTTAGATGGAGATAAAAATACCGAAAAAATATTTTCAAAGGCGTATGTTCATTCTCAATGTAAGGAGAAATATTATCATTGACGATCTACAAAAAATGTGCTTTTTTAGACAACAATTAGTTCTCAATCTTTGGTTCAATTAACACAGGTTCAAATTATGATAGCTGTTTATGAGAAGAGGGAAAATGAAATAGTGAGGCATCTCAGAGAAAAGTCCCTAACCAAGAGAAAGTGTCTGAAGTTGAAAAAGTAAGCAAGTTATTCCTAATTGTTCCCCCTGTGTTTTTTCTAGGGTTTGTGTGGAAGCTCCATTACCTGATGGAGTGGCACTTCAAATTGATTGCCTCATCCACAAAAATAACTTAACCTTGCAGGATGCAATTGAACAACGAAAGGAGACCATGCATGTTCAGAGCATTTCACATTGGGCCCCTGCTAACATAGGACCTTACAGCCAGTCAGTTAAGGTAAGCAATGAAGGCAGTTAAGGACTTATTAGATAAGCAAGAAATATTCTTTCTGTCTAAATTACACTAGTTAAAACCTGAATAATTTTTTGATCTGAATAATTACCTTCTTTCCAGAATGTCTGCATTCTGCTGTGATAACAATTTCAATGCATAAGAAAGCAATGTATATTATCAACAGAACTTATCAACTCTGGTAGCTAATTACCATAGTAGCCTGCAGCTAATGATATTCCTGTAGGGAGGTGAGAACTACTGCTGGCTATGTTAGAAACCGCAAGAGAGAATCATATGTTCTTGTATTTGTGTGTATTATGCTGAGTACAAGACTGATGCATTGATGCAAAATAACCATTTTGGTCACAGCATGTTAATAACGTTTAAGTGATTTGAGTCATTAAAATTGATTCAAAACATCATACTTCTAAAATGTAAAATTATATGCTGCAACAGTAATGGAGGTATTTATTGGCAGAGCTCTAACTGCCACTTCTGGTACTGTAATCTGCTGCAGGCTGTTGTAGGTACTTGGAGGCAGGAACCTTTTAGCTCTGTTAATGAAGCCCATCGAGGTGACAGGATCACCAGTGGATGGATGCATTTTGCTTTAAAGTATGCTGCCTCTTTTGCTTGTCCTCCAAGACCGTTGTGCATTGAATAACTGTATAATGACTAAAAAATTCCTTGAAAAAAAAACTAAAAAGGAATGTTGATTAGTATTTAAGTATCAATTATTGCTCAATGTGGGAACAGTTCTGAAATGTTCCCTCATTTCCTTTGTAAACTGGAATGAGATCAAGAAAAGCCCAATTAGGACTCTTATAAATGCATCAGGGAGAGATTCAAACCCAGCCTACTTAGAGGGGATTCAGAACCAGAAGCTAAAGGTGAAAGAATTTATATTATACATCATTCAGTTTTGGAGAAGTGAAAACCATCTCTGTATTTTACAGTGAAAATGATAGAATAATGATTTTCATACTTTAGTAATCTCTGGAGAACATTTTGCCTAAAGCCTTGGTGATAATTATTCTAGGAGATTATAATTTATCGCTCATTAACTTTTGCTTTTGAGCATTTTAGCCAAATGTTTTTTTTTAATATTTGCTCCCCTTTGATTGTCAATAAAATTGATGAGATAAATTACAAACTCTATTGACACTAAAGCTGATGATTGTTAAGAATCATTCTGGATGCACTAAAATTCTGACGAAGTCAGAAAAAACGATCAATTTAATTTGCCAGCAGAAATGTCTTTCTCAGTTATCAGTAGAAGATAATTAACGGAGGATCAGCAGAACAGAGTATAAGGAGGGTTATAAGGTTTTGTGCTGAAATACTGTACTGTGTGTACAGATCAATTAGGATGCTTAACTTCATTTATGGTACGACAAAATTAATCCCATAAAAATGAGTGATCTCAGAGGAGTCAGTTGTCAGCTTCTGGCAGGATCACTTTGCCATAATCTATTAAAAAGCAGCTTTTATCAAGGCTTGCCTTTGTCATATTTTATGGATTTTTTTCATAAACACAGCCTATACTTCATAAATGTCTCAATTTTCTAGTCTATTAACATTACTTCAAAAGTAATTGATAAAAAGACAGTGCATGCATGAAATAATACACCAATAATTTGAGGTGCTAGAGGCAATAACAGTGGTTAACATCTTCACATGGCTTGTGAAGTAAAACAGCACAAGAATATAACCCATTGCCTAGTGACCAAAACGATTAATCAAGTTAATAGGAAATTGTTAAGATATCTATTCCCTGTGAACTATAAAATATTGTGTTTAGTGTTACTGAAATGAGTCTATAAAATAGTTTTTAAAAAGAACTGAACAGTATAATGCAACACTTTGGATTATCAGCTTTTAGAAAATAATTCCTGATGTGAACATTTTACTGTACTTTAATACAGATGCCAATGTGAAAGAGAACACGTGTATTTGTAGATGTGTTGAATTCTTTCCAGAAAAATCAAGAACTTATTTTGAATAAGGTTTCAAATAGCAAACAAACCACAATCTTTCAGTTTGTTTTCAACCAGTTGTTCATTTGAAAAGCTACTTTACCAAGTTCATTGTTGCAATAGCAACTACATGTAAATCAGAAATTTCTAAAGAATTGTTGACAGCCTTTATAAAACGTTTAAGGGCCTTGTCAACTGCCGAGGCTGTTAGCATTTTCTACTTTGTTTAGGAGATGTTGTAGTGTAGTCTTGTAACATGTATCAAATCAGTATAAACCTGATGTGATTGTTCAGTTTTCCAAAGATTTTCACTTTGTGTCATTTCCATCAAGTGATGTAGATGTGTGGCAGATGGATAATGCTCAATAAAGATGCACATGCTTTAGCTGGTAATGATTTGAAATGAGTGTAAATCATGACAGGCCTGAGGTATAATGGATAAATGTTGGACCAAAGAGTTGTAACTTCCTTTTAAAAACTGAACTGTTCATTTGATTTTGGCTGGAGGTATTTCAGAAGAATGCTATCAGGTGTAAGATGACAGCTGGATAAGTAATAAGACATTAGAAACCATTATAGAATGTCGGGAATTTGTTGGCAAGTGTAACCACAAAGACATCATAACGTGTGATGGACCATATATCCATATTGATGTTTATATACTGTGGGATCAAATAATTATTTTTATCTTCTCTGTTACAAATTCCTTCACCCATTTTTCCTTGGTCCACCTCCAGAATCTAATCTTGTATGTTAACATTGTTTCTGTTTTAAACAATGACACTTGGAATGAATTCAGCAGTGTCGAAAGTCTTCTTCCTGGTCGAAGTCATTTAGTGTTTAATATTATATCAACTTACTCTCGTTCTACAAACTCCATCTTTCAAAAGTAGCATTTTTCTTTCTATGCTATCTAATCCTTTCATAATTACAAACACCTCAATCATAGTCTTAGTAATTAGTAAAAGTAGCAGTGTTGTAGACCCGCAAATCTGAGAAGAAACTTTATTGAGCCAAGAGAGCTAAAATTTATATACAGGTGCCGATTCATTAATTCAGATGAGAAACAATAATTTACTATTTATTATTCTTCTAGCTCACCACTTATTACTTTAATAGACAATGTTCCAATTTCATTCATTTCTCAAATAGCTTACTGTTTCCTGATTTAAGTAAAGTATGTTTTCAAGTATAGGCAACACCTGCAAGCTTACATTTTTTCTATGTTCCTAGTGTTCTAAAGAAATTTGGGGGTGAGGGGTTGCACCACTGCACCACTTGTGGTAATGATTCTTTATAGAATTGTTCCTGCAACCGAGTGACTGGCTGGATTACTTCAAATGGTATCATTCATCGACTGTATAACATGGCCCTCACAATATTGTGCACAGTTATTGTCGTCAGTTTGCCAGAGGTTAAGACTGACAAAGGACTACATTGGTATTTGCTGTCACTAGGGTAGTTAAGCCTGTAGTTTTCAAGAAATTACCTGTTGTTGACCTCTTTGGTCACACTCAGGATCTCTCATTTTCACGAAACATTAAAATTCGAGCAATCTGAAGCAGATAAGTGTTTTTTGAAGCTGGTGTTCCATTTACCTACCAAAATAAAAAATACAGAATTTCATCTACAATGATACCAAGCAGATCATGTTTAATATTGTATTGTAATCAAATCGTGAAATATTGGCTTTGGGCTGCAGTTTGCAATTAATAAAAATGTTGTTGCAGCTTTAGCTCTGAAGCAGAATTATTTTAGTGGATGGAAAAGATCAAACAACCAAGAGGACAAGTAGCTTTTCTCTGCACTGAATGGTAATATGAATAGACTGTACCATCAAATTGCCAGGGGTCTGAGATCAGCGACATGTTGCACAATGCTGAGATATTTAGTTCCTTCCACTGTCCCTGTTCTTCAAAAAGATGGTGTCACATGATATATGCCAACAGACTGATAGAATTCTTGAGCAAAAACAAAATCAATTAAGAAACAATGTCACAATATAACATTTCCATCAAAGAGTTAAAAAAAAATGAACAAAAGGTTTGATCTTGACTTCCCTGCCAGCTAGAGGGCACAGTTGAGGTGGAACTGGTGCTCTTCTGTCTAATCTGTCAGACTGCTCGTACCAGGGAGGTGGCCACAATCTGGATGTAGGGTGGGGCATGTTGGGTTGGGGATACAATTTGCAAAATTGTGCCCATTGTCAACATGACCCAATCCACTGCATCATCCTGAGGGCAGCGCAGGGTAGTTGTAGTGACTTGCTCAATATGATTGCTCGCTTAGGCGTAGGAGCTACAGTTGGAGGAAGTGAGTTTTATGTTCTCTGTTTGATTGTTGAGAGGCATGAGGAGCAGGTATGTTGAGTCCTAGCAATAAAACTTTGTATATCCCTCCTGCATCAGGATTTCTTATCAGTAGCACTGCTCTGTCCCAAGTACCTCTCTTGTGGGTCTCCTCCCACTCATTTTAACAATTATCCCACTTTCACAGGTGATTGGCAAGTAGTATGTCAGTGAGGCTCAGTCTATTAAAATTGTCTGAGGTTTCCTGCCTAGAGCTCATGGACAAGCCAACTGTTTTCTGTGTGCTTCTACCCAAGAATTAAAATTGAGCCTGTTACGGTCGATCAAGATCAGAAGAACAGAAAATAAACATTCTCCTTCAAAAACATGGCCCTAAACAACAAACATATTGTGAGGTACAGTAGCTGAAATTGTTAAAATTCTAAATGAGGAACTAGTAGCTCTTCAGGCTTATCTATATTGGTTGTATTCAGGTGTTGCTAATTCTCTTATCCAAGCAGAACATATTGAATATTCTGCCCTTCCACAAAATGATCATACCTAGTAATTGCAAACTGTTATACCTGCAACCAATGCCATCGAACATTATGAAAACCAGAGTGTTTGAAATTTTCTTAATGTTAATCTGCTGTTTACCACTAATTTAGTTTCAGAGTTAACTGGAGGTTTCTGGGTAATCCAAGGTGGAGTACCAGAAATAATTGTGTCTATAAAAGCTGCTCCTTTTTTTGAGGTATTTTCAGTATTGAAACTGATTTCCTCGAATTCTGGGAGTGGCAATTACAGTTTTTTTAAACTGTTGCGTTGTTTTAGATCTTTGGAGGAAAACTATCAAACAACAGTACTTTAAAAAAGGAGGAAGGAAGACAAAGGCAGTGACCACAAGGTGGGAAGTAAATTAATGGAGGAAGAAACGTACATAGTTGTCTGACCCAACAAAACCTTCACAGTTACTGCCTCTGCTATTTGATTTCAAGTACCTCTGGACAAGGGAGTTTGTCTTAGAAAAGTAAACAAACAGCAAAATTCACAGCTGACCTTGGAGAAACTTGTGTGGGGAGATCACAGCAGGGGAGCAGCTAAGTTGCTAGTTTTTTTTGGATAAAATCATGAGGTCATGGATAGGGTAAATAGGCAAGGTTTTTTTTCCCTGGGGTGGGGAGTCCAAAGCTAGATGGCATAAGTTTAAGGTGAGAGGGGAAAGATATAGAAGGCACCTAAAGAGCAACTTTTTCATACAGAGAGTGGTGCATATGTGGAATGAGCTACCAGAGGAAATGGTGGAGGATGGTACAATTTCAACACTTAAAAGGCATCTACATGGATGTATAAATGGGTCAAATGCAGGCAAATGGGACTAGATCTGGTCAGCATGGATGAGTTGCACTGAAGGGTTTGTTTCCGTGCTGTATATCTCTATGACTCAATGTTGGTATGACTTTTGATCTTTCAATATAATGGTGCAGAAATTGAAGACTTGTATGGTCCAATTCAACCAGACAAATACCTCTCCATATTTCTAGAGCTTCTATTAGATTATGACATCCCTACTTCATTTAGAAGCACTGAGTTACTGATCTGTGTTTGTAATTTCTTGGGAGAGCACTATCTTAAAGAAGCAAACATTAGTCAGATGATATTTACCATTACCGTATTAGGACCCGTACTTAATCCCACTCTGTTATATGTTTGCCAGTAAGCTGTTGGATGGATTGAAAAATGGTCTCCTATAGTGATGTAGCATCACCCCCAACACAAGCATAAGTGAAATGTGAGTCTTGGGTACTAGATGGATAAAAGATGTATTGCCTTTTATGCTGAACTGACAAGACCATGCATCTCTTTAGAGAAAGATTTACCCTATTATTCAGACTTCTGTACATATACATGTGTGTACACAGGTTCTAAGCCAAATACTTGCAATAATTCAGCATTTTGACTGAATAATAAAATGATATGTGTAGAGGTAAAACCACTGGCAAAGCCTGATGGAAAAGAAGAATGTGTGAATCCTTTGAAGGCTTCACTGGAATGGTCGCTCCAGAGTCTGCACAAATGCATATGCTCAGAGATGAAATCATGTCCATCTTTTTGGAAGATAACAAAGAGAATTCATCTGTACTTCTTTGACTCAGACTGGCCCAAAGCCATGGATTTCATTGAGCCTGAAGGAGAACAGTCTGCAGAGACTCGAGTAGAATTAATATTTCTGATCAATCACCTTTCATCTGAATGAGCCTCAACCTGAAGTGCTAAAAATTATTTTTATTCTCTCCAATTGTTGCCTAGTTGCTGAGCATTCCAGCGCTTTTTTTTTATTTCCAGCATTGACAGTATTTTCTTTTTGTTTGAAGCCGTATAACAGATAACAACATAAGAGCTACAAGCCGTTAAGAGAAAATGGCATGTTCAGCTCAGCAGCGTAAAAATACTGCACGCTCACCTGTTTGCATACCTTTGAATTGAATACACAGAGTCCCAGGTGTCAAGGGCAGGATTTAATAGGCCTGTTGGAAGCAGGTTGGGATGTGCAAGGGGCTGAATTAGGAATGAAGGCAGTAGCATGGGTGAGCTGGTTGAGTGACGATTGATTTCCTAAAATTTTGGAATTTTCTCTGTGGCAGAGCTATGGAGGATGCTATTCCTCCCAGGTTAAGGGCCACTTAAGGATCTCTTCCCATTGCTGCTGGCATTCTGCCAGTAAAACCTAGGGGGCCACCCTGTGAATGCTGGATGGGGTGGAGTTGAGGTGAGGTGCTCCCTAATCAGACATTCTGTGGCCCAAAGAAGACTGTATAGCCCTTAGCAGGGACTGTTGCTGTTAAAACCACTGCTCACTCATGCAATTGCCTGGATTGACTGGCGTGGGGAACTCTGACCCTAACCACTTTGATTCTCAAGGCAGTGTCCATAGTGTAGACCCAGTTGTGGCCACTGTTAGTGTTGGTGCTGCTGGGACTGAAATGCTCTCAAGGGTGAGAGATGTCCCATAAAGGTACAGGATCAGTTAATTGCCTGATTACAACAGAAATCAGTTAGGAGGACTGTCAGAAATAGCTGAGGGAGGTTGTTGCTAGCACTGCCCTGACAAAATTCAGCCCAGTGTTCCTTGTTTGCAACATTATACAAAAAACACCACAACACGAGAAAGACCCTTCAGCCCACCGAGACTGTGCCAACACATAACGCCTTTCTAAACTAAAATCCTTTTGCCTCTACCTGGTCTGTTTCCCTCTATTCCATGCCTACTCAAATATCTTTCAAGATACTCTTAAATGTTGCTGTTGTCTCCACCTCCACCACAGCTCTGGCTCTGCATTCCAGGAGCTTACCATGCTCTGTGTAAAAATTATGCCTTTCATATCTCCTTTAAACGTAACCCCTTTTACTTTACACCACAGACCCCTAATAATCGACATTTCTATCTTAGGAAAAATTATGTCTCATTAATAATGCTCAGAATTTTGTCCTTTGCTCGAACACAGAATGAATGATCATTTATTGAACAGAGTTTCTGGATAATCCATTAGAATGTAGGAGGTTTGTGATCTAGTTGTTGAGACCTTGCCAAACTAAGTTATTTTTTGAGCTCCCAATAATTGCTATTAAACTCATGTGGTAATGGCTCTTGGGTATAGTCAACTGTAGCTCCACCATAGTGTGTCACTTAAATTATAAAATCACGCAGATGCTGTGAATAAGGGAGCTCAGCATGGAGTTCTGTCTCTCAGTCAATCTTGAATTTTATCAAAAAGCAACAGGGATTTTCATTTTAAGTTTGAACCCTGCTTGGTTTTGTTTTTAACAAAAAGGATGCTAGGCATCAATAACATACACTACTAAAATGTAAATGTTTACCAATTTTGTTTTGCTATCATAAAGCAATCACAACAGAAAGTATCCTCAAGAGGTATTCACAAGACTAAACTTGTGAAACATTAATGTGCAGAATTTAATTTTCTTTTTGTTAACTTTATCTATTGTACTAGTACTTTGCATTCATGTTGATGTATCTGCATGCCAACTGCATTTCACTAATGGGTGTGATGTGAATTAGTGAAATAGAGAGCAGGTTATGCATTTTCTAATAACAAAGTGAGGGTAACAGAAAATTATTAAGCCAGTCTTTGATTTTTTTACATATAATGTGCAGTTATAATTGACCGTACAATTTAAACAATGGTCCTTTATTCTAATGTATATTATAGCCACAACATACTCTCTGACCCATAAAGAAAGTCATATCTTTGCGTGAGAGAATTCTAAGCTGTGGCTGAAAGTAAAGATGCAAATCTGGTGCTATAGAAGCAGGGTATTGACAGCAGAGTTTGAGGTACATTTATTACGCAGTATTCTTGCTAATATTGCGTATATAATTTTGGCCTTTTTGGCATATATGCAATTTTTCATGTTACAGGGGGATATAAACCAGGTATGTTCACACATATGCTTCAGGAAAGGTGTTTCAGCTTAGTTATTAAGAATTTTGCATGACTTTCAAAACCAATCAGAAATATAGAATCATGAAATTGGAGATCAAAATATTGTTGAACATATCTTTGTGTTTTCTTGCATTTCCGAACTGGAAGAAAGGTAGATGAACTGGGTGTGTTAAGGACAAGGAAGAGTATGGCAAACTGGTAATTATTAGCTTATCTGCAGCTGAAGTGAGATGGACTAGCAGTGGCAGCAGTCATTTTGCTGAATCAAAGTCCATGTTAGTTGCATTATACACTGCCACACTGTGTTGTTAAGACTGGTATTAGCATGTACTGCTGAGGACATCGGAAGGACTTGATCTGTCACACTAAATCGCCTTCTCGCCCGCAAATGCTGAGGTCTGTGGCTCTGCTGACATGTTCCTTCATTAATGGTCCAGCCTTGACAACTGATCCTAATTGCCTCTGAACAGCACTTCATGTATTATTGGTTTCTGCCTGCCCTGGTTCATGTCAACAAGCCACAGCAAGTGTAGGGTGTGCCTCGTGCCTTTTTCTGCAATGATACTAAAATAGTCACTTACTTCTTAAGGTGCTGAACTTGCTAGAAACAAAGTGAGAAACCCAACATCCCTTCATCCCACAGCAATAAATATTGAATGTGCATCTGTATAATGTTGTAAAAGTGGGCCTGCATACAGGCTATAAAACATGGATAGAAGGAACATTATGAACAATGTTTTAAAGTGCATAGTTATGAATATTTTTCATGCGCTTTATTCCTTTGAGAATGGAGTTTTTTTGCTTTCTGAGAGATATATTTTTCATTCTGTGATGTTCTTGTTTTTAAAATTGTATTCTAGAGAAACCTAATAACTAATATTAAATTTTGCCAAATACAGGAAATAACAATAACCTGAATTTTCCACTGGGCATTTAATAGTGCTGGCCAATTTTAAGATGGGCATGCTTAATCTCCACTGGGTGAAATGTATTTCACTGTGTGCAAAAAGTCATAATACCTTAATGTGCGCAGTGGAGAATATGATAATCAGGAGTGTTTGGGGCGATACTGCTGACTGCTCAAAATGTCTACCAGAATCACTCGATGGAAGGAAACAGGTATTAGAAATGATTGCTCATTTGTTTTTTCTTTAAATGGGTAATTAACCGTGGGGTGTTACTGGACTCGGTATCCAAAATGGAACGTGAGTTTAGTCATGTAATTTCAAGACAATCGTTATGAACTTTAAAGAGTCATCTGGTACTGATCACTGTTTTTGTTTGTACACTCCTTCTGTTTGTTGGAAGGGTCAAAATGGAGCAGTGACAAATATATTTTGAGGGAATCTAATAATGCAAATATTTCTACCTTCATTTATAACGAATTCAAATAGGCCAATATTTCACAGTTGTATTTCATGTCATGCTTAAAAATGCTACTCCTGCCTTAAAGATTTAAATATAAAAACCTTGACCAAGCTGGTGTGCCACTAGGTCTAGATTGGGCCCATTCTGGAACAGTCAAATTATCTCTGTATGTTTCCATATGTACTGCTTGATGAGATGCTTTGTGCCTTCAGCCAAACTTAAGTGCAACAGTTTGATGGTAAAGCTAATTATTTACTCTCAACAATGTGATTATATTCAAAGGCTAATGATTTCTCAAAATTATGGAATAAAAGATCAAACTATTTGTTTTGTACATTGGCTTGTGCTGGTAAGAACTACATGATGTAAAGATAGGTATCATTTACTCAAATTGGGAAAATAATGTTGAGGAAAAAAATACGGCCTGGATGCTAACCTTTTATGTCATGGTTCTTCACGTATCTTTACTAAACAGAGCTGTCATGGACATAGCTTTAATTTCAAAAAAGCTCTGATGAGAGCTGGATGACAGCTTTGTATTGCATTAAGCCTTTCCTTTGGAATTATAGCATTATCGTATCTTTTAATTTGTGCTTACGTTTGTAATAAAAGTTCATTTTCAAAGGTGTACCACCATGTGGCTGGCTTTCTGATTGGAGCTGCCATTTTGCACCATTACAGAGTTCTAGGCAGCCTGGGAGCCCTAAGGCATGAAATGACATGACAGCACATAAGTTAAGAATCCCTGCACCCTCTGCTGTTCAGGATATTCAGTGGAGCATCTCTCAGACAAAAGACCGAATCTCAGCAAC
This sequence comes from Stegostoma tigrinum, assembly GCF_030684315.1. Classification (NCBI taxonomy): domain Eukaryota; kingdom Metazoa; phylum Chordata; class Chondrichthyes; order Orectolobiformes; family Stegostomatidae; genus Stegostoma; species Stegostoma tigrinum. Next base: position 64,807,285 of record NC_081363.1, on the reverse strand, counting down.
AACCTTAAGCAGATTATATATTTAAAACAGTAACTTAATCTGTAATTTTCATGGAATCTCAAAAAATGTGATTGCATTAGTAATACTTAAAAATATTGTTTCACCATTCTGTGCAATGAAGTTAAGGTGTTGTGTGGCGTATGCCAGCAGCTATACTGTTATAGAGAATCAGTGTAAGTTTTTAAGAGGTTACACAGCAGGTTTCTGAATTTTGAGTATTATTTGTTGCACCAGACTGACTGAAATAAACATGTTAACTTACTCTAATGAGATTTTGTTATTGTTGGCCCTCAAATGACAATATAGTCAATGCTGTAACATCTGTAATTCTGTCTGGTTTTGCTATGCATAAATGAACTTCCAGCATCTGGTGGGGCTATTTTAACAAGAGAGAGATTAACATAAGACTTTCTAACCAGTTTTGCACATTTAAGGCACATACATTGAATTTAAAATGACCTATCCTATGTATGTAAATGTAATCACAATTTATTGGAGCTTGTTAATATTTCATTTGTTTTAATCTTGTTACCAGTTTAATCCAGTTTAAGAAAGGCAAGATGGGTGGTCATTATCAGTGTCACACACAGTCACACACTGGCACAGATTGAGTTAGGGCATTATAGTAGATTCTATTCAGGCCTAACTAAAAATATCCTCTGTCTAAGCAAGTTAATGTCCAAATTTTTTTTTCTGTCAGTGATTCAAGATGTAAGTCTAATTTTTGCATTAATAAACATAGTAAACTGATAATCCATTCATTATATTGTCTAAAAATGGTTGTTTATGTGTCTGAAATCACAACAGAAGTTTATTTTTTAAATTGAACATTTTTCAAACCATAACTGAGTCTCTGCAAATTGTAGGATTGAAATGTCAAGTATTCTAAAGCACACCTTTTTTCTACCTGGAAGTTAAGTTCTACTACACTGCATTTTTGAATTATTTTGATTATTTAATGGAAAAACAATGTGACTTATTTTCTCCAGTTTTGTATTGATATTCTATCTGTGATTGTTTTGCCAATTGCATGCATAGGAAGGTTCACTGATGGTGTGTAGATTTTATACACAGAATTGTTACATCTTCCAAAGGAATTATGTTTGCATCAAGCATTAAAATGTTCTGATGATGATGTAGCTTTAAAACCTGCAGTTTAATAACTTGGAATCCTAATTGAGCACAGATTTGCATATATATTGGAGAATATTGTATTTGTTTGCCATGTCATCTTGACTGATGTTCCTTTCCATGCAGTAATGCTGCCACCTTCTGAAACAGGGAAGTATTATCACTTAAAACAAGGTTGTGAGCTGGAGACTTTTCAGTGTCTTCTGCAGGTTGTCCAATTGCTGAAAGCAAGCAGAATAACCTTACAAAGTCAACTTGCTGAGATCAAGAATTGCCTGAATCCCATCTTGTAAATGATTGGTTCAGAAGCCAGCATAGGAGAAGTCCTAGCTTCTCAGCATGGTTGCATTCCCAATGTGACAGTCTGACAGGCCTGGGAAATCAGCAGGAAGAGGTAGAACTGAGTACATTTCCATTCAAAAATATAGCACCTGCATTAGCATGGAATTAAAAGGCAATTAATTTATACTATAGTAAACATGAGAGGCTAAGTAGATGATGATGTAATTTTGTGCCGAAGTTAAAGGAGTGAGATACATGGCGCTTTCAGGGCAGAGGTGGGCACAGCTGGGATTAAGAGGCAAAAGAGATTGTGGATGTTTTTTCACCATCATTCAATCAGACAACATGCCCTTCAGCAGAACAGCGAGCCTCCTGATTCTTTCGAATTAGGGAGATTAGCATGAAGCGCATAATGCAGGATGATGGAATTTGTCATAATTTGCATTGTTCTGGAAAGATGCGGTTTGATAGAGCGATGCATCTCGGAGCATGTCATGTCCCACGGGCAGGTCACGAAGGAAACTTGGCAGAAATGATTTTCCGATATGTGCATCAGTCGTAAATGCCTCACAACCAATTTGTCAAAAGCTGAGGTCCAGACAGTTAAAAACAGTGGGCATTTGCCCTAATACAAGGAGAAATGAAGTCAGCATCTATTGCCAAATAGTATATTCATTACAAAGTAATTTTACTGTACATAAAATTTATAGCCTGTTATTCGTAGCCTTTGCAAAATTTAGCAAATAACTACATTGAATATTTTGCATCGATACCAAATAAGCTTTTTAACTAAGCAACTAAAAGAATAAAGTCTCTTAATTTCTGCTTACATTATTCTAATAACAGATTGCCTTTGCTGAAAGGAGTCTTCTCACTGAAATCATCATTAACTATAACAGCATCAGGAGGTGTCTTCTGAGTGATTGCTTCTGACCTTGATAATGTTCACAAACTGCCAATAGAACGGATAATCAGCATGTAGTTGACAAAACAGACATGACAGTGTTACTTATCTGCTGCGGCATTTCTGGAAATGGGCATGAGGAAAGCAGACAGGCAAGGGAACACGCTTATTTACAGTAGCGTAGCAAGAAGAAAAGGTCCAATGTCATGAAATGACCACAGTCTGTTTATGGACATACTGACTATGATGCCATTCTTTTGGCATTTTATATTTTTCCCTCCACTAAACATACACATGGGTGATGCAATTTACCATATGAATATTGAGCAAGATTTGGTGATATTTTACAAGACATTCAGCAATGTCTGTCTTTTCGCTTACAACGTACATGGAAGTAGCAAGGTTTACAAGGCCAGTTAAGTAACACTGATCGCATATGACAGTTGAGCATTCGCGGATTGGGGATTTCAGAAGTGCTAAAAAATATAAGAAATTGCGTGTGCGTATAGAGAGCGACCACATCTATATTATACCATTATTCAGAAGAGAAAGGTCACAATTTTTAATTATTTTGAAATGCTTTTATGTAACGTTCATAATTTGTAAATGGTTTATCTCCCACAAATCACTGTACTCTTGAAAGACTTGAATAGGATCATAGAAATAATTATATTAAATGGAACTCACCCATTCCTCCATTTTACATCAAAAAAGTAAAACAAAAATAGAAAGTTATTCAGTTAGTTTATTTATTTCAGACATTATACAGGTAAGTAAAATATAGATAAAATATTGTATACTTGAATATTTTTACCACTGTATTGCCATAATTGCTCATTATCAAATCATGATAATAGTTCTAGTTAGACTAGAAGTATTTTGGTTTTTGAAATAAATGGTAGAGCAGATTCTGTTCATGCAAAAACCACAAAATGTCCTATAAAGATTATTGCAGTGTTCAAGCCATGCATTGTGCCATATTCTTGTCTCTTAATCGAGTTCGTTCATTAACAGAGTGTATAAAGTATATTGTATACTTAAGATTACTTGTATGATACTTCCAAAATACATCAGTAAACTATGTTACAAGATTCAGGATAATCCAACATTGCAGATATCGCAGTTCAAAAATGCTATTTTTTACTAAATGTGAATAATTGGATCAAAAGCCATTGAACTGAATTTAAGGAGCAACTTGATAATAATATGGATGCATCTTCCATTGTACGGATAGACATGACTGAAATTTGAAAAGGAAAGGAAAATCTTTTTTGTTTTTCAGCCATTGGGTCACCATGTCCAAAGCTATGAATTGATGTTCAGTCAGTTGTATTTTCCTTGACAAATTTGAATGTGCATTTTTTTTTATTTTGATGAAAGAAGGATGAAACAAATCTGAGTGATTGATATGCAGAGCCTTAGAAAGCAATGCAGTGGAAGGAAATGCTCATTGTGTTTTGATGCATTTTTAGTGATCGATGAAATGGTTTATCTGAAGGAGATATCACCACATAGCGAAAGCAATGAGAATGATAGAGTGTAGTCCAGTGATGAGTAGAAGTTTTTTTTATTTCAGTGCTTAAGAATATTACATACAATTATACAGAATGTATGAAATTATCTGCTGCATATAGCACCTGTTAAAACAAGACAAAGATATTTTGAGTGCAACTGGTGTGTACCTTGTATTGGATGGTCCTGTACAATTCATTTGAAAGAAATGCTGATTATATGATCAGCAATCTTGGATTTCTTTTTTCAAAACCTGTCTTTTTTTTTCCTAAAATTATTTTAGCCACTTCTGTTGTGATAGATTTAGTTGTTCGAGAATGTTACCATTGGAGAATATTTACTGAAATTCAAATGGAAATATGACACCCAACATGAGATTTCCAGCAACACAAAACAGTAAATGAAGTGTAACCATTGAATTACATAATGTGTAACAGGGAAAGGGGTGTAACTTTGAGGAATTTGTCTGTGTAAGTTGTTTTGTAAACCAAATAAATGTAATCAGGTCGAAGATATGGAATTTCAAATCTAACTGAAGTTGTTCAGATGGCAGGAATAGTATGCCCTTCAATAACAATTGGATTTGATTTCCATTTATTTGAAGTTTTATGGGATTTTACGTACCAATACATGCAAACATTGTAGTGCAGCATATCAAACGTATACATTGGAATTAACTTCAACAGACTTCAATTAAATCTTCAATGAAACTTGAATAAAAATTAAAAGAGAAAGTAAGGGAATTGAGTCCCAAAGGACGATTTTAACAGTCTCCGGGTTTCATCCGGATAATTGCTTCAAAACAAAAGAATAGCAAATTGCAATGAAATATTGTGTAATGCAGAATGTGTTTCTAATTTAGCTGTTTAAGTATTTATTACATTATTTCTGGGATTTTGTGGATATTTATGAATGATAGCACTCCCAAAATGTGTGAAGTATACAATTGGGTATTGAGCACATACTTAAAAAGAAAAAGAAGTCAGGGCTACAGGGAGCTAACTAGGAATCGGATTAATTAGATAACATTTTCAAAGATCTGGTGCACCCATAATGGACCAAAAAGGTTCCTCCATTTTACTTTGTGATTTTCTGTTGAAATAAAATAGTAGTACATCTAAATATACTTGTTCCATGAAGTTTTACTGTAAATTTGCCAGCGTATTTTCATTGTGATGATTTGAAAGTGTTTTTTGTATGAGCAGAGTAATTCTGATGTACTGTTTTAGTTTTGAATGGCCATGATTATCCAACTGATAATTGGTGAAATTAGAGTGAGTCAAGGCATATTAAGTTGTGTAAATACCATGTTGTCTTTATCTTGCAATAAGGATAGGGTATGCGAACATAAATGGACATCAGCAATTAAGTTAGAATAGAGACAAAAGAATGGAAAAGACAAGGGGCTCGTTACCTGAACGTACACAATATTCCTAACAAGTTAAATGAATTGATGTTACAAGTAGACGTAAAGAATTATGATCTGAAAGCCATTACAGAGAAGTAGTAACAAGGTAACCAAGTTTGGGAAGTAACTATCCAGAGGTACTTCAAATTTTGGAAGAATAGACAGGAAGGAAAGAGAACTTCGTAAAAGTGAGATTAATACAGTCATGAAAAATTGTCTTATACTAGAAAATCAAGATACGGAATCAGTTTGAGTAGTTCAAAGAAATAACATTGGCAATATGTTTCAGTACAAATAAATACATTGTAGAACAAAGTATAATTCAAGTATTAAAGGAATCTTGTGAAACTAAAGCACTACAATTGCAATAGTTTTTTTTGTACTCTTCATATAAATTGAACAAACCAAATTAGCAAAGATAACCATAAGGGATAAGTTCGTAGAATATGAGAGATAATGGGAACTGCAGATGCTGGAGAATCCGAGATAACAAAGTGTGGAGCTGGATGAACATGGCAGGTCAAGCAGCAGCTTAGGAGCACAAAAGCTGACAATTCGGGTCTAGACCCTTTTCTGATGAAGGGTCTAGGCCCGAAACGTCAGCTTTTGTGCTCCTAAGATGCTGCTTGACCTGCTGTGTTCATCCAGCTCCATACTTTGTTATCTCTACTTCATAGAATATATTTGACTAAGAATATATTTCTTTGAGCAATGTTTGTGGAATTTGCCAGAGTACAAGCATTTTTAGATTTGACATTGTTTAATGTGATGGAGTTGATTAAAGATCAGATAGTAAAGAAACCTCCAGGAAGAGTGATCACAACTTAATGTTGGAATTTCACATTTAGTTTATAGTTGGGAAACTACAACATGAAACTAATGTCATAATCTTAAATTCAGATCATTTCCAGAGATGTTCGGGTAGAGTTGGCTAAAATGGACTGTGAAAGTACATTAAAAGACATGACAATAAAAAGAATGTGGCAGACATTTAAGGAGATACTTCAATAACAAAAAAATTCTCATCAATTATTTATTCCACTGAGAAAGAGTGACTTGAATAGCTTGCATTCTAGAGGCTTAAAAATGTGGCTGCAGAGATAATAATTAAAAGCTCAAGGTGTATTGTATTAGCATGTTTAGAGGATGATGATTTGAAACAAAAAGATAATTTTCAGATTGGCTCACCATACCCGTTGAGGTTCCAGAGAGAACAGTGCTGTGGTCTCAATTGTTTCCAGTTGACACAAATGATTTGAATGAAGGAACTTGCTGTTTTGAAGCTAAGTTTTCTGACAATACAAATATTGGAAAGAAATTTGTGAGGAGTACACAAAGAGACTGCAAAGATTTATTGAAAAGTTAATTGTATGAAGAAATTTTGCAGATGACATATAGTTTTGGGAAAATTTGAGGTAGTCCATTTTAGGAGAAAGAAGAGTAAAGTGTATTATTACTTTATTGCAGAGAGAGATTACAGAGAGAGATGATGCTGTAAAGAGAGATGTGGATATTCTCTCTCATTTAATGTAAACAGTTTGCAGGTTCAGTAGGTAATTGGGTATGCAAATGCATTGCTAGTCTTTATTGTAATTAGGAAGTTTACACTGTACAGAGCATTTGATGGCACCTAATTTGGAGTATTGGTAGAATTCTGGTCTCCTTATTTAGGGAGGGATATAATTTCATTGAAATTCATCTCTGATCCCAAGGTTGAATGGGTTGACACGTGTGACAAAGTGGTTCATCAAATGAGCCTATACTCATTGGAGTTTTAAAAAAAGAGAAGTCATCTTTCAGTTGGTTTTATTCTTTACTGATGCATATACCGAGGTACAGTGAAAAGTGCTGTCTTACATAATTTACAGACAGATCTTACTATACAAGTCCATCAGGGTAACAAAACAAAGTGCAGGATGCAATGTTATAGCTGTCGAGAATGTGCAGGGAGAGATCAACATTAAGACTGAAGAGGACCACTCAAAAATCTGATAACAGTGGGGAGGAAGCTGTTCTTGAATCTGTTTATACATGTATGCAAATATTTAGATCCTCTTATTAAAACATTTCAGATTCTGAGTAAGTTTGGTAGGGTTAGATGCTAAAACTAGGGGCGGTTTTGGGATAATGGATATCCCATTTAAGAGATGAATGAGAAGGAATTCATTCTCTCAGGGGTTTACTAATCTTTGAAATTCTCTGCCTTAGGAGCTCTGGAAGCTGGGTCATTGAATATTCAAATCTGTCTTAAACAGATTTTGCATCTTTGGGGTGAGAACATTGTGGGACTAGGCAGGACCATAAGACATAAGAGCAAAAGTAGATCATTCAACCCACTGGGTCTGCTTCACCATTCAGTGAGATCATGGCTGATTTGATATTCCTCAACTCCACTTTCTTGCATTTTCCCTACAACTTTTGATTCCCTTACTGATTAAAAATCCATTTATCTCAGCCTTGAATATAGCGTAAGGGCTCAGCCTTGACTGGCCTTTGCATTAAGGAATTCCCCAAATTACTACCCTCTGAGAGAAGAAATTTTTTTCCTCATCTCATTTTATATTTTCAGCCCTTATTTCTGAAATTATGCTCTCTGGTCCAACTCTTCCCCCAAGGGAAACACAATCTCCCCACATCTACTGTGTCAAGTCTTGTAAGAACTTTGTATGTTTCAATAAGATAGTTTCTTATTCTTCTAAATTCCAACAGCTGAAGTTCCAACCTACTCAGCATCTCCTGATAATACATGAGACATAGGAAAAGCATGGTCTAGTGCTATTATCACTAAACTTTTAATCCAGGAACATGTTCTGGGTACCCAGGTTTGAATCCCACTACGGCAGATGGTGGCATTTGAAATCAATCAAAAAAAAGTAAGAATCCACTAATCGCCATGAAATCATTGTCGATTGTTGGAACAGTCCATCTAGTTCACTAATGTCCTTCAGGGAAAGAAATCTGCCATTCTCATCTGGTCTGGCCTACTTGTGACTCCAGAGCCATAGAAATGTAGTCAACTCCCAGTTACCCTCTGAAATGGCCCAGCAAGCTATTCAGTTGTACCAATTGCTACAAAGTCTCAAAGAAATGAAACCAGATAGATCACCTAGAATTGACCTTGGCACCGGAAAAGACAGTGGCCGAGGTCGACCCTGCAAAATCCTGACATCTGGGAGCTAATACCAAAATTGGGAGATTTGTCTCACAGACTACTCAAGCAACCACCTGAGATAGTCATAAGTCATGTGGAATCATACCTTCAGGTAATGTCCCAAACGCTACCATCCCCATTCCTGGATATGTCCTATCCCACCAGCAGGACGGACTCAGCAGAGGTGGCGACACAGTGGTATACAGTTAAGAGGGAGTTGCCATGGGAGACCTCAACATTGACTCTGGATCCTATGAAGTCTCATGGCTTCAGGTTAAATATGAACAAGGAGACCTTTTGCTGATCACCACATACTGTCCTCCCTCACTGATGACTATGTAGTCCTTCATATTGAACAACATATAAAGGAAGCACTGAGGATGGCAAGGGCACAAACTGTACTCTGGATGGGGGATTTTAATGTCCACACCACCAAGAGTGGCTTGGTAGCAGTCCTACTGATCAAACTGATCAGGTCCTAAAGAACATAGCAGCTAGACTGGGTCTGTGGCAGATGTTAAGGGAAACAATAAGAGGGAAAAACATACTTGACCTCATTCTTACCAATCTGATAGCTACAGATGCATCTGTTAATGATAGTATCAGTAAGAGCAATCACCACACAGCCCGTGTAGTGACAAAGCCCCACCCTCATTGAGAGTAGCCTGCATCATGTTGTGTGACACTGTCACCATGCTAAATGGGACTGACTTACAATAGACCTAATAATTCAAAACTAGGCATCTATGAGGTGATGTGACCTAACAACAGCAGCAGAATTGTACTCCAGCACAATCTGCAAGCTCTTGACCCAACATATCCCCCATTCAGCCATTACCATCAAGCCAGGAGATCAACGCTGTTTCAATGCAGAGTGCAGGAGGGCATGCTAGGGGCAACACCAGGCATACCTAACAATGAGGTGTCAACCTGATGAAGCTACCAAACATATCTACTTGCATGCCAATCAGCATTAGCAGCAAGTGATCGAGCTAAATAATTCCACAACCAATGAACCAAATCCGACCTCTGCAGTCTTGCCACTGGATACTGCAAAGGCTACCAACCCTGACTACATTACTGCCTTGGTCCTGAAGACATGTGCTCCAACCTTGCCACTCCCCTAGCCAAGCTTTTCTAGTACAGTTACAACACTGGCATCTACCCAACAATGTGACAAACTGCCCAAGTATGTACTGCCAAAAAGCAGGACAAATCCAACCCAGCCAATTATCACTGTATCTGTCTACTGTGGGCATTCTGGCTAAGTTTGCAGACAATATGAAGATAGGTGGAGGGACAGGTAGTATTGAAGAGTTGGGGAGGCTGCAGAAGGTTTTGGACAGGTTAGGAGAGTGGGCAAAGATGTGACAGATGGAGTACAACGTGGGAAAGTGTGAAATCATGCTCTTTGGAAAGAAGAATAAAAGCATTGACTATTTTCTAAATGGGGAGAAAATTCAGAAGTCTGAAGTGCAAAGAGATTTGAGAGTTCTAGTCCAGGATTCTCTCAAAGTAAACTTGCAGGTTGAGTCAGTAGTCAGGAAGGCAAATGCAATGTTGGCATTTATTTTGAGAGGACTTGAATATAAAAGCAAGGATGAACTACCAAGGCTTTATAAGGCTGTGGTCAGGCCACATTTGGAGTATAGTGCACACTTTTGGGCCCCATATCTCGGGAAGGATGTACTGGCCCTGGAGCGGATTCAGAGGAGGTTCGCGAGAATGGTTCCAGGAATGGAAAGCTGAACATATGACGAACATTTGAGGACTCTGGGACTATACTCATTGGAGGTTAGAAGGATGAGGGGGGATCTAATTGAAACTTTCAGAATACTGAATGGCCTGGACAAAGTGGATATTGGGAAGATGCTTCCATTTCCAGAGAGCCTAGGACCCGAGGGCCTATCCTGAGAGTAAAGGGAAAACCTTTTAGAACAGAGATAAGGAGAAACTTCTTCAGCCAGAGAGTGGTGAATCTATGGAATTCACTCTCACAAAAGGCTGTGGAGGCCAGGTCTTTGAGTACATTTGAGACTGACATAGATAGGTTCTTGATGATCAAGGGGATCAAGGTTTCTCCTCTTACGTCTTATGGACTTATGGATATCAGGGGCAAAATCTCCAGTGGCTATAGCCATACCTGGTACATAGGAAGATGGTTGTGCTTGTTGAAGAGCAGTTTTCTTTGGCTCCAGGTCATCTCTGCAGGACTTCCTCAGGTAGTGAATTAGGCTTAATCATCTTTAGCTGTTTCATCAATGACTTCCCTTCATCTTAAGGTCCGAAGTGGGGATGTTTGCCAATGATAGCACAACGTTCAGCACCATGCACAAATCCTTAGATTCTGAAGCAGTCCGTGTGCAAACACAGCAAGATCTGGACAGTATCCAGGCTGGAGCTGGCAAGTGGCAAGTAACATTCTTGCCACACAAATGCCAGGCTGTGACCATCACCAATAAGAGACAATCTAACCACTGTCCCTTGACATTCAATGGTGTTACTGTCACTGAATCTCCCACAATCAACATCCTGGGAGTTATCATTTATCAGAAACTCAACTAGACTCACCACATAAATGCAATGACTACACGAGCAGCTCAGAGGCTAGGAATACTGTGGCAAGTAACTCACCTTCTGACTACTCAAACCATGTCCACCATCTACAAGACAAGTCTGAAATATGATAGAATACTGCCCACTTGCCTGGATGAGAGCAACCTCAACAAGACTTAAGAAGCCTGACACCATCCAGGACAAAGCAGCCCACTTGATTGGCACTGTATCCACAAGCATTTTCTCCCTTCACCATAGATGCTCAGGAGCAGCAATGTGTACTATCTACAAGATGTACTGCATAAATCATCAAAGACCCTCAGACAGCACCTTCCAAATGCACAACCACTTCCATCTAGAGGGACAAGGGCAGCAAATATATGGAAACACCACCATCTTCAAGTTCCTCTCCAAGCCACTCACCATCCTGACTTGGAAATATACTACCATTCCTTCACTGTTGCTGGGTCAAAATCCTGGAATTCCCTCTCTAATGGCATTGTGAGTCAACCCCCACGGTATGTGGACTGCGGGTTCAAGAAGGCAGCTCACCACTATATTCTCAAGGGCAGCTAGGGATGAGCAATGAATGCTGGCCAGCCAATGATGCCCACATCCCATGAAATGAATTTAAAAAAAGACCATCCTTATGTGGTATCAGTCTAACAAAACCTCCCTGAACTACTTCCAATACCAGTAAGTGTTTCCTTAGATAAGGGGCCCAATACTATTCACAGTATTCCAGCTGTGCTCTGACTACTGTCTGGTTTCGTTTTAGCAAAACCTCCCTACTATTGTACTCCATTCCCTTTGAAATAAAGGCCAACATTCTTGTTGCCTTCCCTAATACCTGCTAAACTTCACTGATAGCTTTTATGGTCTGTAGTTTTTTACAGTCAGAAAAGTGGAGCTGAAATCAAGACTAAATGTGATCATATTGAATGGTACAGCAGGCTTGAGTGGACAAGATGCTACTCTTATATCTTATGCAGTAACCAACTCTTTATCACAATGGCTATACATGGCCTGAGGCTGAAGGGAATAGGGTGCTTGCTGCCAAAGTGCTCGCAGCATTCTGCTCCTGAAATATTTTGAGGAAGTCACAAGTCACACGACACCAGGTTACAGTCCACCAGTTTATTTGAAATCACACAAGCTTTTGGCGCACAGGTCCTTTGTCAGGTGCAGTGAGAGCAGGGCACACAGACACAGAGATCAAGGACAGAGAGATCAAAAGAACACACAACTGGTGTGAGTGGAGTGTCTGCAGGTAAGCCTCTGCAGGTGACCAAGAGTGTTAGAAGTGAATAAAGTGTTTATAAAGTCAGTATCAGTGCTGTGCTATGATGACAATCAGGCAGAGCCATAGGAATATAAAAAAGCTGACATCTCAGGTCAGACGCAGAATTGTAGGCTTTCTTCACTCAGAGTTTTAACCTGGAATCAGGCTGGTTTTATTCTGAAAGCTGGAATGTATAAGATGCCACACTGACTGACTGTGACTACAAATTGTGTGTGTGTTTTTTTAACTAAATAAAATGTATCTGCAAATAAACAAACATCTTGGATGAAATGATCCCCCCTATAGATGTGTGTGTGTCTGTGTGTGTGTAATAAGTATTTCAAAATAGTACAAACTAATAAAGGTAGAGAGATCACAACAATTTATCAAGTTGATGGTGTCAAAACAGGTAAGTAAGGAAGATTTTACAGATACAGAGCTGTGTGGTGTGGTGGAGTCACCAGTAGCGCAACACGAACCCATGATCATGGTTGAGGCCATCTTCATGGGTATGAAACTTGGCTATCAGTCTCTACTCAGCAGTTCTGCTTTGTTGTGTATCTCAGTGTCCACCTTGGAGGACGCTTCCCCAAAGATTGGAGGCTGAATGCCCTTATCTGCTGAAGTGTTCTCCCACTGGGCTGGAACATTCTGGCCATTGTTGCATGGTGTCCATTCATTTGTTGTCGTAGCATCTGCATGGCCTCACCAAAACACCATGCCTTGAGGCAGTGAATATGGTGGGTGGTGTTCCCACATGTGATGGTAATGCCCATGTCAATGATCTGACATGTCTGGCAGGCATTGCCATTGCAAGATTGTGCAGTGTTCTGGTTGATGTTGTCCTGAAGGTCCTTGCTCCAAATTTTGGGTAGCTTTTTAATTAATTACAAAACTACCTTAGGCCACTGGTCAGAGATTAACGGAATAATTTGCAACCCAACATCATGGGATGGTAACAGCTGCCCGAAAATCAAGTACAGGAGTGTCACCAGGCTAAGTGAGATAATGACCCAGGAGGATTTTGAGACTGCCCTTCCCTGCTTGCTTGGCCACAGTGCAAGTTAAACAGTTATGGAAATTTTGTATTTTAAAACTTTTGGAAGTGTTAAGAAGGTTTCTCAGAATTCTTAAGACTTTAGAATCAGAGGTTATCCCACTGGCACATACAGGATTCTGAAGGAACTTGACAATGTAAATACTGAGAGGTGAATCTAGAACACCGACACACAGTCACCTATTATGGCAATGATCATTTAAGGCTGGGATAAGGGGACACTTCTTCGTTCCACATGTTGTGAATCTTAATTTGGAAATTAATTTTGGAAATCCCCTCCCCAGAGAGTTGTGATAACCATCACTGAGACAGGCAGATTTTTGGTGACTCAAAGGATATCAGAAGAGGACAGGATAAAAAAAAGATTTGTATCAGAGTGAGTTGAATATCAGGCAAAATGATATTAAATGTTGGAACAGAGTCAAATGGCTATACATTCTACTCCTGCTTCTATTTCATATGTTCTTACGTTTTTATGTTCTTTTTGTGCCCCTTATCTCGAACTTCTGGCTGCAGTTTCTTCCCTGCTAAAGGTCTTCCAGCTTTGAGAATCTTCTGCCTTTAGTGAAGTGGCAAGTGTGACCTGTGGACAATATTTATTAATCCATGCAAATTCAATATCCCAACATGGAGTGGAATAAGTGCCTGTTTTAACCCCCCAACACCAGACTCGTGACCCAAAAAGGAAGCTACAGCTCTGTGTTGTACTGTTGGGTTTACCAGTCTGTTTTTGAACAAAAGGAGACATTAGGCTATCATACTTAACTGTTAGTTAACCACTGGAGTGGCGTAAGGTCCCATCCACTGAAGAGATTCGCAGTCTGAAGAAAGGGCCTTGACAAGACAAATATGGCAATGCAGTACTCTGGTAACTTCTCTAACAGGCAAATAATGCAGACACATAACGCACATGAGGCTGTTGGACATTTAGCAGGTGTTCAATTTACAAATTATCATCATCGCTGTGTTGAACTGTTAGATATAGGATTAATATGGAAGAAGTAGCTATTTATGAATGAATGTATGAATTATTATTTCCCTCTAAGAATAGCAATGTTGTTATTTTGATGTCATGCACCTACTGGCCAAATGCTAACACAATGGAAGCACCAAAATTTAAGTGAAACTTCAGAAAAAGCTAGAACTTGACCCTAATTTGAAAGTTCGTGATTCAGAATTTAAAAAAGTAATTTTCTGTGATTGCAAAGGGACTGCATCTATATTACTCAGTCTTCTTCTAAATTGGTCTCTTTCCTGTTGTAATTTTTCTCCTATTTGTGATTTCTTTTTTCCCCTTCCTTCAGCAGAAGGTCAGTCTGAACATTTGTACCATTCAAGCCTGGGAATAGCTATTGGTAACCTCGTAGCCATCATTTGCTGCGGAATGTCACAGCTGAAATTGACCCACCTTAGCCCCAAATCTTCAAAAATGTGTTTTCACTGGTTAGTGGTTAGGAGTTAGAACATTGTCTAATTTTTCATCTCCCTCCTCGCTTTCTCCAACTCAGTTATAGCACTGTATTGTGCCAGATAAAATCATCCAATTCAGCACAACCTCTTTGAATCAAGCCTTCTTCATCTCTAGATTAACACCATCCATGAAAGAATAAATACTGACATTGCAGCAGTCGTTTTCAGCTATCAGTGTTTTCTATTCACTAATACAACTCTGCTTTCACAGTCCCAGGTCTGTGAATGTAAACCCTGTGATGCAGAATGTTGATGCAGGACATTTCTTATATTAAAATAACTCAGTGGCAAGGATTTTCAGGTGGAACATTTTGGAGAATTATGTCTGAAATGTTCCTTAATTAGTCTCTTGTTATATGCCTGGAGAAAAGCCATTTTATAAAATATCGAGTACTGGTTAATATAGGCCTCAGGTAGCTGTAATCACATGCTTAGAATTGCAACTTGCACCATTTTAAAAATCAAAATGTTATAAAAAATGACAACATAGCAGTTACAGCGCCAACACGTTTATATGACGTAGTCTGTAGATCAGCCATACTAGAATAATTATGTTTTACATGATGGCATTAGAATGCAGATAAGATAAATGATTTAAAGTTCCTATCTGGAATGAATTGAGTGCCACTGATGTATATGCAGTCAGTACAGTCATTCAGATACATTTCAGGTTATTGAATGTATCTGAATATAGGACAAAAAGTATACTTAAGATTTAAATAATGTTTTTGAAGAATACATTGCAGTGCATTTCAATAAACATTACAAAGTCATATATGTATTTTCTTTTTAATCCAATGCAACAGTGCTGAATAAATAACATCACCTCCTGTGCCGTGACTGGGTAAAATCCTTTAGCGCTTTTGGATGCATGTCGTGATGGGATTCAGTATGTGGCGAGAATCAAGCTATAAAAGTGGACTGGGGATGAGGTGAGACACAGGATTTAGTGGGATTTCGGATATTAGGTTGATGGGATTTGGAATATAATGGAATTTAATGTGTGATTTGAATCAGGATAAAGTGAAATTCAGGAAATGAAGGGAGTCAGGATGTAGTGGGAATTGGACTGTAAATGAATTCAGGTTATTAACGGATTTTGGGCAGGATGAGCTTAAGGATAAGGTGGGATTTGGAATGTGAAGGGATTCGCAATAATGGGATTTGGGCACGATGGGATTCAGAATATAGTGGGATTTTGACTGTGGCATGAAAAACAATTGCAATTAAAAGCAGAAAACCAGTTTTGTAGTAATTAGTAATTCCGGAGTAATTTGACATGAAATCCAAAAGCCTGGGTATGCAATCAAATGTGCAGTTTTGACATCACAGCATGTATCCTTTTTATAACAATCAAACTCCCCACATGAAAGCTGGTCTGCTTGACAAACTCGCTACCCTGGTCTATGGTGCGGCAGAAATGAGGAAGAAAGAGGGGTTAGGGAATGGCAGTGGGAGCATTTGATCATGGGTAATTAAGTTGGGTGGGCTGTGGAAAGCACTCCTGATTCATAAGCAGTGCTGTACAGGCACTGACATTATGGACTCAACAATGTTGACTTCCCTTTAGCAGCTAAATCCAAAAGGTTGGTTAAACCCTAGCTCGACAGCCTTATTTTGGCATTTAGATAACTAATCTCCCTCTCCTACCATGTCGCTGTTGCTCTGTCTTTGTTAAAATACCTGACTTAAACTCAGATTTTGTTCAGGGTTATCCCTGTACTTTACAGTTAATGACTTGTAGTTGGAGCTAGAAGAGATATCCTGTGTTGTGTCAGATAAGACAAAATGATTCAGCTCTCCTGTATCAAGTCAGTTTACTGTAGATGGTGCAATATATGAATTGGATAATTGCCATTCATTTGTTGCAACATTTGATTGTTTTGGAAGTTGATGCAGTGTTTTCATGTTTTCTTTTCACTCATGGTTGAAAGTTTTTTTTGGCCAGACTTTGAAAATGCATTAGAATTCTAGACAGAGTGATCCCAAAATGCAACAATAATGTCAAGCTTTTTTAAACAAATAATAATGTCATTTAAAGAACACTGGTGAACAGGGTGGGATTTTAACACAATGGCCAGAATCATCTGCTTTTGTCTGGCATCTGCCTTGCATGCTGAAAAGTTGGCAAGGCACCCAACGTGATGTTTTAGAGCAATTCTTGCCATGTTTTCTCTGATCGGGCAAATAGAGGGCACCAGAAGCTGTTATCTAAATTCAAATCCTGGATGTGGAAATCCTGGCAGGTCACAACCAGCAGCAGTACCACAAAGGTTATGGGAGGACACCCAACATCCTGAGGTACAAGGGCCTCCACCTTCCCACTTATTTAAATCTCTTTTCTGCCAACAGACATATCATCACATTGACCAAAAGATTCTGCCTGGTCATCTTCATGGTCACCATTATTGATGCTAACTTTTTATTCTAATTTTATTCGCATGATTTTGGTTTCCCAGCTGTAACAATGGGATTTAAACTTCTGTCTCCCCATCAAGCTTAACATTAGCAGGATTACAAAGTGCGAAGCTGGATGAACACAGCAGGCCAAGCAGCATCCCAGGAGCACAAAAGCTGATGTTTCGGGCCTAGGCTTTTGTGCTCCTGGGATGCTGCTTGGCCTGCTGTGTTCATCCACACTTTGTTATCTTGGATCCTCCAGCATCTGCAGTTCCCATTATCTCTGATAACATTAGTAGGAGGTTCCCTTTTATAAAAGGTTCTACAAAAGCCGGATCATCAGGATCGCACATTTTCCTTTTGAATATCTCAGGTATATATTCTAAAGGAGGTTGCTCAGCCATATTGAGCTGCTTGAGTATGTACCCTCTTCCTTGTTTGCAGCTCTGTAATTATGTCCTACTTTTGTTTATCTTCTGGAAGCGCCTTATATTCTTACAGATGTGTAATAAATTTGTATTGGTTGGACAGCCCTGACAGTGCCTCTCATTACTCCTTTCATTCTTTCTTAATGTGATTATTAATAATTATTACTGTAAAGCTGTTTTAAATCTATCAGTTCACCACAATACCACTTGTAATATGCAGGTCATTAAGCTTGCATTCTACTATTCATCATCCTGTTTTCAGTTTGGTAACTTCAGAATTTGAAGCACTCTGCAGTTTTTAATTTGGTTGTCTAGTTTTTTTTAAAAAAAGCTTGTAATGCTGTGTTAAATTTTTGTGCAAAGTTTTAAATTGTGTGACTGGCTGTTGTTTTCAAGCTTTCAAATCATGTTCGTTTGTAATATAATATCTCTGAACTGGGCAATTCCTTTTGTGTTTGGATAGTCTTGCCATTTTTGGCATCAGGATGGTAGCCTCCTGCCTTTTTCAGGGTTTCCCACGTTCTGCAACCAAGCAAAATGAAACTTTTCGCAACTTTCACTGTCAAAATTAACAAGCACTTCCTTCTGTGCAAATTGTTCAATAATGTTTTCCGCTATTTCTAAATTCAATCCATTTAAATCTTTTATTTCTGCTAACTTTTCTTATTCTGCTCAACTCTCACTGGATTTTTCTAAATAAGCTCTTTTCCAGTTTGAATAAATCCTGAGACCTTCCCAAACCTGCAGCCCTGGTATAAATCACATTTTTCGACCCTGTACAATGCAGCTGTGCCTCTTGGAACCAAATTTGGGTGGTGTTAATGCTCATTATGCGAGGTGAAAACTCTCCTTTGAGCTCCCTTGACTTTACTTTCTGGATTTTGTACTATTTTGATAAAGATGTATCCTTTTCCCTTAATAATATTTAACTTTATTCCTGGGTCCTTTCATTAATTATTCATGCTGGGCCAGCATATATTGCTGATCCTTACTTATCCTTGAGAAGGTAGTGCTGAGTCACCTTCGGGAACCGTATTTGTCCATGTGGTATAACATGCCCAGAACTCTGATAGAGAGGGCTTTCCAGGAAATTGACAGCGAATGAACAGTGATATATTTCAGGTCAGGATGGTGAATAACTTGGGAGGTTACTTACAGGCAGTAGTGTTTCTCGGTTTGCAAGTTGCTGTGCAAGAAGCACACTGCTTCTTCTAAGCATTGGTGGAGGAACTAAATGATTGCCCACCACCTGCACAGTGCTTAGTTGACGTGAATGGTGTCAAGCTTCTTGAGTGTTGATGGAGCTACATCCATGCTGGCAAGCAGGATTTATTCACATACCTGACACTTGCTCCTTAAAGAATCTCCTTTGTTAAGTATTCTATCCTTTACTAAGTGTGGTTAGACATTTTCTCTTCCTCCAGTCTCTTGCACCTCTTAAGAGCTTCTTGGTGAAGTTTTGACTGCATTGCTGAGCTTGCCCTGTTGCTGCCTGAACACAGCAGGCCAAGCAGCATCCAGCTCTACACCTTGTTATCTCGGAATCCAGCTCCACACCTTGTTATCTTGGAAGCTTTCCTGCTTCTAAGATGCTGCTTGGCCTGCTGGGTTCATCCAACTCTACAACTTGTTATCTTGGAAGCTTTCCTGCTCCTAAGATGCTCCTTGGCCTGCTGTGTTCAACCAGCTCTACAACTTGTTATCTCGGATTCTCCAGCATCTGCAGTTCCTATTATCCCTGTTACTGTCTGTCTCTTTTGGTAATAGTGTTTTATTTGCTGACTGAATATCTTGTTTAAATGGGAACATTCTTAAAGTGGTAAATTCAGTTCAGCATCTGGGGCCCTCTTGCAGTTTCTAAAGGGTCAGGCACAGCTCTGACCAAAAGAGGCAGGGGATCTGCTGTACGTTTGTATTTGTAACCTATCCAAACCAGGTGCTTTGAAGGTAACAGTTGCAGCAACTCACTATCTGGTTTAAAAAAATCATCAACCTTGCTATGACGAATAAGATCCGATTATGTAACCCTTTTACTTGCCAATAAGCAAGGTTTATAAATAAAATGTAGACAAGTTAAATTAGACAGTGAATCCTTTCATCCGTCCCATAAAGCTAACTTTCTACTTAGGCTGATTGTAGAAGACCCCCATTTGGCAGCTACAGACAAAATCCAGCCATCCTTGGGTTAAATTTGTTTCAGTCAAAGCACAGATGTAGTTTCAAAGTCGATGAAAATCTCTGGAGGCAACTCTGTCTTCCCTCCCCCAATCCCCTTGGCAATTTTAATATTTGTAAGTTATTATCCTGCTGAGTTCCTTTTTTTTGAGGAGTTTCCAGAACACTTCCTATAAATTTGTATGCAGACTGTGTTTGAGGTTGACATAATAAGCAGATTAGCATTTTGACAGTTTATTTTTAAAAAGCAGAAATGCAGAAATTGTTAGTTTCAAGCATTTTAAAACAATAAACTAATTAAATTTGCTTATTTTAACAGAGCCAATCCTAATATCAATAATAGTTTAGGAGAATTCTGCATTTACTATTATTGCCCAGTGGAAAACAGCACATATTGAAACACATACCTAACACATTAAAAATGTACATTATATTCAGATTGTTGATTAGTTTATGAGACTAATGCAAATGTAACTTTCTTCCTGCCAGATTTAGAATTGCATTATACAGTCATGTTGTATTTTTAAGGACAGATCATTGACAGTCAATTAACAAGCTTGATTGGTATGTCATATCATTCTTTTGAACTGTTAATGGTATGTTAATAACATTCTTTCCTTTGTGCTATCCCATTTGTGGTTTCTTAGTCGCATAGCTTTTTTTTATTCCAACCAACCTAAAATAAATCCTAAATAATAGATTATTAAGCACCTGTCTGATGCAGCTTGGGGAGATTTTTTCTACACTGGGAGTTCGCAGTGAATCCCTTTTGATATTGAAATTAAGGAGTGATAGCCTTTTTATTCAAATCATAACTTCTTTTGATGGTAGCTTGTTAAGAAATATTCAGTGAAAGTCTGACCTTATCTGGTTTCCTGTGGAACAGAACTCTGATGCTGTCTGAAGGTTCATAAATGGAATGCCAATGACAATTTGTTGTTGTCGTTTTGCTGTCTCAGCCCTCAGTTGCGGGTAGTTGATGTACAGCTCTCACTTTACCAAATAACCCTTCCAAGTAAATGATCTTCTGATTGATCTGATGGTTTCAAAGCACTGGGTACTCATTTATGGTTTGCAGTCATAGCAATTTAAGCTTGTACTGTTGCACTGAAAAATGCATCAAAGTTGACAGCCAAATTTGATGGACAGGCACAGTATCATGGGAAACCTGATACGGGAAGCAGCCTTCTTCGACATCCATTTTTTTTCAAAAGTAGGCAGTACTCTGCAATCGGAATTAAAAGGAACCGCCGAATTGTTGTACATAATAATAAATTTGAACATATTGGAGATTTGAAAAAAAGGAGTCTTCAAAACTTTAGGGTGAAAAGACTTGAATGAGGTTTAATCTGTACTATTTTTATGAATTAAAGCTGATGTAACAAAGTTTTCTTCGACAGATTGAAAGTGTGGTATTAAACTGCAGTAAAATGACGGAGGTCTTTTGCTTTATTCGCGGATTAATTCAGTTCTTGGCATTTCTTGTTCTGATTAGATTTCATCTGTTTTGAAGATCAATGAAATCTTGCTCTATACCCAGAAATTTGTTTTTTTTTGGTATGGAAGGGATAATCTTTAACTTGCGAAATTAAGTTTTTTATTTTCAATGTTTATTGCCAAGTTTTTCTGCACTGATAATATGTTCACGACTCTCAGTTGTTTTTAGGTCATTGTTTTAATCGAAGTAAGTTATTTGGATGATTCTTGAGGGCCTATTTTCCCAAAAATAATTGGGTATCATTCATGGTAAAAGATGATATCTTTCCTTGAGTTTTCAGAAACTTTGTTAATATCAACTTCACTTGAAGTCAGGGTTTCAGCTTTGTGCATTATAACTTCTCTTTGAGCTTTGAGTGGGAGAAGGAAAGACTCCAAATTTTTCATTTTGTTTATGTTTCATAATCCCAACATACAGTTGTTACAGCACCCATCCTGCCAGAACATTCAGTAACGCAAGTAACCATATGTACTGCAGCAATTCAAGAAGGCAGCTCACCACTGTCTTCTCACCTGCGATTAGGAATGCACAGAAACTCAGACCCAGGAAAGAATGAAAAAAAAGTTAACTGTTGGATAGTGAACCAATTTTGCTTTTTTCTGAACTGGCAGAGTGTAAATTAGTTTAAGCCTGCCTGTCCAAATTTGGAACAATTCACATATGAACCAACACACCGTTTGGTATGCAGTATGATCTTTGCAAACCGAAGAAAATGCTGATCAATTAATTCCATGTTGGATGGATCTGTATTTATGGCATGTTAAAACTTTCCACCAATACACAAATAACACCACCTTGTATTTCCCCTAATGATTTCTCAAGAGTTGGAATTGGAAGCCAGACAATGGCCAAAAATGGTTTGACAGTTACTTCTAGATATGGCATTCTTTAAGTTTGAAAAAAAGTCCAGGCATCAATTAAAATTTGTGATGAATGATTTTTTGAAAAAGGGCCTAATTTTAAAAGAACTTTACTATTATTCCAATTAGTTTTCTTTCAACACTATGCTGCCCTCTCTCCATTCTTAAATCAGTGATTTAGTGCTGATTCATGTTTTCAAGGGAGCTTGTCGTCATCAGATCCTTTTGCAACTCGTCATAAGCCTTAGAATCTGCTCTAAAACACTGGTATATTGTGGGAGAACATAACACACAAGTTCCTCAGTCGCGCTTGTATTGAAACTGAATGTTGTACCCTCTGTCTCCAGCTGATGTCAGCCAATTCACCACAGACTTGGGGCTTAAATCTTGTTGTTTGCAATAAGTGATCAATGGGAGTGACTTTTCTCAACCAAGTCATGAATTTAGAATCATAGAATTATACATTTCTCACTGCGTATAATAAATTTTACTAAAATATATTCATTCAACACTGGTAAAAGTTTTTAAGGAATGTCTGAATCTTTTTTATTTAATGTATCATGACTAATGAAAGGCCTCAAAGATATATTGAAGCTGCATGTCCCTATTATACCATGGTATGCTTTCGTCCTACTTACTATTAAGTGAACGTGATGATATACTCCTCAATTCATTTACACCTCACACTTGGAAATGAATTTATTTTGGTAAATTAGAAAGCCTACAGTAAACCACTTGATGTTAAAAATCAATAAATGCATTGAAAAAGGTTTGCCATCTTTAGTGATGATAATTTTGAGGCCTCAAATATGATAATTTAGAGTTGTTTCTTCTCTGTTTCATTTGAATTATCAGTCAATGAATTAACTGCAATGGATCAATTTGGAATCACAAAAAATGGGGAGCAGCCATATTGGTTCTAATCAATGTCATCTGTGGTCACAACCAATTCATTAAACATGGAGAATAGATTTATACTAAAAATAATCAGCCATGAACTCTCATATATCACTCATAATCCTATTCAGTCAATTGCATTCATCATTTCTCTTCCCTCACATGCTGTCTTCAGGTCCTTACTTTTTTCTGTCCTGGTCAGTTCCACTTCTGCGCCTCCATTAACCCTCTGACATCCCCAGTTCAAGCAACTACTGCCTGGCAAAATGAAGCTAGATACCTGCCTTCTGCTGAGGAACATGGGATGATTGCTGTCAAGTGAGGTGGGACATTGGGGAAATCCCATATGACAAACCTCAGCTTCCATCCGCTGCCTCCACATAATATTGCACAAAAGCCACAAGACCAATCTCAGAACCAGCATCAAAATGTAGTTTCTATTGAACACTAGCACAATGGACTGTTGCAAAATGACTAACAAGATCAATAAAGCATAAGAGATCTGATTAAAGCCTGGTCCTATTCAAGTCTTATTGACCTTTATTTTTAAAAACAATTTCTGATCAATCATGAAGCTGTCAGCTATTTTTTTCTCACAAAGAGAAGTTTTAAAAAAAGTTAATAGAAATCTGCAGCTATTAGTATTTCAACTTGGAGGAAAAATGTGTCTTTATATTGATGAGGATTAACACTTTTGTATGATTCCTGCTACACTCTAAACTGCCTTCATTGTGGTCATTATGACTACTGGAATAGCTGCCTCATTTTTGTCAAATAATGTTTACCATAGTTTGTTGCCTTTAATTGATTCGTCTGATTCCATGTCAACTTGTTTCTGGTGCTGAAATTTACGGTTTTCTGTAAATGAGCAGACCTGCCCTCTTGACAGTGGAGCAGCTGACACTTGGTGCATCATATCTGCAGTTTTTTTTTCCTGCATAACATTGACTTTTGTAAACAGCAAAATTATGCAAGACCTGTACAGGCGATAGATCTATGTTAATTGTTTTATATTCGAAGTATGCTTCAGGGTTATTGTATACTGTTGACAATGTTAACTCTGGCCCCCTTCTCACAATGGCTGAAAATCACTGTTTGTGTTTATGACCAGAGTAATGAATTCAGTTTAGCTCAGTCTAAATGCGAGGAGCCCAGCTCATGTCTTCAATCTGAGTAATCGCCATTGTAAATACCAACTTCAGAATGGCGACAAGGTTCTAGTTGAGCACTTCTGGAACCATGTTCAAAATAGAAGACAATATCTTAAACAAAAAGGAAGGATAGTGGTAAAGATATTGCTGATGGAAATAATTTCAAATTAAATTTCAGATTAGTTTTGATTAGTTCTTTTTATTATTTACTATCAACTCATGACACACATAGCAAGATGTTGCAACTCTTTTTGGAGGGCTACAGAAGAGAACAGGAATTCAGACACTGATTTAAAATAAAGAGGCTTTTGAGTTGTGATGAGGAAAAGTGGAGCTGAGAGTCGGGCTTTGAGAAGGCTTTTGTAAGTGGTAAAATAAATAATAAGTTCAAAAAAGTTTTAAAAGAATTCCAGCCATTTGAATCATTATAAAGATTTCTAATAGAATTTGTAATCAGACGAAAATGTTAAAGTCAATGTAGTTGGGACATAATGAAAGGATATAGGAGATAGGTGAGAAAGATTTGCTGACATGCTACTATGACTGTACAATATGATGAATTAGGTTAGATTTAGTGAAGCTGGAAAATCTGGTGATGAGAGTGTTAGAAAAGTTAAAACCTGAAAGCAGTGAAAAGTTGTGGTTTTCACAGAGATATTGGTCAGGAGATCAAAAATAAGTGGAGGGAATACCATTTTTTTACCTTTATTGACCTTTCTGTAGTTTTCTAATGCATTCTAAAATTACAAAATAATCAGTCAGGGGAAATATCTTGCTTTCATGTGAATGACCAAGAGTGAATGTATAATTACTGAGGGAAATTAATTTTTGGAGAGCGGTGGCATTTGATTTGCAAGTTTTTATTAACATGGAGTACAAACCATTGACATGTGCAGTTAGGATCTATTTTTCTCATGTTCCCCAAATACTTATTTACAGTTCGTAATTGTTAATTGTACTTAGAACACCAGTCCTGTTTAATCATATCCTAAACAGTTTTTCATTGAATAGAATAATAGAATCCCTACAGTGTGGAAACAGGTAGTTCGGCATAACAAATCCACAGCAATCCTCAGACCTTCCCAGCCAGACTCATTCCCTGTAAACCACCTAATCTACACATCCCTGAACACTACGGGCAATTTAGCATGGCCAATCCACCTAGCCTGCACATCTTTGGACTTTGAGAGGAACTCGGAGCACCCGGAGGAAACCCAAGCAGACGTGGGGAGAATGTGCAAACTCTGCACAGACAGTTGCCCAAGGGTGGGTTCGAACCCCAGTCACTGGTGCTGTGAGGTGGCAGTGAGAACCACTGAGCCACCATGCTACCCCATAGTAACAAATCAAATGAATTTAAAAACGTTCTTTCCTCTGATTGTCAAATTCTGTTTCTCAGATTACATATCATATGTTTACGATCCACTTACATTTAATGTCCCTTTATCCTTTATTTGCCAGAAACTTTGTGGCAGTAATTTGTCATTGAGATTTTATTGGTAATTTATGGCAAATAAATATGATGTTGTACAAAAATGGAAGAGAAAACAATGTCCAATAATTTCTCAAAGGTTTTGAAAACAAGATACTTGATTACAATTTGGAAATTCCAGCCAACAGTTAAATATTTAAAGGCTAATTTACAGATATTTTTTACATAGGTGTAAAATTGATTGCTATTACCTCAATAATTTTTATTAAGTATATGTTGACTACTCAGTACATTAAAAGAAAACTTTCACAATCACTGTGCCCACCACTGCTTTTCATTTGTTATAAGCTCTTCTAATGAATTGCTAGTTTTTTAATGTCAACTTTTTTACATCCACATTTTGTCTTCCCGTCTGGTGTTGCATTCAGCCAGTCTTTCATATCTCTGCCTCCTTTATTTCTGCTACACCAAGCTTAACGTGTTTGGCCAGACAGTTACAGACGGTTGTATTGTCTATTTTCAAATGGACTGTGTGTCTGATGTGGCAAGTGATGCCATTCTACTAATTTATACCCATTAGCAAGAACCGGTACAGTGCTCTGTAGAGGACAGCGATCCCTCTGACAGAAACATCCAAAGTTCTGTGATTAACTATACATGTGCGTACTTTGCTATCTGCTTTCCTTTACAAGAGAAATGGTGTGCAGGGTTATGGGGATATGCAGGAGATTGGCACAAGGTAGTAGAACTGGTACAGGGTTGATGGGCTAAATGGCTTCCTCCTGTACTATATCACTTCTTTGATTCTGTCATTCTTTGAAACTTCAGGATGACTTTCCCCACTGTTATTCTTATCACATATGCCGTAGCCAGTAACTAATTTTCTAATAGATAAGACTGATAGATCTGTAGATAAACAGAACTCACTCGCACACTCCACCCCTATTGCTCAACCACACTCCCATCTCTGACTTTTCATTAGTGTTCCTTTCCTTACCCAAATTACTTATGGAATTTGAATATTGCTGAAAAGAGTTTCTTTTTGTCTTACAGTCATGCAAGAATGCCACATCTTTGTGCTCATTTTAAATTTTGTATTCTTGCATTTCTACCTTCTCAGAAATATTCAAATAACTTCACGGATTTGTGGATCAAGTAAGTATTACCTCTGAAAGTAGCAAATTGCTTTTAGAAATTTTTAAGTCTTTCATTTTTTTCAAGTTTTCTTTCTGAATTTTTCCTCTCTCTTGATCCAGTATTTCCTCCTCTTTATTTCCTTCTCTGCACTTAATTTGACTCAAATTCACCCTATTTCCATCTCCATTGCTTTTCTGTTTCCTTCTCTACCCTTAAGTTTCATTGATTAAGGAGATAAACTGTTGGTCCTGTCATTCATCAAGGTCCCAGATGGCCCATTGACCTCAATGTGCTGTTATCAGCTCTCACTTCCAGCAATAAGAAGCCCTATTGTCATTAAAGACCAGGATTTGAATTCAGGTTTTCAGTTTTATGATCCAGTGTCTGTACAGCTAAAGCTACTCAGCTCCTCAAACAAATAGGTACACAATACAAAATGGGATATTGACTTAATACCAATTATGAATCACTGATTATTCCTTTTCTATAATATAATTGGTTAAAATAGATAAAGAGACACCTTGATTAATTTGTATAAATAGCAAACATTTCAACATTGAAAGCAAAACCGTTAGCTTAATAAAACAGTTCTCTGAATGCTGAGTGGATGAAGGCTTTTTCACATTGAGGTTTTTTAATGAAAAACATGATCTGATTTTCACAAGCTTCAACTGAAACAGCCTAATTAAAACCATATTATCCAAGAGCTGCAGAAAATAGTTGCTTGATGATACTAATTATTAATTTCTGAAATTGAAGTCATTGAATGAAGATAATTTTAGTTTCCATTTCATTTACTAAAATTAGTCTTTTGAGTGGAACACAGACATTCAGGATGTATTCACTATGTGGTTGTCAGGCTTTATGGGATAGACAATGTTCCTTTACTCACATGTTGTGAATTGTAATTCTGATCACTGTTTAATCTTTTCTGATTGTGTTTATAGGATAGTAAAAATTAATATAAATGGTCATATTTGCAACAGTTAGGACACTAATTAAACCTGAAGACCTGAGATTATTTACCAGTGAGGCTACAAATTTAACATCTCTAATCTTGTTATGAAAAGATTTTCTGTCTGTGGATGTCAGTACAGGTTCTTAGCCTGAGGTTCTAATTGATCCAGCCACTGAGGTCTACCCTAAAGTCATAAGGTCACATGGTTTTGCAAAAGCCAGCAATTAGCACATTGTCACTTGTGGTTATTTACATTGGCAGCATCTTATAAGCAAGTATTTGACTGGCAAGTCAGCAGGTCAATGGGTCTTATCTGAACTTGTGACCTATTGGGATAGCAGGGATAACTCAAACAGCTTGCAGCATTAATAAGATAAGTTATGATATATTGCAGATTAAACATACCCTCCAAAACAACACGTATTTAGCATGTCACCCTGGAAGAGATCACTTTTTCTAAAATGCCAACCAAAGAGATGTGTTGAAAATGCCTGGAATAGTCACTGCCAAAAGATAGACTTTCCTTTGGATGTGATTTGTAACACTATTCTGTCCCTTGAAGAATTCTCTTTTGGAAATAGCATCCAGTTTCAGAGTTACGGAAAGCTGTAGGAGTTCTCTTCTGCTGTTCAGACCATGTTATTGAAATACGGGGTTTATTTTGAAATTGTATCATAGATGTTATTTACAGTATGAATGTTGAGGAAGTGAAGATGAGAGAAAGGGGACCAAGAAGTTATAGGATGGAACAAGGGAGCAGAAAGATATTAGGAGTGGAAAATATGTACTGTCGATTAAATGTTTCTACAGGGAAGCTAAATAAGTGTATAAGACATCAAGCATTTAATTATTTCGCAGTAGACAGAACCTACTTTCATGCCTTATGTCATTCATTTCAAAATCAAACCTACTATCACAAGGTAAATTGCATATTTATGCTGTCAACAATGGTAGTTTCCATGGTAGAATTCACAGTCAGTAAAATATGCAATCACTGCCCACGACCTGTTTCCCTTCTTAGCATCTTTAGCAGCGCAAACCTCTACTTAACGCTTCTCAAAGCTCAGTTCAATTTTTAAAAGGAACAGTGGTTTACATCAGAAGACAAGGAGGCTATTAACAGAGGTTTGTGTTACTAAAACAGCTAATAGTTAGAACTGATTGGCATCAATACTATGCCTTTAATTGCAGCCAATTATGTTTTTCAGCGTGTTTCTGAAAATATTCCATGATACAAACACACTTCCAGGTCTTAAATTATGTGTAGTCAAAGATTATTGTGTGTGATGGAAGGCAAAAGAAAGCTTGAGGATATAATGCAACACAGTAAGGAGAGAACAGAGATTTAACCGTGACTTTGTTTTAAGAAAAAACTATTCCTGCATAACAAAGGGCAAAGTACTGCAGTGAAAAGTTTGCAATGTTGCCCTTTGGTGCCATTTTAGGTACAGAGGACATGGGTACAGATACTTCTAAGTGTAGTTACAGAGTTTTAAAACAAAAAGTATTGTTACGGCTTAAAAGAAAGATTGGCATGGGAAAAGTTGAAAAAGTCCAGAATGATAATAAGTACTTGAGTGCCAGTCTGTGCCTGCCAGCCCTAGAGCACGAGGCCGTGCTGGCCTCCATCCAAGACTCGCTCTGTTGCTGCCCTGGGAATTAGCCTGTTTGCTGCACTGTACCGCTGGACTCAGCCTATTCGTTCTGCTGCACCCGGCCTGTTCGCTGTGTTGCACTGCTGGACCTGGCTCATTGGCTCTGCTGCATTACTGGACTCAGCCCATTTGCTCCACTGCACTGCTGGACTCGGTCCATTCGCTCCACTGCACCATTGGAGCCGGCCCATTCGCTCCGCTGTACAGCTGGACCCAGTCCGTTTGCTCCGCTGCACCACTGGACCCGGCCCGTTTGCTGCGCTGCTCCCCTGTACCCGACCCGTTCGCTCAGTTGCACCGCTGCACCTTGCCCGTTTGCTCGCTGCACCCGGCCTGTTCACTCCGCTGCACCCGGCCTGTTCACTCTGCTGCACCCGGCCTGTTCACTCTGGCCTGTTCAGTCCGCTGCACCAGGCCTGTTCACTCCGCTGGACTCGACCCGTTCAGTCTGCTGCACTGCTGGACCCTGCCTGTTCACTCCACTGGACCCAGCCCGTTCACTGCACTGCACTGCATTGCTGGACCTGGCCTGTTTGCTCCGCTGCACCGCTGGAAGGGGCTGTTCGCTCCACTGTACCGCTGAACCCGGCCTGTTCGCTCCACTGGACTTGGCTTGTGCTCGCTCCACTCTTCAACTTGAAGTCAGGTCCCTGAGAATTCAAACAATTCCTACCACATCTGGTGGAGAAATTTGAATCAGTTAATAAAATAAGATCTGTAATTAAAAGTTAGTCGGATGTTGAGTATGAAACAGTTGTCAGTTAAAAGCAAAACATCTGGTTCATCAATGCCTTCCAGAGAAGGACATGCCCTCAGTAATGGCTATACAAGCCACTCAGTTTTTGGACTGCCACAAGATTGGATAACAAGAATGAAATTATACAATTCGCACAGACCAACTAAGGCACTGGAAACTACAGCAGCAAGCACAGCCCTGTTGATATTTGTGCCAGCATTGCCACAGACTAGACAGACAACCACATAACCTTGTCATATTTGCAGAATCCCACCTTACAGACAATGTCCCATTCACCACTATCACCATCCCTGAGTATGCCATAAACCACTAATAGGAGCATGTGGAATGCACTTGGAAGAGAGTTGCTCTGGGAATTCTTAACAACGACTCTGCACTCCATGTCACCATGTGCCATCAGGTCAAACATGGGCAAGGAAGCCTTCTGCTGATTAGCACGTGCCATCCTCACCAGTCAATGAAATGGTATTCCTCCATGTTGAACATTAATTGGTAGAATGATGGTAACAAGAAAACACTGGATGAGGGACTTCAAAGTCCACCACCTAAAATAGCTTGCTGCACCACTACTGACAGAGTTGGTCCAACCCTAATGGCTATAGCTTGACTAGGTATGCAGCAGCTGTTAAGAGAACCAATTTTTCGTTTGAAAGAGTCTTTTTCCCATTTCAGTTCACAATCAAAATACAGGTTAGGTGTAGGGAGGCAGTCTCCCGACACTGGGAGTCTCAGCCTCAGAATAATGAAGTTAATTTCAGGAAAGTTCAAATACTTGCCATTCAGCTTGTTTGGCCTTTGGTCAGCTTTGTTCAAGATCAGTAATAAGTGTCATCACTTTACAACTCACCACAAAATCTCAGTCACTGTGACATTGCCCTCAATTTTGACACTTCCTTAACATCCATAATTTGGTAGATGCTCTTTGAGATTTCGGCCTATTCATTGGATAAGAGGAACAGACACAATACAAACCAAAATAACTATGAATGCTGTGAATCAGGAACAAAAGCAGAAATTGCTGGAAAAGCTCAGCATGTCTGGCAGCATCTGTGAAGAGAAATCAGAGTTAACATTTTGGATCTGGTGACCTAATTCTGAGGAAGGGTCACTGGACCCGAAGCATTAATTTCCCGCTGAGCTTTTCCAGCAACTTTTTGTTTTTGAAGAGGAACAGACAGTTTAATTTGTAGCAAGTCATGCTATACGTAATCTTAGAGTTTGCCCTTGATGCTAATTAACAGGATCATAACAATTTCTTATCTCAAAATCATTCACATCTCATTATCATAAACAAGATTTGTACTTTTAAAATAAAAAAGTAAACTACTTTGTCCAAACTAGTGGATATATTTAAGCCAAACTGTCAAAGAAAATTGCTAATGTTTAGATACAAAATACATGTCTCACTTAATTGGATTCGTATTTGAGTGCAAATACGAAAAGCACTAACATTCCAAAGCATGTTGGAATGTTTTCCTTACTCACTTAATTTTAATAAATTTCCACTCTGTATATTCTTCAGTAGAAAGTTTGATTTGAGTTAAATTAATAAAGGTCAAAAAAAGGATGCTTTTTACATGTTAATGTGCAGTACCATTGTAAAATTAATTAATTGAATGTGCTTTTTTAGCTATCAGCATCTGGACTGTTGAACACAGATTCTGAACAGCATACATTATCTAACCCTTTAGGACCTGCACCACAGGTCTATGCACATGGTTTTCATACCATTCGTTGGCCCTGTTTAAGATTTTGAAATAGTTCATTCCCAATAGAGATCAACACGTTGTTAATGACTTTTATTTATCTTAGGTTGGAAATGAAATATTTTGTGCTGGTCAGATTGGATTGATTCCATGCACCATGCAACTAAGCAAAGGGGGTGTCAGATCTGAGGCTGCACTTTCGCTGAGCCATGTCCAAAAAGTTCTAGAAGCTATGAAAAGTGGAACAAATCTAAATCATGTCTTGCTGGCAAGCTGTTATGTCTCAGACAAGAAATACATCTCCATTGTTGAAAAGTTCTGGCAAGAAAACCTAAAAGAACACACACAAGAGGTAAGCAATAGTATCCTGTGTGTAATTGCATTTGCTTTATGGTCCATTAAGATTTTGAAAATAATAAAGATGAATTGCATTTCATAATAATTAATCCAAATTTACCTTAAGTTAGAAAGACTCATTCACCTATTTACCTACATTATTAATGATGTATCCATTTATGTTTCCTCAACTTTTTTTTTTCTAAATATAACTTAGTTTTACCATGTTTATGATAATGTAACCAACATGATTTCAGGCCTCTATCTCAGCGATACAAATGTCTCTGCCGTAAATGTTCAAACATAGCACATATTTGCATGTAACACAGAATGATTTTCCTTTAGGGAAAATACTTCAGAGAGAGATGAGCCAAGGACCTGCCAAGTGGCTAAAATGCTTTAGACAGTGAACAATTTTACATCCTAAAAAATGGGGTATGTTGTGAGTTGAGAACTTCGATCCAACAGAAAAGCATCTGCATGTGCCTCATAAAGTAGCAATTGCCAAAGGGGAACATGAGAAGTGTGTTTTGATACTTTTGCTTGTTGAAAGAAAACACTGTCTTGTATCAGGAAGCATGTAACTAAGGTAGATGTTGAAATATTCAATAGGTCACGGCTAGTTTCTGAGATGCTCACCTTTCCTGGTCTTCACAATCTTTTTTTGTGTGACTTTCTGACTCTTCTTTCACCTTTCTTCAACCAAGACTGTTTCATGGTTAGCAAAGATGCTAGTTGCAATAAACCGATTTGATTTCTTCCTTTTCCCCGATATAACGCACAGAGCATCTCACACTATTGGCACATAACCTAAACCCTAGGGTCTACGACTTTTCCTGTCCAGTGCTAACTGGATTTTAAAAGAACATTCAAGACTAGGAAGCTAGTTTAAATCTTGATCACTGAAGTCTAATATTGTAAATAAATGGGATGCCTCAGGGCCATTTTTAAAGGCATTCTACATGGAGGCTGCAAATCTAAATCACTTCTCATCTGTTAATTTGGAAGCTAAATTATAAGATTGACCTATGCTAACAGAGCACTGAAAACAATCAACACCACCATGCACTGAGGTTTTGGTGCAGTAGAGACTGGTCAGGGTATGAAATTTAGTCTCAGTAAGGATTTTACTTAAAGTGCATATTGTAAAAATACAGACTTTTTTTAAAATCCATTTATTTAACCACAAGTATTTGATAGTTAAAAAAAAACTTCTGCAATAGATAGTAATGCATAATTTATTGAAATGTTTCTCATTTTAGTCTAGTTTCGTTTTGTCGAAGGGAGTTAGGATGGCGATTGCTGCTGCATGAAGCCCTGCCTGTATTTCCAAAATTTACAGTTCTGACAGTTAACTTTTTTTCTATTTAGAGCATTTCCCAAGTAATTAATTAGGAGGAGGACCTAGCTCGTCAAGTCTGCTCCTTTTAGTCAGTACAATCATGGCTAACCTGATGACTGTATTCCCAACTACCCACAACAACCTTTCATCCCCTTGCTTGTCAAGAATCTAGCTATCTCTCCCTTAATCATTCACAAAGACCCAGCTTCCTCTGTCTTTTGAAAAAAAGCCTTGGTGAGTTACTGCAGTACATCTAACTTACCAAAGCTCCAGTGCCAACACCTTAACAAAACCATGATCTGTTTCTTTTTTAGATAGGGAGTTGCCCGTTTAAGACAGAATGGAGGGGCGTTTCTTTTAGAAAGAGCCATGAGTCTTTACAGTGCCTTTACTTTTATTCATTCATTGAATGAGGGCATTGCTAGATCGCCCACCATTTATTGCCCATCCCTGATTGTTCCATATGAGATAGTGGTGAGCTGCTTTCTTGAACCACAACTGTCGTTGGGCTGTCTGTAGAGACACAGCAGTTAGGGAGGGAGTTCCAGCACTTTGACCCAGTGACACTGAAGGAACCGTGATATATTTCCAAATAGGATTGAAGAGGATTTTAGGAGTGGATGTGTTCCCATCTATTTACAACCCTTGTCCTCCTGGTCGTAAAAGTCACAGATTTGAAAAGTACTGTAGAAGAAAACTCAGTGAGTTGCTGCAATGCATCTTGTAGATGGTGCACATTGCTGCCATTGTGCATTGGTAGTGGAGGGAGTGAATTTGGAAGATGGTGGATGAGTTGCCAATCTAGCAACTGCTTTGTCCAGCATTCTGTCAACTTGAGCAGTTTTGTCGGAGTTGTACACTATTCCATCATACTCCCGCATTTGTAAAGTCAGACTAGGGGCAGATGGGTTAGTGGTAAAAGTAATATCATCAAATTCCTAATTATGTAATTCTTAACAATGGAGTAAAAAAGCATGTTGTCTAAAATAATTGTCTTGGAAGTGTTAACATTCATATTACATTAGGTTCATTCATTCTTTCGCTGGCACAGTCTGTACCTGTCAAACACAAGCAACTGTTTTAATCTCATTTTCAAATGTGATTGAGCCTGTCATGGCTAGCCGGCCACGGTTTCTTCAACACCACATAAAGCATACTTTTATCCTATTCCAAGAGGGCATAATAAATAGGAACAGGAGTGGGTCACTTGGCCCCTCGAAGTTCTCCGCCATTCAATACAATCATTTCTGATCTGACATACTCCTCACTTCCACTTTCCTGCTCTTGCCCTGTAACCTTTTATTCCCACACTGATCGAGAATCTACCTATCTCAGCCTTAAATGCACAAAGATCCTGCTTCCTCTGCCTTTTGAGAAGAAGCCGAAGTGATTTACTGTATTACTGCACGACTACGCTGTATCTTAACTCACAAAGGCTCCAGTGAAAACTTTAAAAAAAGAGGGACAGGTAGTATTGAGGAGGCAGGGAGGCTGTAGAAGGATTTAGAC
The DNA here is from genome assembly GCF_030684315.1 of Stegostoma tigrinum. Taxonomy (NCBI): domain Eukaryota; kingdom Metazoa; phylum Chordata; class Chondrichthyes; order Orectolobiformes; family Stegostomatidae; genus Stegostoma; species Stegostoma tigrinum. The sequence continues at coordinate 64,772,291 of NC_081363.1, read as the reverse complement.
AGGTTAGAAAAGTGGGAAAAGAAATGGTAGATGGAATACAACGTGGAAAAGTGTGAGGCCGTGCACTTTGTTGGGAAGAATAGAATGTGTGCAATATTTTCTAAATGGGAAGAAAATTCAGAAATCTGAAGTGCAAAGGAACTTGGGAGTTCTAGTCCAGGTTTCTCTTAAGGTAAACTTGCAGGTTTAGTTGGTAGTTAGGAAGGCAAATACAATGTTGGCATTTATTTCAAGAGGACTAGAACATAAAAGCAAGCATGTACTTCTGAGGCTTTATAAAGCTCTGGTCAGACCATATTTTGAGTATTGTGAGCAATTTTGGGCCCCATACCTCAGGAAGGATGTACTGGCCCTGGAGCAGATCTAGAGGAGGTTAGGAATGAAAGGCTTAACATATGAGGAATGCTTGAGGACTCTGAGTCCATGCTAAATGAGGTTTAGAAAGATGAGGGGATACTGAAAGTCCTGGGCCTTGATATTTATATGCCTTGGTTTGCTGGGCATAACTTCCGTTACTTCTGTTTTTCAGTGGTTTGTATATCAGGTCCAGTTCAGTGTGTTTGTTGATGGAGTTCAGTTGGAATGCCAGGCCTCCAGGAATTTCCTGGCATGTCTCTGTTTCGCTCAAGCTATTATGAATGTATTGTCCATTAAAAAGAAGAGAACGGTAACCGACTACCCTTCCTGGACATAATGGTAGAATGTAAGAACAATGGGAATCTCCAGGCTCATGTACACAGAAAGACCATACATACAGACCAGATACTTAATCACAACAGTAACCACTCCAACACACATAAACGAGGCTGCGTCAGGACATTATTCAAATGGGCCGCAACACACTGCAGCAATCCGGAATTGCAAAAAGCAGAACAGGAGCACTTCCACAGAGTTTTTAAAAGGAATGGATACAAGAAAGCACAATCTGCTGTTACCTCCATGACAAACTACAAGAAGAAGACACAATACGGCCAGACACACTAGTCACCCTACCATACATCAGAGACATATCAGAGATGACCCCAAGACTACTCAGACCCCTAGGTATCAGGTGAGCCCACAAACCAAAAACCACCCTGCGATAGCTACTGACAAATGTAAAGGATCCCATACCCATAACCAATAAAACTAGCATAATATACCAAATACCATGCAAGATTGTGAAAAACATTACATAGGCCAAACTGGAAGAAAACTGACAGTAAGGATACATGAACACCAACGAGCCATTAAGAGACAGAACCAGTTTTCAATACATACGGACAAAGAAGGACGCAAATTTGACTGCGACAACACATCCATAATAGCACAAACCAACCCGAGACATGCCAGCGAATTCCTGGGGGCCTGGCATTCCCACCAGAAACACATTGAACTGGACCTAATATACAAACCATTGAAAAATAGAACCAGACGTGATGCCAACCAGCCCAGCAAACCAAGGCATGTAAGTAACAAGCGGGACAGAACGCCAGTGCTTCACTGGAGGCACACTGACGGTGATGTTACCTAGCAGGGTGATGAGACATTTGCAATCAAACATACCGGCTTGGTAAGCAAGTTTACAACCTCATCCACAATCTCAGCTATAATTCTTCGCGAAAAAAAAACTTCAGAGAAAGCAGTGTCAACATTTCAGGTCCAGTGACCCTATTCTGAAAAAAAGGTAACAAGACCCAAAAGTTTTAACTATTTTCTGTCCGCAGAAGGCCGCCAGACCTGCTGAGTTTCTCCAGCAATTTCTGCTTTTGATTTCGTTAGCCTTTCTGATTACCTGCTGCACCTGTGTACTAGGTTTTCTGTGTTTTGTGCCCACCTGTCCCCAATTTGCATTGTATTGCAGCTTTCTGAAGTGTTTCTCTATTTACATAATATCCTCCAAAATGAACAAATTTATTTTCCCACATTATACCCTATTTTCCAACTTTTTGCCCACTTACTTAATGTTTAATATGTCTCTGTATACTATTTGTCACCCTGTCACAACCGGCCTTTCCACCTATTTTTGTGTTATCTGCAAACTTAGCAATAGCATATTTGCTTCCTTCCTCCAAGACATTAATATGTATTGTAAACAGTTGTGGTCCCAGTACTGATTGCTGTGCAACCCCGCTGTTCGCAAGTCCCCAACCTGAAAAAGAACCCCCTCTCCCCACTCGCTATTTCCAGCCCATGAGTCAATTTTCTGCCTGTGCCAGTCTACTACCTACAACACTGTAGGCTCTTATTTTATGACTTAACCTTTTGAGAGGTACCTCGTCAAACGCCTTCTGGAAATCCAATTGCATCACGTCTGCTGCTTCCCCTCTTTCCATGCTTGTTGAGATGTCATAAAAAAATTCTGGTATATTAGGCAGGCATGATTTCCCTTGCATGAAGCCCTGCTGACTCTGTCTTGTTAGACTATGATATTCCAAATGTTCAGCAATGACTTCCTTAATAATTGATTCTATTACTTTTTCAACAATAGATATTAAGCTAATTGGCCTTCAGTTACCTGCCTTTTGTCTCCCTCCTTTTTCAAATAGTGGTGACAGTTGGTAGTGTTCCAATCCTCTGATACTTCTCCAGAATCCAAGGACTTTTGGAAAATAATGACCATTGCATGCACTATCTATTTTCTTTCATAATCCTAGGATGCAAGCCATCAGAGCGAGGAAACGTACCTGCTTTTAGCCCCATTAGTTTGTCTTATACAATTAGCTAACATTCACAAAGATTCTTCTTATTTGGGTTCCACCACAAGTCTAGAAACCACAGTGTTATCTTCTACTGGTTGCCCCCAACTAGTGGGTTAACAGTTGTTTATTAATGGACACGTGGTTTGACAACTGTTTGTTTCTGGACCAGTTGTTCCCTGGAGCTAGGCAAAGTGCTTTTGTTCTCCTAAGAAATCTGAAGCAGTGACATTATGCAGTTAATCCACCTGCCCAATGTAGTCTCACCTCCATATGCTACAATTCGGTTTCGTCAGCAGTGGTGACTGATCTGATTGGACAGTAACACTTGCACCTGTGTCAATTACAAAATCAACATAAAGTCCATTCACGTAGACAAGTACTGTCTCTTCAAGCCCATCTGCATCAGCTAGATGCCTCGAGTATTTTCTCCAAGAAGGTATCTTATCTAATGTTTGTATTTATTTTTATTGGTGGTACATATTCTATTGTGTCAACTTCTTTTTGTATGTATTTCCACTATTCTGAAACCAAGTCTTCCTTCTGCACATGTTCTGAAGTGACCTATAATTGTGCAAATGTAGCATTTTTTAGTAATGGCTATAAATTGTCCGTACCTGTAAGCACTTGTCATCCCATAACCCTGACACTGGTTTTTGTCAGATTTTTGTCTTGTTCTCTATGTAGGCTTGTCATCTCGTGAGAGTGTCCACACCTCATAAAGTTCTCTTTAGGTTGTTTGGTCTTCTCTCAATTTCAGCCTTCTGGATTTTACTTATAGCACAATTTTAATAGCCTTTTCGTTCGAAGAATTTTCCCTGAACTGTAACAAATTTGAAAATGTTTCATCAAGAGTTCCAACATCAATTCCGTCCTATGAATGCTGATTTCAAAGTTCCATATTCAAAGTTCCATATTCAAAGTTTTTCACTTGTTTTATTCATGCAGAAAATGCCCTAATCCCCAGTAAACTGAACTCTTCTGTTAAATCTTGCTTATTCAATAATTTTATTTGTTTCTCTACAGAAGTATTATCAAAGCTTTTAGAACATCTTCAAAAGCTACTCTCTTTGAAGTTCTGCCTTTGAATAACTTTGTCTGCAATTGCACCCACTGAATTGAATTTTATATTCACTTGCTCATCTTCAATCTTAGTGATTAATTTTTAGGCTATACTGTATCTTAAGAACTGTTACCTCCATGAAGTCCAATACTGTGTTCTGTATGGTCCTTTTTTAATTTTGAATCTGTGAGGTAGGAGTTTTTTTTTACATTTATCTTTAATATGATCATTAATCTTATGAGTATAAAGCTGTTTCAAATCTATTACTTTAAGATTGCTTCAGTGTGCTGTGTTTTTGTATTCACCCATGAAGTTTAAACTTGAATGACTGTTGAGTTTGTGTGCCTCTTAAAAGAAATGTTGCAATATTTCCTTTATTGTCTGTCTTCCTAACTCTCTATTTCTGTAATATTGTATTGATTTATTTTAATAAACCTTTAAGTTGTACTACTAACTGTTCTGTAATAAGTTGCTGCTGTCAAGTTTCTTTTTGCAATGCTGTTTCTTTGTAATATGCTATATCTGTACAGCTTACTGGCTTTCCAAACTTTTCAGAATTTCCCAGTTTTCCATTAATTAAAATAATGTTTACCCACTTACAGGGTTTTACCCATTTATGGCAGCTAAGCTAGATTTTTCCCATTTCCTCTTGGGTAAAATGAATGGTTACCTATCTTTCATGGTTCAAATCGTAGCGTAGTTTCTTTGTTGGATTAAATAACTTTTAAAAGTCTTCCTGCCAAAAGTGTAAAGTGCAGTCCTGGTTTAATTATTTTTCTTCCTGACTTTTCATTTTCTGTTAGCTTCTTTCACCAGATTTCTTTAATTTTGCTTATTTTCAGCTTAAGTAAGTTGTGAAACTTCACTGATTCAGTAGTTCTGGTCTAAATTTGTTTTATGGCTTTTTAAGTCTTCCTTGTAATTGTATCCCATGGAGCCAGCCTCAATGGTGGTGATTCTCATTGTGGAAGGTAGGAACTCTCTTTTGCACTCCCTTACCTTCGCATTCTGCTCTTTATATCATTTTCGTAAAGTTATTACTTTTCTCTTTAGGGATCTTTTAACTTAGAGCCTTCTAGAGCCGACAGTTGCTCCCTACAGAGGCACCTTCACAAAGGCTTTTCTCTCTTTTCCACATTCTTGCCCAGCTTGTGAATAAAGTTTTGCCTTTAACATACTGAACTTGTCCTTTTGCTGCTCCAATGACTGTTTCTATCTCTCTGTTGGTAACACATTTCACCTGCCGATGGCCTGTCTCCTTCAAGAAATAATGCTCTTGAATTGGTCAGCTCACTTGTATTTTTTTACTTGTCTGCTGGGTCTTTTGGATTTCTTCATAGTGTGGGTCATATCTGCACCTCTGCAGACACATGGTATTTTCCCCAATATGATAACTGCAGGTACCTTATGGTATTTGCTGTCCAAAGTAATTTGCTGCCACGTGTATTCTTTTGTCTTTGCTCTTTTGAAGCCTGTCTGTTGATTCGTAGGAAATGATACACTGTTCATCAGTAAAAAGGCTTATTGCTTGATCGTGGTAAGTACAACTACACTTTGTCATACATAATTAGTAGGATCTTAGGGAGCTGGTACAGATACATCCATTCCCTCCAAAAGTAAGAATAAAACTCTTCAACTTCATGCATGGACTGTCTGCAGCAAGTAGAATAAGTGCAACCAATGCAACATGAACATTAACTCCTTCAGAACCATTTATCTTATACTACTGATGCAGCAAACAAAAATCAGAATTCAGAATCAGTGTGATTTCTGCATCACATAGTTCAAAACAGCACCCCTCAAATAATGTCAAATTCTTTCTTCTACCTTTAGCAACAATTAAGTTTTACTGTCTCACCAGTGATTGAAATAAATAAGTATGTTTATTTCCCTAGTATGTTCAGAACATCAAAGGAGTAAGCCATTCAGTTAATCAAGTCTGTCCTGCCAGTCATATGATCATAGCTGGTCAAATACTTGAATGCCTTTTTTCTACTCCATGTAATGAAAAATCAGTTAGTCTCCAATCATATTCAAAGACAGAACTTCCACAGCCCTTTGAGGTAAAGAATTCCAAAGGTTCACAACTTCATGTGTAATCAGTTTCTCCTCATCTCAGACCTGTGTGATAGCCTTCTTATTTGTGATACTAGGCTCCAAAGCTACCTGCATCTACCCTGTCTACTACTCTGAGTATTTTGTGAATTTCAATGAGATCACCTGTCACTTTTCAAAATTCTGGAGAATACAGGCCTGGTTTATGCAATCTGTCCCGTAGGACATTCTTGCCATCCCAGGAACCAGTTTAGTGAATCTTTTGTTGTACCCTTTTTATTGAAATTGTATGTTTCCTGAGATAAGGAGATAAGACTACATACAGTACTTGAGATGTGATTCAAACAGACTTCTACAGATTTGAAGCAAGACTTCTACTACTGTCCTCAAATCTTCTTGCAATAAAAAAACTAATATTCCTAAATTCCTAAAGCCTTCCTAAAAGCTTGCTGCGCCTGCAAGTTTGCCCTTAAGTGACTAATGAACAAGAACACCTCGGTCCCTTAATTTCTGTAAACCTATTTAATTAGAAAACACCTTGGTGAAATGTCTTTCATTATCCCCTTTGGCCTCAGTCCATTTCCACTTCAAATGTTGTTAGCAGTTGAACGTGCTAGTCTAGTTTGGAAGGGAAGACCCTCAAATTATTAAATAAAAACCAAAAGAACTGCAGATGAAACCTTAACCCTATTTGTATTCCTAATCTTTCCATGATAATATAGAAGATTATAACAGCTTTATATACCAAAATGAGTAACGGATTCAAAACGGCGTGTTCTAGATAAAATTCTACGTATGCATTTATGCCACACACTAAAGCCGAGAGTGAATTGAACCCTGTTTTGCTGCAGATTTATAGTCAGTTGATATATGTTCAAAACCAGGTATTTTCCTTCTGATGTTGAAATCAGCACAAAAGCTTAAAATCAGTTGAGTGATAATTGACCTTTCAGCTAATTAGGATGGACTTGCACTTTAAAGACTCAATCATTATTTCCCAATTAACATTACTTTTCAAAATCAATGAATCTGAAACAAAAGTAATCAATCCTAATCCTTGTGAAACATACAGCTCGGTGACTGACACTACCGTCATCTCTCACTAAAACTTGCCTGGAAACTAAAATGGGAGACCAAGTACATTGGCAAAGCACCATATATATAATGTAATCTCTTCATAGTCTCATATATATTCCAAAAAGAAAATACGTTTTGTTTTTCAATCATGAAAATAACTTGCTTTATCCCAACTCTCAGCATTTTAAATAAAGTTTTAAATAAATTTTGAATAAATAATTCTAGTTACAATGTAAAATTAATAGTTTATCCACCTATATTATTGTAGCATTTCATTGTCCTTGAATTTCTTTGGACAAACAATTTTTCTAAAAAAGTAAATATTGTTATGAACCATGCCTGTTTCTGATGTTGTGCAGCCCTCTTGAGTTGCCTTAAAAATGCCCATTCTATTTGTAATTTAGCTTGTTAGCTTTTGATCATTTGGTTAAACAAAACAAAAAAGCCTCCAATAGAAATGGTTGTGTGTTTATGCAAAGCTTAAGTCACCTCTGAGACTGATTGAATCTGCAAAAAATGTTTAAATTGTTTAATAATGATTCACTTTTAAGAGGTTATTGATCGTGACAGCATTTTGAGGGCTGAAGATAGATATTTATTTCCAGAGTCTAGGTGCCAATACTACACCCAGGCAACAAGATTTCTATACTATTATGTCAGAACATGATGAAACGGACATTGTAAATTACGACCAGTATGCTACACGATTGAGTGAAAAAATTTTGCCATGTTGTTTTAAACAGCATTAGGAGCATCTTTAAAATTATGAAGAGACAGCATTGTTATTCAAAAATTAAACATATGCATGATTTACTTATGCCTGTTGCCTCTGATACAAGAAAGAAACTTGTGCTGTGTCAGAGATAGTAAGAACTGTAGATGCTGGAATCAAAGATAACACAGTGTGGAGCTGGAGGAACACGGCAGACCAGGTAGCATCACAGGAGCAGAAAAGTTGACGTTTCGGGTCAGGGCCCACCTAAAACATGAGCTTTCCTGCTCCTCTGATGCTGCCTAGCCTGCTGTGTTCCTTCAGCTCCACATTGTGTTAAACTTGTGCTGTCTTTTCATTTATATAGTTACAGATGCAGCCACTGTTACATGGACTGTTGAGTGGCTATTTGTTTGACTAGGGAACTCAAAATGAGAGGTGAACACGTATTCAAGTTATTCTGTGATGCTTGAAGTTAGTTTGTACCTCTGAACAGAAATGTGCAATTGACTGGGATAGATGTAGAAATGGCCAGAAGGAGCCTGGCCTCCACAAAGAATGGCTATGGCACAATAGGTGATTATGAGGGTGACAAGGCTTTCCAATGGCATGATAAATGCCCTGGCGGACGAGATGGATGTAGAGCGAGATGAGTTCTGTAAGAGGATGAAGGCCCCTCCCGACTGACCCTGTGAAGGCAGTAGGGGTAGAAAGCCATCTGATACTTGCTAATAGTTTAGCCCTAAGGACCTAGACACAATGCAGATGATTCACTATGAAAATCTGACATGTATGTGTTACTCAGATTGCATTCTATGTATTTGTATGATAATGACGGGAAACCTGGTCAGTTAGCATAGTTGCTTTGATGACTAGAGTGTAATGCAAAATGACATCAGTGGCATGGGTTCAGTCCAAGTTGTGGCTGTTGGAGCTCATGGAAACCTGGCTCCTCAACTGTGGATTACTGATTATAGAGTGGCTTCTCCTTTCTCTCTTTTTCTCTGATGAATGAAGAGGAATGTCGATGCTCTTTTTTTGGATTATGGCTAAATTATTTACAAATTAGCACTTTGTAACCTGAACTAGATGTTTATACCTTTTGCAGACATATATTTCAATCTCTGTGGACAGACTGAACAGTAGTCAGTGAGACCAAAGCTGTTATTATTTAATAAAGCCTCTGATTGTACATTTTTAATGAACTTCAAAATAGCGGTTATAATCAAGGTGGACTGGCTTAATTCTATGAGTGCCGTTGGTCATTGCATAATTACCAAGTTAAAACTTATTCCTTGTTTCCATACATCTTTGTGACACGAAGGAAGGTCGCTGCTTACTGCCCTCATTTAGAGTCAGCATCTTCTGGGCTTGACTGCCTTACACTTTACTGTTTCAAAATCCTGATCTACTGCTCATGTCTCTGTATCTGTATTTCATCTGCTTTTCACAGCTAGGAAAGGATTAAAAGCTTTGCAATTCACTGCTTTTGAATCTTGCCCCTTGACTACTAAGACAGGTTAACAAATTGCATATTGCTTACAGTCTATTGGGAAAGCAGCCTGGAAGCTGGCTTACTAGCATCTTAACTGCCTACCATTTTGGAGGTATTACTTTAAACCTGTGTGAATATCTTGATCTACAATAAATCCTTGCTTTGAGGTACCATGCTTTAAATCATTGTTTTTAACATTGAGTGGTTTTTATGGCTGGAATGCTCAAGTTCGTTCTTCGGTTTTAATTTGACGTTATTTTTGGTTGCTGTCATTTGTCAATGCTGTGCATATTTCAGTTCATTATTTTTGCATTGTCACTAAATAATGTCATTTTACATCATTTCACGCTACCGTTTCACACTGGTTTGGCATCAGGTCCCATGCACTGACCAATATCACTGTGAATCGAGTCCATGGGAAGAGGTATTTGATTGTACCTGAATGACACATGCGTTTTATCTAAAACTCTGAAGCAAATTTTTCCAGATAAATGTCCAAGTAAACAATATACTGTTGAAATAAGTAGTAGAAATGTGGACTGCTCAGTTCTATGAAACAAAGAACCATTCCTTGATATAGGAAGGTATTTTAATCATGGAGCCCCAGTTGCACCTGCTGTGGAGTCTGAGGCTCTGCATCTGAGACAGAGAGGCCATTTTAAAGTCTTTGAGAGAGATACATCATTTGCTATTGTGCAATATATAGATAAAAATGCTTACTTGTCACAGGGTGAAAATTCAGTGTGCAGTCCTAAACCTGTAAAGTCCTAATTGTAACTTTCTGATTAAATTTGGAGTCTATTGTGTACAGTACATTAGCAGCTAAACCAGCGAAGCCATGTTGAAGCTAGTGAGAGAGCATCAAGGTGCTAATTAGTTAAAGTCACCTCAACTGAAACGCTTTGAGGTTGTCCTCAAACCATTTCTGAAGAGGTTAGATATCTTCACGCACACATGGTGACTGACTAGAATAGGAGATGTTTCATTCAAGAAGGCAACAAACACAAAAACCTCAGCAGTTTTGTGCACAGATGAAGTCAAGGTGATGGAGAGAGTGGAGGATTTGCTGTACAACTCATCTGAGTGACTGTCCAAAGAACACCTATCTCACCTATGGCAGACTCTGCAGATCTTATCAGCATCTCAGAACCTATTGAACCAGTATGGAAACAAGTCATTCTTGAACTCCAGGAGGAAATACAGACTTATTGAATTTAAATTTATGCATTGCTTTTCTATTTATTGAATTATTTTGATATTCTTCAAATTTCTGAAACTTTATCTTTGCTACATTACTGGAAGTATGCTGGAGTGTTGTAGAGATCTTCTCATGAATTCTTGGATTTACTAGAGAACATTGCTGCATCCTTTACAATGGGATGGGAATAAGGACAGCAGAGTAGGTGGCCTGTCCATACAAAGATTGCACCAGGCATGAGGGCAGCAGGGGCAATGCCACAGGATCTGCAGAAAGATGAGTTGGTGCAGAGGCTGCAGAGAAAGCAAATTTCATGCCATGCTCTCTGCTGAGTTGGAACTGAACTTCCTCTCACTCCTTGACAGGAGGCTGTCTGGCCTTTCAATCAATGCATCCAAGTGCTCAGTGTGCGTTCCTTTCATGCGCTATGCTTTGAGGTGCCATCCAAATCCCATGTAACATAACTCATCTGTGATCCCGTATTCTGAGCTGACAAATAATCCATTCTGGACAACAAAATGTGAGGCTGGATGAACACAGCAGGCCAAGCAGCATCTCAGGAGCACAAAAGCTGACGTTTCGGGCCTAGACCCTTCATCAGAGAGGGGGATGGGGTGAGGGTTCTGGAATAAATAGGGAGAGAGGGGGAGGCGGACCGAAGATGGAGAGAAAAGAAGATAGGTGGAGAGAGTATAGGTGGGGAGGTAGGGAGGGGATAGGTCAAGGAGGTGGGATGAGGTTAGTAGGTAGATGGGGGTGCGGCTTGGGGTGGGAGGAAGGGATGGGTGAGAGGAAGAACAGGTTAGGTAGGCGGAGACAGGTTGGACTGGTTTTGGGATGCAGTGGGTGGGGGGGAAGAGCTGGGCTGGTTGTGTGGTGCAGTGGGGGGAGGGGACGAACTGGGCTGGTTTAGGGATGCAGTTGGGGAAGGGGAGATTTTGAAACTGGTGAAGTCCACATTGATACCATTAGGCTGCAGGGTTCCCAGGCGGAATATGAGTTGTTGTTCCTGCAACCTTCGGGTGGCATCATTGTGGCACTGCAGGAGGCCCATGATGGACATGTCATCTAAAGAATGGGAGGGGGAGTGGAAATGGTTTGCGACTGGGAGGTGCAGTAGTTTGTTGCGAACTGAGCGGAGGTGTTCTGCAAAGCGGTCTCCAAGCCTCCGCTTGGTTTCCCCAGTGTAGAGGAAGCCACACCGGGTACAGTGGATGCAGTATACCACATTGGCAGATGTGCAGGTGAACCTCTGCTTATTGTGGAATGTCATCTTGGGGCCTGGGATAGGGGTGAGGGGGGAGGTGTGGGGGCAAGTGTAGCATTTCCTGCGGTTGCAGGGGAAGGTGCCGGGTGTGGTGGGGTTGGAGGGCAGTGTGGAGCGAACAAGGGAGTCACGGAGAGAGTGGTCTCTCCGGAAAGCAGACAGGGGAGGGGATGGAAAAATGTCTTGGGTGGTGGGGTCGGATTGTAGATGGCGGAAGTGTCGGAGGATGATGCGTTGTATCCGGAGGTTGGTGGGGTGGTGTGTGAGAACGAGGGGTTCCTCTTGGGGCGGTTGTGGCGGGGTGGGGGGGGGGGGAGGCGTGTTGCGGGAAATACGGGAGACGCGGTCGAGGGCGTTCTCGATCACTGTGGGGGGAAAGTTGCGGTCCTTGAAGAATTTGGACATCTGGGATGTGCAGGAGTGGAATGTCTTGTCGTGGGAGCAGATGCGGCGGAGGCGGAGGAATTGGGAATAGGGGATGGAATTTTTGCAGGAGGGTGGGTGGGAGGAGGTGTATTCTAGGTAGCTGTGGGAGTCGGTGGGCTTGAAATGGACATCAGTTACAAGCTGGTTGCCTGAGATAATGTGGTATACTGTATCCATTGTACCCGGTGCAGCTTCCTCTACATTGGGGAAACCAAGCGGAGGCTTGGAGACCGCTTTGCAGAACACCTCCGCTCAGTTCGCAACAAACTACTGCACCTCCCAGTCGCAAACCATTTCCACTCCCCCTCCCATTCTTTAGATGACATGTCCGTCATGGGCCTCCTGCAGTGCCACAATGATGCCACCCGAAGGTTGCAGGAACAGCAACTCATATTCCGCCTGGGAACCTTGCAGCCTAATGGTATCAATGTGGACTTGACCAGTTTCAAAATCTCCCCTTCCCCAACTGCATCCCTAAACCAGCCCAGTTCGTCCCCTCCCCCCACTGCACCACACAACCAGCCCAGCTCCTCCACTCCACCCACTGCATCCCAAAACCAGTCCAACCTGCCTCCGCCTCCCTAATCTGTTCTTCCTCTCACCCATCCCTTCCTCCCACCCCAAGCCACACCCCCATCTACCTACTAACCTCATCCCACCTCCTTGACCTGTTCATCTTCCCTGGACTGACCTATCCCCTCCCTACCTCCCCACCTATACTCTCTCCACCTATCTTCTTTTCTCTCCATCTTCGGTCCGCCTCCCCCTCTCTCCCTATTTATTCCAGAACCCTCACCCCATCCCCCTCTCTGATGAAGGGTCTGGGCCCGAAACGTCAGCTTTTGTGCTCCTGAGATGCTGCTTGGCCTGCTGTGTTCATCCAGCCTCACATTTTGTTGTCTTGGATTCTCCAGCATCTGCAGTTCCCATTATCTCTAATAATCCATTCTGTCTCTCTGGCCAGGCTGGAGGTCAGGACATACCTGGATCACTCACAATCTTATGCAAATAACTCTGTACTGGCTTCTGAGATTCGTGTTATGTCAACATCCAAGTTGGTGTCTACAAATATTAGAACAATTGCTATGCTTCATTAGGATTATATTGTTGCTTTCTTGCTTTTTCCTGTGGCTACTGTGACTGGAATGGTAACAGTCCTAAGGTAGTTGGAAGCAAGGGCTGAGATGGAAAGATTGGTGTGAGGGGGCAGCTGCAAACAGATCTCTAGGTAGCCAACCCCTAGTGGCCAAAGTTACAGGCCCTCCAGTTTTTGCTCCCTTTTCATGGGGAAGTGCTTAGACTGCAGAGTATTTCCCTACATAAGTTGGCAGTGAATCCTAGATGTACCCAATACACCTTGTTATTGTTTGGTTAACTGTGTAGCCACAATGATATTTTACTTCAAAGTAACATACCTCTAATTTTTTAAAAAAAAGTTTCCTTTTCTAGGATTAAACAGAAAGGACTAGCTATTTATATGATTGTGTTTGTACTAGGAGTTCTGAGTCTGTCGGTGAAATGAGAATCTGTGTAACACTGTTTTTGTTCTCAGACTATAGCTGTGTCTTCTGCTGTTATATTTCAGCTCTCTATAATATTCAGAATTCTTGGCTCTTGAAAATCATATTTAAAAAATTGGAATATGTAAATGTGTAAATGATCCAAGTTTTAGTTTTGACCAGATATAACTTCACTACCACTTATCAAATAACGTCTCATGCTGCTTGGCCTGCTGTGTTCATTCACTATTGTCAATTACCTTACTTTTCAGTAAAATATCACAAATATGTAGAAGAAAATGGGTAAACCCATATACATTATTGATATTACAAACTTAACCACTGGAGACTCTGAGAGACTTCCCATGGGACATCTGATCCCTTTCTTTTGTGTTGTGTAAATTGTCTTGAGAGGTTCCCATAAGTTGATCCTTCCTCCACTTGCAACCGTTACCAAGATTCTAATGAAGTCTCACCAAAGAAATATGACAGCAACTGAGAACTGCCAAGGGCAGAAAATACTTTAGGCATGAACCAAATGAGCGTTAAATCAGGTATTGGTCCATAGTGCATACAGAGAAATGTTTAACAAGTAATAACCTTAGCTGGAAATGTAGCAATTTGAGATTTGTGAGTATGCTTTGTTTAAAAGCTGCCAATTAGCCACTGATGTGAGGTGTCTAGCACGAAATTTGCTTGATTTAATTTATGTCATTTTTCATTCTTATGCTTTTACTGATGCAGCTCCTCTGGTCATTGTCATTTCTAAAGGTCTTATTATAATCCATGTGAAGTATGACAACGAATTCAAAAGACGTAAGAGTACTTAGCTTTTATCTAGTGTGCAGTATATTTGATTTCCCTGGGGTCCAGATAAAACCAAAGTTTTGTATTCTTTTGAAGCAGTTGTAATGAAGATATTTAGTAGAGGTCAAATGCAGCACTCTCAAATCTACTATTTTTCCTTGAGTCATGGGCAGTCATTTTTAAGAAAAAAGAACTAATAAAATAAACTGAGCCCAAATCAACATGTCATGTGCCATTATTTCAAATAGCTTTTCCAGGCTTAAAATTTTATAAATGGCTAGACCCCGAAGAGATGTCTTCCACGCTGCTATGGGAGGAAAGGGAGGGGACTTTGAACTTAATTTTCAAATCCTCTATAGCCACAGGAGAAGTGCCAGGGAACTGGATTGGAAGCCAGGATTAATCAGTGATAGTCAGCATGGCTTTGTCAGGAGGAAATCCTGTCCTACAAACTTGATTGTATTTTTCAAACGGGTGTGTAGATGAGGGTGGTGGAATTGATGTAGTCTGCGTGGACTTTGTGAAGGCTTTAGACAAGTTTTTGCATTGGACACTGGTTAAGGAGGTAAGACTCCATTGGATCAAAAGTAATATAGCAAATTGGCTGCAAAATTGGCTTTTTGGCAGAAGGCAAAGGCTGCTGATCAAATATTGTTTTTGTGACTGGGAGTCTGTGTCAAGTGGCATTTCACAGTGTTTGGTACTGGGTTCCCTGCTGCTTATAGTGTATAAGATGAACAACAAATAGCTTCTTTAAATACATGAAAAAGAGGCCAAAGTAAACCCTGATTCCTTAGAGAATGAGGCTAGGGAAATAATAATGGGGACTCAGGGAAATGGCAGAAGAGATGATGACATAGTTTGCATCAGTCATCATGATAGAGGACACCAATAGCATTCTAAAACAACTAATCAACCAAAGGCAAAAAGAACAGACAAAATAAATGCAATAACTATTATGAGAGAAAATAGATGCTGGAAACTAATGCTGCTAAAGATTAATTTCTCCCCTGGACATGATGAAATTTATCCTAGGATGTAGCTGCATAAATAATTGATGCAGTAATTTTCCAGTAAACATTACATTCAAGAAAAGTGCCAATGTCAGGCCTTTGTTCAAAAAGTGAAGGAGGCAGAAGAACAGTTAACTGTAGACTAGATAGTTCAAATCTGTCAGCGCGAAAATGTTAGAGTCTGGTATAAATTATTTAATAGGAGAACATTTAGAAAGATTTAACATAAGCAGAATAAGCATGGCCTTATAGAAAGGTTGACATTTATATTTCGAAGGGAGTGTTGTGTGACAATAGGGACATTGGCAACAGTCCACAGAAAGATTCACTAGATTGATCTTGCGTATGGAGGGATTTTCTTAGAAATTGAGTAGGTTATGCCTGCACTTAGTAGAATTTAGAAGAATTGGCAGTGAGCTAATTGAAACATGCAAGATTCTTGAGGGGCTTGAGAGGATAAATGTTGGGATTGTTTACCATTGTGGGAGAGTTTAGGACCTAAAGGCATATCACAGTCAGGACAGAGCAATCAATTTTTGGAATGCATCATCACAGAGGGCTATCGAGGTTGGGTCATTAAGTATGTTCAAGGTTGAGAGAGACTGATTTTTAATCAGTAAAAGAGTAAAGGTTTTGGGAGAAAGCCGGAAAGGATTATCAATGACTGAATGAACAAGTTATGCTCCTACATCTTATAGTTTTATGTTAATGATTGACACACAAATCTAGGAGGTTTGATCAGTAAGCTTGTAGATGATGCAAAAACCTGTTGGGTTTGTAAATAGCAAGGAGGAAATCCTACCGGATGATGCAGGTGGGCTGGACAGATGAGTTGAACAGAGCCAAATGGAATTTAATCATAGTAAGTGGTAGGGCTAACAAGGCAAGGAATTCAGGTGAGTGATCAGACCCTGGGAAGTATTGAACATATACCTTGGTATATATGTTCATGGATCATTGAAAGACCAGGACAGATAGAAACAAGCTGGTTAACGAGGCATATCAACCATTATTAATCAAGGTATTGAACACAGGAGAGGGACATCATAATGGAACTGTCTAAGAAGGTAATTAGGCCACAGCTGGAGTACTATGTGCAGTTCTGGACGTTACACTAAAGGAAGTGTGTGATTGCACTGGAGAGCACACAGAGGAGATTTGTTAAGATGTTGCCCACAGCATCATTTATGAAGACAGTCTGGAACTCTCAATACAGTTCTTTTTGGGAAAGTAAATTTTTGTACCATGATAAGTTTAGCATTCTGTTGATTGGCCCAGTTTGTTGAGGATCTTTATTGGGGCTGGGCTGATGGCAGATTTTGCACTGAGCACATAACCCAGAGGCAATGGAGATTTGATGACTGATGACAGCCGTGAAATAAAGAGGAGATGATGGAGAGATGGGAAATTCTTGGATATAACAGTGGTTACAGTGTAGGGAGATTAGAGTCCTTACAGAGGTTAGGGTGGAGAGGTCAGCAAAGTAGATTGATGATCGTGGGTCTGGTTGTAAAGGAGGCCAAATAATCTGACAACGACCCCATGAGCAGGGAAGCAGAGAACTAAAACAAACAAAAACTTAAACTGCTGGAGAAACTCAGCAGGTCTGACAGTACCTGCAGAGAGAAAGCAGAGTTAATGTTTCAAGTCCTTCTGCAGCATCCACAATTATTTGTTTTATCACATAAGCACTTACACATAATAGCCTGGGGAAACGCTGCATCTTGCCCTGTCTCATGAGCAAGGCTGGATGGCTGCTTGATGAGCTAACCCTTCCTTGCTCCCTTCAAGCTGCTTGATTTCCTGGGCTCTGGGATTAAAAGCTTGAAATCTAAAACACAACTCATATTTGAGGCAAGCAACCATGATTAAGCATTTAACTTACTGACCCACCTTTAAAAATCAGGTTCATCACTTGCTTCCATCTCCATTCTCCCTCATAGACTGAGGTGACATCCTACTTTTTTTTTAATTTAACCTGTTTTTCTAATCGCCTGTTCAGAGATGTCATTATACCACCCCTGGAGCAAGTGCGACATGAACCAGCCTCCCAATCCAGGAGTAGTGACACTACCACTGTGCTATCACTCAGCTGCTCCTCTGGATAGTTTATGCCTCATTCTCACCAAGCTTTGGGGAAATTGTTCTTTTTCCTGAATTCCCCATTGGTTATCTTGGCGACTAACTTGTATTGAAATGCTGTAGTAGTATTTTTTTCTCTTTCTTTCTATCTTTGTCTTTTTTTTCCTCTCTCGTTACCTCGACCTTGTCTCTCCGTGAGATGAAAAATGCCTGAACAGCATTCCCAATAGATATGACCTTGTAATTTTTGGTGTCATCCTTTAAAATCTTTATTGTACTCTCTGCAATATTTCTGTATATTCATAGACTGAGAACCAAGTGTATTCACCAGCTGCCAAGTATAGTGAAACCAAGGCTCAATCCATGACAAAAGTAGATATAGCCGGAGAAACTCAACAGGTCTGGCAGCATCAGTGGGAAGAAAGCAGACTTAATGCCTGAAGCCTAGTGACTCTTCAACAGAACTCGAAGTATTAAAAAACCTTGCATTGTACATCTCCCTTAAACTTTACTCCTCTCACCTTAAACTTATTCCCCCTAGTATTTGATAGTTCTGTCCTGGAGGGAAAAATATCCAACTATCCACCCTATCCATGCCTCCCATACTTTTACACTTCTACCAGGTTGCCCTGTCAGCCTCTGACTCTCTAGCGAAAACAATCGAAGTTTGTCCAATCTCTCTACATAGCTAAGACACTTCAATCCAGGCAACATCCTGATAAAGATAATGAAATGTGAGGCTGGATGAACACAGCGGGCCCAGCAGCATCTCAGGAGCACAAAAGCTGACGTTTCGGGCCTAGACCCTTCATCAGAGAGTGCTCCTGAGATGCTGCTGGGCCTGCTGTGTTCATCCAGCCTCACATTTCATTATCTTGGATTTTTCAGCATCTGCAGTTCCCATTATCACTGATACAACATCCTGATAAACCTCTTTTGCACGTTCTCCACAGCTTCCACATCCTTCCTATAGTGTGGACACTACAAGTACACACAGTATGACCTTACCAAAGCCTTCTACAGATAATATAATTGTTTTAATTTTTAATTTGACTGTTTCAATTTAAGGCTCAATATATATTTACCAAAATTTCTCTATATTTAAATCTTGTTGTACTGGCAATATATACGCAGTGCTTAGTTTGCTTCATTATGCCCTTATTGACCTGAAACTTTTACAAATCTCTGTATTGCTCTTTGAGATCCTTCACTCCTTAGCCCTTTGGAATTCTTATTTCTGAGTAACATGCAACCCTCTTATGCCTTTTACCAAAATTTAACCCCTCCCACTTGTCTGTGTTAAAATAAGCTTCCCTTGTTGTTTCATTTGTGAGATCGAAGTATTATCGTAAAGGCCAGTATTTATTGTACATTCTTAATTGTCTCTTAAGATTGCAGTGAGCCACTTTCTAGATTTGTGCGTGGCTTGTAAGACCTGTTCAGGGAGTATTTAAGAGTCAGTTGCATTAGCGTGGATCTAGAATCAAATATATGTGAGGAGCATATGAAATAAGCAAGATACAGGGTGCAGAAGAAGGCAGTTCAACCTCTTCAGGCCCAGGTAAACATTGTAGATTTCCTTCCTAACAGACATGAGGGAACCTGATGAGTTTTTGCAACATTTCAGTAGTTTCACATCATTACTGATTCTAGCTTTCATATTCAAACATATTTTTAATTAAGTGAATGAACTGAATCTAAATTCCCCACCTGCCTTGGTAAAACTTAAACTCATGCCCTAGAACATTAGTTCAGGCTTTGAATTGCTAGTCCAAAAGCATAACTACTAAGCTGTTGGGCCAGATGTATAATTTACTAATTACATTCCCATCCTGCTATAAATATTACCTCTGTATTACAGTATCAGAGCTTTGTTTTATTTTATTTGATTTTTAAATTATTTTCATAATTGCAAAGTTCTGCAATGCAACTGTAAAAGGCAAAGGCCTTTTAGACTAGGGAGTGTATTGAGTTGACACAGAATATTTGTCATTATGGTCTGTAGCATGCCAAATCTACACCACTGTGAGTAAAGAAATGTAAACAGAAAAAGCTGGAAAGCTGTCAACAGATGAAGCTCTATCTGTGGACAGCGGAGCGAAGTTTACATCTCAGGTCAATGATCTCTCAGTTGAAGACATTACAGATTTAAGAGGCTGAACTTTGCAGGTCCTCATCATCTTACATGAAGGTTGGGGGTTTCAGGAGAGGGGAGGAGAGGTAATAGAGTGGGCATGGAACCCATGAAAGAAAGCAAGTGGTCAGCCAGTTGCCTTCCAACGCACATCTAATTTGTCCCCCATTTTATGTGAAGCTGATGGGTGGGGCAGTGTAAAACATGAGACAGTCCATCTTCCTTGGGCCTAGTGTGGCTCTGATTTGGCCAGTTAACTGCCTCTTAACAGTCTCGTGCTGCTGCAAATTTCAAGTCTGTAGGAGAAGGCAACGTGAACAATCAGGCAGCTTTCACACACTCTCCTGTGTCCTTCGGGAATAGTCCCACTCTATTCCTTAAGGTCGTAACCCCCAATCTTTCATCTCCTCCCTCAAAACCCCAGTCTGTCTCCACCAACTCCACAATCCCCTATCCGAATCCTCAATGAGTCTCCCAGTTAGGGTCACTAAAGATTGTTGCTCTTACTCCAAGTTCGAGAAAGATATCTTTTTTGGGATGGCTTGTACCAATGGCAGCCACTGTCTTCTGGTGCTGCTCTGACTAAAGCGTTGCCAACCCGTCATATTGACAAGCAGGTCTCTCAAGTGACTTCCCCCGACAGGTATGGATGACCTCAACTGCCAAAATTAAGGACACCCCCAGAGTACCATCACTGCCAGCACGTGTTCGCATCACAAACTGACAGATGTATTCCGCACATTATATATGTGGACCGAGATGCAGCTCCAAGATTGGACTAATCTGCACACTGGTTCCATGACCAGTGACACGGAATTGTCTTGTTGAGCCATCATGCTCGTCAGCAATTGATTGCCGATGACATATTCCACAAATAAGTGTATTTTTGAATGGGACATCTGGATTTCTGGTCAGCAGGATGCTGAGTGACGTTTAGATTGGGGCTGAGTGGGTGACCTGCTTCCCTGTAGAATTCAGTTGATAATTTCTGTAGAAGCGTGAAACTAAGAAAGGGGTGCCTGGGGCTAAGGATGGGGGGATAATAAAGAGAAAGGCCAGATTCATTGGAAGGTAGGACCAGTTAATTGGAGAAAGAGATGATGGTACCAACAAATGTGCAGAGCAATTTTTGATATTAATGTATTGTGGCTGTTTAATGCTAATTTCCTCACTCCTGAATATTTGTTTTTCTTAAGTAATTGATGCATTTTATTCATTCTTATTTGAAAGAACTATTCTCCACCTATACCAAAAAGACGACCCAGTAGAGATAATGCAATCACTCACTGTATTCCTTTATATATTCCAGACAAAGAAACTCGTTGATCTAATTAAATCAGCCCTATTTATCTCTTAATGAGAGTATTCCATTGATTAGTATTCTCATTAGGAGCAATTTTGCACATTGTTCCTTATACAGGTAAGTAAGTGAGTTCCTCATTTCAACCCAAGACTTGATTGTTCATTTGTTATTGTTCCAAATGATGGAAATATTATTTATTTACTCTGTTGTTCACCCACTCCATTGTACCTATTTAAATAATTTATTTGAGAACTGAAGCACGTGTTTATCAATGGAAATAGTTTTGGGTCTTGTAAATCTGCGATGTCTGCAGAAATGACTTTCTTTGCATTTCTAAGAACTCTGAACTCAATTTAAAGCATCATTTATACTACACTTCACAATCTGTTACAAGCCATTGTCAACTATGTCACCAAATTGGCCTCAATAGGATTTCTTCTTCCTCCCACTGCCTTAGTGTAATCCCTGGTTGCACACCTGGAGCCAAGGGACTCTGCTTGACAATGGAGCCTGTTGGCCCTGGGGTTTGATTGGGCAGCATTGTGGGCGCTATTATCTGAACAGGTCAGACATGCTGAGGGTCTCCTTGCAAGAGGCTGGTTGATCTTCCTCAGCATGAACATCCAAGGATCATAGGGGTCAGGTGAGGTGGAGGGCCTGGCTACATGGAGTGTCCTGTGTGGAAACTTACAAAGGGCCTGTATGTGGTTCCTCTTCAAGCAAGCTGCCTGCTGGCACCGCCCTGTGATTATGTGAGGAAACGGCATCTGGTTCAGCAATCCCCCTGTCACCAGGCCTTCAATTCTGAGGTGATAGATTGAAATTGTGTGCAAATATCCACCAGACACTGACCCTGGCTTCTATGGCAACTGCCAGCCTTTCCATGGAGACAGCTAAGTGGTTGCTTCCTGCACTGATGCAACTTCTGAGCTGTGAGGGTCGTTGCATCCCACATTGCTGCCTGCTGCTATCCCATATTGCTGCCTGCTGCTCCTGTTCCTCCATGAGCATATGGACAAAGCCATAATTGATGACACCACAAGGTCCTCTCCTGTTGGCAGCTGAGCAGGTACCTGGTCTCCAGCAGTCTCTGAGTGCTTGCATCCTGGGGCATTTCTTGCTGAGTTGGCTGCAAAGCTGCTGCTGCCATGTTCTCACCAGATTGTGTTGACACATTTTCTAAGCCTAACATTCCCAGTATGTGAACTGGTGTTGGATGCAAGAGGCAGTCTTGCTAATGATTTCCCTGAGGCCTCAATACTCCCATCCACAGAAACCTCGGAGGCAGCTTCTCCAGGAGCCAGGCATTTCTCTGCAGAGGCCATGGTAATGCTGGCTGTACAGTCGGTTCTGCTATAATGTAAAAATTACATTCTTGTGCAACACCGTGTTATAGAAAATTGCGCCATTGAAATAATGTGGCCTATGTGAAAAGTGTGGTTAGGGACAGATTACCAAGAAAAATCACTCAAAAACCCTTACACATAGCTGGGCACAATTTGAATAAATGTTTAATTCATATCTCATAATGAAATAAAAGTAAATTTAACACCTTATCTTGAAAAGAGTATCAAGATCATTTGATGGAGGAGGAGATTTTGAGGTTGCTCTGTTGTTAATGAAGAGGCTGAGGGTCATTGTCATCATGGTCATCATCTCATCCATGCATTCAGGTGCAGTTGTGTTTGCAGGGTTAGGGTGAAAAATAGTTAATCCAAAAGTGGATGGCTGCGGTTCATTGTCTACTGACTGTTTCTTGGGGATTTGCTTAAAAAAGACATCCAGAAGAAACTGTTCATTGGGCACCACATAAGATCTTTTTTTCCATGAACTGCTACCGTGCTGCGTTCTCCATTGTAATCATTGTTCTCTAAGAGCTGCAACTGCTTCTCAATTTCCCTCAGGGTAGAAGACGAAACAGAAGTGGAAAGTTCTCGTGATGCTGCATCATGGACTTCATCTTCTTCATCTCCAGCTTTCACTGCCCCCTCAGCAACAAGTTGTTGGAGATCAGCTGTAGAGAAGTCTTCACAGTGGGACTCAAGCGGCTCTGCAACATCCTCACTCTCCACTTCTTCAAATCCACTTATTTTGCAAGATCAACACAATGTTCTTGAATTCTTGAGAGCTTCTCTGACGGATTGAAGCCTTCAAAATCTTGAAAAAAATCTGGAAGAAGCTTCCCCCAAATTGCTTGCAAGCAGTCCTTACTGTTTTCACTCCAGGCCTCCACGATAATGTCAATTGCATTTTTAATGTTAAAGCTCTTCGAGAATTGAAGAACAGTCCTTATCCCCTGCAGTGGTTGCAATCATCCTCTCAAATGTGCGCCTTAAATAATAAGGTCTAAAGCTAACATTTTCTGTACTCAGGACAAAGCCCACGAAACATTCATGTGATGCCAAAGTGAAGACACTTTCAACGCTAACATTGCACATACTCAGGACAAAGCCCAGGAAACAATCATGTGATGTTGACACATACTCCTCCGCGCACCAATGGAATCACGTTATAGCCAACACAAGTTTGCATTGTAGAACTAGTATACCCTAATCATCAGTTGCATTATAACCAATTCATATATAGCAGAACTGACTGTACTGAGAGAGAAGGTGTTGCAGTTAGTCAATAGAAGTGGTGTGTAATAAATGTCACTGACAGCAGCATTACTATGTGAGTTGCAGTGGCATGAAGAGTGGTTCTTACTTTGGTGCAAGAAATAGATGCCTTGGCACTTCTGCAGGAGTGGTCCTTGTCTTCTCCTCAGACTGCAAGGATTTTCTCCTCGTAGGGCTTGAGGAGCTCAATGTCCATAAGACATAGGAGTGGAAGTAAGGCCATTAAATCATGGCTGATGGGCATTTCAACACCTCTTCCCTGCACCCTCCCCGTAGCCCTTAATTCCTTCTTAGATCAAGAATTTGTCGATCTCTGCCTTAAAGGCATCCAACGTCCCGGCCTCCACTGCACTCTGCGGCAATGAATTCCACAGGCCCAACACTCTGGCTGAAGAACTGTTGTCTCATTTCAGTTTTAAATTTACCCCCTCTAATTTTAAGGCTGTGCCCACGGGTCCTAGTCTCCCCGCCTAACGGAAACAACTTCCTAGCATCCACCCCTTCTAAACCATACATTATCTTGTAAGTTTCTATTAGATCTCCCCTCAACCTTCTAAACTGTAATGAGTACAATCCCAGGATCCTTAGCCGTTCATCATACGCTAAACCTACCATTCCAGGGATCATCCGTGTGAATCTCCGCTGGACACGCTCCAGGGCTAGTATGTCCTTCCTGAGGTGTGGGGCCCAAACTTGGACACAGAATTCTAAATGGGGCCTAAATAGAGCCTTATAAAGCCTCAGAAGCACATCGCGGCTTTTATATTCCAACCCTCTTGAGATAAACGACAACATTACATTCGCTTTCTTAATTACGGACTCTACCTGCAGGTTAACCTTTAGAGAAACCTGGACCAACACTCCCAGATCCCTTTGCACTTCTGATTTGCGAATTTTCTCACTGTTTAGAAAATAGTCCATGCCTGTATTCTTTTTTCCAAAGTGCAAAACCTCACCTTTACTCACATTGAATTTCATCAGCCATTTCCTGGACCACTCTCCTGAACTGTTTAAATCTTTGTGCAGCTTTCCCACCTCCTCAGTACTACCTGCCTGCCCACCTATCTTCGTATCATCGGCAACGTTCGCCACAATGCCCCCAGTCCCTTCATCCAGATCATTAATATATAAGGTGAACAGCTGTGTCCCCAACGCTGAACCCTGCGGGACACCAGTCGTCACCGGTTGCCATTCCGAAAACAAGCCTTTTATCCCAACTCTCTGCCTTCTGTCAGACAGCCAATCCTCAATCCAAGCCAGTAGCTCACTTCAAACACCATGGGCCCTCGCCTTGCTCAGCAGCCTCCCATGAGGCACTGTATCAAAGGCCTTTTGGAAGTCTGGATAGATAACATCTACTGGGTTTCCCTGGTCTAACATACTTGTTACCTCTTCAAAGAATTCTAACAGGTTTGCCAGACACGACCTCCCCTTGCTAAAACCGTGCTGACTTGTTTTAGTCTGACCCTGCACTTCCAGGAATTTAGAAATCTCATCTTTGACAATGGATTCTAAAATTTTACCAACTACCGAGGTTAGGCTAATCGGCCTACAATTTTCCATCTTTTGCCTTGATCCTTTCTTAAACAAGGGAGTTACGACAGCAATTTTCCAATCATCTGGGACTTTCCCTGACTCCAGTGATTTTTGAATGATCACGACCAAAGCCTCCGCTATTTCCTCAGCCACCTCCCTCAGAACTCTAGGATGTAGCCCATCGGGGTCCGGAGATTTATCAATTTTTAGACCCTGTAGCTTTTCTAGCACTTTTTATTTTGTAATGCCTACCGTACCCAACTCTGCCCCCTGGCTCTCTCTAATTGTTGGCATACTACTCATGTCTTCCACTGTGAAGACTGACACAAAGTACTTATTAAGTTCTTCAGCTATTTCCTTATTTTCCATCACTAGCCTTCCAGCATCAATTTGGAGCGGCCCAATATCTACTTTTGCAGTTTTGTTTGTTTCTTATGTATTGAAAGAAGCTTTTACTATCATTTCTAATATTACTAGCTAGCCTACCGTCATATTTGATCTTCTCCTTCCTTATTGCTGTCTTTATTATCCTCTGTTTGTTTTTGTAGCCTTCCCAATCTTCTGATTTCCCAGTGCTCTTGGCCACTTTATAGGCTGTCTCTTTTTCTTTGATATATTTCCTGACTTCCTTTGTCAACCGTGGCTGTCTAATCCCACCCCGGATAATCTTCCTTTTCTTTGGGATGAACCTCTGTACTGTGTCCTCAATTACACCCAGAAACTCCTGCCATTGTTGGTCTACTGTCTTCCCCGCTAGGCTCTACTTCCAGTTGATTTTCGTCAATTCCTCTCTCATGCCCCTGTAATTACCTTCATTTAACTGTAACACCATTACATCTGATTTTGCCCTCTCTCTTTCAAACTGCAGACTGAACTCTACCATATTATGATCGCTGCCTCCTAAGTGTTCCCTTACTTTAAGGTCTTTTTTAAAGTCTGGCTCATTACATAGCACTAAGTCCAGAATAGCCTGCTCCCTTGTGGGCTCCATCACAAGCTGTTCCAAAAAGCCATCCTGCAAACATTCCATGAATTCCCTTTCTTTGGATCCACCAGCAACATTATTCACCCAATCCACTTGCATATTGAAGTCCCCCATGATCACCGTGACCTTGCCTTTCTGACATGCCCTATCTATTCTCGGTGCATCTTGCACCCCTGGTCCCGATCACTGTTAGGAGGTCTGTACATAACTCCCATTATAGTTTTTTTGCCTTTGTGGTTCCTCAATTCCACCCACACCGACTCCACATCTTCTGACCCTATGTCATTCAGTGCCGTAGACTTAATTCCATTCTTAACTAACAAGGCAACCCCACCCCCTCTGTCAAGTATTCACCCACCCGTACGATCTCATTTTGCCCTGTTATGGGCTCCCTTCTGTAATGAGAGAAACAAGTGAACTGAAAGTGGGTAGTATAGCTGTTGGCAGTGGTGCAGGTGTAAAATTGGTGAGATGTCCTGAGGAAGTGAGAAGGTGATGTGGGAGGCGAGGAGCAAGACGGAGTAATGGAAGATGTTCAGGTAATTGTGATGTAGCAAACCATGAGTCTTGGTAACAGATGGGTGCAGCAGTAGGAGAGAGACACCATGAGGGGAGAGTGTGGCAGCAGAAAAGAGCATTGACATGGTTTCGCATTGCTGGCCATTCCTCCACACCATGGATACGGATGGTGAATAGGGACCAGGTAGCCAGGATCTGGTGGCACAGCGTGTTCTGCTGGTCATCAGTGAAGAGGATGACTACCATTTGCACCACCCCATGACCAGGATCTCTAAGACCCAGTCAGCAAATCACAATACCATCTGGAAGTGTTCAGATTCTGTCTGTCAATGAGTAGGGCAGCTTTGTCCACGTGCGTAGCAGCCTTTCAAAGGTGACGAGGTGACAAGGTCTTTTGGCAGATGGCCACTGAATGTCGAGTTGTTCTGGGAATGGTGCATAGTTTGATGGTGCTGGAACTGCGTGTGAGAGATGCTACTGCACTGTGATGTGTAATTAATGCAGTGCGTATATTAAGATACAGTAGGAGAATCTGCTAATCCTCATATTGAGAGATCCTCCATAACAATCCAACAAAATTCAGACTCACTAAAACAAATCTAAGATTCAGCCCATTATTGTTGTTTAGATAGGTAGTCAAAATCCAAGAAAAGCAAAAGTACTTCTCAGCAAAACAGAAGCACACCTTTATGGGAAGGTTGCCTTCAGTTGATGGGTTAATGTTGATATGTTTATCAATGTTTAGTATACTAATGAGTTCTAGTCATAGCCTAAATACTGCAATTAAGAAGCTATTAAGTTAAGCACAGTCTTTATATGGTAATATATCAACTGTCTTACATATGAGAATGTGAACAAGGAACAAAAGTAGGTCATTTGGACCTTTGAGCCTGCTCCAACCATTCGATGAGAATACGGCTGATCTGATTCCAGTGGTGAATGACAAGGTGTGAACACATCAAAAGATGATTTTGAGAGGCTTAAAAATGAAATTAACAGTAATCATGATTTATATCACAGTAGTCAGTTGCTCAAATTGTACTTATATCCAAAATTAGTACAAAAACAGAAATTGATGGAAAAGCTCAGCAGGTCTGGCAGCATCTGTGAAGAAAAATCAGGGGTAATGTTTCAGGTCCGGTGACGCTTCCTCAGAACTGATGGTAGCTCGGAAAATGTTGCTTTTTATGCAGAAGATAGATTAGGGGCGGGGGTAAGGAGTAAACAACAGGTGGAGATAGAGCCCAAAGAGACAGAAGAACCGTTGGGCAAAGTACTGGGTAACAATCAGCCTAGGCGAATGAATAGCTATGAATGGCTAACAATGGGTGGTGTGTCATATTAGGGCATGTAAAAACAAGACCTGTTGTGTGAGGGTTGGGGTAAGGACATGGAAGAAGGTGCTTTAGCCCTAAAATTGTTGAACTCAGAATTGAGTCCAGAAGGCTATAGAGTCGCCAAGTAGAAAATGAGGTAATGTCCTTCAGTTTGTGCTGAAAACAGTGCAGCAAGCCTGAGACAGAGATGTTGGCCAGAGAACACGGTGGTATATTGAAGTGGCAGACAAGTGGAAGCTCAGGGTCTTTTTTGTAGTCAGAACATAGATGTTCTGTGAAGCGGCTACTTGTCTATGCTTCGTTTCCCTAATGTAGAGGAGCTCACATTGTGAGCAGCAAATGGACTAGACTAGATTGAGTGAAATGAAGGTGAAGCGCTCCTTTACCTGGAGGCTGTGTTTGGGCCCGCTGATCCTGAGGAGGGAGGAATTAAACAGGCAGGTGTAACTCCTTCTGTTGCTACAGGGAAGGTGCCATGGGGCTGTGAGGGGCAGTGTTGGGAGTGAAAGAAGAATGGACCAGGATGTCCCGAAGGGAATGGTTCCTGCAGAAGGCTCACCAAGGAGGGGAGGGGAGGGGAATAGGTGTCTGGTAGTGACATCCTGCTGGAGGTATTGGAAATGGCAGCTAATGATCCTCTGGATGTGGATGCTGTTGGGATGGTAAGTGAGAACAAGGGGTCCCTATTGCTGTTGTGGGAAGGAAGACAGGGAATGAGGACTGAAGTGCTGGAGATGGGTGGGACCTAGCTGAGGGCCCTCCCAACTATGGTGCTGGGGAATCTTTACTTGAGGAAGAAAGTGGACATTTTGCAGCTCTCCCCCCCCCCCCCCCCCCCCCCCACCTTGTCAAAGCTGGCATCAACAGAACACAATGTGATGGAAACGGAGGAGCTTGGAGAATGGAGGTGACTGTGGGAGTCAGTGAGTTTGTACTGGATATTGGTGGCCAGCCTATCCCCAGAAATGGGACCAGAGATGTTGAGGAAGGGAAGGCAGGAGTCAGGATAGACCATGTGAAGGTGAAAGTGAGGTGGAAATTGGAAGCAAATCTGACAAACTTTTCTAATTCCTGATGAGAGAGGGAAGCAGCACTGATGATATCAACAATATACCAGAGAAAGAGTTGTGGCTGGGGATTGGGAAAAAAACTGGAACAAAGAATGTTCCACACATCTCACAAAGAAACAGACATAACTGGGGCCCCAAACGGGTATCCATGGCCACCCTTCTGACCTGAAGAAAGTGAGAGGAGTTAGTAGAGAAGTTATTCAGGGTGAGGATGAGCTCTGTCAGGCAGAGGAGGGTGGTGGTGGATAGGGATGGTTCGTGTTTTTTTTTTCCAGGAAGATGTGGAGAACCTTGAAGCTATCCTGATGGGAGAATGGATTGCTCGTCTATGTAAAGAGGAGATAGCTAGAGCCTGCAAACTGGAAATTCTGAAACTTCTATAATGTGTCAGAGGAATGGCAGGATGTATGTGGACAGGGACTGGACAAGGGGAGAAAAAAATTAAATCGAAGTTGGAAGAAATGGTTTTTTTGGGGCAGCAGCAGCAGTAACAATGGGTCTGCCTGGGTGGTGCTGTTTGTGGATTTTGGGAAGGAGGTAGAAGCCAGTTGTGCAGGTTTGGGAGACCATGTGCTCGGAGGCCGTGGTGGGAGGTGTGTGTGTATGTGTGTGTGTGTGTGTGTGTGTGTGTGGATCACCAGACGAAATGAGAAATTAGTGACCTTAGTGAACACAATCACCTGATGTTCCATGGTGAGGTCATGGTCTGGGAAGACAAAGAGGAAGCAGTTGTGAGAGCTGGCTGTCAGTCTGTGCAATGTGGCGCTCGGTCTGACACAGAAAAACAGCACGATCCTTTTCTGCAGGCACTAATTACAAAGCCAGGGTTGGATCTGAGAGCACAGAGGACAGTCAGTTCACAGAGAGATAAATTGGAATGGATGGCAGGAGTTGGGCAGAGAAATTGAGGCGACCAATGTCATGTCGACATTTCTCAATGAACAACTTTTGAGCAAGTGAAAGGCCAGAGGGAAGGGTGCAGGTGAAGGGAGACTATTGAAGGGGATCTGTGGGAAGGGGAGAGGACTCTTATCCAAAGAAATGGGCATGGGAGCGAAGGCAGTGGATGAAGAGATCAACAACATGTTGTACCTGAAATTCATTCAGGTGGAGATACAGAGGATAAAACTGAGACCTTTGCTATGTACAGAACGTTCAGCATCAGTGAGCTGAAGATCAGGAGGGATAGTAAATACAAGGCAGGAGGTGGGGTTGGGAGAGGGGATGGAGTCAGAGCAAAGGGAAGGAGAGGAAGGTTCCAGAGAGCTGTGGATATCTCTGAGTTGTTGCATCTTGTGTTCATTGTTGCCTGAAAAGAAAAGAAAAAGCTTCTTGTTAGCATGCCAAATGAGCTGGAGGATGAAGTGGAACTGAAGAACAGTGGTGTATAGGATCACAAGCATATTGTTGCTCATGGTGGAGTGGTGTGAAATAAAATTTCTCTGAATTCTGCTTCGAATACATTGGTTTTCCCATAAAACAAATAAAATTTGAACTTGAAAAAATCAATGTGATATCAGGGCTTGTACATTTGTTAGATTTATCGCAGAAGGTTTTTTTGTATTAATATGCTGCAAACAATGTTCATAAGTGATTATCAGTGTATCCATTTACAGAATATATTCATACGCTCCTGTAACACATGCAGCACAATCTGAAGTTTATGAAAGTAAATGGTTCACTTAGTTCTGCAGTGAAGCATCAAAGTGAAGGAAGTAGGCTTGCTGCTGCTTAAATAACAGGCTTGCACTGTGTTCAAGAACTACTTCACAATGTGATTAGAAGCTCCTGCTGCGTAGGAAATGTGGGGAAATCTTGCATACATTGTCAACATATGCTCCCTGCTGCTAATAGGCTTTAACTTATTTCCTGATTGATACATTTACCATGCAAATATTCCCATTCTGACATTAAGCCTATATCTGTCAGAGAACTTGAAAGAGAGTTTTGTGTGTCATGAGTTAAAAATTAAAAGTTATCATCCAGGGAGATTAAAAGAGATAATGAGCAAAGAGTCTGTTTTTCAGTATGGTGGCAGGGGCTCATGGGAGTTTCAGTCCAGATGCTTGGTTGAAAAATATTCTGGTAGGTTAAAAATAATAAGAGTTGCGTGGAACAATTCCAAGTGTCAGGTTTTTAAAATAGGCTGAAGCAAGTTGCAGAATCATTCCATGTACCCTACATCTAACCACTCCAGTACTTCTATAACCGTAAGTACTTTGGCCACCTTCATCATACAAATACCAATTTTACCTGGAAGAAAAGCTTTGCATCTAACTAGTTATCCTAGGCTGGCGCAGTAATAACTACAGTGAATCAAGTCATTTTTGAAATCAGAGTTCAGTCTGTTTTTCTTTACGTATATGTTATTCTAATTTTTATGGTTGGGTCCACTCAAAAATGAATTTGATGATTTTAAGGGCAGGTAAGATCAAAGAACAACTTCCTTTTCATCCTGGAGAGGAGAGTATCTACAGAGTGGACTGTTGTAAGACCATAAACCGTAAGAAACAGGAACAGGAACAGGAATAGGCCATTCAGCTCCTCAAGGGTGTTCCACCATTCAGTAGGATCATGGCTGATAAGTCATTCCTCATGTCCACTTTCCTTCTGTTTTTGCATAACTTTTGATTCCTTACTGATCACTGATCCATCGCTCTCTCAGGTAAGCGGTTCCAATGATTCTCAACCCTCTGAAGAAGAAATTCCTCCTTATCTAAGTCTTAAATTGATGCCCCTTTATTCTGAGACTGTGTCCTCTGGTCCAGTAATCCCCAATGAGGGGACAAGATCACAAATCATACATCCAACAGGTTTATTTGAAAATGTAAGCTTTCATAGCTCTCCTCCTTCTACAGGCATAGTGTTGGAGAGAGGGTATGAGACGCAGGATTTGGGTGTAAGACGCAGAATTTATAAGCAGAAAGGTAACAACCCTAAAGCTGCATGCCTTTTGTTGAATCTTTAATCAATTAGGAAAGATTCAACAAGAGGCGGTCAGTTTTAGGGTTGTTCCCTTTCTGCTTATAAATTCTGTGACTTGTACCCTCTCTCTAACACTGCGCCTGAGGAAGAGGCTGAGCTCTGAAAGCTTGTGTTTTCAAATAAACCTGGTGTTGTGTGATTTTTGACCTTGTCCATTCCAATTCAACACTGGCATCTCCACCCCGATGAGGAAAAACATTCTTTCAGCATTTACCCTGTCAAGACACTCAAGACTCTTTTTTTAATTCATTCGCAGGATGAGGGTGTCACTGGCTAGGCCAACATTTGTTGCCCATTCCGAATTGTCCAGAGAGGGATGAAGAAGTCTGTGGGTCTGGAGTCATTTGTAGGCCAGACCATGTAATGATGGCAGTTTCCTTCCCTAAACCAGAGGGTTTTTTGAACAATCGCCAATGGAATCATGGTCGTCAGTAGACTCTGAAGTCCAGACTTTTTTTCAAACTTGGAACATTGTCAGAGTCGCTGGATTAACATTCCGGTGATAGTACGGCATGGTGGCTCAGTGGTTCCCACTGCTGCCTAACAGCGCCAGAGACCGAGGTTCGATTCCACCCTCAGGCAACTGTCTGTGTGGAGTTTGCACATTCTCCCTGTATTTATATTGCTACAAATGTTAGGCTGGTGGCTACATCAACAAAAGTGGTTCACAGCAAGCACTACTTTAATCATATTATAAATCAAACTAGTAATTTTGTTCAGCAGATATTGAATATTGCTGAGAAAAGATACATTTTTGCCAAACCTTTTCAAAGTGGGTTGCCTCTGATTCGTCAAAATTTTGCCCTGAGAAATGTACCAGCAAGCGGTTGTTGTTTATTTTTTTGAGTTGAAACATGTGCGATGTGTATGCACGATTTTTCTATCTGTGAAGAACAGGGCCTTGTGTCTTAATATATGTAGCTTCCAGTTCACATAGGTGTGCCACGGTGCAAGCTCAGCTAACAATCTAAATTCGTTGTCATTTTAATTTTTTTGTCTGCTCAGGATTGTCTGGCAGATGTTGCTCAATCGTGAGATCACATCTAATGTTTGCAATGTGCTATGTATTTTGAAAGAGTGGACTCTGTAGGTATGGTCAGTATCTTGGTGATTGTCATCAGCTGAAGGGATGTGTTGTTTGATGCAATCCACTAGTCTTTGGGATGTATGGCCCATGTATTTGGCATCACACTGGAAATTAAAAACAAGTGTTTTTGCTGATGTAGATACCAGTTTCCTACCCTCTGTATTTGGGTGAAGATCTCCTTGAAAGTTATTCTGTCACTTGTTAATAAGACCATAAGACATAGGAGTGGAAGTAAGGCCATTCGGCTCATCAAGTCCACTCCGCCATTTAAATCATGGCTGATGGGAATTTCAACACCTCTTCCCTGCACTCTCCCCGTAGCCCTTGATTCTTTTTGAGATCAAGAATTTGTCGATCTCTGCCTTGAAGGCATCCAACGTCCCGGCCTGCACTGCACTCTGCGGCAATGAATTCCACAAGCCCACCACACTCTGGCTGAAGAAATGTCGTCTCATTTCAGTTTTAAGTTTACCCCCTCTAATTCTAAGGCTGTGCCCACGGGTCCTAGTCTCCCCACCTAACGGAAACAACTTCCTAGCATCCACCCCTTCAAACCATACATTATCTTATAATTTTCTATTAGATCTCCCTTCAACCTTCTAAACTCTAATGAGTACAATCCCAGGATCCTTAGCCGTTCATCATATGCTAAACCTACCATTCCAGGGATCACCCATGTGAATCTCCGCTGGACATGCTCCAGGGCTAATATGTCCTTCGAGGTGTGGGGCCCAAAATTGGACACAGTATTCTAAATGGGGCCTAACTAGTGCCTTATAAAGCCTCAGAAGCACATCGCTGCTTTTATATTCCAACCCTCTTGAGATAAACGACAACATTACATTTGCTTTCTTAATTACGGACTCTACCTGCAGGTTAACCTTTAGAGAACCCTGGACCAACACTCTCAGATCCCTTTGCACTTCTGATTTGCGAATTTTCTCACTGTTTAGAAAATAGTCCATGCCTGTATTCTTTTTTCCAAAGTGCAAAACCTCACCTTTACTCACATTGAATTTCATCAGCCATTTCCTGGACCACTCTCCTGAACTGTCTAAATCTTTGTGCAGCTTTCCCACCTCCTCAGTACTACCTGCCTGTCCGCCTATCTTCATATCATCAGGAAACTTCGCCAGAATGCCCCCAGTCCCTGACCAGTGCAAAACCAGTGCTAATCACTGACCAGTGCAAACTGTATTTTCTCCTCTTAGGCTTTTGGCACAAAATCGGCTTCTTCTAACCTAGGTGAGCAACATCAGGAGAAAAC
Source organism: Stegostoma tigrinum (assembly GCF_030684315.1). NCBI lineage: Eukaryota > Metazoa > Chordata > Chondrichthyes > Orectolobiformes > Stegostomatidae > Stegostoma > Stegostoma tigrinum. The sequence continues at coordinate 64,738,078 of NC_081363.1, read as the reverse complement.
ACGAATCTCCATTTTCAAATGCAGATCATTTCAGAGATCCATCGGTATTGGGACGTCACTTTTTTATGCATACTTCACAAGGTTAGAAGATTGATAAGTGAATTGATCAAAGTGTTTAAAATGTTAAAAAGATTCACTTGGGTAGATTGGAGAAACTATTCCTATTGTTTGGGGTGTCAGGAATGAGTAATGTAATATCAAAAATATACAGACCATTAAAGAAAGAAATCAGAAAGCATTTCAAAAAAAAGATGGTAGATTTCAAGAATTCCATAGCCAAAAGGCTGTGACTGCCAAGATAATTGGAGAATTAAAGTTTGTGACCCATATGATTTTTGTTGGCTTGAGATAGAAAACTAGGTAGTTAAATATAATGGCCAGCATCAGTTAGGTAGAGTAATATACAGGTCATACGTTATGTCCAGTTTTGGCTGTGCGAAAGTTTAACACGGAGTTCATTGTTACCACACTCTATTCTCAAGGTCAGTTACAATAAAGGGGGTATTACGGTGTAATCCTTACTTAACATCAACTGCATTGTTTCTATAAATGAAAATGGGTAGTGATGAAATAATAAATTAATCCAATTTAATATGAACTGCAGGAGGAATGGAACATGATTGTTTTCTCTGAAACTGCAGGGCAATAGATACCATGTTCTAAGATTTGCTTCTTATTTGGAGATGGAAGTTTATTGTGTTGTTTTCTTCAGTTCCATTTGGCGACCAAAGGGGGAAAGGAAGTAAATAAATAAAAATCTACAGTAGATGGTTGTGGAGAATATAACCAGTTCATAGAGGAGATATTTGTACAAGAAATAAGTTCAACCATCCACAATCTTCAAGGTAATAAACTTGAAATTTATTTTGGAGATACAAATCTGTAAGAAAGTCAAGAGGAAAATGGCCAAACTTGCTCAGATGATGTAATACCATTGACCTATTTATAGGTAAGAGATTCATCTAAGTAGGAAAACTATGGAGCAGATTGTAAGAGAAAGTAACTGAATCTTAGAAGAAATGGGGGAACAGAGTGATTCTCGTATAAAAGTATTTTTTCTCTGGAAACTGGTTTCATGTTTTGTAACGTGAAGAACATACCTCTAGCTCATGTCAGACTGGATCAAAGTGTTTCAAACTGCCAATATTTCTGCTGTGCAATGGAAACAGATAAATGTTTTATGAACATGATCTGTGCTTTTTGTTATTTTCTGATAGCACTTAAATATTGTGCAGGTTGCAAATTAAAAGTTTACGCTGGATCCCATAAAGCATATAATTTTGAGTGATATAACCATTGGCTGGACACTTTATGAACAATTGCCAACACTTATGACTGAGATGAGTTAACCATTAAAACAGTAGCTATTTATTTAATGTTAGAGCTTTCCACCTATATAAAAGAAAGTTTTGCACCCTACAATAAGGTGGAATGCTTTATTTAGAACTAGAATTAAATTTTGTGTGTGAGAGAGAGATGATAGTGCTGAAAGACCATCATTCCTGATAGTGGATTTTTGCAAAGGCACTGTGGATGGTATTTCCCCAGGGCTTTGAGATGCCCACTTAAAGACATTTTCAGTCTAAAGAAACAAAAAAAACTGGCCTAACATGTGTATTTCCACTTTCTATCCTTACTTCACCCAACAGGATGCGCATTCTTAAAAAGGATAACTTACTGGCAAAGTAAAATAGTTGTATGAACCTGCATAAGGGAATCTAGATCAGATAACTGTCCAAGGCAATATTAATCTCTTAGTCTCGTGACATCAGATGAACAGTGCAGAAGGGCCAATACAAGAGGAATGTCAGTCTTTATCTTCAGAACAAAACCAAGAAGATCATTTTGATGTTTATTTATATATTCATTTTTCAATGGAAGGCAATGCTTTGGGAAAGAATAACCTATTAAGTCTTCTGTAAAGCTAAGAACTTTTATAACATTCAGTCTGTAAGGGACAGCTGCAGATAACTTGTGTGACAAAAAAGAATGAAGGCATCATAGGTGTGTACAAAGCCGATCCATGGCCTTGATCTCTTGCCAAATTCATGTACATTAATGCTGATCTTTTTAAAAATTGGAGATAACAAGCATCTTAGGAGCAGGAAAGCTGATATTTCAGGCCTAGACCTTTCATCAGAAATGGGGGAGAGGAAGGGGGTCCTGAAATAAATAGGGAGAGAAGGAGAGGCGGATTGAAGATGGATAGCGGAAAAGATAGGTGGAGAGGAGACAGACAAGTCAAAGAGGTGGGGATAGAACCAGTAAAGGTGAGTGTAGGTGGGGAGGTAGGAAGAAGATAGGTCAGTCCAGGGAGGACGAACATGTCAAGGGGGCGGGATGAAGTTAGGGGACAGGATGAGGTTAGGAAATGGGGGTGCGGCTTGAGGTGAGAGGAGGGGATAGGTGGGAGGAAGAACAGGTTAGGGAGGTGGGGATTAGCTGAGCTGGTTTTGGGATGAGGTGGGGGAGGGGAGATTTTGAAGTTTGTGAAATCCACATTGATACTGTTGGGCTGCAGGGTTCCCACGTGGAATGTGAGTTGCTGTTCCTGCAACCTTCAGGTGGCATCATTGTGGCACTACAGGAGGCCCAGGATGGACATGTCGTCTAAGGAATGTGAGGGGGAGTTGAAATGTTTCGCTACTGGGAGGTTCAGTTGTTTATTGCGAACTGAGTGGAGGTGTTCTGCAAAGTGGCCCCCAAGCCTCCGCTTGGTTTCCCTGATGTAGAGGAGGCCACAGCGGATGCAGTATATCACATTGGCAGACGTGCAGGTGAACATCTGCTTGATGTGGAAAGTCTTCTTGGGGCCTGGGATGGGGTAAGGGGGGAGGTGTAGGGGCAGATGTAGCACTTCCTACAGTTGCAGGGAAAAGTGCTGCGTGTGGTGGGGCTGAAGGGGAGTGTGGAGCAGACAAGGGAGTCACGGAGAGAGTGGTCGCTCTGGAAAGCAAACAAGGGTTGGGGGGATAGAAAAATGTCTTTCGTGGTGGGGTCAGATTGCAGATGGCGAAGGGCCGGAGGATGATGCATTGCATCCGGAGGTTGGTGCGATGGTACATGTGGATGAGGGGATTCTTTTTTGGTTGTTATTGCAGGGACGGGATGTGAGGGATGAGTTGCGGGAAATGCCCGAGACACGGTCGACGGCGTTCTCAACCACTGCGGGGGCTAAGTTGCAGTCCTTGAAAAACAAGGTCATCTGAGATGTACGGGAGTGTAATGCCTCTTCCTGGGAGCAGGTGCAGTGGAGGCGAAGGAATTGGGAATGGGGGATGGCATTTTTGCAGAAAGGTGGGTGGGAGGAGGTGAAAATTGCCTTTTTTTTAGGGTGTACGCAATAGGAACAAAATAAATGTAATAACATTTGACTCCACAGCAGCTAAGTGCTGTTTTGAAACTGAAACATCATCTGTGCTCCACGTACACAAAGCTCGTATGACGTGTGGCAAATACCAACATTGTGAGGATAGTAATGCATTTGTTGGGAGCGTGCACCAGAATAATACAAAGTAGGAAGACAATGACAGCAGTGCTGCTATTTTGACCTGCCTTTTGCTTTGGTTGCATTTTTCCTTGGGCAGCAGCAAAACAGGGATTTGGAGCAAAAGCAGCAAAGAAAAAAATAAACTGCACACGTAGATGGGCGTGGAAGGAGGACAGGGGAGAAGGGCTTTAAGCAGGCAGCAGTATCCATCTGCGATCACCTGGAAACACTTCTCTTATCCCCACCTTGAGTTGAAGGGTGTGTGCATTCTCTGTTCTTACAAAAGGTGCTTAATTTGAATGTGGTGACCCCCTCACCCGTATATCAACCTTAACCAAACTTTTCCCAAAATTACCTCAGCTCTCCAATGTGATCCCAAACAGATTGTAAAGGTATCAACAGATGAGGAATGGTTATCCTTCCACATAAATCTATGATCCCCGCCATCATGGCATCTAACAGTCTTTGAATAAACACTTGAGATCTTACTACCCCTTCACCATCTGAAATTCCATTGCAGTTGTTTATCAATCTTTACACAAATATTTCTGGAGATAACTACTGTGCTTTCCTTTTATCAACTTATATTTCTCATGCTTTATCATATAAACAGTAGTTTATCGAGATGATTTTTTCTTTTCTTGAGAAGGCATTACCCTGAAGACTTCAACATTGATGGGCTATTTGGCCTGGCTTGATAAGGCACGAGTCACTTTCACAAAATTTCAAAGCTACCATGAGGTCATTGAAATCCTGGGAGTTACATTCCCACTGAAATCACTTTTATAACAATTGATAAATGAAGAGTAATCAGCAGGATTAGTTTTGAAGGTGATCTCCCTTGGCTCTGTTCTTCTAAAGTCAGATGGAATGAGTTGAATTGTAACCCAATCTCATCCACATGCTATCTAACATTGATAGGACAAAGTGGTATTGCCTTAACTTTGCGGGGTTTGTGTTGAATTAATAATAATCTAGAGGTCTGGAAAAATAATCCTGAACTCTCTTCCCACCATGGCGGTTTGAGGATTTGTATTCGGCTATTTTAATACCTGGAAAAATTAAAAAAAATCTTCATGTCATATTATTGTTGTAAAAAGGCGTCTGGTTTACAAATGTCATTTATGAAAGGAAGCTTCTCTAACCTATATGTGACTCCATTCCCACACCTTGTGAAGTAAACTCTCTCCGAATCAGTTGCATCATACTGCTCCAGGATAACTAATGATGGGTAATAATTGCATGCATTACATGAGATAGGCAACTGTTTATGTCAGACAGTATTCCTGATGCTATCAGTGATGTTGGTGTCTTGGAGCCTATATTTTGTTGAGGGTTACAAACATCGTATGCTGAGCTCAGCATACCCATGGTGACCATGGGATCTCAAATGAGAGAAGGTCACTCAATTCTTGCATCTGTTCTTCAGTTTTTAAGCTTCTGATAGTGGGAATAAGAATCCTCATTGACCATCAGAAGATAGCACTTAAATAGAATGATATAGTGGGTGTGATCAGATCTTCCCGACAAGTTCTTGGTGACGGTCAACAGCAGTTTTTGAAAGTGCTACATATTTTGGAACTGTATACCATTTGCAATCAAGTGGGCAAAAACCAGAAGACTTTGAGAAGTTACTTCATTCTCAAAGGTAATAAAACAGTGTTAAATATTTGAAAAAGTAGCTTATACCAGAAGCATGCAGGAGCAGCAGGGTGGCTCAGTGATTAGCACCGCTGCCTCACGGCACCAGGTTCTCAGGTTAGATTCCACCCTCAGGTGACTTGTCCGTGTGGAGTTTGCACATTCTCCACATGCCTGCTTGGGGTTTCTGCCCGGTGTTCCGGTTTCCTCCAAAAGTCCAGAGATGTGCAGGTTAGGTGAATTGGCCATGCCAAATTGCCCAAAGTGTTCAGGGTTCTGTAGGTTAGGTGTGGTAGCCATAGGAAATGCAGGGTTACAGGGAAAGTGTAGGGAATGGTTCTGAGTGGACCTCTTTACACACTTCAGAGATTCTGTGATGAAAGAAAACCAGAGTATTTGCAACTTGTTCAAGTAGATTTCACAAAATTGAAAATAACAATACTCTGTGATGAGATAGGAGAAAGGAAACCCTCAAATTAAATGGGTAATAGTCTTTTTTTCTGCTTGCAATATGTCTCACCCAGACTTACCTCTTTTTTCAAAGGTACATGTAGAAAATAATCAAAAATTGACTTGGCGAAGTTAACAATGAAGAATGTTAGGAATTCTTGAGTATAGGCAAAACTGCATAGTTTTCCAAGGTAGGGCTCAGAGCTGTTGATTTGTGTCATCATCCATAAACTGACTATAAATTGAAAATAGCCTAATTCCTCTGTAAATCTTAGATTAAATCTGATCAATCCATTCTCAGGAGTAACAGTTAAAAAATCCAAAAACTCAGCTTTTCAAAGGTATATTCTATGGAATTTCACTACCTGTATAAGATCTTATCTTATTAGCTCTTGAAGCTCTGACTTTAATGTTGGAAAGTGAAGGATGTTACAATTTTGTTTCATTTAAACAGCAGATATTGAGTGTTAGATTCCTCAAGCATCCACACAGCCTTTATTTTCTTACTTTCTTGGGAATAACACAGGAATTTCAACAATATATCTTGCAAAGTATGATTCCACACTGAGTATTGAAATGAGGCTTCTGGGAAGTTTTTATCTGCTTCACATTTGCAGTGATGTAGAGCTGCAATGATGGGCCACATTGTGAAATAGTGAACACTTAGCCCCAGAGCCCTCCACTGGGTAAACTTTAAGTTGGTGGACAGATCAATCATTTAAACCTTTTATGAGGAAAGTTAGGCAGTGCATTAACTCATCAAGCCAGGCCAAATAGCCCATCAGTGTTGAAGTCTTCAGGGTAATGCCTTCTGAAGAAAAGAAAAATCACACTTCATTGATCAAAACTAAATGATGTTGTAGTGTCATTGCAGAGAATGTAATGTCAGATACTGGGGTAATTTTCCATTTTGCCACCTGATTGGCGAACAGGTCAAAGGGGGTGAACAGATCTATAATTGGTGATTCAACCCCCCCACCCCAATGCATATCATGGTACTGGGGTACCGAGCAGGCGGTGGCGACATTGAAATGATTCCCCATTATCTTGAAATGATACATATATCTGTCATATCAATCTTGATTTTTTTTCAGCTCTTCTGTCGTAAATTTAAATGTATCCAGTGCCTGATTTTACATCCCTTTCAAGTTCTAGCATCACGTTGTATTTGATGATAAGGACATAAGAATTTGAAGCAGTGCAGGTGATTTGGCCCTTGCCGTCTGCTGTGAATCAGATAAGGCTGCATCTGATCTTCTCTATCAACGACACCTTCCTTGATTCCCCATGTTCCTTGATTTCCACTAAACAGATGGACACATTGTGGAAATATGTAACCTTGACCAACAGGTGCAACTCCAAGTGAATCTTAGTAGCTGCCAAGCCAAGATTGAGAAGTTGTACTCATTTGGACTTTGACAAATAATCTGACACAAGCTTGTGCTTCATTGGCAGCTACCATTAACAAGCCCCCAAACTTCTGTCTCTGTAATTAATTTGTTGCATTTGCAACAGTTCTTAGACTGCATCATCATAACTTGGGAAAGCTGACATTTCAGCTTGAATCCTGCCTCCTGTTGTCTGATGTCTGAACAACATCTGAGAGTGCAGCAGCCACTGGACTCAGTCTGGCTTGCTGTCTTAGCTCGAGGACATTTCTGGTGTAGTTTGACTTGCCTCCAGAAAATAAAATGCTGTTTGCAATAAGTTAAAATTGATGAGAAACATCAGAAACATTTGACTTTACAGAAGGTTTATTTTGATCTTTTTCTTAAGAAAACCACGTACTTTCTTGTTAACATTATTCCTTATTCTGCCTTTAAAAAGCATTTTTTTAAAAATTGCTCAAGTGTTGCACAATATTTTTATGTCTTTGAGAAAATTCTGTTTAAGTGGAAAAGTATTGACATTAAAACCTGTGGCAGGTTGAATAAAAAAACAAAGTTTACTATAGATGAATGGGTTGACCTGGAAGTTGTAGAAATATTTTCAAGCTGCACCTTGGGCCAACAAAATGGCCTTTAAGCTTGAATGAGCTTGGCTCTTTCCAGCACAGAGCTCTAATTTTCATCTTTTCAAACTGTTTTCTATCACTTGGAGTAAAATTAATATTGACAAGGATAGAATTTGTCTCCGGAAGGAAAGTAGCTTGCCTGTGTAAGTGCTAATGTAACATTTGTCTGTTGGTAACTTTACACTTTATACTATTTTCCCGCTATACCTAATACACCAGAAGCAAAGTGCTTTCTGCAAAATGTTATTGTGTGTGAAGTGCTAGCAATTTGAGGTAAAATCATTTCTGTTTTTTTGCCATTCTTCACAGAGTAAGCATACTTGTGTGATTGTTTGCTGTTGATATACAATTAGTCTCTCCTAACGTTTAATCCATAAGTGAAGGTGATTTTCATTTAAACAGTACACTACAATCAAGCAGCAATGTGTTTCACTGCAGAAAAATGCTGCGGGTATTCTTCACAGTAATTTGTAGCTGAGTTGCGAAATGGAGTATGTGTAACCTATTATTATGCACCACTCACAAAGTGCAAGTGGATGAAAATTGATCCTGTAAGTTGAAAGAGGGATAAATGTTGTGCCCTTGTTGATGGGTGTACAGTTTTTTTCTTTGCTTGGCAATTTGTTGATTTCATTCCTGCCCAGTTTTAAGACAGCAAGTGCGAAAATTATTTTCAAAGGCTGGTCCAATTTTACTTGAGGGTCACATTTAGGTCCCTAGCTGTGTTGCCACTATAGTTAACACCAGATTTAAAACACTCAACTATTAGATTAAAGCTTTTACGAGGCAAGATTGCCAGTTAAGTGGTTTGAGATGAAAAGTGTTGTGAAATGTACAATGGCGAGAGTGAAGTTCTTTTCAATGATTTGAGAAACCACTCTTCGTTATGGAGCACGGTAGCCAGGTCAGGTTACTTAACATTTTGCTGAAACTAATTTAAAGAATTTTTAAAATTACTTAGATGTCTGTGATTGTCTCAAAGTTTAGTGGTCATTAAAAGAGCCCTATGCAAATCCATGTTCATTACAAGACTCGTAGGTAGGACCTGAACCTGGACGACTTAGTTCAGAGATGGGGATGCTACCATTGCATCACAAGTGTTCCATCTGGGTTGTTAGCTTTGAAATATCCTAATTTTGCTGCCTTTAATTCTAAATGAGATCATTGGTACATCAATCAGTACATCCATTGTACGAACCTCATGTTAACATACTCAACAGGAACATCCATAGGTTTCAACTTCCATTGCAGTTTGACTGGTGAATTAACTTTGCCTCAGTCCCTGTACTTGACAGTAGACCTGATGATTGATGTAATATTAAATTTATTGCACAAAGAAGCTCTTGTATTAAAAGAGCTCATAAGGTTTCATGTTTGATCCCTGCTCAGAACTAAGGTAATGGAACTCTGCCAGGATGGCAGCAGTGTGTTGGAATTGCCTCTGCTGTTTTGTGTTAGGAAGGGGAAAGATGACCAGTGTTTCTACTGCTGAATTCCTCTCAGAAATTCATTTGAACGTGAATATGTGGTACTCAGGTTGTTACAAGTGAGCCTGGAGGAAGCATCATCATTCTTGTGCCACTACACCATGGGCCACAGCATAAAATAAAATGAGATAGCAAGAACTGCAGATACTAGAGTCAAAGACAACACAGTGTGGAGCTAGAGGAACGCAGCAGGCCAGACAGCCTTAGAAGAGCAGGAAAACTGACGTTTCAGGTCAGGACCCTTCTTCAGCAATGGGGAGGAGGAAGGGAGCTCAGAAATGAATAGAGAGAGGAGGGATGGGGATGGGGAAGCTGGTTGGGATGGTGATAGCTGAGTGCAGGGAGGGAGTGGTGGGGATTAGTCAGTGAGGTGGGCGGAGCAGATAGGTGGGAGAGAAGATGGACAGAATGTGTCAGGTAAAGGAGGTGGGAATGAGAGTGAGGGTTGGTCATGGGATGAGGTTGGGGGTGGGAAGATTTTAAAACTGGTGAATTCCATGTTTAGGCCATTGGGCTGTAAGCTCCTGAGGCAGAATATGAGGTGCTGCTCTTCCAGTTTGTGGATAGTGTTATTGGGACACTGGAGGAGGCCCAGGATGGACATGACACCCCAGGGAGCGTGAGGGAGAGTTGCCAACCATTTTAGCTCCCCATCCCACTCAATAGTTTTTATCCTGAACCAGTGTAGAGAGCTGTATTTCAGAAATGGAAGGTATCAGCTGAGCAGTTCTTCATAGCAAGTTTTTTTTTCTCCAAATTAACTTGTTCTTAGCCAGCTTTTCTCCAATTCAATGGATTCTGAGCAAATTTTCCTCCAACTGAACTAGTGGCAAGGAACAGTCAGTCCAGGACAGTCACTGTTGAAACAACCTAAGTGGGGTCAACAGCAAGGCATCAGTCATGTGATTTCTAGGAAGCCTTGCAAAGAAAAACGGAAGGCCCACACAGAATATTTTCCAGGTGTGTCCACAAGACTTGGCATAAATTCCTCTCCTTTAATCCTTCAAAACCTAAGTATTTCAAGCATTAATAAATATAAATTATATTTTAACAAATTGAGGAGAAGACTATAAGTTAAAAGCAACGTATTGTGGATAAAAACCGAAAGAACTGTGGATTCTGTAAATCAGGAACAAAAATAGAAGTTGGTGGAAGTAATATGCCTGGCAGCATCTGTGAAGAAAAAAATCAGAGTTAACGTTTTGGGTCTGTGACTCTTCCTCAGACCCTTCGTCAAAATAGTGTAACCCATGGAGGGCTAAAATAAAGACAGAAAGTGCTAGAGAACTGCTGCAGGTGTGGCAGCATCTATAGAGAGAGAACTGTTAACATTGTTTTTATCTCTAAAAATATGTGAAGATTATAAGGCTTAGTTCGAACACATTCCACAGTTGAACAGCATGCTAGTATTTTGCCAGTGCTGGCAGATGAATAATGGTCACTTGGTTATGCTAGCTAGGGCAACTGATACTTACAGAACTGTGCTCAGCATGTTTTTGAATTGTTTTTATTCTCAAAAATGAAATTCCTTGGGTACAGTTTAGCATGCGGCAGTCAATGTAAGCAATTAATTCTGTATTGTGGGAATGTGGGACTAATGCAGAGTCAAGGAACTATTCAAGTAAGACTGGATTCAGTCAGCTTGTGCTTGGCATCTCCCCATTTGGTCCAGTCATGGCTGTGCCCTACTCAGGAGTGTTAATCTCAGCCAAAACTTAAGATCTTCCTGTCACCATTTCTGCTGTTGCATGTTAATTTGTGTGAATTTCAACCAATCGGTGAATATTCTGGAATTCCTGTTTAGATCATAAATCTCTAAATTAAAATTAAAATATGCAACCCACAGTTCTGTTTCCTCATGAAAAAAATTGGTTCAGCTATACTTATTTTTAAGAATGATATATCCACTCACAGCGTGTATTTACATTCAAATGATGATTGACACAAGTGAACTTACAGCTATCTTCAGAGGTGAACCTGGCAGTATCTTTGTATTCCCATGAATTAGGATTGATGTACTAACTTCATATGACTGCATTTACCATAGGTTGCTGTGACTTCCAACTTTGATTCTTGCTGCTTTTTTTTGTTTATTTTTACAAGCATGCAAATATGTTTTAAAGTTTGCTGAATAGAAATGATAAGGGCCAGGCATGGTACTGCACAGAAGATTGTGAATCATATGCTGTGCATTTCTCAGATAGCTGATAAGTCCAACTCAGTGGATCCATTAGAAGATTGTGAAGGAAGCAATTTTTGAAGTAATTTTGGTTTCTAATTCCCAGGTTGCAGGACTCTTATAAGAATTGTTCTGTGATGCTTCAAACCTGTAAATGTGTGTGCATGAGCTTATTTTTCTAATATGTTTTCATTATGAATTACAGGATCAAATTTATGGAGAGACAAAGCCTGTTTCGGGCCTGCTGATAGTAGCTGTGTTCCCCCATCTACCAAAAGATGCTGCAGTGGAATGGCACGTCATTGCTGTTACTGATGATCCTTGTGAGAGGAAATCTTTTATCATAAATAAGAAATCTGATGGTTATGCAATTAACTGTGAGGTGATTGTGTCAAGTTTGAAGTCAAATGCTGCAATCTCATTGGCTGTAAGTCTTCTGCCACCATCAACAAACTCTTTAAATCTGAAGAGTATGCTGCATGAACTAGCTGTTGTATTCCGGCAAGCTATGGATAAACTCCCTCAAGATGTTAAGCTGCTCCCTCTGTGTTTCAAAACCTTTTACTGTGAAGATGTCATAGATCCCAGCTTTGTACAAACAGGTAAGACTGTCACAATGATAGAATTTACAGTTAAGTTGGAAATATGTGACCATGCTCTGATAATGCTGAAACATTGACATTAAGACAGGAATTCAAATCCCAGTATTGACTGACATTTTTGGATTGAATTTCCAAACAAATGGTCAGATTATCAATATGAGTTTAACCTTTCCTATCTCTGCAACCTCATCCATCCTGCCAATTGATCAGTCATTTGGAGTCTGACTGTTTGTGCATTCCTCATGTCCTTTGTACCCTTTATTGGAAGTTCTTCTTAGTCACCGATGGTTCATACTCAGGAGTTCACTTCCGAAACCTTTCTCCCTCTCCAAATCATTTACAGTCTCTACGAGCTTTCTTAAGACTCATCTCACTGATGAAACTTTAAACTACTCCAGCTAACACATATAGTGACTTTGTGTCCATTATTTGACTGTCTCTTGGAATGTTATTTTTCTGTTTTGAGTGTACTAGTATAAAAACAAGCAGTTTACAAAGTGAGAGAAGGAAATATGATTTCATATCCTCAAGTGTAATTTCTGAAAATCCAATTGATCACATTAGTGACAATATAGAACATAGAACAGTACAGCACAGAACAGGCCCTTCAGCCCACGATGTTGTGCCGACCATTGATCCTCATGTATGCACCCTCAAATTTCTGTGACCATATGCATGTCCAGCAGTCTCTTAAATGTCCCCAGTGACCTTGCTTCCACAACTGCTGCTGGCAACGCATTCCATGCTCTCACAACTCTCTGTGTAAAGAACCCGCCTCAGACATCCCCTCTATACATCTAAGATGGAATATTTTATGTTTCCTTCCTGAGTTCAGTAATTTGGATATAATGGAAAGATGGAAGTAGTAGTAATATATTGTGCGATTTTTTAAATATGAATGTCTATAGCAGCTGGTGGCTTCTAAAATCTAAAGCTAAATTTGTACCTTTAAGCCAAGTTCTATGATCCTTGAATTTGTGCGATTGGTGATTTCATATTTAGAAATTTGACTTGCTCATTGGGTTACATAGTGAAGAGAAAACTTGCCATATTCATAGCCTGAGATATATTACTTCTTTAAAGTAAAGGTCATGTCATGGTGTCATCTTTTTTCAAGTCTTGTTCCAACATTTGATTGAAAGGTTACAAGTTACATTGCATCAAATGGTTACACCTGTGAGAGAGCATGTTTTGTTTATACAAGGTGGGGTGGAAATAGTGTCACAAGACTTGATCATCTTGGCAGTGAGATGATGGAGTGAGATCTGTGGAATGCAACCTTATCTTGAGGGACAGGAGAGCAAAATACTACAGAAGATGGAATGCTATACCTGGAGACTGATGACAAGTGACAGGGACCTGGGATAGACAAATGGACAATGTTGGAAAGGATTAGTGTCAAATTCAAAAGAAAACTAAAGCAAATGTGTAGTTTACAGCTGTTAGTATCCCTGACATCTCTGGTTCTAATCCAAGACCTTATTGTTTAATTGATGTCTTCTATCCTCAGCAGTCGTGAATATTTCAGGTGACCTTAAATTCTTGGTGTCCTGATGTTTCTTTTCAATCAACTCTATCACCACGCATTTCCTTTTTGAGACTGAGAAAGCATTTCTCCCAGCTGGCTCCAGTCACATATCCATCTCCCATGCTTTGCCAAAAACAACCGCCTGCATTGTATATTCCAATGTCTAAGCTTCTTGTTTCCAAGCTTAATAGTTGGAAGTGTCTTTCATCTTCACTATGTGAAACTAATCATATAGGTGTAGATTGAAATGGAATGAGAATGTCTTCACATCTGACTGGGTTGATTTTTCTTCAACATCCTTTGATTAGATAAGTGTTAATTTCAGTTCAGCCAGTTTTCTTTATTCCATGTCAGTTTATCGGAGCTTAGTTAACGTGTGGTCAGCCCATTGATGTGGCCATTTTCAATCAGTATTTTCTTTTTCGTTTTTAAAACCATCTGAGTCTATTGAGGTTCCAGGCATTAAAACAGACAACAGAGTTTGAAAATCTGTAGTCCATTTTTATCACATGACAATGTTAACTCAAGGAAAAGGTAATTTTGTAAATAGTATCTGATCTCCAGCGTGCAATGGTATTATAAAATGACCAGTTACTCCCATCACCGAAATTGAATTAAAAAGATTCACCTGTTCTGTAGTCTGTCCTATAATGCTGGCTAAAACCATTACCATACAGACAACCCCAGTCCACCAGGAGTCATTCTGTAGGTACAATTTCTCAAGAAAAAAGAAATCTACTTAACATTAATCTAAGCTTGAGGCAAACGTAGCCCATAAAAATAACAAAAATAATAAGCTGTTTAATTTTATAAACCTCTATCAAATCATCTATGTTTACTTATATTAAGGTGGTGATCCTCATTTGAACGGTTTTCAAAGTCTCAATATTCTCCACTATGTGAGGAAACAAAACACAGAGCATAAGAAGTAGTTGCAGAAGAAGGTCATTTACCACTTTGAACCTACTCTCCCATTCAATAAGATTTTGGCTGATTTCTCACCTCAACTCCACATTATCACAGCATCCCCTATTCTTAATTAATTTATTATCCAGAGATCCATTACCTCTGCATTTATGCTTAATTGCTGAGCATCAGTGGCTCTGAGACAGCGAATTCTTAAAATTCGTAACCATTTGATTGAAGAGGTTATCGTTATGTCAGTCTTAAATAGCTGACCCTTTACGCAGAGACTATAGCCTGTGTGTTCTAGATTCCCTAGCCAGAGGAAACAGATTTTCTGCGTAAGATTCCTTCAGAATGTTACGTCTCCATTAGATGACTTCTCATACTTCTAAATTCAATGGTTTGTAGACTGAGTCTAATTATTTCCGTTCTCACAGCACAGGCCTCTCACCTCAGGGATGGATCCCATGAAAAAGAGGCAGAAAATGTTAGAGAAACTCAGCAGATCTGGTAGCATCTGTAGAGAGAAACAGCATTAATATTTCAATTCCAGTTTGACTCTTCTTCAACGAAGAATGGCTCAACTCAGTGGTCTCAAATGTTATACGTGAAACAGTGACTGTTTCTTTGTTCATAAATGCTGCCAGACCTGCTGAGTTTCTTCATCAAACTTTCTTTTATTTCTGATCTTCATTATTAACAGTATTTTGCCTCTATGTCAGTGTAGAGAACCTTTGTGACGTTTCCTCAAGAACAAGTATATCCTCCTTCAGGTACGGAGACCAGAACTGTGCGTAATACTGCAGGTATCACCACACCAATGCCCTTTTTTAATTGTAAGAAGAGATTTTTCTCCAATCTCTTTGTAACAAAAAGCTAAATTGCCATCTACTTTCATTGTTGCTTGCTATGCCTTCATGATAATTTTCTGTGCTTCATGTACAAATGTCCCTAGGTCCATCTAAATTCCGAACCATTCCTAGTATCTCACCATTTGATTTTGTTTTCTATTTTTCTTACAAAATACATTTTCCTTGTTCTGGCCTACTCATGCAACCTGTTTGTATTCCTCTGCAGTTCTTTCCAACATATATTACAATGTCAGCAAATGCTGATATTTTACTCTCAGCTCCCACATTTAAGGCAGTAATACAGTTTGGAAATAGCTGAGGCCCAAGTATCAATCCTTGTAAACTCGACTAACTAACTGGCGCTCGCACACGCACATGCGCGCACACTAATGATCTCACATATTCATACACTGCCACCCATTGATGCTGTCTTAGACACGCACGCTTTCACACACACAATCTCACACACGCACATTCTGACACACACACACTCATGCTGACACATACTCATACTCTGACAGGGTCTTCATCCTTGTCTGACACATCCCCCTGTACTTCCACTCCACTTCAGAGGATCATCTGCCATTTCTACCACCTGCAGCAGGATTCCACCACTAAGCACGTCTTTCCCTTCCCTCCGATGTCAGTATTTAGCAGGCACTATTCCTTACGTGGCACCCTGGTCCGTTGCTCCTGATGCTTTCTCATTCCTCCGTGGTACTTTCCCATGCAGTTGCAAAAGATCTAACACTTGACCAGTCACCTCCTCCCTCCTCACTGTCCATGCCCTCAAACATATCTTCCAGGTGAAGCAGCATTTAGTCTATTGCATTCACTGCTCATAACGCAGCATCCTTTATATTAGTGAGACCAAATGCTCAGTCTATAGGAATGACCCTGACCTCCCAGTTGTTTGCTATTTCAATAAACTACCTTGCTCTTGTGCAAATATTTCCGTCCTGGGTCTGCTGCAATGTTCCATTGAATCACAACACAAGTTCAGGGAGTGACACTCATTTTGCAGTTGGGCACTTTACAGCCTCCTGGTCCAAATCATAGAATCCATATAGTGTGGAAGCAGGCCATTCAGCCCATTGAGTCCACAAGGACCGTCCAAATAGCATCCCACCCAGACCACAGCCCCCCACTCGGGAATGTAATCCTGCATTTCCCATGGCTAATTAATGACCTGCTTAACTTCGGACTTTGCGAGGAAACCACATCACCTGGAGGAAACTTATGCAGTCATGGACTGAATGTGCAAACTGCACACTCCAGTTGCCTGAGGCTAGAATCGAACACCGTTCCAGGTACTGTGAGGCAGCAGTGTTTAGCACTGAGCCACCATGAATATCAAACTCAATAACTTCAGAAATTAACTGCATCTGAACAAGGATCATATCGGACTCAAATCCAAAACCACTGCAATAACTGGTTCCTCCTAACCAGTTTTGCTATCTATGTTCTCAAAATAATAAAAGATTTTTCACTACACAGTTTTCCTTTAATAAACCTGTGTTGACTTAGAGAATCATAACGGATTAAACAAAGTGCCCTGTTACATGTCCCTAATAATAGATTATCACGTTTTGACTACTCATAACATTAGGTTAACTGGCTTGTGGTCCCTTATTTTCTCTATTCATTCTTTATTAAGCAGCAGGGTTATGTTTTCTGTCTTCCAAGCCTTGGGATCTGTTCAACAATGTAAGGAATTTGGCAAGATTAAAACAAAATGCAACAACAATTTTTGCAACTTCATCTTTTAATGAATCCACCCCTTGGTCTCATTAATTTCTCCATCTTTATTCATTTACTTACACTGCCTTATATAAGCCCCTTCTTCTTGCGAGACTTTGATTTCACATTCTTTCAATTTACTTTTTGTATCTTCTGCCAATAAGCCAAGAAGTAGTGAAGAAACTTGACTGATTATTTCAACAAAAGCCTGAGAAGGTTCTTGAACAATGTTGTCTATTTTTGTTTTGTAAGGGGTTGTCCTGTGACTACACTCTAGCTATGGCTTCCTTATAATATCCCAGTCCCTTTATTTTACCACTGTCTTCAATAATGTTCTCCTTGTTCCTCATGCTATCATTCATATTTAATACATAGATGTACTGAATTCACTCATACAGTCATACAGCACGGAAACAGACTCTTTGGTCCACATATTGAATTAATCTGTATGCAGTTTAATTTTTATGTGCCTTGGAATGTTTTAGTACATTAAAGACTCACTACAAGTGCAACTTATTGGAACTTTATATACTTTCTTTTTTCTCAGTGGTGTGATATGGGCAAATGGAAAGAGGATTGGAGTTTGAGGAAGTTTGTGTAAAATATGAATGCCGCGCTTGAACAACTAAGCCAATTAGCTTGTTTCTGTGCTTCAGATTGGATTTAGTTTCACGTAAATGTGTGGGCAGAACAATCACATAAAAGAATAAGAAGTAGTACACAAATGAATTGAATTCTAGTTATTGTTGCTCTTAGTTTGTCAGCCAACAAGATGACTGACAGAACTTCAACACTGCATTCTCATTCTGAACCAGTCCTTTCAAGTTATTTGCAATAAAGCACTCAAAAATATTGAACCATGCATATTGTAAATACAGGTACAATTTTGTTAGAATTCTGATTAGATCAATCATTTCAGAGGGAGTAACAAAGCCTGGCAATCTGAAGAGCATAGTAAAATTCACTTAAAATATACATGTATGCAACGCTGCACAAAATGTGACAAAACTGTGGATAAAAAAATGACACAATATTAAAAAAAAACAGAATATCAAATTTAATCACTAGGACTTGAACTTCAGTGTGAAGGATTTTAGTGTATGAAAGACAGAATACACCAGATTTTGCATGGTGTATTTTAAAAAATCATCAGCATTGTGATATTTATTTTTTATAGGAATCATGATTCCGCAGTGATACCTGTGAGCAGGGGGAGCAATCAGTGCAAATATATTCAATAATAACACTCAGAAGCTACTTGGTAAACGAATCCTGTCAGGGAAGCTGCATTCATACTCAGTCAAAATGAAGACTTAATAGTCAAGCTCTTGTTTTATTTTACTTTTGTGAAAATTAATCTCATGGGCTTTCCCAAGGTTCAAAAGAAAAACATAAAATGCTGGAAGTACACAACAGCTCTATTAGCAGATTCAAATAAAAAGTTTCACTTCACAAATGCTAACAAATGCTATGCATCCAACATTATTTCAGATATCCATTTGTTATTTTTTGAATAGTGTAATGACAGAAGTTTGTGTTGAGCAAGCTAGGTCAGCTCTTCTAAATTCAAAGTATGGTGCTTTTGTAGAAGCAGTTTGGTCTCTGCTGCTTCCACAGAAGAAGATTTTGCAAATGTTCCTTCATTAATTTGTTTGGCATTACCATAGTGCTCTTGCAGTACGGTAAACTGTATAATGCATCAGTTTGTGGTGTCATCTATCACAGTTAAATGTCCATTTATACAACGTTGAATTCGGGTTATTTGTGTATCAGCCTAATTAGACTATAGGTCAGAAGTCTATCACATTCAAAACCAATTTCATTCTCTGGGTTGAAGTAAATTGCAGATTTGTGTTCCATATATTCACATGTCAGTTTAGCTTTCAAATATGATCTTAGCCTATTCGCATTTACATAAACTGCTCTGACGTCTTTACTAATGTATTACCACAAGATATTGTTGTTTGATCATTGTGCAAGCCAAGATCTTGAGTAATTATAATTCCTCCCTTAGAACCACTTTTAAGGAGAAAAATCGAGTGCATATTTTTGTGTTGTAACAAAATTTGCAGCTGACTCCTCACAGATGGGTATTTTCGTTTATTAAGTTCAGTGTAGCCTTCTGGCAATAACATGTTGTTTTGGGGAGACAGGTCATAATATTTGGACATTGGTTGATGTTGCTTTGATCATAAGATTATCAGGAATCTTGCCAGTTTAACTTTAAGGGTTATAGAATTGTTCTGTGAGAAGGAGCAGAGCAGGGGGTTGTATCCTCCATTTTTGACTCACAGGGTTACATTCCTCAATGGGAAGTATAGGATTATTTGGGCTTTCTGAAATTGAGTCAAAACTGTATTTCCTGAATCTCAAGCAGACTTCATTGATCACCCTTTCCACATACTTCACAAATGTCCACCAGATTTTTGTTAGATGGAGGCTCATACTTCAGCACAGTAGGAAGTGAGCTCTTACAGCTGGAATAGTAGTGACATTGGCCGAAATACAGCAGGGAAGGTGTGTCCACTTAATAATGGATTGGTTTGTAGATTCAGGGATGATAAGGCCAATTCATGCCAACTTCTAGTAGTCTCGCACATGCACAGTCAGTTGGGCCATCCGGTGTCAATAAACGCTGCTTTTCTTGTACAAAATTCAAAATGGTTGCATGAGAGAGGATAAGTAGAATATACATCACATTATAATTCTGACTCTTTCAGACAGTTATTTTAGCATTTCTCTTCCAAAGACATGTGGCAGTTGTAGATCTGTTGTGGAATGCTATGTGCTCAGAATAGTGATCTTCTAGATTCTGTTGTCGTTTGTGATTGTAATGATGTCCTATTTTTCTTCATTCCCTGGCCTCTTTAAGGTTCCTATGCTGCTTTTTAAATTTAGAATCAAATATAGACAGAGGGTGGAGATCTGCATAAATCCTAGAATTACAGGCTACAGGCAATTATTAGGATTATCAGCTGTCCTTCAAGACAGTTTGCTTTACCACAGAGTTCAGCACCTCATGGTAATATCTTGCATTGCCTACCAGAAAAGACTGACAGGGCACTAGAAACACCTAATGTTAACCATCTTCTGAGAAAGAGATATGAATCTCCGAAAAAGACTTTTAAAATTCTTTTTAGAACGCAGCTACATTAGAAGTAAATTAAAATATGAATTAAGGAACCAATCACAAGGTTTTCTTAAGTAAAAGAAAGAGGAATTTTATTACTCCCTGAGAAAAATATTAAAACATGACATCAAACGCACACACAAACACAGTTTAGAAAAGGAAGAGTGCCTAATATAAAAAGGAAGACCAAGATAATTTTAAAAACTCTTAGAATACTTGGGGTTAGATTTCAGCCTGAGACCTCAGTTATTTAATTGATACCTTGTATCTTCAGATGTGGCAACATTTGTAGATTGCTTTGCATTCCCAGCGAATAAATATTCTTCCAATTTGCTTTTTACCAAGCATTGTCTTCTGAGGGGCTAAAGGAAATAGACAAAGAGAGAGCATACCTCCCAGTACTGTTGTTACAAATCTGTTTTCTTTTCTCTGCAAAAAAAGCCATAAGACCATAAGACATAGGAGTGGAAGTAAGGCCATTCAGCCCATCAAGTCCACTCCGCCATTTACATCATGGCTGATGGGCATTTCAACACCACTTCCCTGTGCTCTCCCCGTAGCCCTTGATTCCTTTTGAGATCAAGAATTTGTCGATATCTACCTTGAAGGCATCCAACGTCCCGGCCTCCACTGCACTCTGCGGCAATGAATTCCACAAGCCCACCACCCTCTGGCTGAAGAAATGTATTCTCATTTCAGTTTTAAATTTACCCCCTCTAATTTTAAGGCTGTGCCCACAGGTCCTAATCTCCCTGCCTAATGGAAACAACTTCCTAGCGTCCACCCCTTCTAAACCATACATTATCTTGTAAGTTTCCATTAGATCTCCCCTCAACCTTCTAAACTGTAATGAGTACAATCCCAGGATCCTTAGCCGTTCATCATACGTTAAACCTATCATTCCAGGGATCAACCGTGTGAATCTCCACTGGACACGCTCCAGGGCTAGTACGTCCTTCCTGAGGTGTGGGGGCAATGTTCCCATGTCTGGCTGTGCTGTGTTCTCAAGCTGGATAGACTGTAGGTGACATTATTCCAATATGTGAAATGCCCAAAAATGTTTGAACTGGAGATGTAGGTCTGAGTTTCACTGCCTGCTTATAATGATGTTAATTTCAGTTCTGAAGCATTCATGTTTCTTGATTTGTTTTTTCATTGAACTTACCTCAACAGTGACAGGTGACCATGTCGCCATCTTTTTAAGTTTTTATCCACATAAACACTCAGGTAGTAAATCAGACATTGAAATCAAAAATCGATATTCATTTTTACTGCTATTGTAACAGTTCCACATCATTGTATTGTGAGTGTCATGCTTTACTTTGGAAATGCATTTTCACTTTACAGAGGGAATGAAGTCTGAAGAACTTACTTTGCAGATAATTTGCTTGTCAATTTTGTGTTTGTCTTTTTGTTAGCAGCATTTAAGCACTCTTATCTGAGGGGCCCACAGAAGCCAGCCCTGGTCTTAGTTTCTTTACCACTCCACATGACTGCAGGTGAAGGCAGAAGCTCTTCAGTGCAGTGGATCACAGACAGAAGTCCACAGTTTACTCATCCACTGAGCTATCCCTTATAGTTGTTTCCTCCCTTGGCATTTGTAGAATAGTGAACCTGTGCATACTTTCCAAAAAGAAGATTTGATAAAAGATCAATATTTTCTCTCACTGCCTTTCTTTCAATGTACTGTTTCCCTGGCACTGAACTGAATACTAATTTTATGGCCTAAGGCAAAATAGTGCTAAGTGAGTAATTCATCTATAAAAACAAGCACATTCAGCAGTATCTCATTACTGTAATTTCTCTGTATTAGGAGTGCACTGATATGTTTCATAAATTAATACATTTTATATTGCAAAGATTTACATTGCCTGCTGTGGATTAGTCATGCATTATCCCACATTCTTTAGCTTTGGGAATTGGCCCAAACTGGAGTAAAAACAAGCCAGTGGTACGCTAAGTGATATGGCTAAGTGGAAAGTTGCTGTCAAAGCTATAGTATCAAAAGCAAATTAAACTTTTGGGTGGCCCAGTTAGAACAGCCCTTAAGGTACATTGCCACAGAGTAGTAAAAGAAACGTTTTATGCCTTCTGAACTTTCTGTGGAAGAGTTCAGACCCGAAATGTCAGCTTTCCTGCTCCTCTGATGCTGCCTAGCCTGCTGTGTTCATCCACCTCTACACTTTGCTATCTTAGATTCTCCAGCATTGGCAGTTCCTACTATCTCTTATGCTTTCTGTGGTTAGTCTTTGATCTGAACAGGGCATTTCCGCAAGTGAAGTGAAGAATATCAGGAAATGGATCTGCATACTTGTTGCTGTTTTAGAACTCTTTATTTGAGCTTTGTGCAACAACAGTGGTCAAGAAGTAGATCATCCAATCCTCCTGTCAGTCAAATTGGATGTGGATAAGTGAAGATACACTTTTTTATGTCTTAGCTCTGGATTTTAGGTGACGTGCTAAATTTTATATTTTGACTAAGTGCTCAAGTTTATTACAAGGACGCTCAATGTGAGGCCAAGTGAGTTTTCTTGCTTTGTTGTTCCAAACTCACCTTTTGACTATCTACCCTATTCCTATGGTGCCCTTCTTGTCTGAGGGGTTCCCAGTTCGCACGTTTACAATTGCCAGAAGTATTCTTCACGACCTGGATACACTAGGATCCCCAGTGCTAGCACCATGATTGAAGGACAATTGGAGATGGTTCACTAATACCAGAGGACAGATAGGCTTTTGGCATGGGATGTGTTGTTCTTGTTAAATTTGTGAAGGCAGCCTTCTGCTTTCTAGCCAAAGTGTTAGGGAGCTCTTCCCTGGGGCTCCCTCCTATTCTTCTGGCCCATTTTCCATCTGGGGAAGATAGCTCCCTGAAAAGGGGTGCAGCCTAAAGGGCCACCTGATGAGGACCACCCTCTGCCCCTGAGCACTTGTTGGTAATCCTATTTCCAGCGGCAGGTAGCTTATACTTTCCCAATGAATTGACTGAATCCTTTTAGCCACTGACCAGGGGCAGCTACTGATGACTTTGGATGACTGTCGTCTTCTGCCCACCTCAGTTGGAAGTTAGTTTTCCTCATTTCCAAGAACAAAAACTTATTTTCCAATAACACTGCATTCTTAAAAGGGTAGTGTTGCGCCCAATGGATCTTTTGTTTATCGTTACTGCATGCTACACAGGTAGTGCTAATTATGGAATACAAAAAGCACAGTTTTAAAGGGTGCCTGAGTTTCTCCAATGTGACAATTTATTCAGCAGGTGCATCTGGAATTTTGGACATTTTTTTGTCTTCTCTGGAGTTTCTTCAGCTCTTCCTTCAAAGTTTTGACAGGAATTTGTAAAATTACTGGTTCCACAGTTTTTGTTGAGCAATGTGGATGAGAAACCTGTTCTAATCCTGGTCAAAACATAATATCAATGGCAGAAAGCTGGAATTGGGTTCAGATTTAATGGTCTTTATGGCCAAACAGTTTGCCAGCACCTACCACAATCCTCACTTGTACAGAACTGTATCTGACCTCATTTACTGAAGTCAGATAAATGACATAACAGTTCATTACACATGCAACCTTCTGAGGACATGCTAATTATTAATGATTGCTCTCAACCTCTCTGGCCTAGAAAATGAATAAATGTCACGTATTATTCCGTCAGGTTTGAATTGTATTTGGAGATTTTAGAAAGGTCAAATTTTCAAAAACTGCTTTTTTTTTGTATTTTTGTACTTCTCTCTTGATCTTATTTTCCTTTATCCAACTTTATTTATTTTTCTGCACTTCTTATTTCTCAATCCCAGAGTTTAAGGAGACACACTGTGGTTCCCAAAATTCACCCAAGTCCCAGATGCATTATAGGTCTCAATGTGCCGCTGTCAGCTCACACTGTCATCTCATGAAGGGTGGATGAAAATGTCTAACCATTAGCCATGTTTGAGCCTGAGGTCTTGCTGTACCAGGTTCCAGACCAGTATCAGAAACTTGTTCTTGTCTTTAATGGGAAAGTGTCCATGATTGGGGTATTCGTGTATTGACTTGCGGTAGAAGCGTACCTGATGAACTAACTGCCCTCAGGGTCATGGTTTTGTAGCAAGGAAGGAGGTCCTTCATCCCATCATATCTGTGCTGGTCATCAAGTACCTACCTACTCATAATTTTCTGCAGCCGTGTATCAGAAAGCAACTCTATGAAGCCATTAACTTAGGTACATATTTCAGAGTTAATAGGATTACATTCAGTAATTCTGCAAGTTTAACATTATACTGCAATTAATCTTGAATTATTTTATAGAAGTTTGATGTTGTCCTGAGTCATTTGATAAAAATGCTAGTCCATAAGTTAAATACAGCAGAAGGCTTCACTAATATGTATTGGAAGAAAACTTAGCCACTTGTGGCCACATAGCAGCATCATAAAGCAATTGAAAATAAGAACATTATTGCAATGAGCTGGTAGTGGTTGGACTGCTTTAAGCTTAAGGCAATAAAATAAGCATATGTAAAAGTATACCCAAAACACTTCATCTGTTAACTTTGTACCTCCACGTTGTTTTACCAAAGAAGGTATTTTCTTTGCAACAAGTTGGTATTAGCTCAAGGAAGTACTAAGTATGGATTTGTAATGAATTCCAGCCTTTACATACAGTGATGTATCATCAACATGTAGAAATGCTGCAATAATATTTAAAAGTTGCTACAGCTGCAGTCACTTTTGGATTGATCTACACCAATGTGTTCCTTTCAATTTTGTGGCCTAAACTCAGCAGAAAACGAGTCACTCTAAGTGTGCAATTCCCATTTGTTTTCAGGTTATATTTGTTGTGACATATTACAACTGTAAATACCTAGTATTGAATGTTGTACAGTATAACATAGAATTTTCACAGTTCCAAAAATACTTGCTGAGCATCTTAAAAATAAGGACCTTATTCATTCCTGTTGAACAGTTTTTACAGTAGCTGTTATGAACGTAACAGTAGTATTTTGAGATTCCTAAAATACACAGTAGGTCTATAAGGATTGCTGTCAGGACAACTTCACATTTTGCCTACATGTTGAACAATGGGAAAGCATATGTGACATGTTTTGGGTAATGTCCAGCCCTACATATAATGAAATGTGGTATCTGTTTATGAATCCAGTAAAATGATAATCAGGAATGATGTGAGTCCATGTGGAGACAAGGGATGACAATGGCTAAAGACAAAATCTAAAATAAAAGCAATTTTTAAAAAATGACTCAATGGAGAGGTGCCATAATCAGAGCATCAGAACTAGGAATAGTGGTGAGGAAAATATATCAAACAAGGGAAAACATTTAAATTATGAATAGTAAATGCTAAAGTTTTGACTACTAAAATCAGAGAAATACCAGAGTTTACTTTGTCAAGGGATAAATTGGATTTCAAACCCACTGCAACACTGAGATTTGGCTTTACCAACATTGATCTTGCATCCAAATAGAAGTCAAAGTACTCTTGACTACACTGCAAAGTTGTTTGCCACCCAGAATAGTTAAAATGTGAAGTCATGATACATTATCATCAGTTTTCTTACCATTGAAATTTGGGAATATATATCTCATCACATTTTAGGAAATTTGAATTTCATTACCACTGTTCCGCATTACTTGCAAAAAAATATTATTTGTGTTCCCTCCTCTCTTTTTTAATTACCTTCATGTTTGCAGTTCTTGTTTACCTTTGATGTGCTAAATCAAACCTTCTGGCCTAAATTGACTCTATTTTCTGAAAAAGTTTTAATTCTTATTTGTCAACTTCTTTTGTCGTGCTTTAAGCTCTGTTCCTCTTCTCCATCTCGGAATTGTGCCTCAGCATTGAATTGGAATTTGTTCCCTTTCTATGGAGTGTGCCACTGTACCCTGGACAGATACCATTGGGTTATTTTTGGGTTACAGCATTGCTTAACGGTAAGATGCAATGCGAAACTTCTATGAAATGAAGGGCTATATGGTCACTTTATTTAATAAAGAAAGAGTAGAAAATTGTCTCAGTCGCAAAATTGGGGCAGCTGTCCTTGCAGGTAACATGTAAAATTTAATGTTAATGAATCTGTAGCAAACAGCAAATCCAGTATCACCTGCTTTGTACCATGTCTGAGATGATGTTATAGCCACGATCTGAAACTAAGATCATTTAAAACAGGTCACCTGTTCTTCATTGTCTAAAATGCTGTTAATCTTCTCTATTATAATATTATTATTTTAAGCTGACTGCTTCAGACTTCCCTATTACTGCAGTTCAGTGACTAATCTTAAAGCAAACTAATTAGAAATGCTAGTCATTGAATAGTCTTCCAATACATTGTATTGTGTCATTTGTATTCGTTTTTTAAATTTATTATTTCTAATAGGCATGGGCCAAAAACTAAAGAACCATTAGATGTATTTCACACTTGTTTTCTGGAGTTGGAATCAGGAGAAAATGTGGTTCATAATTATACTGTATCATTTTTATGTGTTTCCTGAGCATCAGCAATTTTAATTTCACACAGCTTTCTACTTTTGGTGAGAAAATTATTTCTTGCGCTGTATAATTATGCCTAAGCCATTTAATAAGTACAAATGTTAGTGATTGTTTTATTGTTTTATAAATTTTTTTCAGTATCAGTTTGAAAATTTAATGTATGACTTAGTTTGGCGAATTCACTTCCCAAGAGTATTATATTTGGTCGATGAACTCTTCCTATACCATTTGCCATTAATGTTAAGAATAGTTGGATATGTAATGTTAGCTGAAATGTTGCTCATGATGTTTCAAATGTCTTATAAAACATGTCACATTATGCCAGTTATGGGGAGGCAATGGCCTAGTGTTATTATCGCTGGACTGTTAATCCAGAGACCCAGATAATGTTCTGGGTACCCGGATTCAAATCCTGCCACAGCAGATGGTGGAATTTGAATTCAATGAATATCTGGAATTTAAGAGTCTAATAATGATCGTGAATCCATTTCCAACTGTCAGGAAAAACCCATCTGGTTCCCAATTGTCTTCCGGGAAGGAGACTGCCCTCCTTACCTGCTCTGGCTTACATGTGACTCCAGACCCACAGCAATGTGGTTGACTCTTAACTGCCCCCTGGACAACTAGGGATCGGCAATAAATGCTGCCTAGCCAGCGATGCCCTCATCCTGTGAATGAATAAAGAAAAAATTAGGCGTACTGATCCAATAAAAATAGAACTTGGATTTGTGAACATTGAAAAGGATGCAAAGGAGTGCAGTCCAAAGTTTTCAAATGGGAGAATCCAGATAGGTCAAGAGAGTAAACAATGACTGGCAAAATGTCTATGTAGAACAAGTTCTTACTCACATTCCTAAAACTTTAAATCTTGTCATCAAACCTAGTTGTATATGAGTACAAAATGAGCCTATCAGAATATATTATTTGGGAGAAAAATGTAAGGTAAGAGAGGTTAAAGAGGGAATACATGTTGTGAGAATAAATACATACAGTTGAAGAATGGGTACTGGCTGAGTCACTATGATGAATGCTTAAATATTTTAAAAGGGCGTTTTATGGATTGGCTTCAAGAGCAACAAGGGAAAGGAATTCTTAAAATATGTGCAGATCTCCTTCCTTGATCAGCACATCTATCAGGTGAATAAGTGCAGAGGTGTGCCTAGGTCTAGTTTTTAACAATGAAATTGATCAGTAAAATGAGTGAAATATTGGAGACTGCCTTCAAAGGATCATTGACACATTCAAATGACACTAGAGTCTGAGGCAGTTGAGAGTTGGGAAAATGCAAAGAGTTCATTCTACAAGTCTGTACCTAGGGGATAGAACTCAGGATGACAGTGTCTTCCTGATTATAGCTCACTTTGCACACTTACACACTGTGCAATAATGTCTGGTACCCAGGCATTCTGATTGTCTATGACAACAAGTTACCTGAACCTATTACAGTATTTGTAACTGTATGAGAATCTAGGTGTGTCTCTGATCAGTGCATTCTGCAGTGATTGTGTTCTTTGTAAAGCTAACTGGTTCCTCCGCTTTGCACATTGTGCAAAGGCCATGTCTCTATATTTCAAATCTTAGATATTCCACTGTATCCCTTTATGGTGATTATTTTTCTACAACTTTATATGAGTCTCCACCATGCTCACAAATGTCCCCTTTGTGATTTTAAACAGGTTCAACTCTATTTAATGCAATTATTTCACTACAGGGTTAAATAAATCTCTGGTTTGGATATGTTGCAATGGTCCTGTCTTCTTTTGTAATTTAATCAGGTCTCATTTTTGAGTTAATTAAGTATGCCTTGATCCCTTTTGATGTCTATAGCCAGTGTCACCACTATAGCTGGCTGTTAATTTCAGTATGTACACCGTAGTTCAGGAATAATCACAACATGATAACAGTTGAAGCTCAATATCAACACAGAACTAGAGCTCCAACTTCCATTGGGACAAATTCTTGACTAGTAGACTATGTGAGGTTAAGATTGTAGGAGTAACTGGCACACACAATTGGAGGATAACAATGGAACATTTATTAAAGGAAAAGAAATTGCAAAGATACAAATTGGGTACATTTCACTTTGACAAAATAGTAGAACTTGCAGACCACATAAATAATAATGAATGCGCTAAACATAAATGAAAAAAAATACAAGCAGTCAATGTGGGTGTGGAAAGCTGAGAAGGAGTCAAAAGAAAAAAAATCAAAAACCATCAAATGCAACAGTAAAAAACAATTGTTAAAGGTGAAGTGGAAACCTTTGCGAGGCAAAAATTGTCAATTCATAAATAATGATCAAAAGTAGCACAGATATTAAGTGAGTATTTTTATACTGCAAGTAGAAAAAAATTCTCCGAGAGAATGCGAAACCAATGAGTGCATTGAACAACACTATGAAGAATTAGAGTGGGGATCAAGGGTTTGAGAGAAGTGAATTGTAGACTTACAAAGCAAGAAGATTTAGCAGAGTTTCCGAGTAGCTATTTGGATGATACCCAGAGTATGACAGGAAGAGATGGAGTGTACAAACATAGAAAAACAGCAATAAATAGGGTTAAAACGGAAAATAATAGTTAAAAAGCCAAAATTAGGCTCTTTGTTTGAAAGTTCATTGTATCTGGAACAGGTGCATTAACTGCATACGTTAATGGGTATGATCTTAATAGCTGTTACAAAGAAATGGCTACTAGGAAATCAAAGTTGGGAACTAAATATTCAGGTGTATATGACTTTTCAAAAGGACAGACAGGAAGGAAAGGGTACTGGGGTTTCAGTGTTGGTATGGGAAGGAATATATACTGTAGCAAGAAGTGATCTTGAACTGGAAGATGTGTATTCTATATGGGTGGAGATAAGAAATAAAAGGGAAAGAAGACACTGGTAGGAGTGATCTATAGGTCCCCTAACAGTAATTGTGTTGTGTGACAGAGAATAAGTCAGGAGGTAATGAAGCTATTTAACAAAGGCAGTACATTATTCACCTGTGATTTTAATCTTCATGTAGATTGGGATAGTCAAATTGGTAGAAAAAGCCAAGAAGAAGATTTCATAGCATGCGTTTGGAATCATGTCTGAGAGGAATATGTTTAAGAAATAATATCAGAGTAAAGTATTCCTCTGAAACAGTGACTATAACATGGTAGAATTTAACATTCACTTTGAGAGGGAGGAATTGTGTTGGAAACAAGTGTGCTAAACTTAAGCATAATCACAAAGGAATGAGGATGTAACTGGGGAAGGGTTTTATCAATAAAGATAGTTCAAGAGCAATAACAAACTTTTGAGAAAATGGCTCACATTGGAAGGATTTAGGGAAGGCTAATAGCCACATTTGCTTAACCAGGGAAGTTAAGGATAGCATCGGATTGAAAGAAAAATATACACTGTAGCAAAGATTGGTGGCAAGCCAGAAGATTGGTAAATTTTTAAAAACCAACAATAGATGACTCAAAAAAATGAGAAAATAAACTTTGAGGCTAAACTTGCAAGTAATATTGTGACAGATGGCAAGAGTTTTCTTGAGTATATAAAAAGGACCAAAAACAGAAATTTCCAGAGAAACTCAACAGGTCAGGCAGCACTACTAGAGAGCAAACAGAGTTAATGTTTCAAGTCCCTTGACTCTTTTCAGGATGGTCTGTTCTAAATAAGAATCACCCCTGATACAAAACATTAACTCTGTTTTTTCTTCACTGTTGCCACCAGACCTGCTGAGTTTCTCGAGCAGTTTCCATTTTTGTTTCAGGTTTTCAGCAACCACACTTCCTTGTTTTAACTAAAAAGAGAGAAACCGATATGAATGTAGCCCCTTTACAGAATGAGGCTGGGAGAAAAAAAAACGTGAACCAGAAAATGGTAGAGAAGTTGAATAAATACTTTGCATCTCTATTGACAATAGAGGACAATAATAACACCCCAAAATGACCAAATATTCAAAAGAAAGAAGAAGGAAAAAAGTATAAATACAGTAACTGTCTCCAGAGAAAAATGTACTCTAACAGGACTAAAGACATAAGTCCTGATGGGATGCATCCTAGGATATGAAAGGAAGTAACTACAGAGATGTGGATCACGGTGGTAATCTTCTAAGGATTCTTAGATTGTGGAAAGATCCCAGAGGATTGGAAAACTACCAGTGCAATATCTTTATTTCAGAAAGGGAATGAGACAAAAGATGGATAACCGTGAGCAAGTTACCTTGTTACTGGCAAAATTTTAGAACCTGTTAAAAAGAGTGTAATAACAGAGCATTTGGAAATACATAGCAATCAAGCAGAGTCAACGTGTCTTTATGAAGGGGTAGTCATGCCTGATAAATTTACTAGAGTTCTTTGAGTTGGTAACAAGCAAGGTAGATAAAGGGGAAGCAGTAGATGTAGTGAATGTAGATTTTTAGAAAGCATTTGTTAAACTGTTACTCATTAGGGTCCTTAACAAGATAAAAGTCCATGATGTTGGAGGTAGGGTATGAGCATGAAAAGAGGATTGGCTGACTAACAGATGACAGAGAGTTGGGATCAGGTGGGCATTTTCAGGATAGCAACCTGTAACTGGTGGTGTACCACAGGGATCAATGTTGGACCCAGTCTGTGCAATATGTATTAATGACTTGGATAAAGGGAGTGAATATACTGTAGTCAAGTTTACAGATGATACAAAATTAGGTGGTAAGAATGACTCAGAGTTTGCAGAGAGGTGTAGACCATTTTGTCAATGGGCAAAAACTTGACAGATGGCACATAATGTAGGGAAATGTGAGGTTATGCACTTTGGCAGGAGGAATGGTGGAGCTGAATATTATTTAAATGGAGAAAGACTTCAGAAACCTACAGAACAGAGGGTCCTTGTCAATGAATCACAAAAAGCAAATTCAGTGGGTAATAGGGAAAGCAAATAGAATAAAGTGAATGTAACAAGAAGTACAAACTAAAAGTATATGACAAATTATCCTTTATTTGTTGTCAGTAGAATTCTTCTGCTTGACACACTGGGATAGCACAAGGAAATGCATCCCTGCTATTCCCCGAGTCATTTCAAAAGTCAGATGTCAAGTACAAATATGCAAGAAGCCCCAATTCCCCTAATTTTCAGACATGGATTGAGAGAAAGAATAGACTAAATCTTTGTTCTGTAAGGACTGAAATGAAAAAGAGCTTTTGTAAAATCAGTATCTGAAAGGGTGGCTGTATGTTTGAAAGCAAAGTAATCTGAGACCCATTGCAGACATTGTGTAAACAACTGTTTGAACGAGAAGGAATTGAAGTTTGAGCTCGAGACATTTAGAGCTAAAAAGGTGAACAAATGCAGGTTTTCCTGGCAACAAGAAAATGATTGCTTTCTGGACTAGTGACTAGTTATCAATGACAGACATCTTTTGCCTATACAACTCAAATAACTGAACAGCTTGGTGCTGGGAACAAGTTATAGGGCAAAAGAAGTTATTATAAGTAGTGACTTTTAGCTGATAAGGTCAGATACATCAGGTACATTAATAAGTAAATTGGCCAACTTATCTTTCTTACCATTCAGTGGAAGCATCTGGACATAGATGACTGAAGCAACATGTTGGCCAGTGGAGGAATGAAAAGGATCACCTCAATATCAGAACTGAGGAACAAAGACAACTGAATGATTGTTTTTACAACATTTCCCCTCTGTCTATACCCATTTTACCCTGTTTGTTTGGCTAAGTATGTAAGGGGAGTTTATAAGGTGACTGAGTTGAAGTAGTACAAAGATAGGCAGAGGGATGGGTAGTATTAAGGAGGTGGAGAGGCTGCAGAAGGATTTGGACAAGTTAGGAGAGTGGGCAAAGAAGTGGCAGATTAAGTACAATGTGGGAAAGTGTGAGGCCATGCAGTTTGGAAAGAAGAATGAAAGCATGAACTATTTTTCGAAATGGGGAGAAAATTCAGAAGTCTAAAGTGCAAAGAGACTTGGGAGTTCTAGTCCAGAATTCTCTCAAGGTAAACTTGCAGGTTGTGTCAGTAATCAGGAAGGCAAATGCAGTGTTGGTATTTATTTTGAGAGGACTTGAATATAAAAGAGTTTTTTGAATATAAAAGCAGAGATGGACTACTGAGGCTTTATAAGGCTGTGGTCAGGCCACATTTGGAGTATAGTGCGCAGTTTTGGGCCCAATATCTCAGGAAGGATGCACTGGCCGTGGAGCGGGTTCAGAGGAGGTTCATGAGAATTGTCCCAGGAATGGAAAACTTAACATATGAGGAATGTTTGAGGATTCTGGGACTATACTCATTGGAGTTTAGAAGGATGAGGGGAGATCTAGTTGAAACTTACAGAATACTGAATGGCCTGGACAGCGTGGATATTGGGAAGATACTTCCATTGGTAGGGGAGACTAGGACCCGAGGACGCAGCCTTAGAGTAAAGGGAACACTTTTTAGAACGGAGATAAGGAGAAACTTCTTTAACCAGAGAGCGGTGAATCTATGGAATTCACTGCCACAGAAGGCTGTGGAGGCCAGGTCATTGAGTACGTTTAAGACTGAGAAAGGTTCTTGATTATCAAGGGGATCAATGGTTATGGGGAGAAAGCGGGAGAATGGGGTTG
Organism: Stegostoma tigrinum; assembly: GCF_030684315.1. Lineage (NCBI taxonomy): Eukaryota > Metazoa > Chordata > Chondrichthyes > Orectolobiformes > Stegostomatidae > Stegostoma > Stegostoma tigrinum. The sequence goes on along the minus strand of NC_081363.1, from coordinate 64,705,005 downwards.
AGGAACTTATCAACCATGATTGAATAGCAGAGCAGACTCGATGCGCCTAATGGCCTAATTTCTGCTCCTGTGTCTTATGGTCTTATAGTAGTTTTATATGTCAGTGGTTCATAACTGTTTATCTGTGGGTAGAGTCATAAACCCTTAAATAAATTTGCAAGTTAGCACAACGTACAACAAGAAATTATCTGACAAAGGTAGCTGTTATCCCACAGGATAGATTTATTGTGCCCGATTCCACAATGTGTCTACCAATTAAAGTCCTTGCCAGCCAGACAGCACTATCCTGTCATACTGTATAAATGTGTTTTGCCTTTATATAGGTATTCTTGCAAATTGTCCTGATGATCATGTCAAAAAGCTCTGACAAAGTATATCTGTTTTCAGCAACACTTGAAAGGAGCATGTCTAGGCATTATACCTTCTTTGAATTAAACAAAAAAAAAGTGAGAGATAGTAATTTCCTGGAACATTTTCCATGGCAGCACCACAATTAATTAAAGTTGAATTCTTGACTAATCAGCATCTTGTTCTTGTGTAGTACAAGTTGTTGCTCCCTTTGAAATTTGGTATTCTTGCATCTATCATGTTACTGAAAACCTTCAACAATATCTTTTTTTTCAGTAATGCTTTAGTTATGTATTATTTCACGACAATTTCAATACTTTGTGTTCAGAATATGTAACTCACACTGAGGCATACAAGAAAGTGAGGTCACACTTAAAAGCTTGCGGACCTACATTAATGCTCTGTGGAATATTGTTTTAGCATATGTGGCAGGAAGATGGAATTTAACCAAGTAGAATCCCCATTGTTTTTTTGTTTAATAGCAGTTGGACAGTATCTCTAGCTCAATATAATAGCTTTCTTGTTCAGGGCACTTAAAATCTAAACATATGAATTGTTATTTGGGATTATGTACTCCAAAATAAATGCAGTCCCATGTGGTCTGTCAAATTTAATATTTGACAGGCCTGGGAAGAATTAATTGGTGTTAGAAGTTTACAGAAAATGCATCTCTTTTCATATTAAAAGATTAAACCATACGTTTCTATGATGTGAAGTTTCATTGTTATTGTTTCAGGCCTCTAAACATGTGTAAGTAGTATCTCAGTTTCCATTTGTCCACCCCCCAGCTGCCAGAACTCAGTTATTTGGTACTGAAATTCAGTCAAATCATATTAAAACTGATGCTGCCTGCTACAGCACAAAGTTCAGACGTATGCTGGTTATTTCTCCCTTGGCACCACAAGCAATGAAGCCATTTGTTCTCTTTCATCATCTTAGTTTGCTACATTGGGAGTTTCAAAAGTAAACTTTTTGTGTAGAGTTATTAAAGTTGATTGAGGGGCTCAGCAATAATGCTATACGCCTATTGCCATTACCTTATCACTCTGTACACAATGGGATTAGTTTATTCAATGGCTGCACTGTTGAACTATGAGGGAAAACACAAATCATGATTTCCACAATGGCTCTAAACCCAAAATAGGTATGGCTGCGCATGTTAACTATTTAAATGTAAGTGATATGTTCCAGGCAGTGAAAATCCCGCATTCCCTTCATAGTCTGAATATGAAGATGAATAGGAAGTGAACCAAAAGCAAGCTAGTGAAGCATCTTCAGTCTCAGTAATGAGAGTATCAGCACATTTTTTTTTATTTACTTCAGGGGCCTTTGTGTCTCCTGTGACATCAATATGTGCAGCTTTGCTTTTATCAATGTATTGGACCAAAGAACCATAAAAGTGTAGGGAAACTCAATAATAGAACAAATTTAAAAGCTGCGTATCTTAATGCACAAAGCATTCAGTAGACAAACTGATGGTGCAAATCAAGCTAAATAAATACAATTTCATAGCCATTGCAGAAACATGGTTACAGGGAGATCAAAACTGACAACTTAACATTAAAAGATATTTAGCCTTTCGGATTAACAGGAGGGATGGAAAAGTTGGTGTGGTAACACTTAAATAATAAACGAAATGAGGACAGATGTGAGAGATTATGTAGATTCCATTTGGGTGGAACTGAAAAGAAGGAAAGAAGTTTGTAGAAGTAATGTATAGATCCCCAGAAAGAATCCACACTGTTGTAAAGGCTATAAGTCAAGAAATAGTAGGAGCATGTGAAAGAGTAGAATAATAATTATGGATGACATTAATCCTCATGTTGATTGGGTTAATCAAATTAGAAAATATAGCTGCAACAGCAAATATCATAGCGTGCATTATGGATACTTTCCAAGAGAAATAGGTCATGGAGCGAACCAGAGAGCAAGCTATCTTGGACTGGATAATGGATGATGAGGCAGGTTTAATAAATGGCCTCAAAGTAAAAGATCCCTGAGAAAGTATTAATCCTAGCATGATAGAATTTAATATTTGGTTCAAGAGTAAGAAACCTGGGTCTGAAACAATTGTATCCTGAGATGCTGCTTGGCCTGCTGTGTTCATCCAGCTTCACACTTTGTTATCTCAGAAACAATTGTGTTTAACTTAAATAAAGGAAACTCCAATGAAATAAGATTAGAGTTAGCTAAAGTAAACTGGGCAAATGAATGAGTAAGAATGACAGTAAACAAGCATTAGTGGACATGAAGGAGGTAATTTATGATTCTCAGCAAAAATATATCCCAGTCAGGAAGAAAGATTGAACTAACTATGACTAACTAAAGAAGTTAAAGCGAGATATTAACTTGAAAGAGAAAGCATACCAGGAGATCAATGTCAGTCATTGTCCCGAAGAAATGGAAGAAATTCAGAATCAACAAAGCATGAACTAAAAAGATAACAAAGGGAGAAAGAATAAAATACGAGAGCAAATTAATGAGGAATATAAAACTGACAATAAATGCTTCTTTAAAGATCTAAGAAAGAGAGAGATCACAGTGAGTGTAGGCCCGTTAGAAAATGAATCTGGTGAGACGGTTCTGGGAAACAAAGAAATGGCAGATGAGTTAAACAGATATTTTGCTTAAGCCTTAAAGACACTTTGAATGCACCATTAGTAATAAAGAATATAGGGGAAATCAAATACCATCACTAAAGAAATAATATAAGAGAAACTAGTGGGGGCTACAGGCAGAAAAGTCCATTGGCCCTAATAACTTGCATTCTAGGATCCTAAAAGAGGTAGCTTTAGAGCTGGTGGATGCATTGCTCGTAATTTTCCAAAAGTCACAAGATTCTGGAGAAGTACTGGAGGATTGGAAAACTGCTAATGTGATGCCACTAATTCAAGAAGGGAACAAGGCAAAAAGTAGGTAACTGTAGGCCGATTAGCCTAACATCTATTGTTGAAAAAGTATGGGAATCAATTATTAAGGAACAACAGCAGAACATTTGGAAAATCATAATCTAATCTGGCAAAGTCAGCATGGTTTCATGAAAGGAAAATCATGTCTGACTAATTTTGCGAGTGAAAAATTGCAACCAAGTCTCAACGATGGTGGAAAGAGGGGAGTGACATACTGCATTTGGAGCCCCAGAGACGTTTGACAAGAATCCTCACAGAAGGTTCAGTTGTAAGATAGGAGCCCACGATGTTAGTATATTGGCATGGATAGAGTTTTTGTTCAAGGGCAGGAAACAGTAAGTGGGGGTAAAGCGTTCTTTTTCAGTTTATTGGCCTGTGACCAGTGGGCTTCCACAGAGATCAGTGTTGGGAATGCATCTATACATTGCAGTATACATTAATGAATTGGAGAAAAGAAATGAATGTACATTTGCCAAATTTGCAGATGACACTAAAATAGGTGGAAAGTTGGGTTGTGATAGGGATACAAACAGTTTACAGAGAGCTCTTGGTAGTTTAAGTAAGTGGGCAAAATGCTCAAATGGAGTATAATGTGAGAAAAAGTTGTTCAATTTGGAACTGAGGACAAAAAAAAACAGGATATTATTTAAATCGAGAAAAGCTGCAGAAAGCTGCAAGACAAGGGTCATGTGGTACTTTGTCTTGCAGCTTTCTGCAGCTTTTGGTACTTGTGCACGAAACACAGAACGTCTAGTACATAGGTGTGGTCGGTGATCAGGAAGGCTAATGTAATGTTGGTCCTTATTTTAAAGGAGTTTGTGTGTAAGAGTAGGTAAGTCTTACTGAAACTGTATAACGTACTGCTGAGACTACGGTAGATAAACAGGAGGCTGGAGGAACACAGGCCAGGCACCATCTGGTGAAAAGAAGCAGTTAATGTTTTAGGTATTACATTTCTTTTTGATTGGATATAGGGATAGAAAGAGCCTACATCTGAAGTACAAATGTATCAGTGATAATGGGAACAGCAGATGCTGGAGAATCCAAGATAATAAAGTGTGAAGCTGGATGAACACAGCAGGCCAAGCAGCATCTCAGGAGCTCAAAAGCTGACGTTTCGGGCCTAGACCCTTCATCAGAGAGGGGGATGGGGTGAGGGTTCTGGAATAAATAGGGAGAGGGGGAGGTGGACCGAAGATGGAGAGAAAAGAAGATCGGTGGAGAGGAGAGTATAGGTGGGGAGGCAGGGAGGGGATAGGTCAGTCCAGGGAAGAGGGACAGGTCAAGGAGGTGGGATGAGGTTAGTAGGGAGGAAATGGAGGTGCGGCTTGGGGTGGGAGGAAGGGATGGGTGAGAGGAAGAACAGGTTAGGGAGGCAGAGACAGGCTGGGCTGGTTTTGGGATGCAGTGGGGGGAGGGGAAGAGCTGGGCTGGTTGTGTGGTGCAGTGGGGGGGAGGGGACGAACTGGGCTGGTTTTGGGATGCGGTGAGGGAAGGACTTTCTATATTAAGCAGAGGTTCATCTGCGCATCTGCCAATGTGGTATACTGTATCCATTGTACCCGGTGTGGCTACCTCTACTTTGGGGAAACCAAGCGGAGGCTTGGGGACCGCTTTGCAGAACACCTCCGCTCAGTTCTCAATAAACAACTGCACCTTCCAGTCGCGAACCATTTCCACTCCCCCTCCCATTCTTTAGATGACTTGTCCATCATGGGCCTCCTGCAGTACCACAATGATGCCACCCGAAGGTTGCAGGAACAGCAACTCATATTCCGCTTGGGAACCCTGCAGCCCAATGGTATCAATGTGGACTTCACCAGCTTCAAAATCTCCCCTTCCCCCACCGCATCCCAAAATCAGCCCAGTTTGTCCCCTCCCCCCACTGCACCACACAACCAGCCCAGCTCTTCCCCTCCCCCCACTGCATCCCAAAACCAGCCCAGCCTGTCTCTGCCTCCCTAACCGGTTCTTCCTCTCACCCATCCCTTCCTCCCACCCCAAGCCGCACCCCCATCTACCTACTAACGTCATCCCACCTCCTTGACCTGTCCCTCTTCCCTGGACTGACCTATCCCCTCCCTACTTCCCCATCTATACTCTCCTCTCCACCTATCTTCTTTTCCTGAGTAGAGAAATTTCTTTCAAAAGTTATGAGTCTCTGGACCTCCTTGCCACAGAGTGCTGTGGGGGCAGGTCCCTTGTGTATATTTAAGGCTGAGATCAATAAGTGGATCAAGATTTACCGGGAGAGAGCAAGAAACTGGACGTGAGGAATATTGGATCAGCCATGATCCTACTGAGTGGTGGAGGAGGCTCAAGGAGCCAAACAGCCTACTACTGCTCCAATTTTTTCTGGTCTTATAGGCCTTTACCATGTTTTTCTTTTCTGACCTAGTCTAACCTAAAGAAAGAACATTCTTTTCAGTTTATAGCCATGATGTCAACAAGATCTCATTGTGCTCTCATTTCTGAAATGAATGGGCCCATCATTATGTGTGAACACTGGTGTAAATGAAAATACATTACAAGCCATTATGGAATTAAAAACAGAAAAAATTACCTGTTAAAATAACCTGCATAAATCATTGCTGCCTAAAAGGAAAACTTAATTACATTTATAATATTTTTTTAAATACCCTATGGAGACAAGCACATAATTAAAAGTTTAATAATTTAAGCATTCAGCCCCCAAAAGATTTGTATTATTCTGCTAGTTTTAGTTAATTAATTAGCCACAAATCCACAGTAGAAAGCAAAATACCAAATGTGCCCTCTAGCCAGTAGTAGAATGAAGAACAAAACGAACTCTTCCACGCAGTATCTTCTCACCCAAAGCACATTGAGACCGGCTGTGCAGTAACAAGAGAAGGATAAAGTCACCTAATTTGAGAGATGAGCCTTTTTTTTATAAGAGTATAACTGAATGATTTATTCAATTATTTCAGCTATCACGAGCCTGAGGTTATTCTTCATTTGGAGTCTTGTTCTATATTTGGTTTGTTAGGACTGAAAGCAATAATGTCCTCTCTAAAGTACATATTGACTAAGGACATTACAGTGAGTCATGGACCCCTGCAGCAAATATGCTAAAACTTCACTTTATGATGGTGAAAGTCCCTTCATTTGGTTTTGAGCATCATTAGACCATTTCCAGCAAGCATTTTTTTTGGGATCTAACCTCTCACCTGAATCACACTGAAGCTTAGAACTCTTTGGACTTCCTTACTCACACTAGCCAATCTTGCTCGCAGCAGGTAATGTGGCATATTTGGTCAGGAAGACAATGTTTCAAACAAAAATATCATTCTTCCTTTCCTCTCCCAAACCCTACATCGTGGGTAAGAGCCATTTATCTTAGAAACCAAGTCCCTTCTGTTGTAATCTACAGGAAATCTGTTTGCAATTGAGCCAAGCATACGTTTTGCCCTGTTTGCAGCAAGCAAATTTGTAGCAGACATTGGATACAATATTTGAGTTATTAAAATCTTATTCTAGAGTGAATTCATGTTTTTGATTGTGTAATATTATAACAGAGCAATGGCATTTGATATTGTTAGCATGCTTTACACTGTCTAATAATCTCCATGCTTCAGTACTTTGCAAAGGCAGCCAGAAATTGCTGTAATTTTTGTTTTCATCATTGTAGCTAAACTAGGTTTTCTAAAATCAATGTTTTTTTGAATGTCAAATAAAAAGTAAGGGATTCCTAATTATATATTTCAGCACTTTAGCCATGCATGGTGAACACTTTTTACCTTGATCTAATAACAATAGGTTGGTATTTTTCATACATTATAAAAGATCAGATAGTCCCAGGAGCGCAGAAGAATTAATATTAAAAGCATGTTCTCATAGCTCTGTTTACAGTTTTTGCAATGCAAATGGAGCAGCTTCAACCATTTCTCTGCATTTAAATCTCACTGTTTAAAGAATAATGCATTGTATATGTAATCATATTGTTCTCTGGTCAGTGTTTGTTGTTTTAGAGCTCAGAAACATTTTTTTTAAAAAAGAACTGGTGGTAGATGCTTTAAGTCAAAGTTTTCAGAAAAATAAAGAACTAATTAATGATCACTCAGCAGAAAGCACATCATGCATTAAAAAACAATCAGTCCTGGGTCATTCACCATAGGTCCTTAGTTTGGCATCAGTGAAGCCAAAACTACTGTCTTTCTAATGCATCCAATTAGTGGCCATATGCTTTGACAGTAAGGAGATGTGAATATTCCACAATCTGCTTGGGACCAAGAGACATCAATAACTTCTGAATAATCATATAGGGCCTGGTCAATGGGTTAAGTGCTCCGCTGACCATAGGGCACATCTTTAGGGACAGCATGTCTTACCCTAGAACCAGGAATCCAATTCCCTAATGGGACCCCTCTTCACAGGAGAAGCCATGTATGGAATTTATACTCTGAGGAGGAGTCCTTGGGTAGTTTCAGATGTTTGATGTGAGGTTTGTGAAATCTAGCTTACCATATGCTGCAAACAAAGTGCAGCACAGCTTTCCAGCCAGTATAGATTTTTTTGTAAAGGCAGCTGAGACAAAGAGCTTTTCTGTACTATTAAATTCTTTCTCATCATGTAAAAATCTAACTATCAGAGACCATTTCAAGAAAACACATTTTTGTTAAAATGATGCGTCCTTTAACTTTATGTATTTTTTGAATTGTATCCACAATTTAAGTAATGATTTATGAATTCTGTGACTGAGTTACTTTTTAACACGCTTTTATTATTTTTAGATTTGGAGAGATCCCTAGAAGATATTCTGGATTTAAAGTTCCCGCTGCTGATTTTGGTGCCTGCAGCAGATTTGCCTGGCCTAGAAATTCTGCATGTATCTTGTTGGCTGAGCAGCTAAGGACTAAAGACAGGATGGAGAATTATGACTTACCGGCTACTGTAAATCCATTTCCTCCGTTTTTTTTGAAAGAATGAAAACAAAAGCAGAATTCCACCTGTGTTTATAGTAGCAGATCCAACAGTGTGCAAAAGAAAGAACTTCAAACAACAGTTCGGTCAACACTGGGTCTAGAATGTAACAAAGGGCTTCTTGTTCGTGGCCAAGTTTACTATTATGTTTATTGGCAACCGATAAAAGTAAGGCAGGAGAAAGGTGTTGCGTATTACTGGATTTATTATTACTATTAATTTATGGAGTCAGCTAAAGGAAAGTCAGTCAGCTTCTGTTTTAATCTATGCAGAAAGCATGAACAGTGATGTGCCTGAATTTTGATATTAAATGTATAATGTACAAAAATTTAAAGTCATTTTTAATTTATAACAATTGTTAATTTTTTTCTCCTCTTTATAACATTTCCATTACTGTTGTGTTATTGATGTACAATAAGTAAGCCGTCAGCTTCACTGATAAGTGCGATTATGGTAAGGCTTAAGTCTTGACATTTTTAACGCCACTCATGTACCTCCTATGAATTTCACACCGTGTAAGAGAGCTTCAGGCATTTGCGAACCATTTCCCAATGGTGATTCCTCATGTTCCTTGATTCTGTGTGTGGGGTGTCATAACCAAGCTTGACCCTAATTTCACTGACCTCAGGATGCACACTCTTGTCAATTGGCCATAAGGGATGAAAGTCCTCTATGACTTCCTTCTGCATGCCCTCAAAGATATTGTGGCACTTCTACCAACATCCAAGCCAAAAATCAGCTGATTCAACTGAATCTGGAAGTTAAGCATTGGAAGGACATGCATGATTTTTGTATGTCAGCTACCCACTGTGTGAATTCTCTTCGCCACAGAGAGCCAATTCTGAGATTAATACATGTAGCTGTACCTGTGGCTCAGCAGCACACAAAGAGAAAAATGTTATGAACAACCTTTGCTTTCTACTTAATTCAGCATTTGTACAAAAATAGAAAGGCACTTGCCTATTAAAGCTCAATCTCCCTAGTGAGTCATTTTGATCTCAGACTTGAAAGTGTTATGAAACATGCTTTAGAAGCTGTTAGAAAAGACATTCGTTTTCATTGGCTTTATATGTTGTGTAATAAATCCACACAAGTTACTGTACAGGTTGAACAACTTGAGATTTCTGAGGTAGCTGAAGCTATCTTGCTTATGAAGATAAATTATAAATGTTCTGTTTTTGTGTGTGAAATACCCATTTGATTGTTCTTTGAAGCTGTTTAAGAATGGCCCAAGTTCACTGTCATCGTTAGCATAGGTTCAATATTGTCAAGATTATAATACCAAACTCACCACCCCGAAATAAAGCAACTTGAATCCAATAAATCTGGTCATTTGTGAGCTAGCAACAGAAACTATGACCACCAAAGTTACTACTGTGGCATGGATCCCAAATGTTTATGAATGTATTTTAGAGAGATTCTAACCCAATCTAACTACAAGTTACTCTGATCGACTTTAATACCATCTTTTGTGTCCCAGCATGCTATCGATTGATAGGTTCACACTTAGCCAGTAACGCTAACATCCTGAGAGTAATATTTTTAAATGGTGCTTGTTCTATGCATGCATATCCATATTTTCTCCTCCAACTTTGTGTAATTTTTTGATTTCTGTTACCTTACGCACGAGTTCTACTACTTCCTTTATCAAAACATTCATTGATAAGTCCATGTGGGCAAGACTGTGAATTCTCCTACCACTGTTTTATGCTGTCATGGAAACGTAAGAAAAACTAGCAGGAGTAGGCTATTTGGCCCTTTGCACCTGCTGTAGTATTCTTTTTGATGATGGCTGATCATCCAACTCAATACCTTTTTCCGGCCCTTCTCCGATATCCTTTGATCCCTTCAGCCCCAAGAGCTGTAGCCAACTCCTTCTTGAAATCATGCAATGTATTAGCTTCAGCTGCTTTCTGTGGCAGAGAATTCCACAGGTTCACCTTTTCTGGGAGAACAAATTTCTCCTCATCTGTCTCCTAAATGATTCACTCCGTATTCCTAGACTTCTGACCCCTGGCTCCTGACTCCTTTGTCATCAAGAATGTCCTTCCTGAATTTACCCTGCTGTACTGTTAGAATTTTATACATTTCCCTGAGCTCCACCTCATTCTTCTGAACGCCAGTGAATATTAATCCTAAACCAATTTAAAGAGTCCTCATCTCTCAGTCCCACCACCCCATCCTTGTATTAGTGTCTTCACCTATTACAAAAGTATCTGTTTTGATCTATCTTGAGGATAAATCTGCTTGCACGTGATTGAATTCTGAATCAAGTGATGTTCATGATGTCAGAAAATTAGAGTAATTACTGACAGTGTAGTGACCTATGGAAAATTATTACTATGCAGATATGAGACTAAGTACAATAGTTATAACTAATGTGACTGAATTTCAGTAAGAGGGTTTACATTGTCTTTACATATGCCATGTTTAATAATCAGTCTTTTCTATATAGTAAGTCAAAGCAAACTATTTGGTGCATAGTGACATTTAATACAGGTTATGTAGAAATAAACGTGAAAACAGCACCAGTAAGCCTTGCCTTAAGCCTAATATTCATGCTTTGAGAAAAAACTGATTAAAATATTAATTACTCCACCCCAGGATTACTTGGATAATATGATTAAAATTTCAGAATACATTAATATTAAAAATTGTAAAGAAAACAAAAGAGACTATTTCACGTAATAAGAGTAAAATATTGCAGATTCAGGAAATCTGACATTTTAAAAAAATGTTTGAAATACTCATCAAAGTCAGCAGCATCTGTGGAAAGAGAAACCAGTCCACATTTCAAGTCAAATATGATTTTCCTTCAGAGCAGAAAGATGTTAGAATGATGGATTTTATGCCATTGAAAGCTGGAGGGCGGATAGAATACTGTATAGTGTGGGAGAGATTAAATGACAAAGACATCCTGCAAAAAATGCATAGAGGCGTAATGGCTGTAGTAAAGAAGAAAATATTGAAGCAGAGTCTGGTGTTGCTTTATTTGCTGTCTGTATTACATATGCATAGTACCTTTGTAAATAATCAGTACACAAACAGTCATAGAAGTAAAATACTTTAGACTAAAGAGATGTTTCTTCTTTCTCAGTTGGGACAATTGTTATTCTTTTTTTTATAAAACTACCCAAAAGGTATGGCATTATGTGGTTCTGTCTGTGACTGTGAAGATATAAATGAGATCATATATTCAAAAGTTGATCTTGTGCCAATTTCTCATTTTACCAGCTGCAGTATAACTACATCAGTAGAAAGTAGAAACATTTAATTTATCTCTTTCTTTTGAATGTGTGCCATTTCGTTCCAGGATTTCCAGTCATAAGAACTAAAAAGGTAATATGAGAGGTAGCATAAATCACAATTGATGTGAACTCTAGAGCATATTTGTGCAGACTTTTAAGTAATGTCAGTTCATTGCACAATAGCAGTGCAAAAGCTTGGTATTCTGTGGCACTTAGGTCATGATTCCAGTTGACTTAGTACAGGATGACGTGGGTATCAAGTAATACAATACAATAATGACTTTAATAACTCACAGCTAGCTATATGAACTTAATTTCTGCTCAATCTTACAACTCACCTTAATATTTTGTTTTTCCACTCATGGGTATCAAACAGGCCTGAAGTTCATCTCACTTATTGCATAGAATTTTGTAAACACTTGGGAAATAACTGAATTGTATTCATTGTATGAGAGCTCGGTATTCAAACGGGTATATTGGCAATTGAAACAAGAGAAACCCTGATGTATGTGAGTTCCCTGACATTGCAAAGTTGTTACATATGGGCAATATAAGAACACTCGAGTTGCTGTAAGTAGTTATTATCTTAATCGTTTTAGACATTTTATGGAAACATAACCTTGGATTAGACCTGACATAGTGGATAGAAAGTGGTATGTTTTATCCTGGGTTGCAAACTGTGGAGGAAACAGCAGTGGGCTGTCTCCTGAGTAGGGAGAGCAGTGAACTGAAGCAGCCATTCAAGGACACTGTGTTCCAATCTGCAGTTTTTTTTAAAACTTGCCTTTAAAATGACAGGGCTGAAAATGTTCGAAACTTTATTTAAAACAAAAGTCTTTTCTTTGTATGAAAGCACCTTTAAGTTATTGTAGTGTAAGTAAACATATGTTTTATGTGTGCGGGAAAGCTCATGTTTCCATTTAGTTTGATGCTGGCTGTGCATATATATTAAACATAATATATTTGTATAAAATCATCATCAAAAAATGTGAGTTAAACCAGCAGCTGATTGCATAATATGCTTTGAAGTTGTTTAATTATCTTCAAGATATTACATTCTGTCAAATAAAATTATATTTACAACTTACATTTCATTCAAAAGTAGTAATTTAAGGAAGGGTGCTTTGAGCAATTACCTGATATTTTTGTCAATAAGGACACACAGTGGATTAGGACATTTTTATTTAATTTTGTTTGTTTTTTTCAATTGACATTGTTACTTCCATAATCTGCCAAATCAAGTTTGTACATCTTTTGGATGATCTTGGTTGAGATAAACTGCTGAGAAACAAGATGTGATAGTTGTTTCTGCTGGCTGTTAATAAGGGGCTCACAGGGAATCAGTAGCTAAATTTTCACCACACCTGATCTTTTTATTGAAATTCATGGAACTACAATTCAGACACCTTTGGAGATTCATTTCATGATCTCACTGTAACTTCTACATGGTTTGAAATGAAAATTCTTGGAACCATAAATAAAAATTGTGTAGCTGGCTGCCAAATTGCTTGAAGTTTGTTTGCACTGCACAGTTGAGACAATCATTTATGACCTGGAAAATATATGAATGCAGGCTAAGCAAAAATGACAATTTCCATCTCCCTACTACTGATATGGTTTAGCTGGTATTCAGGTGTTTTTAGAACAGTGCAGGTAGCTTCATCTGCAGCCTCCAACATCCAGACAAAGCCTGAGGCAACATTTCACAAATTGACTAACAGCAAATTTGTAAAAACGTTTATGCCTTTTATTGGATTATAAAGTTAACCATGTGTACTTATCTCTGTGGCGAGAGAAATAAAACTGTGGACTTAAACAGCCTCATGGATTATCTTTTAATTTCAATTTAGGGATTTTTGAAATGGTTGTCAATATGTCTGGAGAGAGAGATTAGCAGCAGTTCATGTGATGCACTGGGAGCATTAAAGTGCCTATAAAACTCTTGAGCAATGAGGCCATAAAACTTAAAATATGTTTGGGGAAAAAACCTCATGAATCTCACATTATTGCATGAATAAAATGGAAAATGTTGGGAGACCCATTTATTGCCGTGGTAAGAAAGATTTTGACGATAGCTACATTCAGTGCCTACCCCAAGTAATCGCTGCCTGTTTGTATTACTTGTTTCAGAAGCCTTACTAAATTAAGAAAGTTTTTCATGGATACAGTGCCTTTTACAATCTCAGGTCACCCCAAAATATTTTAAAGCTAATTCAGTGCTTATATTTTAATTCACTTTTAAAATTGTCAACCACAATGCTGAGAGTCTGGAGTTACATGCAGGCCAGACCAGATAAGGATGCAGTTTGCTAAAAACATGTGCAAACCAGATGGGTTTTCCCAGCAACTGACAATGGATTCATGGTCATTATTAGCCCCTTAATTTCATATTCATTATTGAATTCAAATTCCAACATCTGCAGGTTTCGAACCCAGGTCCCCAGAACATTAGCTGAGTTTCTGGATTAATAGCCTAGTGATAATACCTGACTTTCTGACTTTGTCCACTCCAGTCCAACACCGGCACCTGCACATCATTATATCACTAGGCCATTGCCGCCCTGACTTTTGAAGTGTAATCACTGTTGTATTGTTGCAAAGGTAGTGACCAGTTTCCATGTAGTATGATCTTGAAAACAGTAATGAAATAAATGATCAGATGATCTATTTTAGGTGTGTACTGAGGGATTAATATTGATGAGAAATATCAACCTCATCACCACCGGCAGCACCGCCACCTGTTGTTTGAACTGTGCCCTGGGACATTTGATGTGACTTGAGAGTACGGACAGGGCTTTGACTTAGTGTTTTGTCCAAAAAAACAAAACAGTATATCTGACATTGCAGCCCTCCCTCAATGCAGCCCAATGCCTTTGATTATGTGCTTAGGTTTCAAATGCAGTTGGACCGCACAACCTTCTGACTGTGAAGCAAGAGCACAGCTACTGAGCTCCAGCTGACATAACATTAGCTGCTTCCATGCAAGTGATAATTGAAATCAACCTAGAAACTGACATAACATGGAGCTTAAGCAGTTTTATTCTTTAACTGACCAAAAAGAACTATAAATATAGCAATGTAGACTAGCTATAGCTGAGCAAGGCTAATCACAACAGCGTGAATTTTCAGTTTGAGAAAGTTATTATTTATAATACTTAAATTATATTGACACAGATACATATTATTGTATAAGAAAAGTCTTAATGGCTTAGAGTTATTTTTTCATTCAAAATAATATATACTTTTAACACTTTGATGCAAGTTCTAATTTCTGAAATATTTGACATCCACACATGTCCTGACCGTGGATCGTAACCCAGGATTACCTGTGGATATATTGAGCTCCAATTCTAACATTTTATTCAAAGAGGAGGGTGGACCTGAATTCAGTGGCTTTCTGTAGAGAGAGGTCTTGGAACGTCACGCTAGATGAGATGTGAAGAAGGCTTTAAAAGAATGGATTTAAAATGGAGAAAATGCACCACAGACTAAATTGTAACCTGCTGGAAATTATCTCAAACTGTGATGGGAGAAACGAGAACAGTACTCTGGACAAGGGCCATGTTTGGTATCATCCCCTTTCAAGAATACACAAGTTCAGGAGTTAAAAGCCCCTTTCAATCCTGATCTGTGTGTGCTAATGAGCTGGGGTTCTTGTGGTTTAGCCTGGGCTCAAACACATGTGTGCTTTGAAGTTCGTAGTCCAAGGACCACCAAGTAGTCACCATTACATTGCAGGACTCCTGGTCTGAGCCCTAGGAACTATTGAGTCAGCAGGCTAGTGAAGTAGAAAAATTTCAAAAGAATTTCACTCAATCTGCAAAGCCAAGAGTCTGAAAATTGACTTATATATGTGAATTGCATTATTATTTCCTCTCAAGTTTGGTAACTAATAAACTTGCTGATACATTAACATTAGAAAGCCTGGTTAAACTGGCTCCTTTGAAAAGACATTGTGATTTGGTCTGTGGAGACATGTATCCACAGGGGAGGATCGTTTGCAAATTAACCTTGTTGCAATCAACCAAGGGTGTGAGTGCATAAGGAAAGGAAGTCAGTCCATTTTCCTCACCAGGAGCTTGTCAATTTGTAGTCTCCTGTCTGAAACCATAATAACTCGGTGAATCACACCAGGGGTCTGTTTACATTGTAAATTATTATTGTTGATCAAGATTGAATAAACCTAAGACATGGAACCATGCAAGAAGTCTGAATTTACAGCGCAGCGTAAATGTTTTATTTGCACTTGCAGTGGGTGGAGTTCCTTACCACAGACATGAATTTGAGAAATAACTGCGAACAGGTTTACCTGCATTATAATTGTATGTTGTCAATCCAGAGTTGAGACATAGCCTCATTCTGGGGCAAAGTACACTTTAATTCTTTGAAGAGGTGACCCAACACGTGGATGAAGGTGGAGCAGTAGATGTGGTATACATGGATTTAAGTAAGGCGTTTGATAAGGTTCCCCATGGTTGGCTCATTAAGAAGGTAAAGGCATAAGATAGGGGGAAATGTGGCAGATTAGATTCAGAATTGGCTGACCCTTAGAAGACAAAGCGTGGTATTGGATGGAAAATATTCAACATGGTGCTCAGTAACGAGTGGTGTACCATAAGGATATGTTCTGGGACCTCTTCTATTTATGATTTTTGTAAATGATTTGGATGTAGGAGTGGAAGGGTGGATTAAATTCGCAGATGATATGAAGATGGGTCAAGTTGTGGATAGTGCTGTTCTGGGTTACAAAGGGACACTGATTGGATGCAGAGCTGGGCTGAGAGGTAGCAGATGGAGTTTAACCCTGAAAAGTAAGGTGATTCATTTTGGAAGGACAAACTTGAAAGCAGAATACAGGGTTAACAGAAAGATTCTTGGCAGTTTGGAGGAGCAGAGGGATCTTGGGGTTCATGTCCACCGTTCCCTGAAAACTGTCACCAGGTGGATAGAGTTAAGAAGGCATATGGTGTGTTAGCTTTCGTTAATAGAGGGATTGAGTTCAAGAGCCGTGAAGTTATGCTTCAGCTATACAAAAACCTGGTTCGGCCACCTCTGGAGTATTGTGTCCAGTTCTGGTCACCTCATTACAGGAAAAATGTGAAAGCATTGGAAAAGGTGCAGAGGAGATTTACCAGGATGTTGCCTGGAATGGAGGGAAGGCCTTATGAGGAAAGGTTGAGAGAGCTAGGGCTTTTCTCTTTAGAAGGAAGAAGGATGAGAGGTGACTTGATAGAGGTGTACAAAATGATCAGAGGTATAGATAGAGTGGACAGCCAGAGATGTTTTCCTAGGGTGGAGGTAGCTATTATGAGGGGGCATAGTTTTAAAGAGAGTGGAGGTTGAAACAGGAGAGACGTCAGAGGTAGGTTCTTTACTCAGAGAGTGGTCCGGGTGTGGAATGCATTGCCGGAGAGGGTAGTGGAGTCGGCCTCATTAAGACTGTTTAAGCAGCTATTAGATAGGCATATGGATGATAGTATAAGGTAGGGGTGGAGGTTAGATAGACCTTAGGATTAGAGTAAAGGTTTGGCCAACATCGTGGGCCAAAGGGCCTATACTGTGCTGTACTGTTCTATGTTCTAAGGATTTTCCTTCCAGGGAGTCACATTCTGCTTTAGGCTTGTGTCAGCCGAGGGCCTGCTTTTGAATTGTAAGATTTGTGAACTCACTTTTGCATCAGAACTGCAGTTGTAACATGACACATCCTTAGTGAGTTATATAGTGGTGCAAGTTCCTCTCCAAGCATCTTACCATCTTGACTTGGAAACACATTGCCATTCCCTCAGTGTCCCTGGGTCTAAATTCTGGAATTCCCTCTCTAATTGCATTGTAGCTTAACCTACAGTGCATACACTGCAGTGGTTCAAGAAATCAGCTCACCAGCACTTACTCAACGTCAACTAGGGACAGACAATAAATGCTGACCCAGGCAGTGACGCCCATATCTATGGATGAACAAAACAAAACCTGTTTGCAAGTTATCAATTCAATTGACACGTCTATTCAAATTTGCTGAATTCACATTCTTTGGGCTGTTCTTATTTTTAAAATTGAATTCCCAATCTATTGTAGCATTTATGTTTCTAATTCTGTTCAACTGGATAATTCAATGGTTTAGTGCAATAAATCTCATTGTGTAGCTTGTGAGAGAAAGGGGAATCATTAAAGCATTAAAGTTAGTTAGATAATTAGCAAGATATTTGACATGAAGTAAACTATCAGATTTATGTGCACCATCTAATTCAATGCAACAATTGGGATTATTAAATTTTAAATCAACCAATTTAACATTGCATTTAATTTATTTGACTCCCAACTGTGTGAGGAGAGATGAGCCAAGAAAAAAAGATTAGTTCATTCTTAATACAATCCACCATTTAGTCAACACAATATTGACTTTAAGATATGAGGTATTTAAACTCGTGTTCAGTTAGAGATGCAGTTCTTTCATAGCAGACCCATCAGCCTCTCAATCCTACTCATCCATCCAAATCATGGCTGATCATCTACCTCAATGCCATTCTCTTGCAATTTTCCCATACCCTTTACCTTCAGTGTCCATAAATCTATCTATTTCACCCCTGAACATACTCAATAACTGAACTACCACATCCTTTATAGGGCAGAGAATTCCAAAGTGCCCTCTGAGTGAAGAAATCCCACTTCATCTCAGTCATAAATGGCTTGCTCCTTAAATCCAGAGTAGCCCATTTACGTAGATAACAAAGTGTGAAGCTGGATGAACACAGCAGGCCAAGCAGCATCTCAGGAGCACAAAAGCTGACGTTTCTGGCTTAGACCCTTCATCAGAGAGCTCTCTGATGAAGGGTCTAGGCCCGAAATTTCAGCTTTTATGCTCCTGAGATGCTGCTTGGCCTGCTGTGTTCATCCAGCTCCACACTTTGTTATCTTGGATTCTCCAGCATCTGCAGTTCCCATTATTTCTAGCCCATTTACATGCTGTCTTTATCAGTTAACCAGTCTGAACAGTTTACACTCTTTTGGCATTAAATACTCTGGTTAATATAGAAATGAAAGTTTGTTTCATGCCCGCTTGCTTTCACCGATTGGAGAAAAATAGGTCTGAATTGTGGTGTAAAACAACAAATGCTAAAATAATAACTTACACATGGAAAGGTTTTTGACTGTAGCTTGTAACATACTTAGTAAAAGGTCCCACCTTCCAAGCAGCACAACTTTCTAATTAATCATAAGTTTAATTAGACACTGTTGCAAAGTATGATGAAAACAAGTTTGTCAAGACTGCGAGAATCATTAGAATTTTAATCGTTAACAGTTTTACTTCACAAACTGCGCTACTGATTATTGGCTGTAAAAAAACCTTATGATTATAAAGTCACCATGTGTTTAGTGCAGTACAGCAGGAAGTAGGAAAGGGTCTGCAGCTTCACATGTCCAATTTTGGCCATGTTGATTGTATCTCCAGATAAAAAGAAAGTAAAATGTTTATTTTAATGTGTTTGATAAACAGAGTCTTCAAAAAAACCACTCGAGGTCATCGACTTCACAAGCCAATTAAACCTGAGCCAATTTTCTCACTTGCTAATTGGTTAATCTTGAATTGGTAGAATTATTTGAAAAAACATGTAAGGTGGGGTGTAGGAAAAACACTGCATTAAAAAGTAATACATTACAATTCTTCTGCCATTCTTTAAAGCCCACTTCTGTGACAAATTCTGTCAGTTCATTCACTCTAACTGACTGCATCAATGCAAGTCAAATCACAAATAATTCATAGGCCAAGCAAAGCAACATAAATTGAATAAAACAGATCTCAATTGGTTTGAGTTCTCAATTTTAGCATATTTTAATTTTCTGTTGATGTCTATTGTTCCCTTTCAGTTCCATAATTTTTAAAAAAAATTCAATGTTGTAGTTTTATGAAATAAATATCCTGTAGCATCTACATCAATGCCTAAAAAAGCAGATGTACAGTTTGCGAGACACTAAATTGGAGTAGCTTTATTATCATCTCTGATGTTGGAGGTTTCACTCTATTCAATGGATATTGCTGCCACCTAGTGCAGAGATCCTGGTGTAACACTTTGTCAGATAATTCACAGCAGTTTCTAATTTAAAATAAATCCTTCAATGAATTTAAACAGCTTTGAAAAATAAACAATGCTGAAAATATATTTTGAGGACTATTAAGAAAAAGAACAAAATAGTAGTGTTGTCATCTGAGATTTAAATTTTATCATTACTGCTTTGAAGACAAATGACAGCAAATAATGTGAAACCTATAAGCAACTACATTGATAATGCAAATTATGCAACTATGTTGATTTTATATGTAACACAAGTAGATGAACTAAAGTAAACTAAAATATACAGGCTGCAATGTTATTTGTTACACAACTAAAGTTTGGATGATATTGTTAGTGTAAATAAAAATTAAATATCTCATACAATAAGTCAACATAAGTATCATTTTATTGTTGGTTAATGATTTTTATGTTTTCTTTCCAAGATACACAATTCAAAATTATGTTCTTTCTATCTTTGTTTGCATTATAATCATGGTAATTTTGTATCTGTAAATATGCTTGAGCAGAAACTAAAGTTCACAGCTCGGGGCTACAAATAGATTTGCAGACTAACAGTGCACTTGAGAATGGTGTATGTGGTTTAGTAATTCAACTAATTTGAAGATTCCCAGAAGGTTAATCTCAATTCAAAGGAAATCTAATTGCAGCTTTTCTGTTGCTAATTCATTTGATCTTTGAGCCTACAATGTGCAATAACTGACAGCTTCATATTTGCTTAAAGATCATCTGTCACCTAATGCATTCCTGTAACTACTAGCAGCCAAGGAATAGCATGTGACCTTTGAACTTCATCAGGTCACAAATGCCACTTCCCTGCGACCTCAGTGGAATATCTGGGACCTAAAATTGCTGTAACAGCACTTTAACAGATTGTCTAAGATTTTTCTATCTTGTAACTTTATGTCTCAGTTCTTCGCTTTCGCTATGTATCTGTAAACAAATCTGTGAGAAAAAAGCAAGCCATTCTAAATCTGCCCAGTTTCAAAACTTTAATAGGACAAATCTTCAATGTGAGTAATACAAACGCAAATAGGCCTGAGTTTCAAAGACTGAATAGGTGTGGAGTATAGCAAGTATCCAACGAGTTACAGTTTGGAACTCTCAAATTTACAATGCCAGGCATGAGGCTAATGAATTGCTGTTCTTGATTTATTTTAACTTTTCCATAACAACTGCTGTTGGGTATTTTTTATTGTAGTCCATGCCTTGTAGAGTTTAGGGGTTATCTTGAAGAAAGAAATATGCCCAAATTCACGAAGCAGTTAAATCGTTACAAATCTCAGAACAATTGCATAGTGAAGAGTGAAGAGTGAAAGGGAGGATCGCTACAAGATAGTAACATTTGCACCTTGCTGCACGTCTCCACACTTTCAAAACTCTCCATGAAATATGTTATAAGATGTTCAAGATTTTCTGATATTAGTTTGATCCTATATAATACCTGTTCCCTCATTTCCTCACCAAATTCTACTACGTCCTCAACCAACAACTTACAAGAACAGAACTAGGCCATTCAGCTCCTCAAGCCTGCTTCACCATTCCATTCAATAGATCACGGCTGATCAGAATCTCAACATTGTTCATTTACTTTGGTTCCACTTGGTTCAGTATCAATGCTAAATGAAGCTCCATCAGTCCCAGGTTTGAAATTTTGAATTGACCAGTAGCTCAGTAGTTTTTGTGAGTGGCCCAGATTTCTACTAAATTTTTTATCAAGAAGTGCTACCTGACATAATCCCTACCTTGTCCAGCTCTGATTTTAAGATTTTGCGCCACCTCATTTTGAATTCTGCCACCAAAAGAAATAGTTTCCCTCAATCTACGCTCAATAAAAGTTCTTAGCAATCTAAAACACATTAAACAGATCACCCTTTAATCTTCTATATTAAGCGAATATCAAGAGAGAAGAGAATCTAAACCCAGTATATGTAACCTGTCTTCAGAATTTAACTCTCTTAGCCTCAGCACCATTCCAGTGAAATTCTGCTTCACTCCCTCCAATCTGTTGACTTCAATATTCCCATCTTGCCCTGCTAACCATCTGCAACCTGGCTCAAACATGAAGGATCACTGCCCATTCCTTCTTTATAAGTCATAAAACTTATTATTAAAAAGATAATTTTAAACAACTGAAGTATCTTCATTCCAGGGTCTCAAGCATGGAAACAGACCTGTGAATTCCATATCTGTCCATGTGGGCCAGATATCCTAAATTAATCTAGTGCCATTTGCCAGCATTTGGCCCATATCCCTCTAAAGTTTTCCCATTTAGATACCCATTCCAGTTGCCTTTTAAATGTCGTAATTGTACCAACCTCCACCACTTCCTCTGGCAGCTTGTTCCATGTACGCACCACTCTCTGTGTGAAAAAGTTACTCCTCAGGTCTTTTAAAAATCTTTCTCCTGTCACTTTAAACCCATGTCCTCTAGTTTTGGATTACCAAACCCTGGGAAAAAGACCTATCCATGCCCCTCATGATGTTATAAACCTCAGTATAGTCACCCTTCAGCCTCTGGAGCTCCAGAGAAAATAGTCCCATCCTGTTCAGCCTTTCCCTATAGCTCAAACTTTCCAACCCTGGCAACAACCTTGTAAATCTTTTCTGAAGCCTTTCTCAATAATGCCAGACCTGCTGAGTATTTTCTGTTTTCATTCTAAATTATTCATTTGCATTGCTAGACCTACCTTGTGGAACTAAGCCATGTGAGTAGTACTAAATGTCACAAAATGTCATCCTGCACCATGTTCTGATGATTCAAGAAAATCATTAAACTACCCATGTTGGTATTCAAAGAGAAGCAAGGAGTTCTCCAAGTGTCTTCACCAACTTCCCTCGCTCAAAATGATGAGCTCGTCTTTTGCCTCATTGCATTTGTAGGAAGTAGCCACAATATTTGTCTGGGTGACCACAATTAACTTGTGAAGTATCTTTATACATTTCAACATGACATAGTGCTATGCAAGGGCAGCTGTTACATGTTTATTGTAAGTTGAAATCATAATTTAATCCTGTTGATCACTCAGCGACAAATGTGCTATTATTTTTCCTTTACAATAAAAAAAACTAAGCGTGCCAATAAAAGCAAAATACTGTGAATTCTCAAAATCTTAAACAAACAAAGAAAATACGGAGAAACTCAGCAGGTCCAGCAACATCTACAGAGAGAGAAACATAGTTAACTTTTCGAATCCAATGTGACTTCTTCAGAATGTTAAACATGCATGTCGTAGCTATTGACATTTGCCTGATCTGAGTGCTGGTGTAAAGATGGTACTTATCCATAACGATCAGGAAGCACATCTCTGTCCTTCCTTTCAACAGTGAGAAATAGAAAGAGAAAATCTAGGACAAGAGCTGTCCGTTGTTAAAGGATTTGTTTAACAGCAGGAAGTGCTAAGGAAAATTAATTCTTAAGTTAATTACTGCAGGTAGCAAATGAAAATCTCAGGGAGAAGTGAAAGGCATAAAAATCATAGCTACATCATACAAAAGGGGACAAATCTTTAACATGAGAGCTAAGATTTCAGATAATTCATGACTTTTCTAACCATTATGTCTCAAAATGCTTTGTTGAACTCTTGAGTTTCTTTTTTTGTTAAGTAAAGGAGAATGTTGCAGTAACCATGAGAACCCATATCATGATCACCCGTTTTAATTTTATTTATGTTTTGTGGTACAGACATAAAAGTATGCTGGGAAGCTTTACAGGAACTAAGGTTACCATAAAGATATTTACACTGGTTCTTTGAACAGTTATTTGCCCTCTGTGCTAATCATACTCTTTAATTCTGCTTTCAATTTCTGTGATTCATGCCGGAGTCCAGATTTCACAGTAATAACAATCACTCTTGCTCTGGAGGCTGAGTGGCCAGCAGATCTTATCAGTTAATAAAATGTGAGGCTGGATGAACACAGCAGGCCAAGCAGCATCTCAGGAGCACAGAAGCTGACGTTTCGGGCCTAGACCCTTCATCAGACCGAAACGTCAGCTTTTGTGCTCCTGAGATGCTGCTTGGCCTGCTGTGTTCATCCAGCCTCACATTTTATTATCTTGGAATCTCCAGCATCTGCAGTTCCCATTATCTCAGATCTTATCAGTTCTTCTTTTGCTTCACTTTTGCTTCCATCTCTATTCAAGTTGCTTTCTCTCTCTCTCTCTCTCTCTCTTTCTGAGCTGCCCTCATTTTTCATTTCTATCTCCATGCCTTTCCATCCTCTTCAATGATTTTTTTTCTAATTTTGGTGTCTTTCTTGATCCCTGTCTAATGGATAAACCAGCTAATCATTAACTTTTGTATTTTTTTTTGTAAGTTTTTAGATACCAATCAATAAGCATATACAGCACAAAAGCAGGCTATTTGGCCCAAAAGGTCCTTGCTGGTGCGCTGGTCAACAATCTCAGGAGTGTGTTTTTGTTTGTAGATTTGATGAGGTATTTTTGTATCATATCTCTCAAAATATAAAGAGAAAAAACTTACATCTAACTAAAAATTGAGGATCAAAGATCAACCTGGGAACAGCAACAGTGCCACTGAGTATGTGGGGAAATAGAAACAGTTCCTCCACCATGTCCTCAAATCCAAGCAGTGCATCTGGAGCTTTTCTTTTAGCCACACTGTGACCAGTTGAACCTCACTATTTTCATGAGCAGTAGAGATTTCTGACTCAATTTGGATCCCTTGTCAATGGATTGTAAATCAGATATCCAGCAACATTAAGGACTCAAGCCACAAAATTAGAACAATGCCCCAAATTTCCACTTTAAGGAAGAGATAGCAACCAAAACAAGAAGAAGACATAAGTAAAGGCCTTTAGCAGGCATTGAATATGCTATTAGCAGAGGCAATGGGGATGAACCAACCGGAAATGGAAACACAGAAAGGCACCAGCTCAGGAGAGTGGGACTTGAGAGAAGTGTGCAATGCAGCTCACACTGACAAAGTATTGCAACAGAAGGTACTTACCCCAAATATCAACTGGTTACTTCCCTTCCTTCTGTAAGTATTAGAACAGTCATTCCACATCGCCGGTGCCCACTAATAAAGAGAAATGCAACTCCATTTAAATTCTGAAGTTATTTCATTTACTGTGAACATTTTGCAACACAAGAATTTTGCTTTGGTAAACAATGAGGAATATCTGGATTTCATTTACATTATGAAATACATTAAACAAGGTCCAATACTGAATTTTCCCCTTGATGACCAGGAGACATAGATTGAAGATAAGGGGCAGAAGGTTTAAAAGAGGTGTGAGGAAAATGTTTTTCACCCAGAAGCTGGCAGGAATCTGTTAAATGTCGTCGAGGCAGTAACCCTTATAACATTTGAAAGTAGTTCGATGTGCACTTGTGATACCAAGGCATGCAAGGCTATGAGCCAAGTGCTATAAAATGGGATTAAAATAGTCAGTGACTTTTGACCTGCACAGATGTGATGGGGAGGGCCTTCTTCTAGTTGTAGATTTCCATGATTGTATGCCTGAAACTTGTGAAATATTTTTTCTTTTTGCAAGTATTTCACCAGAGTGCAAATTTATCCATATTAAATTGTCACATTAGGTGCCTGTACAAGTTAGCTTCTTGAAATTGGGTTCAAAAACAAAGTTGCTGGAAAAGCTCAGCAGTTCTGACAGCATCTGCGAAGGCGAAAACAGAGTTAATGTTTTGGGTCCAGTGAACATCGGTTCTGAGGATGGATCACCGGACCCGAAAAGTTAACTCTGACTTTTCCTTCACTGATGCGGCCAGACCTTCTGAGATTTTCCAGCAACTTTGATTTTGCTCCTGATTTACAGCATCCGCAGTTCTTTCAGTTTTTCTTGAAATT
Source organism: Stegostoma tigrinum (assembly GCF_030684315.1). Taxonomy (NCBI): domain Eukaryota; kingdom Metazoa; phylum Chordata; class Chondrichthyes; order Orectolobiformes; family Stegostomatidae; genus Stegostoma; species Stegostoma tigrinum. The sequence goes on along the minus strand of NC_081363.1, from coordinate 64,679,659 downwards.
GGATCATGCTTTGGATTGCCAGTAAAAGTATGTTTAGTTTAACTTTTACTCAATAAAGGCCAGACAATATTGTGAAGTAAAGATCACTGTGAAACAGTTAGGGAGGTGTGTGAAGCAGGTCAGGATTATTGAATTGAGCAAGAGAAAGAAAATCAACTGTAACATCATAAGAAAGCCATCACTGGATTGGCTGGTGAGTATTGTAACTTTTATTCCCCTTTCGCCAAATTAAGGGAACAGGAAAATTGAAATTTTTATTCTTTTTTTCATAGCAAAGGGTAAGAAAGGCATGTTTAGTTAATCTCCCAATATTTAAGCAATAACAGAAGAGAAGTGAGTCTTAATTTTTTGAACAGAGTATTTTATTATTTAATAGATCGAGAAATGCCAAGGAAACTCTGGCCCTTGGAGTGCACCATTCCATTGGGGAACCTCAGGACATTTCCTCTGTCCTGGATATCTACAAGTACTGGAAGTGTGAGTTTTGTGTTTTGGTACTAGAGCTGTAACTAGCATCACTGCTTTGAATCTGTGAGGTTGAAAGACTTGTGGGTAAGCACATAAGGGATCTTGATGAAATGGGTCAAAGGGCTAAAAAAATTGCAGATGGAGTTCACTCGGGAAAATGTGAGGCATTGCATTTTTAGCACAACAATTAAGGGTAGGGCTTATACAATTAATGGTAGGGCTTTGAGCAGCGTAGTAGAACAGAGGGACCTCTGGATTCAGGTGCATAATTCTTTGAAGTTTGCATGGCATATAGACAGGATGGCGAAAAGGGCATTTGGCACGCTTGCCTTCTTTGCTCAGTCTTTTGAGTATAGAATTGGGAAATCATGTTGAGGTTGTAGAGCACATTGGTGAGGCATTTTCTGCAAAATTGATTGATTGATTGTCTCATGTATCGAAATACAGTGAAAAGCTTTGTTTACGAAAGGTACAGGCAAATCGTAGTATGCAAAGGATGCACTGATCAAAAAGACTTAGACAGAGGCATACAGGTTACATTGCACAGGGCATGAGCTAGGCAAGATCAGTGTTAGCAAGATCAACATTATTTGAGGCTGGCAAGTCCATTCGCAGTCTGATAACACACAGGAAGAAACTGTCCCTAATCCTGTTTGTGTGCGCATTCGGGGTTCTGTGCCTGATGGAAGAGTTTATTGGAGGTCATTTCCAGGGTGCGATGGATCTTTGATGATGTTGGTCACCTTTCTGCAGCAGCAAGCCATGTAAATGGAGTCTGTGAATGAAAGGTTAGCTTCCATGATGGCATGGGCTGTGCACACAACCATTTATAGTTTCTTATGGTCCTGCAATACCAGGCAATTATGCTTTCAATGGTGCATCTGCAGAAGTTGGCGAGGGACTTTATGGACATGCCAAATTTCCTGAGCTGCCTCAGGAGGGAGGCGTGGTTGTGCTTTCTTGACAGCCTCATCTACATGGGAAGCCCAGGACAGGTTGTCAGTAATTGTCACTCTAAGGACCTTGATGCTCCACCTTCTCAACCTCAGTTCTGTTAATGTAGACAGGGGCCTGCCCTCCTCCTTTCCTTCTGAAGTCAATGAACGGTTCTTTAGTTTCGCCAATGTTGGGAGACAGATAGTTTTTATTGCAACACATCACCAAGCCTTTTATCTCCCTTCTGTGTTTTGACTCATCGTTGTTAGATATCCATCCTGCTATGGTGGTGTCATCAGTGAATTTGTAGATGGCGTTCATTTGGAATTTGGCAACTCAGTTATGGGGTACAGAGAGTTCAGCAGGGGACTGAGGTCACATCCTTGGGGAGGTGGGGTTGTTCCAGCATTGAGTGTTATTATGGAGGAAGTGCAGTTACCTATCCTCGCTGAATGCAGCCTATGGGTCGGGAAGCTGAGGACCCAGTTGCAGAGGGCAGAACTAAGACCAAAGTCACGGAGTTTTGAGATCAGTCTGGAGGGGATAATGGTGTTAAAGGTGGAGCTGTAGTCAATGAGCAAGCGTCTGATGCAGGTGTCTCTGTTGTTCAGATGTTCCAGGAATGAGTGCAGGGCGAGGGAAATGGCATCCTCTGTGGACCTGTTATGTTGGTAGACAATTTGTAGGGGATCGAGACAGGTTGGGAGACTGGAGTTGATGTGGGTCATGACCAGCCTCTCGATGATCACCCAGTTACAGGAAGGATATTATCAAGCCGGTGAGGGTTCAGAAGAGATTTACCAGGATGTTGCCAGGTATGGAAGATTTCAATTATAAAGAAAGGCTGGATAGGCTGGGACTTTTCTCACTCAAGTGTAGGAGGTTGATAAGCAACTTTATAGAGATTTATAAAATAAAGACGAGTATAGATAGAGCTAATGGTAGTTGTGTTTTCCCTAGGATGGGGTATTTCAAGACTAGGAGGCTTATTTTTAAAGTGGGAGGAGAGAGATTTTAAAAAAGATGTGAGGGGCAAATCTTTTACACAGAGGGTGGTTCATAAATGGAATGAACTTCCTGATGAAGTGATGGATGCAGGTACATTTACTACAGTTAAAAGGCTTTTGGATAAGTACATGAAAAGGAAAGGTTTGGAGGAATATGGATCAGATGCAGACAGGTGGGACTAGTTTAGTTTGGAATTATGTTTGGCTGGTTGGACTGAAGGGTCTGTTTCCGTGTATATGACCCTATCACTCTATAAACAGGTAGTCAAAAAGAAACAGTCAGTTAGTAAGAGAATCACCCGAACACATCTCACTCTCTAAGCAATATTTAGCTATGAATACAAGTCTAAATTTTCATGAATATCTGTTTGGTTATTTTTATCAGAATCCTCCAAATCATCTAATTTAAATGGACACAATAAGTGGGTGCCAGCATGGAGGAATTGCCCAGTGGAAAATTCATGTTCATGGCAATTCCTTGAGTATATGGTATGATTGGGATTCTGCAGATTTCAGATTGAAAATACAATTCAGTACCTGATCAAATATGGAAAGTTTGGAGGACAATTGACAAAGCAAACAAAAGGAACTAAAAATGGGAGAATGAGAAGGCCAAAATTCATGTTACTTATCCTTCTATTTTAAATCCATGTAGAACTATCCAACTTGTTAGCCATTTTAAAATATTTTGTTCCTTCCTCTCATTCTCTAATTTCTTCCACCTGATTAACCTTTCAATCATTCTCTGCTATGCATAATATATTCCACCCAATCATCTGACCTGCCATAACACGGTGTAGAGCTAGATGAACAGCAGGCCAAGCAGCATCAGAGGAACAGGAAAGCTGACGTTTTGGGCCTAGACCCGAGAAGAATTAATATCTTGGTGCTTGTTGCAAAGTTCTGGTGATGAGACATTCTGACAAATAACTTTGACAGTCAGCTCAAGGAGCAACTCAACAGGATCCACGTTTACTTTTCCTGCAGGATTTCAAGGATGCTATGTGCCGACCACTTCCTGATGGATTTGTCATCAAAAGTGTTTCTCTTTGCAAATAAGACAACAATGAAAAGGTGATATAGAACAGTTCAACTATTTGGAGTGTTTCAAGTCAATAAGGCCAGTCCCATCCTTCACAACACCAAGGACAGATAGAAGATCAGTACATAGCGACACTAGGTGTTTGCATGCCAAGGGCCTACACACAGAGCCACTCAGAAAGGTGGCACCAGGATAAGAGTGGCATTGGTTATGTTCTTTCCCCCTTCTCCAGAGTGTTTTTTACATGGTCTTCCTGTGGACACCGTCCATCTTAGACCTCCAGATTACTACAGGTATCTGTAATTGGGTTTCCCAAGTTTATGGTTCTAAGTTTTCCCCTTGTAGTATTGGTAAGACTCTCCAGGGTCGACACAAGCCTTTTTAGTTATTTTTACTGTTTCCAGCTATTCTGAATTTATATACGAAGGCATAGTGCTGCTGCCTTTTTAACTCTAGTCTGCTGCATCCCAGAAGCTGACATGCTCTATGCAATTTTGAAATATACTCACATATGAGACATACTCACGGTCTTTAGACTAATAGTCTTTCGTCTATTCCAGCCTCCCAACCCCCTCCCCTTTCTCCTCCTTCGATGGTTGTGGCTGCTGTAGAGCTGAGGATTTTTTCAGGCTAGCATTGTCTGGTTGACATCCACACTGCTGTTCACAATGCTTTGTTATCAGATATCAACTCTGCCAGCAGAGTTCCCATTGTGGCTGTGTCTTTTGGCACCATCTGGGATTCTTTGGGTAGATTCTGTCCCACTGCTCCTTCTTCTTGGTATTCATCAAAGCTACCGGTAACAAATGCGGAAGGATGCCCAAAAAAGCCTTTGGCAAAAAATACACTCAGTCTTGATAAACAGAATAGGTTTATTGTATATTGCAATAGCTAGTTATATGAGATATGTGGTTGGTAAGACCTCAGGCTAGACTTAAGAATAAGCTTACATTACTGCTACTGAAACATTCTTGCACACAACTTGCAGACAACTAAACAAACTGAACACACATTGGGTAGCTCCTCCCAAGGGCAGTCCTTTATACCCTGATGAGCAGATTTTATCTAGTAATGTCAGTTAACTATTTCAAGTGCTTAAGTGCCTTATGCAACGTCTTGATGCTTTCAGCTGCTGTCATGTACCATTTTTATCTACTTATTGTGTTTTGATCACATCAATGCCTCAAGTAGAGATGAATACTGTTTCAAAAATTAAAAGGAAAAGATAAACATCAGAGTCATATGTATTTCTTGGCTTTGCTTTCAACTTCACTGCCACTGCCTGTTTTATGTATGGATTTGCACACACAGCAAATTTGGAGAAGTATTCATAGATACCGACTGTAGAGAAAATTGAGTTAATGTTATGTTGCCATCTTGACTATTGTCACAGGGCATGATGTTGTTCAATGTGGTGAGGTAGTCCTGACCTTTATGATAAAAACTTATGATAAAAACCTGTTCAGCTGACTCAGTGAGCAGAATGGCAGCAGGAAGGACTGTCATGTTCCTCACATATCCTACAATTATGATGTGGAGGAATATACAACTGACCTATACAATGGCATGACAAATGTGATGGTGATGGTGTTCCGAGGAATTTGAAAAGACAAGGAGTGGTAGTACGCTTGTTAGAGCAACTCTTGTGTGCATTGGACTTCCCTTGGGTAAATAATGTTGAGAAGGAATAATTAGATCCTGCAAATCAAGGAGAAACATCAATACTTTATTTCTGTATGGGAGGTTGTGTTTTTTTTATTATTTTTTCGTTTGTGTGCTGTGAGCATTGTTGACTGGCTGGCACTTATTGGCTGTCCCTAGTTGCCCTTGAGGAAGTGGTATTGAGCTGCCTTCTTTAATCATTGCAGTCCACCTGTTGTAAGTTGACCCACAGTTCCAACAGGGAAGGAATTCCAAAATGTTGACCCAGCAACGGTGAAGGAATAGCAATACATTTCCAAGCCAGGATGATGAGTGGCTTGGAGGGGAAACTAAATGATGCTGTTCCCATATATCTACTACCCTTGTCCTTCTAGATGGGAAGTGGCCCATAAGACCAAAAGACATAGAAGCAGAAATCAGATCATTTAGCCCATTGAATCTGCCCCGCTATTCATTCATGAATGATAAGTTTCTCAACCCCCATTCTCCTGCTTTCTCCCCATAACCCTTGATCCCCTTGACAATCAAGAACCTATCTATCTATTAAATACACCCAATGACTTGGCCTCCACAGCCTTCTGCGGTAGTGAATTCCATATATTCACCACTCTCTGGCCAAAGAAGGTTCTCCTTATCTCTGTTCTAAAAGGTCTTCTCTTTACTTTAAGGCTGTGCGCTCAGGCCCTACTCTCTCCTACCAATGGAAACATCTTCCCAACATTCACTCTGTCCAGGCCATTTGGTATTCTGTCAGTTTCAATTAGATCATCCTCCCATCCTTCTAAACTCCATCAAGTATAGACCCGGAGTCCACAAACATTCCTCACATGTTAAGCTTTTCATTTCTGGGAACATTCTCGTGAACCTCCTCTGAATCTGCTCCAGGGCCGGTATGTCTTGCCTGAGATATGGGGCCCAAAACTAAGTACAATACTCCAAATTTGGCCTGACCAGATCCTGATAGAGCATCATAAATACATCCCTGCTTTTATATTTGAGTCCTCTCAAAATGAATGCCAAAGTTGCATTTGCCTTTCCAACTACTGACTCAACCTGCAAGTTTACTTTAAGAATATCCTGGACTAGAACTCCCAAGTCTCTTTGCACTTCAGACTTCTGAATTTTCTCCCCATTTAGAAAATAGTCCATACTTCTATTCTTCTTACCAAAGTGCATGACCTTACACTTTCCCACATTGTACTCCACCTCCCACTTCCTAACTTGTCCAAATCTTTCTGCAGCCTCCCCTCATCCTCAATACTACCTGTCCCTCCACCTATCTTTGTATCATCTGTAAACTTAGACAGAATTCCTTCAGTTCCTTCATCGAGATCATTAATGCATAAAGTGAAGAGTTGTGGTCCCATAAAACTGACACTTGTGGAACACCACTTGTCATCAGCTGCCATCCTGAGAAAAATCCTTTTAACCTCACTCTCTGCTTTTTGCTAAAAAGCCAATCTTCTATCCATGCTAACACTTTACCTCTAACACCATGGGCCCTTATCTTACTCAGCAGTCTCCTGTGTGGCAACTTGTCAAAGGTGTTCTTGAAGTTCAGATAGATCATATCCATTGGCTGTCCTTCATCTAACCTACTCGTTACTTCCTCAAAGAATTCTAACAGATTTGTCAGGCATGATCGCCCCTTGATGAAGCCATGCTGACTTTGCCCTATCTTATTATGCACTTCCAAATATTCACAAATCTCATCCTTCACAATGGACTCCAACATTTTACCCATGACCGAGGTTAGGCTATTTGGCCTGTAATTTTCAGTCTTTTGCCTTACTCCTTTTTTTAAACAGGGTATCTTGTTAGTGCTGTAAAATCCTCTGGGACCCTTTCTAACTCTAGCGATTCTTGATTGTGGATTTGGAAGGTGCTGTCTGAGGATTCCTGGTGAATTTCTGCAGTGCCTCCTGTAATAGTGCACACAGCTGCTACTGATTGTCGGTGGAAGAGGGGGTGGATGCTTGCAGATGTAGTGCCAATCAAGCAGGCTGCTTTGACCTGGATGGTGTCATGTTTCTTGAGTGTTGTTGGAGTTGCACTCATCCAGGAGTATTGCATCACACTTCCCTGATTTATGCCCTGTTTCTTAGTACTTAATCAAAAGTCACCCTTCCTACAGAGTCAGGCCAATCATAGGAAGAACTATTTTCACTCAAATAGCACTTGTTTTATGACCAACAGATATATCAAAGTACTTAACAGTCACTTAAGCACTTTTGTAGTGTAGGCACTCTTTAATATAGGAAGTGCAGCAGGTAAACCGTACACAGGAAACTCCCGCAGACTCCAATGAGATAATGACCAGGTAACCTGTTAGTTGAAAATGTTGATTAAGGGATAAATATTGACTAGTTCATCAAGGATAACTCACCTGCTCCTCTTCAAAACTGTGGTATGCAATCTTTCTTCATCTACTCATGCTGATAGATGCGTCTTTAGTTTAGCACTTCATCCAAAAGAGGGTTCTTCCGATGGTGGTGATCCCTCATTACCTCATTGGGTGCCAATGTTTATTTTTGTGCTTAAGCCCTAGAAGGGAATTCAGCCCGGAACCTTGTGTTTCAGAAGTGAAAATGCTATGAATTGAACTAAACTTGACCCTCCATAAAGAGAATATAGGTTTCTCTGCAAAGTCCCAGCAGTGTGGCTGGAGTTCAAGCACTGATGTAATCCACTGCCACAATAACTGCCAGGGTGATTTCTGACATTGATTATCTTGTTCTGCTCTGATTGATCCTGATAATTTAAGGCCAGGTAATGATATCATCAATACTATCATTCACAGGTGAGGTTGCAAGATCATGCTTCATATAGAATTCTCAAGGCCATTTTAAACAGGAGACGTTCATGATCATTTGCCTACTTTCATGCCAGGAACACACCTATAAGCGGCTGAATAATGTTTTGAAACATGTTGTGAAGAAGGTGACACAGCGATAATGTCACTAGACCAGTAATCCAGAAGGCTAAGACTTTAGAGACAATGGGCTTAAATCTTGCCATGGCAGCAGGTGGAATTTAAATTCAATCTGGAATATAAAACCAGTCTTAGCAATGTTGACTATCATGAAACTTTCAGGACATGTTGTAAAAGTCCATCTGCTTCACCACTGCCCTTTAGGGAAGGTAATCTGCCACCCTTATCTGGAGCACATGCGATTCCAGACCCATAGTGATGTGGTTGACTCTTAACTGTCTGCTGAAATGGCCAAGCTAGCTACTCAATTCAATGGCAATCAATGGCATTTATGGACCGGCACAAACACTGGTCTTGCCAGCAACGCCACACCTCATGAAAGAATAAAGTAATTACCCAGTCCCTACCAATATTTGAGTTAGCAATTTGTCTTGCATGTTAATGATGGTTACAGCATAACTTGGGAATAACATTAGAAATCAAAGATATTGTACTTAGCTCTCCAAAAGTCCTTTTCTGAAATCCATCTGGCTAACTGTTGTTTTTTTAACCCTGATTCTTGACCACTTATGGCATGGTGGCTCAGTGGTTAGCACCGCAGCCTCACAGCGCCATGGACCCAGGTTCAATTCCAGCCTCGGGCAACTGTCTATGCGGAGTTTGCACATTCTCCCCATGTCTGCGTGGGTTTCCTCCGGGTGCTCGGGTTTCCTCCCACAGTCCAAAGATGTGCAGGCTAGGTGGATTGGCCCAGCTAAATTGCCTGTAGTGATCAGGGGTGTGTGGGTTATAGGGGGATAAGTCTGGGTGAGATGTTCCGAGGGGTGGTGTGGACTTGTTGGGCCAAAGGGCCTGTTTCCACACTGTAGGGAATCTAATCTAACAAATGTTGTTACATGGTGCACATTCCTAATGTAAGTTGAGCTTCACATCCTCATCTACTTTTCTTCACTAAGGACACTTCTGAATACTTCTACAAACAGACTCCTCACCTTGTACAATCCCTTCAGAACTCTGCTTTTGACACCACCATGCTTCTGTTCCATTAGCCTTCAGCCACACTAATCCTGTTCCCTGCAATGTCTACCTTAAAGTCCATTGGCTTGCTACTTTGTTGCATTTTGATGAAAATGCCTGAAAAGCACTTCACTCACCCCACTTACCTATTTCAAGCAGTTTCCCTATTTAAAGCATCTTCAGAATTTTGTTTTTCAACATTAAACGTGTGATACAATTAAATATGTTCTGTTTCAATAGAATACCTCTCAATTGTTCTTCTGAAAATCATTTTGCCTGTGGTCTGTATGTATTGAACTATATACATTTAACACTACCAGCTACGTGTTTGACTTATATTTTAAAACTGCTATTATACCGCAAGTTCTTTGAGAACTGGTATCTGTCAATGAGATGTAGTAATGGCAGTGTTAAGTCATATCGTCAGTTCCACTTATGAGTGAAGAAAGAGTTGTCCAATTACAGTTTTAATGTCATCAAAGTACAAACGCTCCTCTTGGTATTTGCTAGGGTTAAAATGTTTAGAAAATTAAGTTTGAAAAGGTCACAGGAACTTCTCAAAATTTTTCATGATTTTGCCAATATAAAGAATCAAAATGTTAAAATAATATCTCCTTGAGGTGTCTGCATACCACTTGCCAATATATGAAGCATCTTTAGCTCTGCAATTCTGTAAGCATATCACAACTACATTGTTGTAAAAGCTGCAACATAACTGGGTCACTAGATTCCTTAGGGAGGGGCTTGGTTCAGATTTCTTACATACCATACCTCTGAACATTTTAAATTTCCTCTCAAAAGGACAGTTCGTTGTCACAGACTTTGTAAAAAAATCTAAATTAATCTCCCACTCTTTTTGAATGTTTTCCCTGCCTCCCAAAGCAAAGATGATAGTGTCCCAAGTGCATCATTAATATGTAAGTATATTTTCGAATTCCTTAAATATCTTTTTCCCCAATGAAAGTCTATAAGTAGTAACTCATTAAGCTTCCATTTTCTGTGACCAGATAACCTCTGGATGAAATCTAAGGGAGTTCCATAGACCATGATCAGAGACAGAAGTAAAATCAACTGCCACATGTAAAGGTCCTGACAACAGGAAGCTAGTGACCATTGTAGATTCAAGATGAAAATAAATTAGCTAAAGAAATAAATGTAGAAAAATTAAACAAAATCTGTAAATCGTCATATATAAAAATAGAAAACGGAGAAAGAAATAGAATGCAGATTTAGCTAATGTCTTCTAATATGCTAGACATTAAACAGACTTCCTGTTGGAAATGCACTGGGATAGTTTGCAAGAGAAAGTGATCAATATGACACAGCCCCGCAACCCTATCTGTCTCACTCTGTCTGTCCCGAACACAAAGATCCTATAACTTACATTTACTTGTGGAGAGCATCCACTTGTAAAATCTATCACAACTCTTCTAAAATTAACTAAAAAGAGAACAAATTAGCAATTGCCTTATTTTATTACAGGGCTTAGCACTAGGTGTCAGTGCATGGTCCAGTGCTGCATTCAGATCTCTGAATCAGAGGGTCATGGATTAATGCCCATTCCCAGATTTGTGTATAAGTTCTAGGCTACTAGTAAAGAAGGATGGCTGTTAGAGATGTTACCTCTCAGATGTAGTGTAAGTCAAGGTGGATGCAAAAGATCCCAGGGCACAATTTCAAAGAAGGAGCAGCACACACTGGCTCAGTGCTTAGAACTACTGCCTCACAGCACCAGGGATCCTTGTTCAATTCCAGCCTCAGGCAACTGTCTATGTGGAGTTTTCACATTCTCCGTGTCAGCTTGGGTTTCTGCTGTGCGCTCCAGTTTCCTCCCACAGTCCAAAGATGTGTAGGTTAGGTGGATGGGCCATGCTAAATTGCTCATGGTCTTTAGGGATGTGCAAGCAAGATGGGTTAGCCAGGGGGAATGCAGGGTTAAAGGGATAGTGTAGGGGAGTGTGTCTGGGTCAGATGCTCTTCAAAGAATCAGTGCAGGCTTGATAGGCCTGCTTTCACGTTGTAGGGATTCTATGATTCTACAGAAGTACAGAGGAATTGTGCGCTGTATCCTAGTAAATGTTTATCTCTTAAAAAGCATCACTAAAAATCAGCAATCTCAACAGATGTTGATTCATGTACATGTAATCAGTTTGGAATTCTTGACCCAGTGTGTAATGACCACATCACATCATAAAGTTCCTCATAACTTAAACAAAACTTGCCACCAGATTTGGAGAGTCTTCACATGAATCTTAGTAAATGATTCACCGTGACTGAACTGTCAAACTGGGGCACACTAACCTGCAGATAATGCTGATTAGTGATCACATTTTGAATGATTGAAACTTTTTACAGTGACACAAGTTGCCACTCAGATTTTAACGGAAGATTATCTTGCCCAGAAAAAGAGGACAAATTGCAAAATCACCACTATTCAAACTCAAAATTCAAATAACCATTTATATTGGCCAAGAGTTTTATTCCTTTGTAATAGATACCATCCCAACTTAGTAGACTCTGGCTGGAAATCAAATGACAAAAAAACCTTTGAGTTAGAAGTTCTAACAAGTAATTACTTCCAAAATACATTAATTCTGTCATAAAGATGTTTTATGCATATTTTGGATTTGAATATAGTTGTAAATATTGGAAATCAAATTCTCTCCATTGGAAAGGATGAGAAAATTAATGGAGTTAAAATGCAGTTTCCTATTGAGGCAATTAAGGCAATATAGCATAAATCCCATTATACTGCACTTACAGCAGGAATGCAGATTCAAGACAGGGCAGCAATAAAATAGCCATGAGCCATACTCCTATGAAGCAAGTAAATTTTCAGAATTACTGAATTGCCAAAGAATGATTATAAAGTCATTCTTCCAAAGTGTATTGTTCAAACTTGATTTTTATTTGATTTTAAATCCACTTTTCTAAAACACAGGCAAAATAAAAACAACTGTACAATCATTGCTGAATCTAATTAGTGGTCAGATCCAGATCCTTTCCTATTTAAATAATTGTATTACTCATGCATAAGGGTACAGGTTGCTTTAAATAATACTGCCACTCAGTTTTGCCAACTTCTTATGAACACTATTTAACATGAGAAGCTTTTTTTTCTGAAATATGGACTGGTCCAAAATGGCCAGAGCTAAAATTTTCAAACCAGTTCAAATGATCTTTTAGATTTTATTACCTCATCTTCCAGTATTCACAACAGATTCAAACTTAAAATTCAAAAATTAAATCATATTTTTAACAGAATGAACTCATATCTTGCAAGTGACTACATTGTGTAAACTTCAAAGTGTATTCAAAACTCAGAAGGCTTCAGTCTTTTGCAATGTGTTCAGAGTTTAGTAAAAAAAGTCTTTTTTCTTAAATTGGGATCAAGCCCAAAATGTCTCTTATCTATAGATTTCCCATGGTTTGAACGTGCTTGAGACTTGGTGGGTGGGATTAGTTCAGATTAAAATAAATTGCATGTTTGATCGTCATAACCACAGAAAGCTACATAATGATAAAATCCTAAAAAGTGAACTTGCAAAAACAGCATTTCATGGTTCTGGATATTACCTTTATATTAATGAGCAATTTAAAACATAAGCACAGTACACTGTATTAATTTTGTTTACGTATCTATAAGTTACACATAAGATGCAGATTATTGCATTGTAAAATATATATTCTTGAATTTCACATAATCAAAGAACTACTCACACTGTCATTTTTCCGAAGTTTATTGTTCAAACCTGACTTTTATTTAATTTTGAATGCATTTTTCTAAAACATATGTAAAATTTTTAAAACCGTAAGATTATTGGTAAATCAACTTATTTATGCCAGATCCAGATCATTTCCTCATCAAAGGATTGTGTTGCTCAGGCAGAAGAGCACAGGTTGCTTTAAGTAATACCTCCACTCATTTTTGCCAATTCTTTATACTCAGTTGGTCACTGACAGCACAACAAAGGTCAATGATGCACATGAACCCTCCTAAGTGACACAAAATTTGTTTTTACACTTTCTTGAATTTATCACCACACTTTTAGATCAAAATTTTATTGTGCTACATGAATAATGTTTTTCTAATTCTTTTCATTGAATTATGAACAGTAGATGGGATTATATACAGTCTTTTCTATTATTCATTCAAGGATTTGGATGTCACTGGCGACGCCAGCATTTGTCGCATATTCATAGTTGCTGCTGGGATGGTGGTGATGAGCCTTGTTAAATCACTGCAATCTATGTGATGTTCCACAGTATTGTAGAATAGAAAGTTCCAGAATTTTGACCGGTGTTAAGGGAATGGTGATTTGTCTCTGAGTCAAGATAATGTGTCACTTGGACGAGAAATTGGAGGTAGAGATATTTGCATGTGCCTGCTGCCTTTAACTTTCTTGGGTAGAAATTGAAACCTTGGCTTCACTTGCATAGGTTCCCAACCATGAAATGCAAAAAGTATTGTTCTTCAAGCAAGATCATTATTTATTATAACTGTCTCTCTAGGCAGACTATTACCAATCTAAGGGAAATATTAACTCATATGTTTCTTTGTACTTTGCTCAAAGGTAGATTCGACCCACAGCATTGTAATTTCTGGCATCAAGGCGAGGAGGCATGTCCAGATTTCACCACAAATAGAATAGTGATCAAACCATGTATTGTTGGTGTCAATGTGGTCAACATTGAGCCTAATACAACTATCACCCCTCTAAAGTGTACAAGTTGTCATGGTAACAAATGCTTTCTTATGCATCTTGTAGCCTGGAGTTAGTTAGTATTGGCAGAGGCTCCAACTTCTTTCTATCGTAAGGCTCACCAAGAAGCTCTCCAATTTCTTCTGCCTATCATTGAGACGTTGGCAAGATTTACAAGTTCATAGTCAACCTGCTTAAAATCATTTCAATGCATGACATTCATCTGCATTCTGTTATTCTTTAGCTTTGATAGATTTCTACGCTTGTTTAAATACATATTGGAATTACATTTAAGCTATGGATAATAATGGTCACATATAGGAATTCACAGGGTTCTGGTCTTTCCTACTGCCATGTTTTCTTATGAGAAACAGTCACTATAGTCGCTGGCACTGGATTTCATTTCCGTAAGGAATTGCACAATCCCAAGGAACTCCCATATGTCCCCAAAGTCTGGGGCTTTTTTCCTGTTTCATATAAACAACAAACGCATTATACTTCTCAAAGTGCTCCACTGATGAGTAAAAATGATAGTAATTCAAAACATTCGAGACGTTTTGTCATATATGATATACTTCTGTAAGTCGAGAGCTATTTACAGTTCACTGATTTTAAATTGAACTGCTATAAAACTTGCTTATCTTCTTGTCCTGATATTCTTTGTGGACATTCAGTATATTAAGAAGGAATAGCTTTTACTTTCTTTGAAATATAACTAAATGAAGAGCTACAAATTAGCTAACAATCAACTAGCAATTTATGTAATGAGCATGATCAATTAGGTATGCATAATTTCAAATAAAAAACAATCAGAATGCCAAAATAAGTGGTACCGTATTTAAATAATGCAGATAAAGGAGGAAGGGGATGGAAAATCTCGCAGGGTAAAGAAGTGACAGTGGAAGAAGTGTGTGGAATACAGATCATCTAAGTCAAGTATGGTCAAAGAATTTGAGAAATGGTAAATTTCATGTGAAAAGAAAATTGAAGAAGGATCTGGGAAACTGACAATAAGGCAATATGGGAATCATAACTGAAATTAAAATCAAGAGACTATTAAAGTATAATCTGTCCATTAGCTTTAAAACAGATTATAAAGGACCACCATCCTTGCTACACTACCACTATGATCGTTTCAAAGGCTGCATAGCACTGAAAAATGAAGCTATATCTCTTCTCCTTGAATACTGATAGTGCCACCCTTATCACCAGCAATACCTACTCCAAGAAAATGAAAGCTGTGATAGGACTATGAAGTTGCTAAGACTAATGTTCAGACTATAAGGCTGTATAACTGAGGGAAAAATTGAAATATTGTTCCTGATGTTTGTGTTCAGCTTCACTGAAGTATTGTAAAGGAGTCCAAGGACAGAGAGGCCAGAGTGGAAAAGGAAGACAAAGTTAACATGGTGAGCTCAAGGTCACAATTGTAGGTAGAATTAAGAAGCTTTGGTCATCAGCTGTGTGTTTAATTGCCCGAATATAATGTCTATGAAGTGAGCAGCCAGTAAAGTGCACTGAAGACACAGCACACAAATTGTTGTCTCACACAGAATGGCTTTGGACAACGAGAAGAGATGAATGGACAAGATGTTCTATCTCATGAGATGGCAAGTGGAGGTGCTGAGGACAGACTATCAGAAATTTGGGATTCTAAAATAACAAGGCAGTGCCTTAGTATAATAGAGTAGTCAGGAAAAATTACTTCACCCAAAGCATTGTGAATCTCTGGAATTGTCCCCCTGTCAAGAAGTTATCATTGAATGAAGGAAATTGAAGACGAGAATAGACAGTCAAGAAGTCAGCGGATATGGAAAGAGGATAGGAAAATGGTTAATAAACCAAAGGTCATACGTGCTCATATTGAATAGCTGATGAGGCTGAGAGGTTGAATGGACTACTCTGATCCTATTTATGTAGGAGCAGAGGTAGCACATTGACTCAATGCTGCCTCACAGTGCTAGGGACATGTGCTCAATCCCACCCTCGGGCAACTGCCTGTGTGGAGTTTGCACATTCTCCCTGTGTCTGCATGGGTTTCTTCCAGGTGTTCCAGTTTCCTCCCACAGTCCAGAGACGTGCACATTAGATGGATTGGCCACGCTAAATTGCCCATAGTGTCCAGGGATGTGCAGGCAATGTGGGTTAGCCATGGGAAATTCAGCGATAGGGTAAGGGGGTGGATTGGGTGGGATACCCTTTGCAGTCTCAGTGTGGACTCGATGGGCCAAATGGCCTGCTTCCACACTGTAGGGATTCTATGATTCTATTTTCTGATGACCCAATCCTACCGTCATAGGATTGAGAAATTTAGCACGAGGTCTGATGTAGTTGGTAGAGCAATTACAGTGCACATGACAGGGATGTGGAAAACAGAACGACTAGGCATCTGGTAACAGCAGGAAGAAAGAAACATACTTGAGAAATTTATAGAAACAAAATGCTTGTCATACATATTTCTGGAAAACTCATTGTCAGAGATCAAAAAAGAAATCCAGGAGTTAAAGGAAAACTGAGAAATGCGTAGAAATTGAAAACGGAATAAACAAAATCTTCCAGATCAGACAATCAGCAAAAATCAAGACAATACAGTCAGTGTATATAATAGGATACATCTGAATAAAGGATGTAGCAGAAGTGGAAGTCAGGGCAGCAATGACACACAGAACGTTTCAGTCAAGAGCCGAGCATTACTGGATAGGTTCATGTCGCAACACCTGGAGGAAATAAGTCGAGTTAAAAGAGAAATTGTTCAAAGTGAGATCAAATTAAGCCAGACAGATAAGGGTGATGAATGGGACTAATTGGGCTCCCATTCAAGAATTAACCTTTGTATCATTGCCCGAGGAAAGACCCATTATTTATTAACGTCATAATTAATTCAGTCCTACAACTGAAGAAGATAATTCCGGTCCACAATTAAATACAACAAAAATTGGCAAGAGTTTGTGAATGACCTTTTTCTTGGCAACTTATGATTTCCTTCTTTGCGAAATTACTTAAATGTTGCAAAAGATAAACTGAACCGCCAAAGGTAGACATGTAACAGCAGCTCCCATTAAAGAACAACCTGTCACTTAAGGAGCTGGAGTCTCCCCCTGGTGATAGAGACCTCTGTTCACGCACAAACACTGCTGAAGATCTGACTCTGTTTCTTGGGCTATGGTTTAATAGACATGCACTAAATGCTTCTTCAGTGAACTAAGGCATAAAGTGCAAGGATCTGTTCTGGGTCCTCTTCTATTTGTGATTTTTGTAAATGATTTGGATGAAGAAGTGGAAGAGTGGATTAGTAAGTTTGCAGACGATACATAAGTGGGCTGCATTGTGGTCAGTGCGGAGGGCTGTTCTAGGTTACAAAGCAACATTGATAGGATTCAGAGCTGGGCTGAGAAGTGGCAGATGGAGTTTAACCATGAAAAGTATGAGGTGATTCATTTTGGAAGGACAAACTTGAAAGCAAAATACAGAGTTAACAGAAAGATTCTTGACAGTGTGGAGGAGCAGAGGGATCTTGGGGTTCATGTCTACAGTTCCCTTAAAGCTGCCACCCAGGTGGATAGAGTTGTTAAGAAGGCGTATGGTGTGCTAGCTTTCATTAATAGAGGGATTGAGTTCAAGAGCTGTGAAGTTTTGCTCCAGCTATACAAAATCTGGTTCGGCCACATCTGGAGTATTGTGTCCAGTTCTGGTCACCTCATTAGAGGAAAGATGAGGAAGCATTAGAAAAGGTGCAGAGGAGATTTACCAGGATGGTGCCTGGAATGGAGGGAAGGTCATATGAGGAAAGGTTGAGAGAGCTAGGGCTTTTCTGTTTAAAATGATGAACGATGAGAGGTGACTTGATGGAGGTGTACAAAATGATCAGATTTATAGATAGAGTGGACAGCCGGAGACTTTTTCTAAGGATGGAGATAGCTATTATGAGGGGACATAGTTTTAAAGTGAGTGGAGGTAGATATAGGGGAGACATCAGAGGTGGGTTCTTTACTCAGAGAGTGGTCGGGGCGCGGAATGCATTGCCGGAGAGGGTAGTGGAGTTGGCCTCATTAGGGGCATTTAAGCAGCTATTGGATCAGCAAATGGATGATAGTATAAGGTAGGGGTGGGGGTTAGGTAGACCTTAGGATTAGTGTAAAAGTTTGGCACAACATGCTGGGCCGAAGGGCCTGTACAGTGCTGTACTGTTCTATGTTCTATGTTCTAAAATTCCACTGGCTAGTTAATCAGAAGGAACATACCTGTATTTAGAAAAGTGGAAGTACTGTGGAGATTAGAGAATTTACAGCCTTGCAGGTCACAGAAAGGATGGGGTCTCACAGTGGAAGGTGGATTGAAGCAAAAATAAGGGGGCCAAAGAAATCCTACCGCCATTTTCAGGGCTCAAACTCCAACTAGCAGTCTCAGGAAGTAACTGTACAATGAGCTCATGCCAAGATATTCTGCTGGGCACTTGGACCCTGAATTCTTCCATAACCACTTGTTTACAGTGGTGGGGAAAAGTCAGGAGTACGGGAAAGCCGAGCCTTTGTTTTATTTTCAATTTGTTTCTTAATTGAGATTTTTGTCTGAGTAGTCAGTGTCAGGGATGAATGAATTTCATTTTGCATTTTTCTTCACTGATGTGTGTCCAGTACAGAAAGGATCCACTTTCAATGTATCAATGTATGCGGTTCCATCTCCTTTATTCATCAGTGTGTGTTGTATTCTCTTTTGGAAATATGCAATAGAATGAAATATGAATCCCAGATTCTAAGTTCAAATACAGTTCACATGGAAATAGAAAATCCCCCCTCTTCTTCCATTCTGATCATTGTTAAGAAACAGAAGGAAATAAATGCTGACAGCTTTGGTATAGCATTGAGTAGGAATATTGATTCGAGTCATACAGGAGGGAAACAAACCTTTCAGTCCGACTCACGCACCGACCAAAATATCCCAATCTGACCTAGTCCCATTTGCCAACATTTGGCCCGTATCCCTGTAAACCCTTCCTATTCATATACACATCTAGATGCCTCTTAAATGTTGTAATTGTACCAGCCTCCACCACTTCCTCTGGCATCTTGTTCCATACATGCGCCACCCTCTGCATGAAAAGTTACTCTTCAGTTCTTTTTTAAATCTTTCTCCTCTCACTTCAAACCTATGTCCTCTCATTTTGGACTCCCTCAACCTTGGAAAAAGACCTTGACTATTCACCCTATCCATGCCCCTCGTGATTTTATAAACCTCTCTAAGGTCACCCCTCAGCTCTGACACTCCAGGGGAAAAAAAAAAGTTCCAACCTATTCAACCTCTACCTATAGCTCAAGCCTTCCACTTCTGGCAACATCCTGGTAAATCTTTTCTGCGCCTGTCAAGTTTAACAACATCTTTCTTATAGAAGGGTGACCAGAATTGTACCTGGCATTCCAAAACTAGCCTCACCAATGGCCTGTACAGCCACAATATGACATCCCAACTCCTATACTCAATGTTATGAACAATGCAGGCAGGTGTGCCAAATGCATTCTTCACCACCTTGTCTAACTACAACTCCACTTTCAAGGAACTATGTACCTGCACCCCTAGGTCTCTTTGTTCAGCAACACTCCCCAGGGCTCTACCATTTACTTATAAGTCCTACCCTGGTTTGGCTTACAAAATGCAACTCCTCATATTTATCTAAATTAAACTCCATCTGCCACGCCTCGGCCCATTGGCCCATCTGATCAAGGTCTTGTTGTACTCTGAGATAATCTCCTCACTGTCCACTACACCAAAAAATTGGTGTCATTTGCAAATGTGCTAACCATATCTCCCATATTCACTTCCAAATCATTTATATAAATGATGAAAAGTGCTGCACTGATCCTGGTTGCACACTATTGATCACAGGCCTCCAGTCCAAAAACAACCCTTGACCACCACCCAATGTGTCCTACCTTTAAGACAATTTTGAATCCAATTGGCTGGCCACGCCCCCCCCCGCCCCAAGATGACATCTGATCTAACCTTGCTAACCAGTCCAGCATGTGGAATCTGGGTGAACCTTTTGCTGAAGCCCACACAGACAAGATTTACTGCATGGCATTCATAGATCTTCTTTGTCACCTCTTCAAAGATCTCAATCAAGTTAATAAGAACAATTTCACAAGCACAAAGCCACATTGACTATCCCTAATCAGTCCTTGCCTTTCCAAATGCATGTAAATCCTGTCCCTCAGGATCCTCTCCAACAACTTAGCCACCACTGATGTAAGACTCACCAGTCTATAGTTTTCTAGCTTTTCCTTACAGTCTTTCTTATGTAAATGACACCATTAGCCAACGTCCAATCTTCCAGCATCTCACCCGTGGCTACTGATGTAAATATCTCAATAAGGGGCCCAGCAACCTCTTCCCTGGCTTCCCACAAAGTTCTGGGAAACACCTGATCAGGTCCTGGGGCTTTATGTGTTTTAAGAACTCCAGTACCTCCCATTCTACAATATGAACTCTTTTCAAGACATCACTATTTATTTCCTCAAGATCCCTAGCTTCTATGTCCATCTCTACTGTAAATACTGCCATGAAACATTCATTTTGTTTCTCACCCATCTCCTGTGGTTCCACAAGTAGACAGCACATTGATCTCTAAGTTGTCCTGCTCCCTCCCGTGTTACTCTTTTGGTCTTCAAGTATTTGTGAAATTTCTTTGGCTTCTCCTTAACACTATTTGCCAAAGCTATCTCATATGCCCATTTTGGCCTTCTGATTTCCCACTAAAGTATATTCCTACTGCCCTTATACTCTTCTAGGGATTCATTTGACCTCTGCTGTCAATACCTGATGTATGCCTCGGCCAGAGCCTTAATTTCACCAGTCATTCAGTATTCCCCTACACCTACCAGCCTTGCCTTTCACACCAAGAGGAACATAGTGTCTCTGAACTCCAATTCTTAAAGGCTCCCACTTCTCAATTGTCCCTTTACCTGTGAATAGCTTATCCCAATAAAGTTTTGAAATGTGGTGCAAAATGGGGCCAAAAAGAATTATATGAGCCCAATAGAAAGGATTATTTTCTTTCACTTGATGATTCAGGTGATGTTGTATTATCCCTGAAACTGAATTTTCAATAGAATAGAATTTCGCATCAATATAGCTAAGTCAGATAAGCTGATAACAATAATAACATGTCATCACTTACTCATTCCAACAGCTGGCTCCTCATACCAATACTTCACATCGTGCTTTCTATTGATATGGTAGCGTGGAACCTTTTTCACATAGTGAATTATTCTGAGGTTCTTCTGCTCCAGGCCATCATGAGGAATGTGTGTGTAAAGAGCAGAGTTAGATTTTTCCAATTTTGCACTGTTGCCTTTACTGTTCCCTGCAGGGAATTAGAAATTTACAGAGAGAAAATGAAGCAGGAGGTCAGTGTGCGTAAGTATCTTAATATGTGTATTTATACAGAATGTTCAATATTCATGCTAAAATGTGCTTGATTTGTTAACTCTAAAATTTTAATCTGGAGTGGGATCCAATGAAAAAAGAGACCTTACTCCTTCCAAGAAAGATAAAATAAATGGAGTACAGAAAAAAAATCTTGATTATTATTTCAGGTTGCTTTGAAAAGTGAGGTAGATTGAAACACTGATTAGCTCATGGTCAACCAAAGTACAATGTTGTTGTCCAAGGCTCCAATAAGAGGTTAAAATGTTGAGTTTTCTGATGGGAGAAAATTGATGGATTTCATCCTGCCCATGTTGCGCCACAGAACGTCTAACTCATTCATGACTTCTCATTGAATATGTAATTGGACAGCTCTGAAATCAAAGATGATTTGCATGTTCAGGAAGGAGAGATCATATGTAGTATGAGACACAGCCTTAGTGAGGACATTGTTTGGGTAATTTGGAGTCGGTGTGCGAATTTGATGCAGAAGGGAAGAGGTGCTTTTTCTGTCACATAGTTTGACGGGTACTTTTTTCTCATAAAGATAAATTGAAGCCAATCAGCAGCCCAGCATAAAAGAATGACATCATAGGTAAACCATAGGTTCATTGGTCGGTGATAGCAACCGATTTGACTCACTATTATTGGTTACTTTCAGATTCAAGGTAAACAGTTGAAATATGGACAGGTTACAAACTAAAAGACCAGTAGTAATTTTTCTTTTAAAAGTCTAATTAAGAACTAAGTAAATAAAACAGATGCAGGTCCTGGCTACATGTTGTACCGGCATGATGTGGGAGCTGGTGAACCCCACTGTATTGCAACTGTAGCAAGGGTTGATTGTTTGAGGAACTCCAGCTCAGAGTTAACATTGTGACACATGAGGGAGGGCGAGAGTCATCTTGACACTGCATTTCAGGAGACAGTCACAACCCTTCGATTAACTGCCTCGAATTCGATCAATGGTCAAGGACATGAGAGTGTGATTTTGCATTGGGCTGATACAGGGATCCAAGGGATAGTGCTGAAGGAGCCTCAACTCTTGAGTTTGTCTACAAAGTGGGTTCTTACTCCCTGTGTGGATGAGAGTGGGGGCTGTCAGGAGGATGTATAAAATGACCATTTCACCATGGTACAAGGAGCCGTTTAAGAGAGGTGAGTAAAGAGAAATGTAGTTGTAATTGGGGATGGTATAATCAGAGAATAGACACTGTAAGTTGTGGCCAGCATTGGGATTCCCAAAGACTGTGTTGCTTGCTTGATGCCCATGTTCAGGATATCTCATTTGGACTTAGAGCGGGAAGGAAAGATCCAGTTGTCATGGTCCGCGAAGGTATCAATTAAAGAGGTTCTGCTGAGGGAATACGAGTAGCACAGAAAATTTTCTGAAGAATTTTGATTTCTAAAAAAATTTCTGCCTGGCCTGCTGTGTTCCCCCAGCTCCACACTGTGTTATGGCTACTGGCTCCACCTGAATCCTTCTGGGACCAGAATCCTGGTGAATTGCACAATTAGGGATGTAGATATGACTTTAAACTGACTATATCTAGGGGCAGAGGGAGCCAGTTGCAAGATAAAGTTAAAAGTTAAATAGGAGAGGGCCCAGCAGAGGTTATTAAGGTTTCCAGAGTAATTAGTAGGACAGTAAGTATGGATAGGGTCAGGAATTTAACTTCAGGCATGGCAGGTAAGGGGACAACCTCAAGAAGGGGAACAGTCAACAATGGACTGAGGGTGTTGTATTTAAATGCATACAATATATGAAAGAAAGTAAATAAGCTTGTCAAGCACATTGAAACTGACAGTTACAATGTTGTGGGTATCACAAAGATGAGAGCTACAAGAGGATCAAGGCTGGGAACTAGACATTCAAGGATACACGTCCTATCAAAAAGATAGGCAAATGGGCAGAGGGGCAGTATTGCCTTTTTAGTATGAAATGTCACTAAATTAATAGCAAGAAGTGATAAAGAGTCAGAAGGCGTAGAATCTGTGAGGATGGAGTTGAAGAACCGCAAAGTGGAAAATATACCGTAATGGGGATTATGCACATGCCTCCTAGCTGTAGTCAGGATGTAGCGAAGAAAATAAATCAGGAGACAGAAAAGGCATGTGAGAAATAGGAATCATGGGGGATTTCACTATGCAGATGGACTCAGAAAATTAGCTTGGTAGTGGATCTCAAGAAAACGAATTTGTGGAATGCCTACAAGATGGTTTTTGGAGCATTGTATGGTACTAATTAGGCAGACTTGATTGGGGAGCTTAAAGTTAAGGAACCCTTAGAGGACAATGACTATAAAATGATAGAATTTACCTTGCAGTTTGAGAAGAAGAAGCTAGAATCAGATGTAATAATCATACAATTAAGTAAAGACAGGTACAAAGACATGATGGAGGAGCTGGCCAGAGTTGATTGAAGGGGAGCATAGCAGGAATACAGTGGAGCAGCAATGGCAGGAGTTTCTGGGGGTAATTTGGGAGGCATAGCAGAAATTCATCCCGGGAAAAAGCAGAAACTTACTAAGGGAAAGACGAGGCAACCATGGCTGACAAGGGTAGTCAGGGGCGGGCAAAAAAGTAAAGGAAAAAACATATAATGTGAAGAATAGTGAGAAGCCAGAGAATTGGGAAACCTTTAAAAACCTGCAGAGTACAATTAAAAAAAGCAATAAAGCAGGAGAAGATGAAGAAGGAGGGTAAGCTAGTTATAGATGTAAAACAACATTGCAAGAGATTTTGTTTTAGAAGTATAAATTTTTCGGAGAGATAGGAAAGAGTAGACTTTGGATTGCTGGAAAATGAGGCTGGAGTAATTGTAATGGAGAACAAATAAATGAATGAGGAACTGAATAGTTATTTTGCATCAGTTGCCATAGTGGATGACACCGGCAGCAAACCAGAATTTTAAGATAGTCAAGGGGCAGAGGTCAGTGTAATGGATATTACTAAGGAGAAGGTGCTGGCAAAGCTGAAACATCTGAAGGTACATAATTCATCTGGTCCAGATGGACTACACAGAGTTCTGAAGAAGATAACTGAGGAGATTTTAGAGGCACTTTAGCAATCCTTCAAGAATCACTGAAGATGAGGAGAGTGACAGAAAACAGGAAAGTGGCCGATAGTTTCATAGAGTCAAACAGCATGGATACAGACCCCTCAGTCCTACTCATATGCACTGACCAGACATCCCAATTTGAACTAGTCCTATTTGTTAGCATTTGGCATAAATCCCTCTAAACCCTTCCTATTCATATACCCATCTAGATGCCTTTTATATATTCTAATTGTAGCTGCCTCCACCACTTCCTCTGGTAGCTTATTCCAGACAACGCACCACCCTCTGCATGACAAGGTTGCCCCTCAGGTCTTTTAAAAATAATTCCTCTCTCACCTTAAACCTATGCCCTCTAGTTTTGGACACCAAACCCACCCCCAGCCCCTGCCCAACCCCAAGAAAAACACCTTCGCTGTTCACCCTATCCATGCCTCATTTTATAAACCTCTATAAAGTTACTCCACAGTCTCCGATGCTCCTAGGTAAAAAGCCCCAACCTATTCAGCCTCTCCCTATAGCTCAAACCCTCCAGTTCCAGCAACATCCTTGTAAATCTTTTCTGCACCCTCCTTCCTGGAGAAGGGTGACCAGAATTGTATGCGGTATTCCAAAAGTGGCCTCACCACTGTCCTGTACAGCCACGACATGACATCCTAACTGCTGTGCTCAGTGTTATGACAAATGAAGGCAAGCATGCTAAACACCTTCTTCACCACTCTGTCTACCTGTGACTCCACTTTAAAGGAGCTAGGCACCGACAACTCCAAGTCTCTTTGTTTAGAAGCACTCCCCAGTGGCCCCACCATTTAATGTATAAGTCCTGCCCTAGTTTGCCTTATCAAAATGCAACTCCTCACATTTAAGTAAATAAAACTCCACCTGCGACTCGTCAATCCATTGGCCCATCTGATCACAGTCTCGTATTCTGAGATAATCTTCTTCACTGTCCACTCACCACCTATTTTGGTGTCATAAAGTCACAGAGATGTAAGCACAGAAAAAGACCTTTTGTTCCAACTCATCCATGCCAACTAGATATCCTAAATTAATCTTGTCCCATTTGCCAGCATTTGACCCATATCCCTCTAAAATCTTCCTATTCATGTACGCATCCAGATGCCTTTTAAATGTTGCAACTGTACCAGCCTCCACCACTTCCTCTGGCAGGTCATTCCATACATACACCACTCTCTGCATGAAAAGGTTGCCCTTTTAAATCTTCCCCCTCTCTCCTTAAACCTGTGCCCTCTAGTTTTGGGCTCCCCTACCCTTAGGAAAAGACTTTGAGTATTCATGTGCAAATTTACTAACCATATCTCCTATATTCACATTCAAATCACTTACATATAAGTGTATATCAATTAGCAAAGATCCTTATGGCACATCACTGGTCACAGGTCTCCAGTCTGGAAAGCAGCCCTTCACTAACACCCTCTGCCTCATACCTTCAAGCCAACTTTCCATCTGCAACAACCTTGATTAAGAAGGGAGAGAGGCAGAAGACAGGAAAGTATAGGCAACTATTGGTTAGCCTGGCTCACTCAATGTTCAGATTTTAAGGTTCATTCTTAAGGATTATGTGGAGGTGCTGGTATTGGACTGGGGTGGACAAGGTCAGAAATCACACGACACCAGGTTATAGTCCAACAGGTTTATTTGAAAACACAACCTTTCAAAGCCTCGTTCCTTCTTCAAGTGTTAGTGAGAGAGGCGTGAGACCTTGTCTAGAATCTTTTTGTGTTTTGGTTTGGAGTCGGATTGGTTTTATTTCTAAAGTAGGAATTTATAAAATGCCACATTGACTGTCTGTTTATAAATTGTGTGCTTTTTGAACAAAATAGAATGTATCTGCAAATACAAATTCAACCTGTGTGTGTGTGTGTGTGTGTGTGTGTGTGTGTAAGAGAGAGAGAGAGAAAGAGATGGGAGAGAGAGAGAGAGAGTGTGTGTTTGTGAGTGAGAGGGGAGCAGACAGAATGTGTGTGTGTGGGTGTATGGGGGGGAGAGAGAGAAAGAGTTTGAAGAGTTTGCGTGTGTGGGAGAGAGAGAGGGAGTGTGTGTGTGTGTGCGCGTGCACGTGTGTGTGTGTGTAGTGTGGTGGGGTCACCTATAGTGTGACATGAGCCGAAGATCCTGGTTGAGGCCGTCCTCATGGGTATTGAACTTGTATCAGCCTCTGCTTGGTGACTTTGCATCATTGTGTATTCTGGAGTCTGCCTTGGAGGATGTTTATCTGAAGATCCAAGGCTGAATATCCTTGACTGCTGAAGTGATCCCCCACTGGGAAGGAACATTCCTGCCTGCAGATTATTGTGCAGTGGATTATTCCACTATGGTAGCATCTGTATGATTTTACCAACATACCATGGGGACATCCTTGACTGCAGTGTATGAGATAGACAATGCTGGCTGAATCACATGAGGATCTGCCGTGCACGTGCTGGGTGTGTTCCTACGTGTGATAGTAGTAGTGTCCGTATCAATGATCTGACATGTCTTACAGAGGTTGCCGTGACAGTGTTGTATAGCGTTATGATCAATGTTGTCCTGAAAGCTGGGTAGTTTGTTGCAAACAAAAGTCTGTTTAATGTATGGTAGTCATTTGAAGGCAAGAAGTGGAGGTGTGGGGAAGGTTTTGGCGAGGTGCGCATTCTCATCAATAATGTGTTGAAGGCTGCAAAGAACATGCTGTAGTCTCTCTGCTCCCAGGAGGTACTGAGTGACAAAGGGTATCCCATATCGCGTGTCTGTCTTCTGAGGAGGTCATTATGGTTTCTCGTTGCGACACGTCAGAACTGGTAATTGATGATCTGAGCTCCATATCCTCTCTCACTAACACTGAGGAAGGAACAAGCCTAAAAAAAAGTGTTTTCAAATAAATCTGTTGGACTATAACCTGGTGACGTGTGATTTCTGATATTGTCAAGGCTGAGATTGTTGGGAACTGGGATGAGCAAGGTGTGATTGCAAGTGAGGCAGGTAGGGGATCCTGAACAAAGGAGCCTCAGGTCTTGAGCTTGTCCAACAGGTATGAGGTACTTCCTTCCTGTGAGGATGAGGAAAAGGGCTGTTGGGGGGATGCATCAATTGACCACTGCACTGTGTGTGGAACAAAACAGAAATACATCTGGTAGTTATAGGGAACTCTACAATTAGGGGGATTGATAGCATCTTTTGTCAGCAGAATAGAGAGTCGCACATGGTGTGCTATCTGCCCAGCGTGAGGCTGAGGGACATCTCTGGCTGGCTTGAAAAGATATTGGAGTGGGACGGTGAGGATCCAGTTGTTGTCATCCATGTTGGGACAAACAACATAGGCAAGGTAGGAAGAAGGACCTTTTTGGGGATTATCAAGTAGTAGGAATGAAATTGAGGAACAGGTCCTCAAGGGTTATAATCTCTGGATTACTACCTAAACCAAAAGCAAATTGACTTACTGATAAGAAAACATGGCTAAAGTAGTGTGGGAAAGAGGGGTTCCATTTCATGGGGCATTAGTATCAGTTTTGGAACAGGAAGGATTTCTATCGGATGGACTGTCTCTTCCTGAACTGATCTAAAACCAGTGTTCTAGTGAAAAGGATGAATAGAGTGGTCACCAGGACTTTAAACTAGTGAATTAAGGGGAAAGGAAGGGCAAAACTACAGGAGACATAATGCTACTTTAGAAAAGGAAACAGCAGGTTAATGTGTGCAGGAGGGTTTAACTGCATCGAAGACTATAATGCAAGTCAACAGGAAGGAAAACCAGGAGATATTATCAATGGGAATGTTAAAATTCAAAACAAAGATAGAAAAACTAGCACAAAGGCAATTTACCTGAATGCTTGTGGCATTCAAAACAAGGTAGATGAGTTAACAGCACAAATCATCACCATTGAATATGACTTAGTAGCCAATACGGGGACATGGTTGCAGGATGTTCGTGACTAGGAACTAAATATCCAGGGGTATCAGACTACTCAGAAGGATGGACAGAAAGGCGAGGGGAGGCAGGGTGGTGTAGCTCTGATATTTAAGGATGAAATTAGGGCAGTAGTGAGAGGTGAAATAGATTCTATCGAAAATAAAGTTGAATCCATTTGGGTGGTAACTAGAAATTCTAAGAAGAAAAAGCCACTGATAGGCAGGTTCTATAGGCCACCAAATAATAACATCACATGGAGCAGGCAATAAACAAAGGAATAACTAATACCTGCAAAATTGGTACAGCAATTTTATCATGAGGGATTTTAATCTACATGTGAATTGGTCGAACTAGGTCAGTCAAGGCAGCCTTGAGGAAGAGTTCATTGAAAGTATCTGCGATAGTTTTCTTGAACAGTAATGTCATGGAACCAATGAGGGAGCAAGCTATCCTAGGTCTGGTCCTGTGTAATGAGACAGGAATAATTAATGATCTCATAGTTAGGGATCCTTTTGGAAGGAGCGATCACAGTATGGTTGTATTTCGAATACACATGGAAAGTGAGAAGATAAAATCCAATACCAGGGCCCTGTGCTTAAACAAAGGACACAACAACAGGATGAGGGAGGAGTTGGCTAAAGTAAATTGGAAACAAATACTTTATGGTAAGACAGTTGAGGAACAGCGGAGGACTTTCAAATCAATTTTTCAAAGTGCTTAGCAAAAGTACAAACCAGTGAAAAGGAAGGGCTGTAGAAAAAAGGGTAATCAACCATGAATGTCTAAGGAAATAAGGCAGGCTATTACATTGAAAGATAAGGCATACAAAGGGGCAAAGACCAGTGGGAAAGTAGAAGATTGGGAAAACTTTAAAGGTCAACAGAAAGCCACAAAAAAGCCATAAAGAAAAGTAAGACAGATTATGAGAATAGCTAGCTCAGAATAAAAAGACAGATAGCAAAAGTTTCTACACATAAATAAAATGAAAAAGAGTGGCTAAGGTAAATATCAGTCCTTTAGAGGAAGAGAAGGGGGATTTAATAATGGGAAGTGAGGAAATAAGAACATAAGAACTAGCAGCCGGAGTAGGCCATCTGGACCCTTGAGCCTGCCCTGCCATTTAATAAGATCATGGCTGATCTTTTTGAGACTCAGCTCCACTTACCCGCCCACTCACCATAACCCTTAATTCCGTTACTATTCAAAAATCTATCTAGCCTTGCCTTAAAAACATTCAGTGAGGTAGCTTCAACCGCTTCACTAGGCAGGGAATTCCACAGATTCACAACCCTTTGGGTGAAGAAGTTCCTCCTGCCCTCAGCCCTACATCTGCTTCCCTTTATTTTGAGGCTATGCCCCCTAGTCCTAGTTTCACCTGCTATTGAAAACAACCTCCCTGCCTCCACCTTATCTATTACCTGCATAATCTTATGTTTCTATAAGATCTCCCCTCATTCTTCTAAATTCCAATGAGTTTCATCCCAGCCTACTCAGTCTTTCCTCATAATCCAACCCTCTCTACTCTGGAATCAACCGAGGGAATCTCCTCTGCACCCCCTTCAGTGCTAGTAAGGAGATCAAAACTGCACACAGTACTCCAGGTGTGGCCTCACCGGGACCCTACACAGCTGCGGCATAGTCTCCCTGTTTTTAAACTCCATCCCTCGAGCAATGGCAGACAAAATTCCATTTGCCTTTTTAATTACCTGCTGCACCTGCAATCCTACTTTTAGCGATTCATGCACAAGGACACCCAAGTCCCTCTGCACAGCAGCGTGGTGCCATTCTTTTACCATTTAAAACATAGTCCATTTTGCTGTTATTCCTACCAAAATGGATGACCTCACACTTATCAACATTGTATTCCATCTGCCAGACCTTTGCCCACTCACTTATACCACCTATACCCCTCTTCAGACTTTCGGTGTCTTCTGCACACTTTGCTCTACCACTCATCTTAGTCTCATTTGCAAATTTGTTACACACCAGACTTAGTCCCCAACTCCAAATCATCTATGTAAATTGTAAACAATTGCGCTATCAACACTGATCCCTGAGGCACATTACTAGCCACTGACCGCCAACAGAAAAACACCCATTTACTCTTACTCTTTGCTTTCTGCTGGTCAACCAATCCATGCCAACACATTACCTGTAATACTGTGCAACTTTAACTTATGTAGCAGGCTTTGGTGTGGCACCTTGTCAAATGCCTTCTGGAAATCCAGATACACCACATCCACAGGTTCCCCATTGTCCACCATGCAAGTAATGTCCTCAAAGAATTTCACCAAATTAGTTAAACAAGACCTACCCTTCATGAACCCATGCTGGGTGCTCCCAATGAGACAATTTGTATCCAGATGTCTTGCTATTTCTTCCTTAATGATAGATCCAAGCATTTTCCCCACTATCAAAGTTAAGCTAATTGGCCTATAGTTACCTGCTTTTTGTCTATTTCAAATTTAAAACAGTGGCATCACATTGGCTGTTTTCCAATCTGTGGGAACCACTCCACAGTCCAGTGAATGTTAGTAAATAATTACTCGTGCATTTGCTATTTCCCCCAACACCTCTTTTCGTACCTTGGGATGCATCTCATCAGGGCCAGGAGACTTGTCTACCTTTAGCCCATTAGCTTGCCCAGCACTGCCTCCTTAGTGATAATGATAGTTTCTAGGTCCTCACCTGCTATAACCTTCTTGCCATCAGTTTTCGGCATATTATTTGTGTCTTCCACGGTGAAGACCAACACAAAATAACTGTTTAATGCCTTGGCTATTTCCTCATCCTCAGTTATTAAATTGGCCTTCTCATTCTCTGAAGAACCAACATTTACCTTTCCCACTCTTTTACGATTTACATATTTATAGAAACTTATGCTGTCTGTTTTTTATATTCTGAGTTTACTCTCATAATCTATCTTACTTTTCTTTATAATTTTTTTTGTGGCTTTCTGTTGGCCTTTAAAGATTTCCCAGTCTACTAGTTTCCCACTACTCTTTGCTTTTTTGTTTGTGTTTTTTTTTCAATCTGATAATTTCCTTTGTTTCCTTAGACATCCATGGCTGAAATAGCCGAGGCATTGAACAGTTATTTTGTGTCTGTCTTTACAAAAGAATGAACAACATGCCACTAACTGATGACAAGGAGACTAAGATAGGCGAGAACCTAGAAATCATCATAATCATGAAAGAGGAAGTGTTTGGCAAGCTAATGGAGCTAAAAGTAGACAAGTCTCCTGGACCTGATGGAATGTATCCCAGCGTCCTAAAAGAAATGGCAGGAGAAATAACAAAAGTGTTCATGGTAATTTTCCAAAATTTGCTGCACTCTGAGGCAGTTCCATCAGATTGGAAAGTGGCAAATGTGATGCCACTGTTTTAAAAAAAGGAGGTTGACAAAAGATGGGGAATTATAGGCTGGTTAGCTTAATGTCTGTGGTGGGGTAAATGCTTGAATCTGTCATCATGCAAAAAATAGCAAGACATCTCAATAGAAATTGTCCTATTAGGCAGACACAGCATGAAGGGCAGGTTCATGAAGGGCAAGTCATGTTCAACTAATTTACTGGAATTCTGTAAAGATATTAGAAGTGTGGTGGACAATGGGGACCCAATAGATGTGATGTATCTAGATTTCCAAAAGGAATTTGACAAGGTGCCGCACAAAAGGCTCCCATGTAAGATAAATGTGCACGGCGTATGTATTCAAAGATTGGTTAATTAACAGGAAGCAAAGAATGGGGATAAATGAGTGCTTTTTCAGTTGGTGATCAGCAACTTACAGTGTGCCTCAGCGATCAGCGGTTGGGCTGCAATTGTTGACAATTTACATCGATGATTCAGAGTTGGGGACCACATGTAATGTGTCAAGGTTTGCAGATAACACAAAGATGAGTGGTAGAGAAAAGTTTGCAGAGGGATATGGATAATTTAAGTGAGCGGGCACAGTTGATAAATGTGAAATCATCCATTTTGGTAGGAATAACAGTAAAAAGGACTATTATTTGAAAGTTAAAAATATTGCAGCATGCTGCTGTGCTGTCTTTGTGCATGAATCGCAGACGATTGGTTTATGGGTGCAACAGGTAATTAAGAAGGCAAATGGAATTTTGTCCTGCATTGCCAGATGGATTGAGTTTAAAAGCAGAGAGGTTATGGTGCAGCCATACAGGATGCTGGTGAGGCCACGCCTGCAGTACTGTGTGCAGTTTTCGTCCCCTTACTTGAGCGAGGATGTACTGACATTACAGTGGTTGCAGGAGAGATTCACTTGGTTGATTTGGAGTTGAGAGGGTTCGTTTATGAGGACAGACAGAATAGACTGGAATTATATTCATTGGTATTTCGAAGAAATGGGGGGGGGGGAGCTTTATAGACACAGATAAAATTATATTGGGAATACATAAGATAGAACCAGGGAGGTTGTTTCCACTGGTGAGTGAAACTAGAACAGGATGACATAGTCTCAAAATTAGGGGGAGCAAATTTAGGACTGAATTGAGGAGGAACTTCTTCACCAAAAGTGTTGTGAATCTATGGAATTCCTTGCCCAGTGAAGTAGTTGAGGCTTCGGCTTTGAATTTTTTAAAGCTAAGATAGATCATTTTTTGAACAGTAAAGGAATGAAGGGTTATGGTGAGAGGATGGGTAAGTAGAGCTGAGGCCATGAAAAGGTCAGCCATGATCTTATTGAATGGTGGGCTGGGCTTGAAGGGCCAGATGGCCTACTCCTGCTCCTGGTTGTTATGTAAAATAGTGCTGAGTCAACATGACTTCATCAAGGAGAGATCATGCCTTACATATCTGTTAGAATTCCTTGAGGAGGTAATGCGCAAGTTAGAATCTATTTGGATTTCCAAAGCCTTTGACAATGTGCCACAGTGGTGGCTGTTGAATAAAACAAGAGCCCATGCTGCTAAAGACAAGGTTCTGGCATTGATAGGGGATTGGCTTTCTGGTAGATAGCAGAGAGTGGGAGTAAAGGGAAGGTAGCTGGTGATTAGTGGACTTTTAAAAAAAAATTCATCCACAGGATGGAGGCATCGCTGGGTAGGCAGCATTTAATGTCCATCCATAATTGCCCAGAGCATAAGTAAGAGTCTATCACATTGCTGTGGGTCTAAAGTCACATGTGAGCCAGACCAGGCAAGGATGGTAGTTTCCTTCCCCTCACAGGCATTACTGAACCAAATTGTTTTTCCTGACAATTTACAATGGATTCTTGGCCATTATTAGACTCTTAATTCCAGCATATGCTGGGGCAGGATTTGATCCCCAATCTCCAGAACATACCTGGGGTTTTGGATCAAGAGTCCAGCGATATCACCACTAAGCCATCATCTTCCTCAGGGTTCAGTGCTGGGACACAACTATTCATGTTATACATCAAAGATGTGGATGAAGGAACTGAGGACTATGCTAGTAGGTTTGCAGATGACACAAAAGTTGGTGGAGGGACACTTAGTGTTGAGGAAGTGGAGACGCCGCAGAAGGAAGTGGACAGGCTAAGAGAGCGGAAACAGAAGTGATAGATTGAATGCAATGTGGTAAAGTGTGAGGTATGCAACTTGGTGGGAAGAATAGACGCTGAGGCTATGTTCTAAAAGGGGAAAGGCTTCTGATATCTGAAGTGCAAATGGTCTTTGGAGCCTCTGTTCATGATTTGCCTAAGTTAACATGCAGGTTCCGTTGGTAGTAGGATGGCAAATGCAATGTTAGCATTGATTTCAAGAGAGCTAGGGTACAAGAGCTGAGACGTTGTGCTGAGGCTGTGTAAGGCTCTGGTCATATAGCATTTGGAATATTGTCAGCAGTTTTGAGGCCCATATC
Organism: Stegostoma tigrinum; assembly: GCF_030684315.1. NCBI lineage: Eukaryota > Metazoa > Chordata > Chondrichthyes > Orectolobiformes > Stegostomatidae > Stegostoma > Stegostoma tigrinum. The sequence continues at coordinate 64,645,671 of NC_081363.1, read as the reverse complement.
TAAGGAAGGATGCACTTGCATTCGCAGGTCTACAGGAGGTTCACAAGAAAGATCCCGGGGATGAAGAGATTGTCATATGAGGATTGGTTGAGGACTCTGGCTCCGTACTCTTTGGAGCTTAGGAGGATGAGGAGTGATCTGATTGAAACTTAGAGAATACTGAAGAGCCCTCGATAGAATGGATTTGCAGAAGATGTTTTCACTAGTAGAAGAGATTAGTACCCAAGGGCACAGCCTCAGATTGAAGAGATGACCCTTTAGAACTGAGAGGAGGAGGAATTTCTTTCGCTAGAAGGTGGTTAATCTGTGGAAATCCTTACTACAGAGGAATGTGGAGGCCACATTATTAAATGTATTTAAGACAGGAGCAATGAAGTTTTTGATTGGTAAGGGGATCATGGGTTACATGGAGAAGGCAGGAGAATGGGATTGAGAAACATTCCAGCCATGATGGACCAAATGGCCTGATTCTACTTCTCTGGTCTTATGATTGTGAGTGAAAGTTTAGTTTTGATAGGCATATTGTTTTCATACATATCTGTAATGTTACTGAGGGGAGATCACATAGTTAATATGAGAGAGGGGGCCAAGGCAGGCACTTTGCAATTCATTGGAAGTGACCATTCAGCTGTAGGTTGGAGAAATATTTGAAGAGAATACAATGGCTTTATTAACAGGTGGGAATGATATAGCACAGTCTCCTACATGGATAAGCTATCAAGCAGGATTCAAGGTTAATCTTGTTGTGAGTTCCAGGCATCAAGTAGTAATATATTTAAGTTATAAGACTACAGAAATTCATTGCCTGGACAGCTAAAATATCTTTTTTCTACGCATATAACTGCACAGTTTTTGTTTACTGCTCCAGATATCCACAAATTGATACTCAGCTTTGGAACCTCAGTTGCCTCTTGTGGTATCAGTGCTTTGCATTTTGTTTAGAATTCAATTGAAATTATACTTCAAAAGCCTAGCCTTCACAGCTGTGTTCCAAAGACACCAGTATATAATGTTATGTCATTGAGCTGACATTTCTTGTCTCCATTTCCCAGTTGCACAGTATTTGTTATATAAGTCTTTGTTCACTCTCCAAAGCCTACAGGGTACTCACATTTTTTACCCAAATCTGAAGTCTGCACCGGAGACGTCAGTGTGAGAATTAGGCATATTTTTACAGCTTTCCCCAAAATTGTTCCACTATTTTGAAACAAGAGAATTGAAGGAACAACAGCTCTTGATATACATTACTGATTGATTCAAGTGTCACAAGGTTCAACAGAGGTGTTAGGTGACATCCATTTGACTGGAGCAATTCCAATGCCTGCATCCCAGCACTGGACATGTTTTGTGATGAACATTTTCGTTATAAATCCTGGTGTGAATTTACTAAATAGGTGTGTGCCAGATTTGTACTGAAGCTAAAATGTATGCAAACAATGTTTTTTTAAGTGTTCCTTCATTGTACTTTCATTCATATTCAATTGTATGACGAATGGTCAAAAAATTATATGGCAACAATAATTTCTAACAATGAATACACTATGGTAGACTTAAGTTATATGAATGTCATAAACTATAATAATGTAACTGCTTTGAATCAAATATTACTGGTTAGGAAAGATAATAAGTGTGGTATTCAGGGAAACTGAATGATTTGTCAAAAATGCCTCAATCCCAGCTGTAAACTCTGGTCTATTTTAGTTACTTTATTTGCAAATACAGTCTTTGCATTTGCCCCTTGACAGCTATCAGGACTCATTTATCTTTCATCCTATTCAGCTGTCAGGCAGGAATAGCGCACCTAAAGTGTGATCTGACCTTAGTCCCTGAGCCTGCTTGTAAGTTTGAGTTCAAATCATTTTCTTTAATTTCAGGTCCTCCGTCACAGGCGAACAGCCTGGCAGTGCCAAGCACCTGGAGATGGGTACGGAAAATAGGTGCTGGTGCAGACCTGAGAGGGATGCAGCAGCAGGTATGGCCAGTGACATCAGGGATTTCGGGCTATTGCCAGAAGTTCTAACTAGAAGACCCATATCACTGTTCCCTGGTCCTGCAAAACAGAAAAAAAAGACTTGGTTTGAATTTTGTTTCCTTTATTGCCAAATCTTTAACATCAATACCTTTACACTGCTGAGAGGGAAAAGTGAGGTGGAAGGTCAGAAAAGTCTCCTTATGTCTCATTAATATGGCAGCTTTTAGCTGGAGCCTATGAAGATCATAAATATGTCACATTTTTATATAATTTGAAGGTACTTGAGTTGCAATGAGTCAGTTCATATGTATGCCTCTGGAAATCCACATATATTTGAGAGGAGTGCTGGGCTTGTCAAATTACAAGGTTTGCTGTGCAAATATAAAGGATGGAGATTTATTCCAGGGCATGGGAAAGCTGGAGGGAGTAAATGCCGTGATTAACTGACAGTGTCATTTGAGACATTGCCAAATGGAAAAGGTCCTCACGCAGCTGGATTCTTTGGTTCCTACAACTTTATAATGGCCTCTCCCTCGTGATGTTGTGTGGCCTCTTGCTCCAGCTTATCCATATGGGGTCCTCACCGAAGATCAAAGTTATGATTCATGCAGCACACAGAATGATTCATGAAACTGTACCAGAGAATCTGTCAAAGCAACAGAATCAGTGACAACTCCTAAAGAACACATGCACCTCATTAAATCTGTGCTGCTGCTCTCTACAAAAGGTGCAAAGAGATCATGAGCCACAGCTGCATGTTTCTGGTTACGTTTCTGGTTTCCTACTTTGCACTGTTCAGTCAAAATAAATAACAGAGACTGGACTATCTTGAAACAAGTGCATCATAACTTCTGCTAGGGAAGTATGCATTCACCTGCATTATCCTGTGAAAATGGTCACATAGATTGTTGAATAGTCCTTCAAGCTCCTGTACAATGCAGTATTCTCTGAAGCAACAATGAGTTTCATTTATATATCACCTGTAACATATAAAGCTACCTAAGGTGTCTAATATTTGCCACTCAACCACACAAAGCAAGATTAATACAGTTGACCTGTGGAGAAAGAAATAGAATTAATATTTGAATCAAAGCTAACTTGAAGGGTCCCGACCTGTAACATCAAGCTTTCCTGCTCCTCTGATGCTGCTTGGCCCGCTGTGTTTATCCAGCTTCACACCATGTTATCTCTTCTTCAGAACCTTGATGTTTTGTTTCTCTCTCCATAGATGCTGCCAGATTTTCCAAAGTTTCCAGCACTCTCTGTTTTTTTTTGCCCCCAGCATTTACAATAGCATATTTCTAATTTGGATTAAGTTTCAATTCTTGTTTTCAGGAAAAAAAGGAAGCTATACAGATATAGCGAGAGGATTCCAGCGCATTGAATCCAATCAACTACAGGTGTGGTCACCAATGATAAGGCGAATAATACCGAGGATGTGCCAAAGGCCATCAATGAAGGAATTCAGAGAGTTTGAAGAGTTGTGGGGTTGGAAGGGATTACAGGCATAGTGAGAGGTAACATCGCCTCATGGAGAGATTTGAAAATAAAGATGATTTTTAAATTAAAGCATTGCCAGACCAACCATCAGTGTAGATCAGTGCGCGCAGGTATGATTGGTAAACGTGAATTGTTTTGAGTTATGACATAGACAGCAGAGCTTTGGATGAACACAATTTTATATAAATGGGAGGCTGACCATTGGAATTATCAAGTTTACAGTAAACCATAACTTGTATGAGGATTTCAGCAGCAGAAGAGCTAAAACAGGATTGAAGTTAACCAAAGTTACAGAGATGGAAGTAAGCAGCTTGTTGATGAAGTGTGTATGTAGTTGAAAGCTCAAAATGGCATCAAATAAAATAATAAGAGGACAAACAGTCTGATTTAGCCATAGACAATGACTAGGCAGTGGAACGGAGCCACTGGTCAGAGAGTGGGTTTGTGGGAGAAGACCTGTAGCTTTGATCTTCCTAATAGTTAGTTGAAGGAAATTTACACTTACTTAGTTGGATAAGCAAGGGAACAAATCAGAGAGAGCTAGTGATGAGGTGGGTCTGGGTCTCATCAGTGTACATGTGGAAATTGATAGTTTGATTTCCAAAGATGCTACTTTGGGGCAATATGTAGTTGAGAAAAAAAAACAGAGCCAAGGAGCAAACAGTTGAGGTCGCAAAGTGAAACTTCGGCTACAACTGGACAGATAGAAGTGGATTAGATGAGTCAGCCAGTTGATTGCCAGAGGTACGGGCTTCAAGAAGAATAGGAAGTGTTCATTTCCCACAGTCACAATGAAACAAAGAATATCATTTGTGACTTTGACAGCAGTCGATTTTTTTGGTTCCATGACTGAGTTTAAGCTGACTGGTGGGAATCAAATGTAACATTCTGGAAATGTTGGGGATGGTTTTTGGAAGTGATAGCAACTTTGAGGGCTTTGGAGAGGAAAGAAAGATTTGAGATGGTCTGACACTTTGAAAGAGGGGTCAAGAATTTTTTTTTCGCAGATGTCATAACAACAGTGGATTTGAGGGGACCGTGGCAGTATCAGATGATAGTGGAACATGTGTGAGTAAGAGAATTGAGATGATAATCTTGTGAGCTATATTATCTGCAATGTTTGCACTTGCTTAGCAAGGTTTTCTTCCTGTTATGCAATTTTACTTAATTTGTCTACCATTGAAAAGAAACAGAGCTGAAGTCAAGAATGTACAAATTCTTGAAGGATATTACCCTGAATATCCTTAGCTTTGCTATCTGCCAGTCTAATTTTGTTCAAACTAAAATTTCTCCCAAAAAATCAAAGCCATCTTTTTCTGTCACTATCGTGTGTTCTGTTCATTTGTCATAGACTACAATTGCATCCCCAGCCACTTGCTCAGGTGAAATCAGGTTGTATGAAATCTCAGCACACAGTCTAGTATCAATTCCCACATCCTGTCCAAAAGTGCTCATTTTTACCCTCACAATGTGTGTCACTGTTGTCCGTGCCTAAACCCCCCATACAATAAAAATACTTATCCACTCACTGTTCTGCCATTTGTACACTTGATTTGTACGATATATTCTTTGACATCCTCACTGACCAATTTGTCCAAACTCATACAATGTCTGTCCCTTCAATTTCCACTGATGGACATTAACTCCCTGTGTCCCAGCAATGTGAATTCAAAATCCTCATTGTTTTCATTATCAATGTAACCGCCTCTACAGGCTTCTGCAACTTAAATTTCTTTTCTCGAGCTTTGCAACCTCTTCCTCTGGATTTCTCACCCGGTCCATTATGTCAATTCTGCTCAGTCAGAAGTCACACCACACCAGGTTATATAACAACAGGTTTATTTGACATCACAACCTTTTGAAGCGCTGTTCCTGCACGTGACAAAGAAGCAGCGCTTCCAAAGCTTGTGATTTCAAATAAACCTGTTGGAATATGACCTGGGTTTTTTTTCTGATGAAGGGTCTAGGCCCGAAACATCAGCTTTTGTGCTCCTAAGATGCTGCTTCGCCTGCTGTGTTCATCCAGCCCCACACTTTGTTATCTCGGAATATGACCTGGTGTTCTGTGACTTCTGACTTTGTCCATCCCAGTCCAACACCGGCACCTCCACATTCAACATTAGTGCCAAAGTGTTGTCGCGCTTTGTCGTGACATCATCATGATCCTTTATTTCAGTCAGCATTTTGAAGTCCACCTAAAACACATGCTTCAGCTGAGTGTTCAATCCTATCTCCTGGCTCAGTGTCATCCTTTTATTTTTTATTTCTCCACAAACTGCTTTGTGAAGTGGACATCAAAGGGTGTTTTTCCCCCCTGTTTTACAGCGTCAATGCCTCCTTAAGAGATCTCTTCACAGATTCTTGTTTTGAAAGAATATCAAACTTCGGGCAAGAAGCATACAGCTCAGGAGAAAAGCCACGTACTTCCTCATGTTGCACCATTGATTCTGAATATCACCATCAAATGAAGTTCTGGCGCATTCAACGCCAGAATTTATTAAGTGGTACAGCTCAAGGATTCTTAAATGTACGAACTCGCCAATTTGGCCATTCACACAGTCCCTGTTACTTTTAAAAGCCCTGTAAAGACCAGTACTTCCAATGATCATTCCCTCATATCGTCACATAGTTTGATTACTTTGGGGGCAATTAGGCGGAACTTAACGTGGTAAATATAAAAATACGTCAAACTTTAGCCCACGTTGCACAAACCCGCGCATGATTCGTCACCGTTTTTTTTAAAGACTGCATGGACTAAAAAGCTTTTGTTTTATTTTTTAAATAAGTGTACCTATGTTTTCAGATCGAAGCACCTTGCTGCTAGTAATGTAGGTTTGAAGTCGGCCCCATGCTATTCGAGCGTCTTGCTTCCAGTCCTCTGATTGCATTCCTTGCTCCTTGTTTGCACCTTAAGAGGGTTCAAATCACAGGCTGGTTATTGCAAATAGTAGGTTCACATTGCTTACTAATTATTGCACCACTTTCCCCTTTCTAGTTCTAGGCTCGAGTTATGACCATAAATCGCAAATGAATACACCTTCTGCTCCATTAACGCGGCCCCAGCTGAAGGTGCAGTTTGCAAATGTTTGTGCACCGTCCCTCATGTTGTGTTCAACTGTTGCCGGGACAGCAGCGGACACGGAAGAGCGGAAAAGGCGTAAAAAGGCTGCGAGATGACATCCGCGGACACGGCTCTCGCTTTGAGTCTGCTGGGCGGCCACTTTGCCCATTGCTATGAATGAACAATCTTTGCTACATGAGGGTGTCGAGAACTCAACAAATACGCTAGCATTCGTCTTCTGTGGCTGTTTTCTTCGACGCATTCACATATTGCTATGGCAACATTTAAGACTTGAACTACAAAATCGAGGAGTTGGCCGGGAAAGCTTGACAAGCACAGCCTGTCAGATGGTGCCAGCAAGTTAATTGTATCACCCCTTGTGCCTACTACCTCAGGCGTGGCCATCAATCATTGAGGGACAGGAGCTTACAAAACTATGATTCAGGAAAAAAAAATCATAGATCAACTTGTGCCATCTGCTACAGGAATACTTGAAGTTAGTCCTCAGTTCAGGAGGAACTTCACTTTCTCTTTTCAGGTTAGCACTGGGCGCATACTCAAGTTGGCCAGTTTCCTGCCAATAGATGCAATAAGGGCGCAACAGATGCATAATTTTAAAACGCCCACATTTGTTTTCATTGCTTTCCTCAAGTAAATGTTCAAAATATTATCAGCCTATTTAAATCTCCTAAAAGTTAGCATTTGCCTTCCATAGCACTCCAATTTGGGACACTCATATCTTATAAATTTAACAAATTTACAACACATTGCCTTGAAATAGTTACAAATTAAGGCCTTAAAATAAAAATAAGACATTTTAAACTTCAAACATGTTCATACTGGGAAATTTTGAAAGAATATAGTAAAATTATTTTTTTCGTCGCTGCATGTAGGGCAAATGCTAAATAAGGCAAGTGTCTTCAGAGGACTTGTATAAATATCTTTCTGTTGTCATCACTATAATTGGGACATCCTGAAACTGAATAGTGCCCGTGAGAAAAAAAAGCAGCAATGCGCAAAGCTCCCCAGCAGAACTACCAAAAACTGCATTCCTATCCCAAATGCTGACCTGAATTCCATTCTTTAAACACAAGGTAAATTAAAAGTCTGTTACTATTACTTGACACTAGGAACAAAACAATAGGACCATTGAGAAGGAGAACCATGTTTGGTTCTTTACATTGTGTTTATGGATATACTTCATGGATTATGAACAGGACTGACAAAATATTAGGCATTTAGCACATTCTTGGATTATTTTCTGATATAGTGTGTAAGGAGTTTAAAAAACACATTCACAGTAACACATGTCCTAGTTTATTTCAACATGGGATTTGCACCAAATTCTCAAAATGCAGCCAAGTTCATACACAATATAACAAGCAATTCAACAAAAAGCAGAAAAAAAACAGTTCTGAACTTAGGTTTAGGAAATGTAGCTAGTCAGACTAGCAATAGGAGAATATTTTTGTTTTAGTAATTATAATTCAGGTGGATTTGCTGTAGTTATAGAAGAGGACAAAGATAGACCAGGATCAAAAGATTCCAAGTATGTTTAGTCAGTTTTATTCACCTGAATTAGCAAGCTGAGAGGCAGTCAGAGGAAATAAACAGGATTCACAACAAGTATTTCCACAAACAGAAAGTGAGACTCCTAAGCTTAGAGCCATAGAATGTCAAAGAGCATACACATGTGAGACAAACATTGGGAAGTTTACAGAGATATCAAAACTTAATTCTGTTTTGACAAGTGCAGAAAGTGCAGGGGTAACATTGAAATAAAGGAAATTAGGAAAACAAAGAGATATCATGAAGTTAAGTCAAAGAAAATTCAAATATATTTCATAAATATATGAAGAGCAATAGGGTTTCTAAGGGCAGTTAAAAACCAAAATAGGTAACCTGTATGTGGAGGCAGAAGGTGTGGGCTTTATTGTTAATGAACACATTGGAAGTACGAAGGGAGTTCGTATTTTTGAAAGTAGATATCAGACCCAGATGAAGTGTATCCCTGGAAAAATATATTTAAGGCTTTGACCATAATTTTCCTGTGTCCTCTTGCAGCAAGCATATAATCTATAAATTTGAGGACTGCTAATGTTGTATCCTTGTTTAAAAATGAATAAGGGGGTAGACTGAGCAATTCCAGGCCAGTCAGCCCAATGCCAGTGACAGATACATAACTGAAAAAGGTTCAAAGGAATGGCATCAACCTTTATTTAGAAAGACAAGGATTATTCACAATAATAATTCAAGTCAATAATCTTTAATCATCTAAGTTTAACTTTGTCAGACCCACTGAATATTTCTTGAATGTTCTATTTTTGCCTCAGATTCCAAGCATCCATAGTGTATTCTTTCTGTAATGATTAATTGAAGCGTCGACATGGATTTCTTAATGGAAGGTTGTATCTGACTAAGTTGATTGAATGTTTTTGTGGAGGTAACAAACAGGGGCAATGAAATTAGAGTGTTTTTGCATAGTCTATCTGGATTTTAACAAGGTGTTGACAGCATTCCTCATGAAGGACTGATCAGAAAAGTGTGAGCTCCAAGGGCAAGTGGTAAGTTTGATTGAAAACAATTTTGTAGCAAGTAATGAATGGGAATAATGTGACCACGATTCTGCTTCCAGTGGGGTCTATTGGGCTCAGCACTGACCCATTGATTTGCCAGGTATGTATCAATGATGCAGGGGACATGACTAAGAATGTTGCAGGTGATATGAAAATTGGCTACATGGTTGAGAGAAAAATATAAACCAGCAGCTTGCAAGAAAATGTTAATGACTTGGTGAAATGGGTACAAAGTGGTATGTGAAACGCAATCCAGGGAAAAGAGATAATGCACTTGGGAAGTCAATAAAACAAAGGAAAACAAAATAAATGGTGACAATTATAGAGGAACAGAGAGACCTTGGAATGCTTGTCTACAGATCTCTGAAAATAAAAGGATAGATGGTGAAGATGACAATGAAAATATGTAGGTACAAAGTTATTGAAGTTAAGCAGCTATTTATTAGTTGAAATATATGTTAGAAGAGCGGGGAGGCTGAATTAGCCTGGCCAATGCTGGAGAATCACATGTAGTTCTGATCATTCTGATCACAATTGAGTGACTACAAGGGATATTTAAGAGAGAGGCAGACTGCCTGTAACAACGGAAGGCCGGCTGCACCACATGCTATCAGTAAACACTACTTGGCTCACTACTGACCACAGAAGCAGGCAGCAACATGCCAGACACCTGGTGCTATGCTCTAATCGGGTAAATGAGTTGGCAACACCAGATTCTCCACAGAAACTCCACAGGATCAGTATAACCAGGTCACAAATCACAAACCCTGTGTCCAAGAAATGGTGCAAAGCAGCTTATGGCATTTTTGTTGTAAAAACAATTTTACTTTTATTTTTGACTTTTTTTATTCCATCCAAGTCTAATTTTCATATCTCTCTCTTTCTGTACCTAATTTTAAACTGAATTCATCCTTTCTAATTTACAAGTCCTCGTGCATTTTATTCACAATTTTAATCTGATTGATTAAGGAGATAAATGGATATTCGATGTTCAGTCAAATCCCAGATACATGATAAAAACCAAAATAACTGTGGATGGTGTAAATCAGAAACAAAAACAGAAATTGCTCGAAAAGCTCAGCAGGTCTGGTAGCATGTGCAGAGAGAAATCAGAGTCAATGTTTCAGGTCTGGTGACCCTTCCTCAGAACTGATGGTAACCCCCAGGTTGCCTCACTCCAAATTCATCAGATCACACTCTCAACAACTTGTAACATGTTGAGTTTAAATGAACAATGAGTTCAACGAAAGATGAATGGTGCTTAATGCATTGCTACAGCAAATTATGGCCCATTGATGAAAATAGATGAACCCATGACACAGTTAAACAAAAATTTCAACAGGGACTTAATGAAAATCCTTATAAAGGGTAGAAAAAATACTTGAAGTACTATCTTTGAAAGTAAATGCTGAAATAAGTTGCATTGACAGCAACACAGACAGCTGAACAAAAAGCTGTGTAACTTTAGCAGGATACACTTGTTTTATATATATATATATATATATATATATATAGCTCATCTTGTCCCCCATACAATAAAATATATTCAACAGCACTGCCCATGTCCCCTTACCAACTCCAGCACACACACCGAACCTGTACCAAAAATCCTGTACAGTCAGTGCTCTTGTGCAAATGGGCATACTGCCTACAAAATTAGAGCCACACATGTATTCCATATCAACTGTGCTTTTCATAAGTTTTTTTACATTCGAATTTCCTTCTTTAGTTTATATTTATTGATTAATTTCTCTGAGCTTGGAATACAGGTGGTATTTCAAACAGTCTCCTTATGCAATGAAATAAATTATCTGTTGACTGTTAACCTATATTGAATATATAACGTGAACGCCACATACTGTGAGTGTACAGGATATTTGCCATGGACACCCTGCATGGAAACTATTGTATAATGAAAACAACCTGGGTTTATTGAAGTTGGCTTGTACAGTGAAGAGCGGGGAAAATTGTTAAATTTAAGGAAGTTAAATGTTAAGGATGTTAAAATAAAAATAATGAATCTAGTTCTTTATACTGTGAACTTTTGGTCATATTTTTACTCTAATTTAAGGGATTAAACCCAATCTCCAAGAATGTGAAATGTCTTTATGGAAGACTTAAAATGTTTGTTGGGGGAAGGTATAAATTAATAGCAGACACAAATGTGTACAGTAGATAAGAATTAAAGCCAGCATAGCTAAAACTATAACACCAAGGACAATTAATAGTTGCTATGTGTTGATTTGTTATTCATGTAAATGGAAAAATGTAGGACTACTCCGCAGATCAGGCAGCGTCTGTGAAGAAAGTAACAACATTCACAATATTTTGTCTTTTGGTATTTATTATTATTGGTTAAGTTTTCTTTTGTTAAACATATTATTTCACATCATTTTGGAAAAAATACTCATGGTTAAATCCAAAGAAACTAGCACAGTAGGGTGAAATGAGAGTATGTAAACTGGTGGTTGTATTAATGCCAAAACCAGTCAAGCTTTCACTTCACAATACTCTGTCTGACCCTGCTAAGTTACATCAAATATCAGTTGCTACTCAGTGGTAGGTTAGATGTCTTCAAGTTGCCACAAGTGTCCCAAATGATTAATTGGGGGTCAGGAAACAAACGAAAAGAGAAATTGCTAGTGAAACTCAGTAGATGTGGCAGCATCTGTGTGAGAAAACAGGGTTAGACAGAGTTTCGAGTTCGGTGATCTTTGTTCAGAAGTGCTTTTAAGTCTTTTGAGAGCTTATTACACTCACTTGTTCACTTTGTCCTTTGATAGGGCCTTCATATTTCCTTCCCTCTGGTGTAGCTGAAAAGTAAAGAATTGATTTCTTTTTGAGAAATCTAAATGCAATTCCCAGTAGAATCACAGTCCAATTTAAAGAAAAAAACACCATTCATGATAGCTAGAACATTTCTTTCATCCCCAACATTTTAAAGATCCTGTAAAAATTAAATTATAGCTACAATTGACAAGGGGGCAAGATCTGTCAACAAAAATAAAGCACTACTTCATCTGATGATTATGAATTGAGATCTTATCATGACTCAAAAGTACTAATTGTGTCATAGAAATCCCCCAGCAAAACTGTAAAGAGCAATCTAATATGTTTATAGTATAGTGTAATCAGTTTTACTGGTCTGAGTTGAGAAACATTTTTGAGCTGACAAATCTTTCAAAATGTATCAAGTAATGCCTCAGCTTAACAAGGGGAACACAATGGAAGAAGCTTCATGAGCTAAAGGTACAACCAAAGAGATAGCAAGAACAACTTTTGCTGGATTCAGAGATAACACAGTGTGGAACTGGAGGGATACGGCAGGCCAGGCAGCATCAGAGGAGCAGGAAAGCTGATGTTTTGGGTTGGGACCCTTCTTCAGAAACCAAAGATGTATCAATGAAATGTAATCACTCTATTGTAATGTAAGAAATTTGGCAATTGATTTGACACACGATAAGTGGAAAGGCATTTGATGAAAATGACACAAAGAGCCTGCAGAGAGATACAGACAGGTTAAGGACGTGAGCAAAAAGCCTGGCAGATGGAATATAATTTTTTGATTAATTTGTGGGAAGAGGGAATCACAGCCTGACCCGTGTTTCTCCAGCTCCACAGTGTATGCAGCACTGTGTATTATCTCCAAAATGCAGAAATCTAGGGTGGCACAGTAACTCAGCGGTTAGCACTGCTGCCTCACAGTGCCAGGGAGCCAGGTTCGATTCCCCCGTGGGGCGACTGTCTGTGTGGAGTTTGCACATTCTCCCTGTGTCAGCGTGGGTTTCCTCTGGGTGCTCTGGTTTCCTCCCACAGTCCAGCGAAGTGCAAGCTATGTGGATTGGTCATGCTAAATTGCCCTTAGTGTCCAGTGATGTTTAGGTCAGGTGGGTTAGAAAGAGGGAAACACACGGTTTAAGGGGAATGAGTCGGTGTGGGATGCTCTTCAGAGGGGCGGTGTGGACTTGTTGGGCTGAATGGCCTGTTTCCACACTGTAGGGATTCTGTGAAATTCACCAAAGAACCCTGAGACAGCACCTTCCAAACCTATGATTACTCCCATCTAGAAGGACAAGTGCAGCAGATAAATGGGAACACCAGGACCTGCAAGTTCTCCTCTAAGCCACTCATCACCCTGACTTGGAAACATATTGCTGTTTCTTCACCATCGCTGAATCAAAATTCTGCAGTTCCCTCCTTTAGGGCACATGGGTCTCAGCAGTTCAAAAAGGCAGCTCACTGCCACAATCTCAAGGGCTACTGGAGGTGGGTAATCAAAGCTAGGTTCTAGGCCTGAATCATCGACTATCCTGCTCCTCTGATGCTGACGCACCTTGCTGAGTTCCTCCAGTTCCACATTGTATTGACTCTGACTCCAGCATCTGTGGTTCTTGCTATCTCCCCGCTACTGAGCTTTTTGAGTGTTGCTGGAGCTGCACTCATCCAGCCAAGTGGAGAGTACTCAATCACACTTCCGACTTGTGCCTTGTGGACAGGCTATGGGGAGTCAGGAGGCAAGGTACTTGACAATGTATTCCTAACCTCTGGCCTGCTCTTCAAGCTACTGTGTTTATGTGATGAGTCCAGTTGAGTTTCTGGTCAATGGTAACCCCAAAGATATTGATAGTGGAGCATTCAGTGATGGTAACACCGTTGAATGTCAAGGGGCAGTGATTACCGCCAACCATTTCTTGGTGTCACAATGAGAGAGATGAATTAGCTGAAGACTGTTATCAGTGACGCTGGGGACCACTGAAGGAAGACTTGATGTCGGCCACTTGACATTTCTGGCTGAAGCTTGCTGCAATTCCTTCACCCTAATCTTTTGCACTGATGTGCTGGGCTCTTCCATCATTGAGGATGGGGATATTTGAGCAGCCTGCTCCTCCAGTGAGTTGTTTAGTTGGCCCTCACCATTTATGACTGGATGTGGCAGGACTGCAGAGTTAGATCTGATCCTTTAGTTCCTTTATTCATTAGCGGGATGAAGACGTCACTGGCTAAGCAGCATTTGTTGCCCAGAGGGCAGTTTGGAGTCAACCACATTGCTGGAGGTCTGTAATCACATGTACGCCAGACCAAGTGAGAATGGCAGTTTCCTTCCAAAAAGGACATTAGCGAACCAGGTGGGATTTTCCAACAACCGGCAATGGGTTCATGGTCATCATTAGATTCTTAATCCCAGATACTTATTGAGTTAAAATTCCACCATCTGCCATGGCAGAATTCAAATCCAGGTCTCCAGAACATTATCTGGGTCTTTGGATTGACAGTCCAGCAATAGTAACACTAGGCCTTTGCCTTTCATTAGTTGTGGAATTGATTAGCTCTGTCTATCACTTGTTGCTTATGCTGTTTGACATGCAAGTAATTGTGTTTGGTAGCTTCACCATGTTGACACCGCATTTTTAGGTATGCCTGGTGTCGCTCCTAGCATGCCCTCCTGCACCCTGCACTGAAAGAGGGTTGATGTCCTGTCTTGATGGTAATGATTGAGTGGGGGATATGTTGGGCCAAGAGCTTGCAGATTGTGCTGGAGTACAATTCTGCTGCTGTCAATAGCTCACATCACCTCATTAATGTCCAGTTTTGAATTACTAGATCTGTGCGAAGTCTGTCCCATTTTAGCATGGTGATAGTGCCACATAAAATGGTTCAGGTTATTCTCAATGTGAGTGTAGGATGTTGTCTCCACAAGGACTGTATAGTGTCACTCCTACCAATAGTATGTACATATGTATCTGCAGCCAACAAGTTGGTAAGGCTGAGGTCATGTATGTTTTTCCCTCCTGATGGTTCCCTCACCACCTGCCACAGACTCAGCTTAGCAGCTATATCCTCTAGGACCAGACCAGCTCGATCAGTTCTACTGCTGCCAAGCCACTCTTGGTGCTTGGAATTCCCAGCCCAGAGTATACTTTATGCCCTTGCCACCTTCAGCATTTCTTCCAAGGCTTGTTCAACATGGAGGAGTACTGATTCGCCAGTTGAGGGAGGGCAGTATGCGATAATCAGCAGGAGGTTTCCCTGCCTATGTTTAACCAAAAGCCATGACACTTTTTGTGGTCTAGAGTCAATGTTGATGACACCCAGGGCACTTCTTTTCCAACTGTACACCACTGTGCCACCACCTCAGCTGGGTCTGTCCTGCTGATGGGCAGGACATATCCAGGAATGGTGTTAGTGGTGTCTGAGACATTGTCTGTAAGGTATTATTCTGCGAGTGTGCCTACTTCAGGCAGTTGCTGTCCTGGTTTGTGAGATAGGGATACCATATTGGCACAAGCCCCAGATGTTAATGAGGGGAACTTTGCTGTGTCATTCTGGCATTGTCTTTTCCAGTGCTTAGGTTGGTGACAGCTAGTCTGCCAGGTTTCTTTTCTTTACTGATTCTTTGTGGTGATGGCAGGTCATTTCAGTGGCCAGTTAGGTATGGAATGGGGGAAAATGTGAGGTTATGCATTCTGGCAGGAGGAATAGTGGAGTTGAATATTATTTAAATTAAGAAAGACTGAAAAAACCTACAGCACAAAGGTATTTGGGAATGCCCGTGCATAATGCTCATAAAGCATGCATATAAGCTCAGTAGGAAGAGGGAAGGTAAATGGAATGTGGGCCTTTATTTCAAAACGACTAAAGAAAAGATATAGAGTTCTTGTTGAAACTGTTCAAGGCACTAGTCAGACCACACCAAGAATGTTGATAAGAGATGAAATTGCTGCCAAGGAAAACTACCCCTACTCTTCTTTGAAATTGTGACTTGGAATTTTCATATACCCCTAAGTGGATAAGTGGAATCTTGGCTTGACATGTCACCTGCATGATGGAACCTCGAACAGTACGGCATCCCCAGTCTCTGCAGTGGAACTTGACCCAACAACTTTCTGACTTAAGAGGTGTGAGTGCTCCTTCTGAAACTTCTAAGTGCTGCCACACAGACTATGCTAATTCCTCTGGAGTGGGCAATGCTGTTCTTCTACAATTCAGTCAAAAGAAACCAGCACAGATAATGGGCCTGTGACATTGCCATCACTCCCTGAGGAAGTGATACTGTACAAAAGCAACATTTGCTCTGCAGGTTTTTGTTGTGCAAAAACGTGACAAATTCTGCTTCAATGCT
The DNA here is from genome assembly GCF_030684315.1 of Stegostoma tigrinum. Classification (NCBI taxonomy): domain Eukaryota; kingdom Metazoa; phylum Chordata; class Chondrichthyes; order Orectolobiformes; family Stegostomatidae; genus Stegostoma; species Stegostoma tigrinum. The sequence goes on along the minus strand of NC_081363.1, from coordinate 64,629,442 downwards.
TTTAACTTTTAAGGTTAAAATCTCCAGCTGAATGTATCCCTGGAGGGTAAAGTGTCCTGCCTCTACTTGCTTGGATCAGTGAAACACTAATTTCCCTTCTCCAGTACTTCCAGATTTAATCATTTAACGTACTTATAGAATTTTTAAAAAAAATCTAATGTTTAATGCCCCCCGTTTATTTTCCTGCGTTGCTCACATTATTGTGGAAAAGGACTTATGAAGTGTTGGATTTTCATTGACAGTTGGTACCTGCCCTGGGCCGGAACTGAGAGTTGGGCGATCATTGTTCGGGAGGGACGGGTAAAGTGAACGGAACGGAAGTGAATAATGTCAGTGGAGTGAGAGCTGGAGGACGGAGCGAGTGTGTTGAGCGGAGCCGCTTGCTCTTGGAGCTTACTCCCGTCGAGGTCGAGCTCATAGTAAAGATCGGGGAGAGTGTGAGACAGGGGCTATTGAGGAAGGGGCGAGGTGAGAGAGAGGAGGCATGATGGGTCGTCAGGGGGGTGGTGGAGGATGTGGGAGAAGGGGAGAGTGGGATGGAGGAAGCGAGTGGGGAAGGGACTGGCCTGGAAGCGGGACGTAAAGGGGAAAGTGGATGGGAGGGAAATAAGCTGGAGAAAGGACAGTGATAATGAGCGAAGGAGCGGGCAGATGATGTTAGGCATGTGTTATGGTTTCCATAAATAGATAGTTTTAAACTTCCACTTGATACCTGATTAGAAGCCAGGGCACATCCATACCTTTTGTTATTCACCACTCACCACTTGTTTTAGAGACTTCTTGCAGTAAAAGTTCCTTCAAGCATCTCTAATCTCCCTTTGCCATGAATTCCTACTTTGAACCAGGTTCCCAGATATACTCATTTAGCCTCTGTCTTAAACATGTGACATTTCCCTCATACTAACTGTGCTCCTCAATGTCCACTGCTTTCCTGGACACCTTTGTCCCACAATACTTAACACCTAATCCTGTTCTTCCTTGAACCAAGTCTTGGTTCTAGCCAAAATGTCATAAATCCATGTGGCAATCTTTGCCTGTGACCCACCAAGCTCATTGATTAACTTCTGTACATTCACATACATTGATGTCTAACCCTGGTTTAGAATGCTTCAGTTGCTCCTTTATTCTGCCTCTAGCTGTTAACTTACAATTCTGTATTTTAGTGCTTTTTTTTCCAGTGTTTTGTGCACCCTATTTGATACCGTTTCCTGGTTCCCACATCCCTGTAAAACTAGTTCAACCCTCCCCAACAACACATCCTGCAAGGAACAGCAATGCCATCTGATTATGTTCAAACACAACCTGTTTGGCTTATACAGGTCACAAAGTGTGGAGCTGGATGAACACAGCAGGCCAAGTAGCATCTCAGGAGCACAAAAGCTGACGTTTCGGGCCTAAAACGTTTAGGCCGGAAACGTCAGCTTTTGTGCTCCTGAGATGCTGCTTGGCCTGCTGTGTTCATCCAGCTCCACACTTTGTTATCTCGGATTCTCCAGCATCTGCAGTTCCCATTATCTCTGGTTTATACAGGTACTGTCTGCCCAGATCTAGTAGCAGTATCACAGGAATCTCAAGCCTTCTGTCCTGCCCCATCTTTCATAGAACCCCTACAGTATGGAAACAGGTAATTCAATCCAATAAGTCCACACCAACTCTCTGAAGAACATCCAACGCAGACTTAGCCCTCTGCCTTATCCCTCTAACCCTGCATCTCCCATGGCTAATCCACCTACCAGCACATCTTTGTACTGTGGGAGCAAACTGGAGCACCCAGAGGAAACCCACGCAGACACGGCGAGAATGTGCAAACTCCACGCAGTTGCCTGAAGGTAGAAGTGAACCTGGGTACCAGGTGTTGTGTGGCAACAGTCCTAACCACTGAGCCACCCATGCCACCGTCAGCCATGTTTATCTGTTTTATCCTCCAATATCTATATGTACTTGCATGTTGCACTGGTACTAGTTCAGAGGTTACCAATTTTGAGGTCGTGATTGTTAATGTTCTACTTAGCTCCCCAAATTCTAACTGCAGGATTACATCACTACTTGCTACCTATGTCGTTGGTATCAATGTGGATCACAACCTCCGGTTGATTAAGCCCCCTCTCAAAAGAACTTCTTATGGTTGCTCTGAGAATTCTTTGCCTGTGGCTTTCTAAAATTTTCTAGCATTCAAATGCTTTTGTTTTGCTTCCACTGCATAACTTGAGAAAGATGGCTTTCTGCAGTTTAGCATTTCTAGTCTTTAAAGATGTTTTCCAATGTGTGTGCTGCAATGCCTTTCTTTTTTTCTTGTCCTAATCTGCTCACTGTTGGTGTTGTTTGCCTTAAAATATTTTTCATCACTTTGTGTTCTTGTAGGTACTAAGCTGTTGTGAATGGGCCAAAGGGCCTACTTCGGCTGCACCTGAATCTCCTCACTGTTAATTAAATTCCCAATGGTTATCTTCAGCAACATATTGGAAATAAGCTATATACTCCAAATTGTCAATAAAACTCAAAAGAATTGCAGATGCTGTAAATCAGGAAAAAAAAACAAAGTAGCTGGAAAAGCCCAGTAGGTCTGGCAGTATTTGTGAAGGAAAAAACAGTTAATGTTTTGGGTCCAGTGACCCTTCCTCAGGAATAGTCAGCCTAGCTTAATGCATGGGATGCATATACTTTAAAAAACAGAAATTGAATTCTCAATTAATTTACAGTGTGGACTTTTTTAACTTTAAAGAAGGAATTGAGATACATTTCCAAATGTTTTCAGTATTTTTGAAATCAGTAATTCAATATATTATGACATTTGTATCAGCCAGGAAAAAGTATGTAACCACTTCTTGTGTATCAATGATGCTGATGCGCTTGATGATTTCCTAAGCTCTGAAAAGCAAAATGGAAGATGAGTTTTACTTTTTTTAAACGTAGGCCAACTGTATATATTCCCTTATTTTTGCATGTTCTTTTTTAGATGAAAGGCAAAATAAATTCTCATTGTCAAAATTAGTTTCTCTTCTGAATCACAAACAGCTCGCAGATTAATGAGAAAATGGATTCTGCATCTCAAGGAAAGAAAATGGTGGCACCCACTGTATCTCAGATAAATGCTGAATATGTTACTCAGGTAAGGTTCGTGTACCTTATAAATGACACAGCATATTTCTGACTGCCTTTTTTCAGTTACAAAGTTCAAAGATATTTTTGATTAGGTATTTATTTATGCCACTTGTGTTATTTTCAAGCAAGTAAAAGATGGTGTGATGTCTGTACCAGATTGTGTCAAAAATCAGACGACACCAGGTTTGCTTGAAAACACTAACATTTTAAGCTCTGCCTCTTCCTCAGGTGTAGTGTGGAAGAGGAGGTATATCAACGCAAAATTTATAAGCAGATAGGTAACCACCCTAAAATTAACTCACTGACCACTTCCTATTGAAGCTTTAAACAGTTCTAAAGGAGACACAGGTTTCTGTTGATTAAAATGCAAATCCCAGAATTTCTTTCAAGTCATTGCTCCAAGATAGTTAAAGGTTTTAACAATATATACAAGAGGATGCATCTCAGGTCAGACAGTGCATTTTAGGTCAGAAGACTTGTTTAGAATGTCAGTGTTTTATTCTGGAGTCAGGCTGGTTTTATTTTTCACCCCATAATGTATGTGTGAGAGTGAGAGAGAAAATATCTCGTGTATTTGGGTCACCTGTAGTGTGGCATGAACTCAAGATCACTGAAAACTCAGCTCCCATGGATCAATCGAGTCAAGAACGCTCCCCATCACAATGGTCATTTCAGCATCTCCCATTACAGCAGCATCAGTACTTGATACCAACAACTGCCAATTTCCAGACACGAACCAACAACTCATCCTCCTTTCCTTGACCGTAATGCCTTCACCTTCGACAACCAGTTCTTCATTCAGACACACAGAACAGCCATGAGCCAGATTTGCTTCCCAGTGTGCCAACATTTTGATGCACAGGTTTGAACAAGACTTCTTTGCTGCACAGAACCTTCAACCAACGCCATATGCCAGATACATTGGCGACATTTTCTTCGTTTGGGCTCATGGCGAGGAATTGCTGAAACAGCTATATAACGATATCAACAAGTTTCATCCCACAATCGGACTTACCATGGACAACTAGTTAGAATCAATCTCATTCTTGGACACTCACATCTTTACCAGGGATGGACACCTCAATACCTTACTCAACCACATGCCTACGGATAACCTCACGATACTGCACTTCTCTAGCTTCCATCTTAAACATAATGAAACAGCCATTCCCTACCCACAAGACCTATGCATGTACAGAATGTGTTCAGATGAAGAGGAACGAGACAGACACCTGAAGGTGCTGAAGGATGCCCTCATAAGAGCAGGATATGATGCTCAGCTCATCAGTCACCTGCTCTGACGTGCCACAGCGAAAAACCATAATGTTCTCCTCAGAAGAACACATGGGATACGACCGATAGGGTACCCTTCGTTATCCAGCACTTCCTGGGAGCAGAGAAATTATGCCATGTTCTTCACACCCATCAATACGTTATCAATGACGATGAGCACCTCACCAAGATCTTCCCTACACCTCCACTCCTCACCTTTAAATAAACACCGAGACTTTAACAGACCATTGTTCACAGCAAATTACCCAGCCTTCAGGACAACATTGACCACAACACTCCACAACCCTGCCATGGTAACCTCTGTAAGACATGTCACATCATTGTCAAGGACTCTACCATCACACATGGGCAGATACTCAAGTCACTCAGTCAACATTGTCTATCTCATACGCTGCAGGCAAAGATACCCCGAGGCATGGTACATTGACGAGACCATGCAGATGCTACAATAGCAGATGAATGGACAGAACACAACAGTCACCAGGCAGGGTGCTCCCTCCCAGTGGGGGAGCACTTTAGTAGTTAAGGCCGTTCAACCACCGATCATCAGGTAAGTATCCCCCAAGGTGGACTTTGGGATACATAACAATGCAAAATCACCAAGCAGAGGCTGATAGCTAAGTTCCGTACCAATGAGGACCGCCTCAGCCGTGATCTTGCGTTCGTGTCATGCTACAGGTGACCCCACCACACTATATACTCTCTCTAACACACCCTCTCACATGAACACACGCTCGCACAGACTCTTTCTCTCAGACGCTCTGTCACACACCCACTCTCACTCACGTTTTCACTCGCTCACACCCCGTGATTGTCTCTCAGACGCACGGTCTCACGCTCACATATAAATCTGTGGGGTAAGTTATTTCATCCAAGATGTTTGTGTATTTGCTGATACATTCGATTTTGTTCACAAAAAGTAAAGCCAGCCTGGCTCCCGATTGAAACACAGATTCTAAACAAGCTGTCTCACCTGAAATGCATTGTCTAACCTGAGATGTCACCTCTTGGATAGTAGAACTCCAAAAGTTAGTGTTTTTAAGTAAACCTGGACTATAACGTGGAGTCGTGTGATTTTTAACCTTGTCACCCCAGTCCAACACTGGCATCTCCGCCACATGTTCCAGGTTCTGTCATCTATGATACCTGCAGAGCCCTTTGACCACTTGTAGATGCTCTTACTTTTAAAATTTAATGCAGGATTCAGCAGACATTTGATTTGCTCATTTAAGATAGGTGGGATAAAAAATTATAGTTGGTACTTAACTATCAAGTCTCTTGCTTATGTTTAATTTGTCTAGATATAAAATTAGTAAACTATTTTGTGCAGGAGAAATGGCTGAGACCTTATTAAATGTGGCATGGTAATGGAATATGGAGAGTGCATCTGTTTTTTATCCTGTGGATGCTATGCCGAGTTGAAAATAGGCTTTCTGACTATCCAGTCAAAGTTGTGGTTTAAACTTGCACAGATCTACTCAGAGTTTGCACTGCAGTAACTAATGTTTTGAAAGTGTTTACAATATCTATTGTCATGTTTTTAGCTATCCAATAGATACTGGGCACCTCACGTGAAGAAAAAAATGACTTTTGAACCTAAGGTAAGTCATGCTTGGTTTTCAAGTTTTCAAGTTATGTACACTGCATGGAACTTCTTCAAATGTGAAAGCACCAACAAAATGTTAGGTTTGTTATCACAATTATTACAAAGCCAGTAGAAAAATCTCAGATTTAAATTTCTGAAATGCGAATATATTTCTTCGCTGCAGGTTTAGATAGCTAGTGATTGTTCTTACTAGAGCTCTTAATGCAGATTAAATAACCTCAAACCTGCAGTTCCCTTCCCATTACACTGAAGGTAAACTAGCTAGATCATTGTCAACTGAACCATAGAATGAATCTTTATTTTTACCCTGTTCCTACCCAAAAAAACAAGCAATCGTGTTGAAGCATTGGAAATAAATTAACTCATACTGGCATAATGTATTCCACTGCTTTCTTTCTTTGCAACAGGTCATTGAAGACGTGTATCAGAAAGAGATTGTAAAGACAAAGTAAGGCACCAATTTCCATTTGGTTCAGTTTTAAGATATGATATTAAGGTAGTGCATTTGCTTTCTGCTGTATGTACAGACTTAAACTAAATGATCCATGAGTTTTAATTACGTTCTGCATGACATCAAGTAGCCATTATATTGGCCTTTTACTCGCACAATATTTTCGTAGCTAAGGGTTTTTCCAATGTAATGTGCTAATCTTAAGAATATTCCCTCTATAAAGTGTGTGTTTTTGAGGAATTGAAATACATTTTGCACTGCTGTTGTGCAGGCAAGGGAGAATAGGTGTTGCAAACTGTACAGAAGACCCATAAGCAGCAGCACATTTGACCACTTTTTTGAAAAAAAGGCACTATATCCTTTCCCTTTCAATATAATCAAACACAACTGTCAGAATGAACATATTTATTTTGTCTTTAATTAGAATCTAGTTTTGTATTTTGAAGGGCCTAATTTACATGTATGGTTTATATTCTAAATGAATATAAACTTTTAATGAAGACTTTGTACTAAACTGCATTACATGTTGGACTGACGAATGAATTTCAGTCCAACATAGTTATGTGAATTTGAAGAGGTAAAGAAACTACAAATTTAGTAAATTAGATTCTCACTCACTTTACTTAGTTTTTCTTACATACAAAAGAAAAGAAATGAAATATGCCAAAATTAAAACTTAGTGCTCACCGTTTAACATTGTAGTGCTTGAATAAAATGAGACATTTTTTCTTGCCTATATAAGTACCTACTATTGTTTAATGTTTATTTGATATTTGGTCATTTTGAGTTTGTGACGTTATAAGCCATCTCTTGAATAGTGATGGCAGGGTCAAGTAACACTTATTTTACAAACAGCAATTTTTTAAAAAATTTTTCAGATTTTCAATCAGAAAAATTATGCTGCTTGAGTTCAGGTAATTTTTATATTTGTTTGGTATTTATTTAAAAATTATTTTTGAAGCAATATTTTAATGAATATTATGCAGCTGACTTACATTTTCTTTACAAATTAATAGCCAGTATCTGGAGAATTATCTCTGGCCAAACTATTCTTCTGAAGTATCCAGCAATGCTTATTTGATGTCCATTTGCTCTATGGTGAATGAAAAATTTCGAGAAAATGTTCCTGCGTGGGAGGTAAGAGTCTCTCAGTTATCTTTTGTGGAGCTTTGATTTGCTTCCCAATCTTTTATAAAAATCATATGAAGTGTTGAAGCCTGGGGCCATCCCACAGGAAGGCAGCACCAGGAATTGATGGGGCACAGTCTGAATCTCACATTTCCAAAGTACAAATTGCTTATTTTGTTGTGAATAGTGGCAATGTGATACTCCTCACCGCAGGCACTGAATAAGTAAAATAGTCAAAACAATTTTATTTCAGTAGCATCTAAACTTGTATGAACACTCCTTAGTTATTTGAGAAGCAGATTTTTAAAAGGGCAGAAACTGTTGAATCCATAAGATATAGGAGCACAGAATAAGAATTAGGCAATTCAGTCCATTGAGTTTACTCTGCCGTTCGATCATGGTTGATATGTTTCGCAATCCCATCTTCTGCCTTCTCCCTGTGACCTTTAATCCTCTTATTAATCAAATACCAGTCTATCACTGGCTTAAAAACACTCAATGAGTTGGTCTCCATAGCCTTCTGCAGCAATGATACCCACAGCCTCACCAGCTTGCTCAGTATTTTACTGCAGAGTTGGTTGTTTTCAGATCTATATGGGGCTCTAAGAATATCAAGGAAATTGTTGAAAGTGAAATGATCCAAGGCTACATAGTGAGAAAGCTTCCTTTACCTGGTGAGAATGTCTACTGTTTACCCAAATGGAAATGTGCCAGAAGTGCTCAGCAGAGAAGGCAACATCTGTGGAGAAAATCAGAGTTCTAATGAAGTGTCATCACAATCTAAAACATTAACCCTGTTTCTCTTCACAGATACTGTCTAGCTTGCTTGCAATTCTAGCATTTTCTGTTTTCATTTTAGATTTCCAGTATCTGCAATATTATGCTTTTGTACTGTTTGCTCAGTTTTATTCTCTACCCAAACTTAGTGTAGAGTGTGTTTTCTTTTCAACAAATACTGCGCACAATATGTTTCATTGTTCTTCAGATGGGATAATACCTTTGGTGTTGAGTTTTCTGCTTAGGTTCTAAAAACTGTCATGGAAGAACTTCATATTCAAATTGAAAATGGAATTTTCTCATTTGTTCACGTGCATCAAAAAATTTAATGCTAAAGAAGAATTCCATGCAAAAATGCTGGAAGTACTCTGCAGGCCTGCTAGCATCCGTGGAGTGGAAAACAGTTAAAATGTTAGTGCTGCCCCCTTCTATTTTGTGACAGTTAAAACAGGGCCATTGTTTATGGCAGAGTGCTATAAAAAAAATGTACTTAATTTGGGGTGCCAAGTAGCCAGTAGCAATAATACTTAAAACAAGACTCTCAACCTGTGGGTTCCCATCATTTAATGTAGTGACGAGCTCTGCAGAGTCTTAGCTGTCTGTACTCAGTATGAATCTCCTTTAAATCCTCTCAGTTTCTTTAATAATAGGCATGGCCTAACTGACTGATTATGAAGGCCTGAATCTTATCTTGCTAAAACCTATGAAAAGATTAGTTCTTAAGTAAAACTTTGTCGACTAAACAGCCCTTGCATCCACAATTCTGCTTTACACACTCAATTCTCACTTTATTCGGAGGTTTTCGAGCTACCTCCTCTAACGTCTGCACACTCCACCCCAAATGGAGCCCTGGAGGTACAATGGAATAACTTTTGGGGAGCACTGAGTTGGAACGACAACTTTCTTTTATATATAACATTTGTGCTGTATTCTTATTTGAACCAACCGAACCATGTATTTCATGATAGTTCCAAGTTAAGCTATTTATCCTGTCACTACATTACCTGTATTTGCCTGACTAATTCAAAGTTTCTGTTTGTGTGCATGATGCATGTCTCTGAATCATTTGACTGGGTATTTCTTCACCCTGGTTTTATTCAGTGTGTAACTGTCCCTGTTCATTATTTCAACACTGGAATTGAGTCAGGATGTTTGACTCTAATTTAAAGTTGCCTTTTTGATTTTGTTTAATATGAATGAAAAATGAACTTTAATGGATGTGAGTTTGCTCGCTGAGCTGGAAGGTTAGTTTTCAGACGTTTTGTCACCATTCTAGGTAACATCATCAGTGAGCCTCCGACGAAGCTTCATCGGAGGCTCACTGATGATGTTACCTAGAATGGTGACGAAACGTCTGAAAACTAACCTTCCAGCTCAGCGAGCAAACTCACATCCAGAAACTCAACCTGAGCTACAAATCTTCTCAAAACCTGCCAATGAACTTCAATATTAAAAATACAAATCAAAAACGCAGGTGAGTCTCGGACTTAGAACTCATTTTTGCTGTTGACCAGTTTCTTTTTAAAAAAAAATCTATGAATTGCTGCAATGCTTAGCTAATAACTACAAACTGGAAGCTTAGTTGTTATTGGGAAGCAGTTATCAGGGGAATGTTGATATGGGCATTCTCATCGGTCACTTTTATTTACTGGATGTATCTTAGTGATCGACATAAAGGCCAGTTGAATCTCTTAATATTTCAACAAGCAGCTTATGTTGAGGATGTAAGTTTGCTCGCTGAGCTGGAAGGTTAGTTTTCAGACGTTTTGTCACTTTTTTTTATTTGAAAAAATATACTTTATTCTTAGAATGTACAAAAAATAAAACGTTTATACACCTACCCAGTCATGCAAGCTGCTCCAGGTTACCCAGGGGGTACATACACCAACTAAAGGAAAAAAACAAAACAGAAGAAAAAAAAGACAAAGCAAAGAAAATACCCCGGCAGTCGTCACCACGCACAGTCCCCGTTGGCCCCCTGACCAGTTGGAGAAGGCGCCAGCTGGGCCCGGTTACCAGATAGGGCCCTTTTTTCTATTCTGGACGAGGGGTTTCATACGGTGGTCTTTCCCCACCGTGCCTTGGCAGTGGCTGCCCCAAGCTTTAGCGCGTCCCTCAGCACGTAGTCCTGGACCTTGGAGTGCGCCAGTCTGCAACACTCGGTTGGGGTCACTTCTTTCAGCTGGCAGTCCAGCAAGTTGCGGGCTGACCAAAGAGCGTCTTTCACCGCAATGATGGTCCTCCAGGCGCAGTTGATGTTGGTCTCTGTGTGCGTCCCGGGAAACAGCACGTAGAGCACGGAGTCCCGTGTCACGGAGCTGCATGGGACGAACCTCGACAAATACCACTGCATCCCCCTCTAGACCACCTGCACATAGGCACACTCCAGAAGGAGGTGATCGACAGTCTTATCCCCCCCCCCGCTGCCACCTCGAGGGCAGCGTATGCTGGCGCAGAGATTCTGGGCGTGCATAAAGGATCTCACTGGCAGAGGCCCTCTCACCACCAGCCAAGCAATGTCCTTGTGCATGTTTGAAAGTTCTGGCGATGAGGCATTCTGCCAAACGACTTTGGCAGTCTGCGTGGGGAACCACACGACGGGATCCACCCTCTCCTTTTCCCAAAGGGTCTCGAGGATACTACGTGCTGACCACTGCCTGACGGCCTTGTGATCAAAGGTGTTTCCTTTCAAAAATTTCTCCACGAAGGACAGGTGGTAAGGGACAGTCCAACTACTCGGAGCGTTCCATGGCAACGAGGCCAGGCCCATCCTTCGCAACACCGGGGACAGGTAGAACCTCAGTAAGTAGTGACACTTGGTGTTTGCGTACTGAGGATTTACGCACAGCTTGAGGCAGCCACACACAAAGGTAGCCGTCAGGGTGAGGGTGGCGTTCGGTACGTCCTTTCCCCCATTTACCAGGTCTTTGTACATGGTGTCCCTGCGGACCCGGTCCATCCTCAACCCCCAAATGAAGTGGAAGATGGTCCGGGTGACCGCAGCGGCGCAGGTCCAGGGAATAGGCCAGGCCTGCGCCACATACAACAGTACCGAAAGCCCCTCGCACCTGACAACCAGGTTCTTGCCCGCGATGGAGAGGGACCGGAACGTCCACCTGCCCAGCTTCTTCTTCAGTTTGGTGATACGCTCCTCCCAAGTCTTAGTGCACGCCCCAGCTCCACCGAACCAAACACCCAGCACCTTCAGGTAGTCTGTCCTGACGGTGAAGGGGATGAAGGAGCGGTCGTCCCAGTTCCCGAAGAACATGGCCACGCTCTTACCCCTATTGACTTTGGCACCCAAGGCCAGTTCAAACTGGCCACAGATGTCCAACAGCCTACACACCGACCGGCGATCGGTGCAGAAGACGGCGACGTCGTCCATGTACAGGGAGGTCTTGACCTGCAGGCCTCCGCTGCATGGGATAGTCACGCCCTTCAGGCTCAGGCCCTTCCTGATGGATGCGGCGAAGGGCTCCATACAGCACACGAACAAGGCAGGAGAGAGCGGGCAGCCCTGCCTGACTCCAGATCTGACGGGAAAACTGTCCGATTCCCACCCGTTTGATCGAGACTGCGCTAATGATGTTCACGTAGAGCAGCCGGATCCAATTGCGGATGCCCTCCCCGAACCCCAATTTGTAGAGGACGTCCCTCGTAAGCATGAGAGACCCCGTCGAAGGCCTTCTCCTGGTCCAGGCTGACGAGGCAGGTGTCCACCCTCCTGTCCTGCACGCAGGCGATCGTATCCCTGATGAGCACGAGGCTCTCGGTGATCTTCCTGTCCAGCACAGCGTAGGTTTGGTCAGGGTAAATCACCAGCTCCAGGACAGACCTAACCTGGTTGGCAGATAGACCCGTCTGGCCGCGACCAGGTATATCTCCGCTGCGCTCCGTCTGTAGGGGTACTGAAGACGTCGAGCAGCTTGGCGTCCTTCACTGTGCCCATCAGGAATCTGGACGTGACGTCCAGTTGACCCCCCCCCTGCTGTCCCCGCGCCAGATCTTCCATCTGCATCGATGATGCAGTTGAAGTCTCCGCCCAGGATGACTGGCCTGGACGTAGCCAGCAGGGGTGGAAGCCTCTGCAGGACGGCCAACCGCTCACTCTGCACCGCTGGGGCGTACACATTGATCAGCCTCAGGGAAGCATTCCTGTAGGTGACATCAGCCACTAGGAGATGCCCCCCCCCCCAACCACGACCTGAATATGAGAGATGGTGAAGTTCCGCCCCCGCAGCAGAATAGCCAGGCCCGAGGAGCGACAGTCGTTACCCCCTGCCGACCAGATCGAAGGCCCACAGGTCCAGGCGCCCGACCATTTCCCGTACCTGCTGAGGTGTGGTATCCCGCACTCCTGAAGAAACATGAGGTCCGCCTCAATGGTGGTCAGGTAGGCCAACGTGGACACCCATCTTGCGGTGGACTTGACACTGCGCACATTAATGTTCGCAACTCGTACCCCCATTGTGGGCAGTGACCGCAGTACCCTCCCTGAGTCCAAGGTCCAAGCCCTCCATCTGTCCCTTCACGGCCATTGCCCGGGCGAACTGCTGGATGCTCTCCGGGCTCAGGAAACCATCCGTGCTGTCTTCCGGGTGGCACCCCCCCGCTGGGGGTACGGAGGCAGAAGAGTCCGGCTGTGGGTCAGGCTGGGGACACGCTGTTTCCTGTATCCCGCCTGAAGGTTCTGGGGGGCCCTCCAGGGCCCCAGCAGCACGTGGCTGGGTGTCGGAGGGAGCCTCAGGACACCTCCCGTCACCTGGACTCAGGGTGCTGTTTTCCTTCTCCCTTGAGATCTTTAGCTTCTGCTTTGGGCGGGCCTCCTCTGAATCCCCCTCGTCAGAGGAGCTCTTATCGCCCTTCTGTAGCTGCCTCTTCCTGCCTGATGGTTGCGGTGCTGGGACCTGCCAGCACGCCTTCCTCCTCGCCTTTAGGACCGTCGTCCACTCCCCGGGTCACCTGTCGCCTCCTCCATCGACTCCGGGTTGTCGGGGGGGAGCGGAGCCTGCAGAGGCATTTTGCTGGCCTCGGGTCCGTCCTGCGGGCCTGAGCCCTCCTGCCCATTAGGGGGTCCTTGCAGGGGCCTAGTGCCTTCCTCTTCTCCGGGGTGGGGGGGGCTTGCCCCACATTGCCCCTGCCAGCGACCTGGGCGTAGGTGGTCCCCCACCACGGGCATGCCCTATAGAGGTGGCCCGCTTCCTCGCAAAAGTTGCAGCTTTTTTCTTTTGGGCAATCCTTTGCAAGGTGTCCCTCCTCCCTGCAGTTCCAGCAGATGGTTGCTTTGCAGTCGGCCACCACGTGTCCTGACCTACCACAGGCATGGCAGACTTTGGGTTGCCCTGCGTAGGTCAGGTAGCCCTTGCTCCCACCGACCGCGAAGCTGGACGGTGGATGTACGATGTTCCCATCCACACCTGTCCTCAGCATCACCCTGACCTGCCTCTTACTGGTCCAGATCCCAAAAGGGTCCATGATGTTGGTTAGGTCCCCTTCCACCTTCAGGTACCTTCTGAGGAAGGTCAGGACATCAGCTGCTGGCACATGCGGGTTGTACATGTGTACAGTCACCATACGGCTCCTCTGCACCGGTATCATGAACAGCAGGACAGTGGTCAGTACAGAGAGGGGGCCCTCACCTCCTTTCTCCTTAAACCTCCAGGAAGCGCTTGCAAAGCTTGGCACTCCTGAAGGTTACATCGTAGAAACCTCCTCCAGGGAAATCCTGCAGGCAGTAAATGTCCGCAGCAGAAAACCCACAACAGTCCAACAGGACCCTCTTCACGAAGAAGGTGCAGTCCACAGGTGCACCTTCATCACGGAAATGTGGATGGTGTTCCGGACTCCCTGACCTGGGCACGAGCGCTTGCCGCAGCCATCGTTGCAGGTTGGCTCCTCCCCTGAACCAACGTTAGGCCGAAGCCAGCATTAAGATTCACCGGTTGCAAGGTTGCACAGCCGACCCGACGTCTTCCTTCCACCTCCAACACTGTCGCGCTCTCCTCCTCTCAGTCCACAAAAGAGTGGGTCTTTATTTTGTTCTGGATGTAAGCTGGTTCACTGAGCTAGAAGGTTTGTCTTCAGACAATCCGTCACTATTCCAGGTAATGTCATCAGTGAGTAGCCTCCGATGAAGCGCTGGTGCTACGTCCCACTTTCTATTTGTGTTTAGGTTTCCTTGAGTTGGTGATGTCATTTCCTGTTCTTTTCTCAGAGGGTGGTAGATGGGCTCCAAATCAATGTGTTTGTTGATGGAGTTCCAGTTGGTATGCCATGCTTCTAGGAATTCTCGTGCGTTTCTCTGTTTGGCGTGTCCTAGGATGGATGTGTTGTCCCAATCAAAGTGATGTCCTTCCTCATCTGTATGTAAGGATACTAGTGATAGTGGGTCATGTCTTTTTGTGGCTAGTTGATAGTCATGTATCCTGGTGGCTAGCTTTCTGCCTGTTTGTCCAATGTAGTGTTTGTCACAGTTCTTGCAAGGTATTTTGTAGATGACGTTCATTTTGCTTGTTGCCTGTATAGGGTCTTTTAAGTTCATTAGCTGCTGTTTTAGTGTGTTGGTGGGTTTGTGGGCTACCATGATGCCAAGAGATCTGAGTAGTCTGGCAGTCATTTCGGAAATGTCTTTGATGTAGGTGAGAGTGGTTATGGTTTCTGGGCACGTTTTGTCTGTTGTTTGGGTTTGTTGCTGAGGAATTGGCAGACTGTGTTCATAGGGTACCCGTTCTTTTTGAATATGCTGTATAGGTGATTTTCTTCTGCTCTTCGTAGTTCCTCTGTGCTGCAGTGTGTGGTGGCTCATTGGAATAATGTTCTAATGCAGCATTGTTTGTGGGTGTTGATATGATTGCTTCTGTAGTTCAGTATTTGGTCCGTATGCGTTGTTTTCCTGTAGACACTGGTTTTACATCCAGAACCTCAACCTGAGCTACAAATCTTCTCAAAACTCGCTAGCTTATGTCGTACTGTGAAGTATATCAACCCAGTTACTGAAACAGTGTGCCGCACAGCACGTAATCTCAGAAGATTAAGGGTATCTTGCAATGACCAGATGTGGCCCTGTTTTGATTATTTTTCCTAGTTTTGCTTGTGAAATGTTTAGAGTCCTGGGATGAACTGCATACTGTAGTGTAAGAGCATTCAAAAATATCCAAATCTCAACCTTGGTCTGATACTTAGTACTATTGTATTGAATATATGTTCATGTGAAAAGTGAAGCTGGTATGTATGAATTTAATTCTATCTTCATGTGCAAGAGGCAAAGATGAATTTAAAAATCTCTGAAATACAGATATGGATCTTGGAATTTCAGTCCTACACGTTAAAGTAGCAAGCTCTTAAAACATAATTCTAGGACTTACCACAGACATTGCCTTTGAAAGCTGCATCTGATCATAGCCATAAAGTCTGGTCTAGAAGTTGCTCTGGACATTTTCTATAACTTGTCTTTACCATTCTTATTTTAATGCCCTGTGTTGTTTACCTTTTAGATCTTTACGCAGAAGCCTGAACACTTTCCCTATTTTTTCAAGTGTATTTTGACTGCATCTCTTGCTGAAGAAAATAAAGGTCTTACATTGCGAGAACAGACTGTCCTCTTGGTCTTTCTCGATCACTGCTTTAACAGCTTGGTAAGTATGAATATGCAAAATTAAACATATTCAAATCACCATATCCCAGTACTTGATGTTATCAGTTAAACTCCTTTGTCCTCTGGTTTATAAAAACACTGATGACATTTCAAGTGAGCATAAATGCTTTGTAGTATTAATAGTCGAGCAGACTTTTTGGATAGGAACAAAAATAGACTACTCAACTCTGTTCTCCCAATCAAACACTCTTGAATGCACCACACTCCATCACTCATCTCCCAGGAGTCATTTTCGATCAAGCTCATAACTAACATTTAAAGGAACATGAGCTCGCCATTTAGCTGATCAGACCTCCTGATGCTCTAGGTGAAGTCTCCCCACGATTCTGCACAATTGCAGCAAGATGTCTTTACTTCTGTATTTCAATTTCCTTGTGATGAAGGCCAACCCATTGTACCTGCATACTAGCTTTAGTGTTACATGAATGATTGGTAACTAGGTCCCTTTGGACACCAGCACTGCGTAGTCTGTAGCTATTTAAGAAATATTTTACATTTCTGTTTTCCTACTGAAGTGGAGAACATCACAATTCTTGTATTCCATCTGCTGTATTCTAACCCATTCATTTAGCCTGTCCCAGTCCCCTGAAGTGTCCTTGTGGCCTCCCCAAACTAGTTTTGTTTCATCAGCAACTTCAAGTATCTCTTGTAAAGATTGAGGAAGAGGCACGACCTCTATCTTTTGTAATCCTTTAGATAAAAATGCGAGCATTTCATTTGTCTTTTTGATTATTTTCTGTATCCCTTGATATTACACAGCCCCTAGATTGACCGTAATAAAATACAATTTCTTTCAGTTTTATGTATCTCTTGAACACTGAGGTAATTTTGGAAACTGTGCGCCTTTATATGCCATATTATCGCAAGATATATTTCTTAGCTATGACTGCTTGTGATAACTGTTCCCAGTCCTTTGAAGATAGCCCTGTAAGTAGCTGCGTTTGTTTATTCCAAAGCTACTTAGCTCAAACCAGAGTTCTTGATCAAAATGATCCCCACCTCTTTGAAGAACAAGCTTAATGATGGTTTGTCAACTTGATTTTTCTATATTCTGATTGATAGCTTTCCCTATGCTTATTACCATAACCCTTACATTACGTTTTATTTACTCATGGTTCACGCCATTACAATTTTCTCCTTGCACCAGCACTTCTGGAATCAAAAACCAAGTCACACATTCATCTCATGACAGTTCAAACCATCCTGTTTCTCCCCCAAAAGCTTGCTAGCCCAAGGTGCAAGCAAATTCAACAGCTAATTCTTAACAAATATGCAACTGTCCGGGATGTCCACCAGTTTGCATCAGGGTTTATATGTGGATTGCATAAACTAAAAAGCAGAAATGACAAAGTTAACTTTAGAGAAATTTAACCATTTGCTTAGGAATGGACTGACTTGCTGCCTGTTGCCTGTCTTACAAAGAAGGGTTGGACAGTTTGGTCCTTCATCCATTGGAGTTTATAAGAATGAGAGGTGACCTTGTAGAAACAAGATTATGCGGTGATTTAACAGGGTGGAATTAAAGCAGAGAATGCCTCTTGTAGGAGTATTAGAAATAAGTGACATAATTTAAGAATAAGAGGTACCATGATTAAGAAAGGGAATTTTTTTTGGTTCTGAGTGTGATAATTTGTAGAGTTTTCTTGCTAAGAAGGCAGTAGGACTGGACCTTTGATTTTATTTTAGGCTCCATTAAACAGATTTTGGTAGACAAGGGAATCAAAAGTTATAGGGGCAGGCAGACAAGACAGTGGAATTGTGATCACAAACACATCAACAATTGATCCTATTCAGTGATGGAGTTGGTTCAAAGGATCTGCTCCTCAGTCAGATGTTATCTTGCCTTTATGCTACAATGAAAAATATGATTCCAAATTATTTGAATTTACATTTTATGCTTTCTGATCTCTATCAATTAAATCTGTATGTCAAAATAACTGCAAAACACAATTACTTGTGTATCTGCATATATGTAAGAGTAAAAGATTTGTGTTTTGATTTCCTTTGTTCTGGAGCAGAGGTTTCAGGTGTGGTTAATACTGTCATGTACCACAAGAGGGCCTCAGCTGAGCATGATACATAAACCAACGGGAAATGTGTTTAAAGTTAAACATTTGGGAGGTAGTGTTTAAGTTCATGCTAACCAGTTTGAATATAGTTAAATAATAATAAACGTTAGAGGGAATATTTGTGAAAATTTGCATTCTGCAATATTGAATTAGACTTCTCTCTTTCTTGGTCAAAGTTTAATTTTATATTTGGTTTTACAAGACACATTGCAATTCTAAGCTGGACTGGAGTTGTTCCACATTTGTAGTTCTAATGGGAAGTCTAGTAGGAAGTTGTATTGTTGCAGTTAAAATGGTATTTATTTACAAATGTATCAGTCTTTGAAATTTTATTTCAATCAGTACAAATGGTATTATTTGTGAGCGTGATTTCAGCCTGTGAAATAGATTACTATCTCCCAACAGGAAGTAGACCTAATTCGAGAACAAGTGCAGCGGCTTATCTCTCTCCCAATGTGGATTTGCCTGCTTTCTGTAAGTTCAGTGACTATTCAAAATCTATAATAAAGAATTAATACAGATTATTGGCTCATTTTTGCTCGATTCTTTTAAACAAATTCTGTTTCATTGCCTGAAGTATTTTACATAGGTTTGTCACAATGATAGCCAAGGTCTACAAAAATAGAGTAAGATTCCTTGACCAGTGTATCACTGATTGTCAGACTGTTAATATTAAATCTGTATTTTTATCAGACACGACTTGAGCATGAGCTGAAAAAAACACCAAAGCTGAGGAAATTCTGGAATCTAATTAAAAAAAAGGAGAAAGTGGATGAAAAATCTGCAGAACAGTAAGTTTATTACAGTATTCACCTGTAATTTCTGGACTGTCAACTCTGTTATTTTGGGTTTTAACTTTAGCCATTTATGCTGTTTTATTAACTAGGTATTCCTTCCACAGATTTTCCATGTATACGCTTTTTGCAGGGTCAGCTTCTGTATCAGAAAAAAGTACTTTATTTGAAATCACTTTATATTGCTTTGAAAACAATATACCAACATTGTTTTTGTTTCTTAATCTGAAGGGCAAATCAAGAAAAAAGATTTCTTTCTTGTCTCATCAGCAAATTTCTCGGCGTATTAAAAAACATTCCACTTTCAGGTAACTGCCCAAGCATCTCTCACCTGTTTCTCAATAAAATATTAACAGTGAACATTATTAAGAGACAAATATTTACAGTGCTGATTTTCTTTTTTGCAAGAAATGTTGTCATGGACTGAAATTTGGGCTGTAAGCCTGCTGAATAATAAGTTGTGGCAGAGTTGTCTATGGCATAAGGTAGTTTCCATCTCACTGGCTTCTGAGTCTTGGGAAAATCCAGGTTGCAGGTGCCTACAGCAGTGCTGCAACCTGGATTTTCCCAAGACTGATACCAGCATGAGCATGAAATTGGTTAAACAGGTCTCTCAAGCAACTGAGTGGGCTGTGTCACGAAGAGGAAGCCTTACTGCTTCTGCTGGATCCCAGATCTGAGAACTCGCCAGTAAGAGGAAGGACAAACCTAATGGTGTCAGTTGATTACTACAGACCCTCAGGGGTTTTACTAATTTGCACTTGAAAGTGGGGTCAGAATCCTAGTTTAATATGGGGTGGAAGGAAATCCTGCTCCTCCTGGTTATAGTGACATCACTAGAATTCGGGCCCTGTTTTTAGTTAGTGTTTTAAGATAATAAAATTGCACTTTTTGTGGTTTTATTACCATGCAAGTGTTTGGTAGACATAATGAATCAGAATTGCTAACATCTATCTTAGTGTCTCTTCATTTTGTAAAAGAAAAATAATTGCAGCATATTTTTGCACACTGTTTGCCCACTTTTCTTTCCTTTTGGGGAGTTGTGGGAAGCAGTGAAAGATTATCAGCTCATTGAACTATGCCACAAACATGCCTTCAGTGGCCAGCAAGTCTTGATTGGGATTTGGACCTGGAGCTTTTCGTCTTGAATGCTACCAATGTACCACGAGATCTCATTAAAATCACTGCCAAAACCTATTAGTAATGTTTTACAAATGAAATTTGAGACAATATAATAATCTGAAATTGTTCCCATTTTACATATTTCCCATTGCTGAGTCATGTATTTGACGTACTGAGATTGATTTGGGATATTCAGCCCTCTCTTTATTCTAAACTATAATTTAGAAAGTAATGTACATTAGAAATGTAGACCACTAAGTGTTTCACAACATTTTGGATAGATCTCTCACTGCTGTGACTTACTTTCGTAATTATTAACTCTTCTGTCAAATTAACTGTGTTAATTCTATCTTGAATAAACCATCTTTAAATTTTGATACAGAATAGTAAAATTCAATACAGAACTGGTTTACATTGGAATTGTTGAGCTAAATCTAATAATAGTTTTACTCTGCAGTCCAACTTCTGATTGAAGTAGCAATTATTTTTTAGACTGACATACCAGTCTTATCAGGTGAAACAGAGTTGAAATGGCATACGGTGATTATCGTTTCAAGCACTTGAGGTTATGTCATCCTTTTTTTTAAACCATTTAGAGTGTGCTACAGTGCTGTAGGCTTTAGGTAATGTGAAATTTTAGTCTCTAGAACAGGATGAAATTTTAATTTTAATAATCTAATCCATTCCAACTTGAAATACGCAATTATTGAATTTAAAGAATCAAACATATTATTCTGTAACTATCAACTTTGAATTCTGAAGTTGAATGTTCCTCTAGTAATGTTAGAAATCTTAGAATGTTACCTTTTGTCTGCGCCATTGAGAGTTTATAACTGCATCTGTGATAGTTCCTTTTTTCCCCTGCCTCTTTTACATACCTTTTATATTCACCCTTTTAACATGCTTTAAATTTGTCTCAGTGTGCTCTTATAGTAAGACTTACAGTGGTCTAACAAACCCCTAAGAAGAACTTGAATGCAAAGTTGACTTTAAAAAGACTACTAACATGCTTGCATACACAAACATGGCCAGTGACACATACTGGCAATTACTGCCTCCTGTGCCAGGATGTGTCTGCACCATTGGGATCATTATATTCTGCTCGTAATGATATTGTGCCTTGACTACAGGAACCAGTCTAATTTTTTTTCCAGCAGGGATGCTTGGCTGCTGATTGCCTCAATGGGCAACAAATGGGAATAATCTCACTATTTACTGCTTCACAGTCTTTCATAATTTTGAAACCTTGGTGACTATGGTTTTATTATAAACATCCCTTTTTCAAGTTTCTTTCCTGACTGGAGTCTCTCTGTTTTAGAACATAGAACATAGAACAGTACAGCACAGAACAGGCCCTTCAGCCCACAATGTTGTGTCGACCATTGATCCTCATGTGTGCACCCTCAAATTTCTGTGACCATATGCAAGTCCAGCAGTCTCTTAAATGACCCCAATGACCTTGCTTCCACAACTGCTGCTGGCAACGCATTCCATGCTCTCACAACTCTCTGTGAGAAGAACCCGCCTCTGACATCCCCTCTATACTTTCCACCAACCAGCTTAAAACTATGACCCCTCGTGCTAGCTATTTCTGCCCTGGGGAATAGTCTCTGGCTATCAACTCTATCTATGCCTCTCATTATCTTGTATACCTCAATTAGGTCCCCTCTCCTCCTCCTTTTCTCCAATGAAAAGAGACCAAGCTCAGTCAACCTCTCTTCATAAGATAAGCCCTCCAGTCCAGGCAGCATCCTGGTAAACCTCCTCTGAACCCTCTCCAAAGCATCCACATCTTTCCTATAATACGGCAACCAGAACTGGACGCAGTATTCCAAGTATGGTCTAACCAAAGCTTTATATAGAGCTGCAACAAGATCTCACGACTCCTAAACTCAATCCCCCTGTTAATGAAAGCCAAAACACCATATGCTTTCTTAACAACCCTGTCCACTTGGGTGTCATTATCGTGAATTTTTGCACTATTATTTATATAGTTCTAATGTCCTTCCTAAAATGAGATGCCCAGAGTTGCATGTGTTATCTCAACTGTGATCTAACCCTTGTCTTATTCAAAAGTAGCATCTCTTATTGTGAATATTTGTAACGGTTTAGACTTTTTATGACTCTGCCTTTTGCATTGAGCAAATAAACTTGTCCAAAAGGCTTTAACAATGTATCTTACACTAGGTGTCATTTTTCTTTCATTGTTAATCCTCTTCACTCCATTCAGTTCAAGCCCACAACTAAAAAGTTTATATAAGGCCTCCTTAGCTATTTAACTAGCTGTTTAAAAATTCTTGTTCTGGAATAAGTTTGCATGTGTGCGTTAAGGAAGTAATTGGTGTAACTCTTTGACTTTTTTGCTTACTGCATTAACTTTTTTTAAAATTTGCACGTAGGGCCAGTCAGCATGGATGTGGTTCATTACTGTGAAAGATTTATCGAACTAATGATAGACTTGGAGGTAAGTAATTTCCATAGAGTCAGAGGATGTGTATAAAAATTCTTAAAAAGCTCATAGTTCACAAATCAAAATTGTCTTCTCCATTTGCTTCAAGTCCAACAAATAGATGTTGATTTGAACAATTGATTAAATATGTGTAAAATTGCAATTACAAACAAAATCTTTTTATTGCTGGTTAGTTTAAAGGAAGTGAGACCTGTTGTTCAATTGATATCATCTGTATTTTCTTAAAGGCACTCCTTCCAACTCGACGATGGTTCAGCACTGTACTGGATGATTCTCATTTAGTCACTCACTGCTATCTATCTAATCTGGTCCAAAGAGAGAAGGAGGGTCGACTTTTTTGCCAGGTGAGATGATGGCAGCACTTAATTAGTGCCACTTTTACTCATAGAAGAAGGTGAATAACTGCTGTCAGTGTTCCATCAGGCCTTCTGAAATCTGAACAACAAAGGCATGCAATGTATTCATGCTGCAGAGATGAGAGTTTGATAATTTTGTAATGACCACAGAATGAGAATTATCTCTGTGATATTGGAGGGACTGTTCAGTTTAAGCTCTGTTTCTCAATTTTTGGATAGAGATTGTCATTTGCAGAGGGATTTCTGGCCTCCTGTGGTTTAAGTATGATATGCAGAGTTGTGATACCTTGCTAAAGAATAGATCATTTCATTCTGTGCTTTATGCTTTTTTTTTATTGTTTTCCCAACCTTCAACTGCTAATCCACCCTTCAGGACTTTGTCTCTTATGATGCTTTGTCTGATTGGTCATTATTCAGCATGAGCTTAGATCAAAGTTATGCGTGCAGTTGTCTATTGGTCACATATATCGCATGAAAACCCAGGCAACTGATACCTATTGTAAAACCTGGAAGAACTGCAGATGCTGTAAATCAGGAACAAAAACGGAAATTGCTGGAAACGCTAAGCGAGTTTGGCAGCATCTGTGGAAATAAATCAGAGTTAATGTTTTGGATCAAGTGACCCTTCCTCAGATACCTATTGTACTTGTGTTGCACATTGGTTGGTTTGGCCATCTTGTGAATCTGGAACAGGGTCTGGAGATTAATATAGCTGTCACAGAGTAAGGACGCTGTCTTTTTTATCATATTTCTAGAAACTGTGGACTGCAGTGAGAGAGAATTTTTTTTATATAAGGCAGGAATTGGCCTGTGGTTGCATCGTTTCACGGCTAGGAACATGATATCTTTCCGTCTGATGTTTTTGTGACTGCTGGTGTTTGCAATGTGCGATGGTCACTAACCAAGGACTTGCTTACAAATGAAGCTGATTGATTGGTTCTTAGCTAGCTGAGCAGATTATAACTTGCTCCCAGTTCCAGTGCTGCAGGCACACCAGTGAGTTCATTTATTCTCCCCAACAGAAGCTGCCTGGTCTCTGCAGTAAAAAAAAACTTCAAGAAAATCATTCCTGCAGCTGTGGTTTGTGATTTTTAAGCGGTGAATCAGAGACATTCTAAAACTGAATCAGTCAAACCAGCAGAAGCTTCCAGCGGAAACAAAAACTGACCAAGAACTTGGTCAGCTGAAGAAAGATCATCTTCATGATCAGAAGCAAGAAGCAAAGACTACTGCAGTGCCTTTCCAGTTTTTCCTACCTCTGCTAATAATCTATTTTCATTGTTTGTCTGTGTATGTATAAGATGGAGTAATAAGAGGAATAGAGTTTTAATTAGTATTGTTATATGCCAGTGATTTATGTCTGCTTACCCATAACTATGACATAATTACTTACAATAAATAACAATTCTTGTTTTAGCACAGAAACCTGGCCCATGCTTTCTATCAACTTGGTCTGAAATTCTGTTAATTTGGACCACTCTCTGTACCTTTAAAAATAATGTTTAACATTTGGTACAACTCAAGGCACAGCAGAATTTGTGGCTGAGTTTATGGTGCATTACCACAGTGCATCATAACAGCAGTGGTGTGAACTTTAAATCCTTCCACCCCTGGCCTCTCAGTCTATGGTGCTCAAGATCAACTGCATGACTGTCAAAGACCAAAGCTTAGGCATCTCTGGCGTAGATGCTGCATGTTTGTAAGCTCTTGACCAACTAATATTCGCAGGTCAAGCTTTGTTTTGGCTGTCAGCTCTCAACTTCTCTTAAGGTTTAAGCGTTCACCTGTGTCATGTACCTTTTCGGTATAATCAGTTTAGTCACGTTAAATTGAAGGGTAACATTCTGTAATTTCAGAATATAAAGGGAAAAGTGCTTCAATTATTGTCCTCAGTAGCTAATGAACAATTGAAAATGTACAGCACATGAACAGGTCCTTTGGTCCTCCTTTCTTAAATATTTCAAAATAATGACCACTTAGAGAAAGCTAAGGTGGGAATTCATTGAAGTGCAAATTACATGTGCTTTAGTTCAGTCGCAGTTCATTAACTCCACGATTTAAATCTTGAGAGGGAAAAGTGTGGTAGGCGAAGTTTAGGTGCTCAACCTTCGAAAAATGTGTTACTTTTGTGTTGATTATCTCAGGTTTGCCATATGACTGCCTTTAGCTTGATGCCTTTAAAGACCTTTAAACTTGTTTCTTGGGTCCACTTGACACTGAGTTGGCTGCTAATTAATTTTTCATTGCATATTGACTCATTGAAATTGCATTCTGTAAGCAGTCACTTCTGGGTTTGTTAAAATGTTTAAGACATTTGAATTATCCATATCTATCTGTTTATTTGTAGCTGTTAGAAATGTTGAAGTTTTACACTGGCTTTGAAATTAATGATCAAACTGGAAATGCTTTGACTGAGAATGAGATGACTACAATCCACTATGATCGGATCACCTCTCTTCAGGTAACCAACAATAATAATTTATTTTGTAAAGCCTTCATTGCAAGATAGAATTTGTTGACAAAATGATACTGTAAATTCACATTTATGTTTATCACAAGACACCAAGATATTAATACTCTTAGTTATTCAGTAGTACAGAACCTGAGCGTTGCTGAACATTTAAGAGAGATTTTTATCTTGGGGTCATCAAGATAATTTGCAAGAATACCAATTCAAGGAGAAAACCAACATTTGTAATGCACGAGAGGAGAGTGCTGATTAGCTTCTGACTTGTAGATGCATTGCCATGGAGAATGCACCAATTAATGATTTCTGTAATTAGTTCTAATAAGTTCTGCACTCTAATCAATTAATTAAATGCTGTTTTCTTGACATAACAAAATGGCCACATCTGTGTGGGAGAGGCAGTGTTGAAATGTTAACTCTGTTTCTCTCTCCAGAAATACTGATATCTTTCTTTTTCTGCTTTCAATTTACCCCTGTTACTCTCATCCATGTTTTTTTCTCTCTCTCTCTCTCTCACTCACTCACTCACTCTCACTCATTCACTCACACTCTCTGTCTCTATCTCACACACACACACACACACACACACACACACACACTTTCTTTCTGTCTTTCTTTCTTTCTGTCTTTCTTTCTTTCTGTCTTTCTTTGTCTTTCTCGCTTGCGCTCTCTCTCTCTCTTGCACTGTCTCTTTTCTCTCTCCCCTCTGTTGGATCTACCCGTACCTTTCCGACTTACTTGCACTCCTTCTATTTTGGCCTCTTGAACTATCTGAATCACTCCTGCATTGACAGGCAAATAATACCTAACATTCTTGTGTTCACTCCTTAAACCATTCAAACAGCTCTTCAAAACACTTCATTAAACCTACTTCATTTTTGCCTGCAGTCCATTTATGTAGCTCAGTGTCAAACTTTGTTTGATAATATCCCTGTGAAGCCATTTGGAACATATGTTTTACCTTTAATACAGTAATAAGTTGATGAAGGAGACATAAATCAAAAATTTGACACCATTCCATTTTACCAAATATTTCAAATACTCAGACTGAACTTGCATTATTGTAAATGTTTAAATTCAGGACCTTTTTATTTAGAATATGATGTGATGGAATCAGAGTTCTAACGTGCTTCAAATAATAAAAAAAATTGTGATTTTTTTTAAAAATGCGACTTTAGGTGCTATAATGTTCAATGTAACATTGTTTCACTTAGCCCTAGTTGGGGTGGAGAGTCCGAAAACCATATGTAAAACTAGCCAAAAATACTAATGTATTAACATAGGTTTATTATATTATACATTTCCTCATATTTGTTTTTGAAATGATAATTTAGTCAAGTCTACACTGGAGCACATTTTGAGACAAAGCATTTGTTTCAAGAATAGGAATATTGTTTTTCACTTAATTAATTATTGGAATGTGACTTTCTGATTTCCATTGCAGAGAGCAGCATTTGCACACTTTCCAGAACTACATGATTTTGCTCTGTCTAATGTCGCAGCTGTTGATACACGAGAATCTTTAGTAAAACACTTTGGATCACTTAGGTAAATATTTATTTATTTATTCATCCAGTACTATTTCTGCGTGTTGTTGACTTCGCAAGCACTTAAGATATAGAGTGGACCCAGCCACTTTCTGTCAATGTTAATGTCCATGTGAGCTTCCTCCTAGCTTACATTGTCTCGTACTCTGAATGATACCCTCCGATACCTTTTTACATCTTTTGCTTCCCCATGAATCTCTGACATTTGCCTCAATCACTCCATTTGGTAGCAGAAGTCCCACAGTTTTTCAAAGTTAACTAACAGGTCCGTAAAGATTTAATTAACCTTTATGTTTTAAACTTCATCCTATTTTCCGTTTCTTTTTCCTTCTGAAAACTTCGAAGGACAACCTAATGAAGAGCCAAGCACACATTACTAAATTTGTTCTGTTTTCCATTTACAGTGCCAATACACTTCATAAAGTGGCATCAAATCTTTGTCTTTTGCCATCACTACCTGAGGCAGATAATACCTCTTACGAAAAGCTATTTCTTTTAGAAATGTTGGTAGGTATTGGAGTGGAAAGCACACATTAATTAACATAACAGTAGAGCATTTTCTCACAGGCAGAAGTTGTTAATAATTTAAAATTGCTTTTCTTAACATTGATAGGTGTCCCGACATGAACGCAGGACATCACAAATTCAACAATTAAATGAAATGCCACTTTACCCCACAGAAAAAATAATCTGGGACGAAAACATTGTACCAACAGAATATTACTCTGGAGAGGGTATGATCTCGCTAATGCTTGTAGGCAGTTTTCTTTCTTTGGATAATCTTGCAACCTCCTTGTATTGAAAATACTATGTAGGACATAATTTACAACTGTTTATTTTTCATTATGCCAGGATGCCTTGCATTACCTAAACTGAATTTACAATTTTTGACGCTTCATGACTACTTATTAAGAAATTTTAACCTCTTTCGCCTGGAATCCACGTATGAGATTAGACAGGACGTTGAGGATGCAATCAGTAGACTTAAGCCATGGTGAGAACAAATGTGCATGGTTATACCATTCTGTTCTTGCATGTGTTTTTTTTTCTGTCTACAGCCTTGCCTCCAATATAGGTTTCATGATTACTTTAAATGGTTAAGATGCATTGGGTAACATTTTTAAATCTAATTTGCATACATCAATCCAGCGCCACTTGTCTAACGTTTTACAAATGGCCAACTGTTGTAAATAAATGATACTGGTACAAGTAACTGATGACAAAGTGCACTGCAAGTGTAATGCTTACATCACATCAGATGTTAGATTTTCCAGTCCAATTGTGGAATGTTGCAATGCCCAGCCCACTTCAGACTTGATGTACAGAAGTTCACTTTAACAAATTCTTGAACAACTTAAGCTTTCTGTTTTCTCGTTTCTTTAAAGAATGTTATTGAAATTCATCTGATTAATATTT
Source organism: Stegostoma tigrinum (assembly GCF_030684315.1). Taxonomy (NCBI): domain Eukaryota; kingdom Metazoa; phylum Chordata; class Chondrichthyes; order Orectolobiformes; family Stegostomatidae; genus Stegostoma; species Stegostoma tigrinum. The sequence continues at coordinate 64,601,190 of NC_081363.1, read as the reverse complement.
AACCTTTATGAAATAACACTGGCTGGAGTGCAATTAAAGCGTTTTTTTTTCCTTCTATAACTATTTCAGTTTTAAGATAGGTATTAATAACTCCACGTCCCAGGTAGACAAGGTGGTTAAGAAGGCAGATAATACACTTGCCTGCATTGCTCAGACCTTTGAGTACAGGAGTTGGGAAGTCATGTTGAGGTTGCATAGGACTCTTCTTGAGTACCTTGTCTTGTTCTGGTCTCCCTGTTATATCATTAAACCAATAGGGTTCAGAAAGGATTTACCTGGATGATTCCAGGAATAGAGGGATCGAGCTATCAAGATAGATTGGATATTCTTTCATTGAAGCAGAGCAGAGGAGGTTGAGGCGATACCTTATAAAATTATGAGGAGCATAGGTAAGGTGAATGGCAAAGGTCTTTTCCCCAAGTTGGAGTAGTTCAAAACTAAGAAATATTTTTAAGGTGGGAGGAGAAAGATTTTAAACAGTTAGACATTGGGGCAACATTTTTTTAACTCAGTGGTGTTGTAAATGGAATGAATGCCAGGTGGATGCAGGTATAGTTACAATGTTTAAAAAACTTTTGATAAATAATTGAACAGGAAAGGTTTGCAGGGATATGGGCCAGATGCAGGCAGGTGGGATTAGTTTGGTTTGGGAGCATGGTTGGCATGGACTAGTTGGACCGAAGAATCTGTTTCCATGCTGTATGACAATGTCCGAGTTTAAAATGATATGTACAATTTCTTTAGAAAAATATTTTTGGTGTTGCATTAGCTTTGGATCACAGTTTTTAAAAAAAGCTGTTTAATTCTTTATCTCCTGTCATCCTTTTAAAGTATATTTTGTAACACACAAGTGAGGAGGAGGAATTAACTTCCATCTCTTTGAAACCCCCTTTTTAGCACGCAGCTACCATAATTCAATCAATATGAGATTAACAAACTCAAGTAGCAAAATTACAAGGTTTTCCTGAGTGACAATGTGGAACCTTATTAATCTCAAAATAATAAGTGTCACATTAAATGCTCATGCAATAACTGGTGCTAAGTTAAAGAAAGACAAGAGAAGAGGGTTTCTAGTATAGGCATGAAGGTAAAGATGGGTTTCGAGTTTTATAGTTGTTTATTCGTCAGGGACTGACTTTGAGGTGTAAAGAGACAGGGGAATAGAGAGATCATTCCGGCATCTTGTTATCAGTTCATATTCCTTTTGCCCTCTCTGCTTTGCTGTTCAGAAGTTGTTGCCTCAGTTTCTAGCTCCAAGATTGTCAGCGACCAGTGTTGTAATTATTTGTTTTTATGGTTTTCAGGAAGAACTTCTCTAGATGCATAGCTGCCTGTTTTAATGCTTGTAAAGTTAACACTTAATTTTTCATACTTTTATATCCAGTTCATTTAAAACATTGACATCAAATATGAATATCGCAGCATTTATAAACCTTAGAGACACCACAAGAAAACCTTTTTTCCAGTTTTTATATTTCTGCAAAGTTGTTTTTCAAACTGCATTGAAGGAACAATTTGCTTGACCCCACTCCAATTTTGTCATCATCAGTGAATGCATCATAGATTAAGCCCCACATGCGTTACAGTCAAGTGAGGATGGGGAATCGGCTCACCTTTTGGTCCATCTCAATAAATATTTAATTTTTTTGGCATGTAACTATCACGTTGCAAATAAACATAATTAACTAGAAGCAAATAAAAGCTCCAAATTACAAGATTTGTTTGAATGAAAAAGGAATTTGGTTACGTAGTACTCCCCAAAAAAAGTAAAAATGCGACATCAAATATGCACAAATGCCATTAAGTTTAGAAAGAAGGGCAAAGGGTGCCTAGTACAGACAAAAGGATAAAGCCAATTTCAGTTTGAAGTTCTAAGAGTCTTTGAGTTGTAAGAACAACCTGAGTCATGACTGTTATTTCAGCAGTTGAAATGCTTGCACAGGTCTCTTTTGAGTTCTTGGTGAATATTAGCTGTTTCAAGTTGCTTTTTCACCTGGCACTGACTTGGAAGCATCTTGTCATCAGTTTGTGTTTTTTTTTGCACTCTGCCGCTCAAAAGCTGTCACCTGATGTCTTTTTTTGGATTGTGGCATCATAGTATATTCAAGCTGGAGTAAGTAGGCAACTTTTATTCTGGTGTGTACCTTTTCAGAAAGGTGCAAATTAACAAGGGACTTGAGATCTGAATTTCCATATCTTTTTATCATGATTTCTGCTCAGGTTGCTCTTCCTTTATTGATGGTTTCATGAGCTTGACTCAACCTGGTCAGGTAATGTCAGCAGCTATTTTAGGTTAGTAGTTGTCCTCTTAAAAGTCCCTTTGCTGCATGATGGTCTCAGACATTAAAAGTATTTGATGAAAGTTGAATTGAAATGGCCTTTTTACCATTATCACCAGAAAATTCTTACTGTTCTGAAATTAATCTGGGAATGCAATACTTAAGTCACTTTGCTTGCTCTTTGTTACCAAACTGAATCCAATTTTAACCATTTTAAGTTGGAAAATAATTTTACGGGATTATTTTGTTACAATGCTGGGTGAGATAATTTACTTAACAGTATTTTGCTTGAATCATTAATTTGTTTAATATCTTCTTAGGCAGGGCGAGTATGGAGGAGTTGTATTTGGTGGCTGGGCTCGAATGGCTCAGCCTATCGTCACTTTCTCCATTGTCGAAGTAGCAAAACCCAATATTGGTCAGAACTGGCCAGCAAGAGTCCGTGCGGATGTGACCATCAACCTCAATGTTCGCTCTCAAATCAGAGAGGAATGGGAAGGTAACTCCGTGTTTGCGTCATTTTGCAGTGGCTACAAAGTGTATTATTTCCTGTTTTGCAGGATATTGTAAATTGTCCAAATGCTGAAACATTGTGTTGAATCACCCACAGAAAGAGAAAAGAAGTAGAAAACCTGAAATTGTGACCCCAGTACATCAAAAAAAGCTTGTACTTGTTTAACTAATTATATGTTATAATATATCTCATCTGGTTTTGGCTAGACTTGTATAATTAAAATAATTTACATTGAAAGGATAAATCCTCTCCTTGTTCCAAATAGTCACTGTTTGTGTTGTTTGTTTGGTCAGCGAAAAGAGCAGGATTGTGCATATTTTTACTGTTTTCTGCCTTTACATATTGCATTTTCAATTTTGTAGCACTTCGCAAACATGATGTGTGCTTCCTTATAACTGTTCGACCAGTATTGGCTTATGGCACAAAGTTTGATCGAAAGCAGCCATTCGCAGAGCAGTATGGGCTTGTGTTTGTGCGAGGATGTGAAATTCAAGGCATGCTGGATGAGAAAGGACGGGTCATTGAAGATGGTACTTTTTTATGTTTCTCATTGAAGATTTAAAAAAAAATTAGAATGAGTGCATGTGTATCTAGAACACAAATACTAAGCCATGCATTGTATCTGTTTGGTTCACTCATGTGCATTTTCACATTTGAGTCAAGCGAGCTGTGGGTTCCAGGACCACGTGCACAGGATCTGGCTTGATATTTTGTTACAATTACTCGGATTGCTAAATTCATGGAGATGTATTGGATGAGAAGTTGAACAGCAGCAGTATGTCTGTTTAGGTAAATCTAAAAGATTCCATGGCGTGCCTCAGAGCAGAGAAGGACATTTCTCCCAATGTATTGGTGAATTAACCATCCATTCTCAGTAAAAGAAATTACTTAACTAGTTATTTCTTGTTTGTTGAAGCTTGCTGCATGCATATTGTCACATTTGTCTTAAAATAAATGACTTACAACTCAAAAAGTTGTGAATTACTTTGCAATGCCCTGAACTTGTGAAAGGACTTGTTGAGGTTCTCTACTGAGTATGCATATACATAACACTAAAAATATATCACTGTTTACCTCCTGGAACTTATAATGGTCACTTTTGTCTTTTCATAGGTCCTGAGCCTAAACCAAAGCTGAAGGGAGATTCACGAACCTACCGAGTATGGTTGGATCCCAACCAGTATCAGCAGGACATGAGCTTCTCCATTCAGAGTGGAGCGGAAGATGTCTATGAGACCTTCAATATTATCATGAGAAGAAAACCCAAGGAAAATAATTTTAAGGTGGTCATAATGCAATTTTCCATAATTCTGCTTCACACAATTAGGTTAGATTAGATTAGATTCCCTACAGTGTGGAAACAGGCCCTTCAGCCCAACAAGTCCACACCGACCCTTGGAGCATCCCACCCAGACATAACCCCCTATAACCCACACACCCCTGAACACTATGGGCAATTTAGCGTGGCCGATCCACCTAGCCTGCACATCTTTGGACAGTGGGAGGAAACTGGAGCATCCAGAGGAAACCCATGCAGACGTGGGGAGAATGTCCGAACTCCACGCAGACAGTTACCCGAGGCCGGAATCGAACCTGGGCCCTGGCGCAGTGAGGCTGCAGTGTTAACCACTGAGCCACCGTGCTGCAATTTTAGCAAATTAATTATTCATTATGAGCAGAAAGAATATTACAGAATTAGTTATCCAGAGAATGAGAATTTAGAGTTCATCATTGCAGTTTGATCATTTTAATTCCATTTAAAAACTCTTTTATAAGTCAAACCTTTGCCACAAATTTGCCATATTATTCACAAAACTCACCCAGGTAACCAATATCCTTTTAGAGAATACCTTACTCAATTTGGCCTATGTGACTCCAGTGTTATACTAAGAAGCCACCAACAGTTCAAGAACAAGTTGAAGAACAAAAAAAAATTCTTGAGACAGTTAGAGATGCTCAATAAATGGTAGCCCTGCCAGAAGCTGCCACATTCTAAGGATGAATGAAAAAAATAGTCACACCATTTCCTCCCTGGAATTCATATTGTCTAAATATAGTGCAGTTTATGGTTTGAGTTAATTTGCAATACAGCTGTGTATGTTTATGAAAACACAGTAATCTTTTTGCTTTGGACCTTAAATTTAAAACTATGATGTACCTGTTTAGAGTTCTTAACCATGTTGACATTTAATGGTCATGAACGGCCAAAGGTTATCTCTTTTTAATGCTGCTGAAGTCTCCATGCTGATTAACTTTACTCGTGACACATGGATGTCAGTTTTTATAATTCATATATTCATTCTAAATTAGACTGGAGACTAATGGCATATGGAATCTTGGTTCTGTTGATTATTTTATTTAAAACACATTATGTCAAAGACCTCAGGGCATAATTACCAGAATGGCCCCTTCAAAACTACTCAAACAAAATGCTGTAGCTGCTGGTAATTGAAATAAAAGCAGAAAATATTGAGCAGCTCTGGCACCAGCTGTGGAAAAACTAATGATCAATTCAGGTTTGATGACACTTTATTAAAGTTCAATTGAAAGGTCATTGACCTAAAATGTTAACTCAGGTTCTTTTTCCACAAATGCTGCCTGACCTGAGTGTTTGCAGCATTTTCCATTTCCATTCCGCAATAGCAGACTGACGGTGTTTTCTGCAACAACTGACCTGCGTGCACTCCCCGCGTCCCCCCCATACTTTGAACTTTTTAAAGAGTAATGCCAGTGTCAAAGTACCATGGTCTGTGGAATTTCTTTGTAATTCCCATGTTTTATGAATATCTGCACATTTGACAGCTTTTCCCAATCATGCTATGTATGTTGAATTGATGGCTTGTTTTATGATCCTGGATATTATTGCTATCCAAATCAGATCCCAGTCTGAAATCTGACTTGAGAGATTATAATTTCTTTCTGTTTTAGTTATGTTTTCCAGTGAACCATAACTAGCAATGTTGCATTTTTAGTTCTAACTATAAAATAGAAATTTATTACACCAAAGAAATGAATTTAGAATGGAATAAACTAAAATAGATGCATTGAATCCCTACAGTGCAGAAACAGGTCATTTGGCCCAACAAATCCACACCGACTCTCCAAAGAGCAACTGTTCAGACTTGCCCCCACCCAATCCCTGTAATCCTCATAATCCTCATAATCCACATAACCTGCATGTTCCTGGACACTATGGGCAATTTCACACATCCGATCCACCTAACCTACACATTCTTTGGACTGTGGGAGGAAACTCACACAGACATGGGAAGAATGTGCAAAACAAACACGCACACGCGCACACACACACACACACACACACAGTCACACTTCTAGGCAATACTTGTGCAAAATGTAGGATAGGTGTTGGACATCATGTTGTGGCTGTATAGGACATTGGTAAGACCTCTTTTGGAGTGCTGGCAACAGTTTCGGTCATCCTGCTGTAGAAATTAAATTATGTTGGCATTAAGTATTAAATTAGAAAAGGTGCAGAAAAGATTTGCAAGAACGTTACCAGGACTGGAGGATTTGTGTTATAAAGAAAGGTTAAGTAGGCTAGGAGATTTTTCCCTGAACCGTACAAGATTGAGGGTTGAGCTTATAGATGTTTATAAAATTATGAGAGGCATAAATAATGTGAATAGCAAAGGTCTGCTCCCTAGCGTGGGGAGTTCAAAACTGGAGGGCTCAGTTTAAAATGAGAAGGAAATGTTTGAAAGGGTCCTGAGGGGCATTTTTTTCCCCCCACACACTATGGTGCATATATGGAATGAATTGCAAGAAATAGTAATAGGGGCAGGTACAGTTACAACAATTAAAAGACATTTGGACAGGTGTATGAATAAGAAATGTTTAGAGAGATATGAGCCATATGCAGGAAAATGGGACTATATTAGTTTGGAAAACCCGGTCGGCATGGACGAGTTAGATGTGAGAGTCTGATTCCATTCAGTATGACTCTGACTAAAGTTGTCAAACTGAAACCCAGAAGCTTTCTTTCAAGGTATAGGTGTCTCCCCAAACTTAAAAAAAATTATTCCAGAGTCTCTTATCTGAAACCCAAATGCAATACATAGTTTACTTTGCTCATTTGTAAACTCCCAACATGAATAAAACATTGATATTACCCGGAAATCTCTTTCGAATATTGATTTAAAAGAAATCACCACAGCTACAGAACTACCTGCAAGTTCATCATTGCACTCCAGACCACCCCCCGCCCACACACGCCCACACACGCCCACACACGCCCACACACGCCCACACACGCCCACACACGCACACACACGCACACACAATCATAAGATGTGGAATTGGGCCGTTCGATCCATTGAATCCGCTGATATGTTTCTCATCCACACTTTCATGCCTTCTACCTGTAACGTTTGATCCCCTTACTAATCAAGAATCTATCCATCTCTGTCTTAAATACACTTAATGATTTTGCCTTCACAGACTTCAGTAGCACTGAGCTCTATGGATTCACTAACCTTGGATTGAAAAAGTACTTCCTCAGCTATGTTCTGTAGGGCCATCGTTCACTCTGAGGCTGTGCCCTTCTGTCCTTCTTTCTCCTTATAGTGGAAGCAGCATCTTCACACCCACTCTACGCAAGTCTTTCTTTATTCTATAAGTTTCAATCAGAATTCTGACCCTTCTAAACTCCAAGTACAGATCCAGAGTCCTTAACCACTCTTCATATGACAAGCCCTTATAAGCCTCCTCGGAACCATCTCTAAGGCCAGCACATTCATCCTTAAATATGTGACCCAAAAACCACTTACAATATTCCAAATGTGGTTTGACCAGTTCTCAAACAAGCTTAGCAGTATAGCTTTGCTGTTGTATTCTCGCGCTCACAAAATGGATGTTGACATTGCATTGTCCTTTCTAACTGTAAACTAAACCCGCTAACCGTAAGAGAAATCTGAACTAAGACTCTTAAACCCTTTTGCCGCTAATATAACATTCAAAAATACAGAACTAATGATCTTCATATGTTTTAGACACATTATGTCACATTAAAAACAGCAGTGATTTCGTCTATAACTCTCTCTTTTAAGTAAGAATTTTATTGTATTCTACCATACTTGACTGCTGTAACTTTCATTTTGAGTGACCATTTTCAAATTTCAAATCCTCAGGCAGTGCTCGAGACCATCCGCAATCTAATGAATACAGAGTGTGTAGTCCCTGACTGGCTTCATGATATAATACTCGGATATGGAGACCCTGGAAGTGCTCATTATTCTAAAATGCCAAATCAGATTTCCAAACTAGATTTTAATGATACCTTTCTCTCTACTGAGCACCTGAAAGCTAGTTTTCCTGGGTGTACTATTAAAACAACGGTTGAGAACTCTGCTCTGCAAAAGCCTCCCTTCAGGTAAGAATTTATATTGACATCTGCAAACTTTAATCCGTTTTTTTTCTCAGTTCAAAAATATATTCATGTAATTGAGTATTGTAGTACCTTTTTAGAAAGATGCATCCTGCATTCAATGTCATCTTGTTTATAGTGTTGTACAGTGTAATGCAGAATACAGTAAAACAGTGTTAATGGAAAAATGAAAATTATTTTGGTTAATGAGAAAAATGTGTAATAATTTTGTCATCACTATTATGAGCATTCCTCCCCACCCTAAACTTTAGGATCACGTTCCCCTTGCAGCTTGGAAAAGGGAAAAAACGAAAAGGGGAAAATGATGATGGAGAGAAGGAAGCGACTACAACTTTAATTGTTGAACCTCATGTGATTCCAAACAGAGGACCTTACCCGTATAACCAGCCAAAGAGGTAATGACAGAAGAGTTTCCTAATAATTTAGTGATTTGTCTGTTCATTCAATTGTCCTATTTTAGTTTCTAACCTGTTACATTTCATGGCCCCTGCAGTTCATGTTCAACCATTGGCAAGTACCATTTACAGGGAAAAATGTCATTGACTCGACATCCTGCCACCTTTGATTTTCCCAAAAGCAGCCAATTAAGGAGAAAAGGATGGGCTCGCTTTCCTGTTAAGTATGCCTGAGCTAGCAGTTGATGCTGGTTGGCCAAGAGAAGGTTGTCCAATTTGAAAGCAACAGCAAGATGAACTTATGTTTAATTGAGGGAGAGCAGGCTCCACAAAGGAGCTGCCCTGTCTCCAACTTGTACAAATTTTTAATTTAAAAAAAAGGCATTCATAGCCAGGCCACTATTCTGAAGGAAGAGTCTTAAAATTTCACGCCCACCCCAATAATTCAACCACTGTGTCAACCAATTACCAGGAGGTGGACAATTGTGAACTGAGAGGATCTGAATTTGTGTCACAATGAAGAAGCCACGTACTTTGTATGTGTCTATGCTCACTCTAAGCATGAGATGCACTGAGCTGCTAAATAAATAATTCTGTAATGATATGATGCATTGGTATTGTTTAGATCTGAATAGAAGGACTGGATAAAAAGACCCTTATTTTCATACGTTGCTTTCAGACATTATAAAAAAACTTGAAATCCTTCACATCAAAAGACCTGACTCGAGGTAATGGGTCAAACAGGATCAACATACTGATTACCACGTATCTCTTCCCCACCCCACACCTGACAAATCAGTACAAATCCTATTGAACACCACTTGGAGGAAGCAGTGAAACTGGGGTCTTCACTGTCCATCACAAAGAATAGCTTAGCAGCACCACTACTGATGTATTTGATAGTATCCTGAGTGACATCATTGGGAGACTTGTTCTACAGCACTTGGTGAAGGAACCAACAAGAGGGAAGGACATACTTGTCCTCGCCCTCACCATTTTTACTGCCATAAAGGCACCTGCCCGTGGCAATTTAAGTAAAGGCCCACTGTCACACTGAAGATACTCTCCTGCCTATTCTGTGGCAGTATCACTTTGTTAAATAAGATAGACTTTGTACAGATCCAGCAACTTGACTGGTATCCATGAGGAGCTGGGGGCCATCAGCGGAATTCTACTCTAATGCAATCTGCAAACTCGTACCCTGGTGTGATACCCACTGTACCATTACCATCAAGGCAGACGCTCAACCCTGGTTGGATGAAGAGTGCAGAAAAGCATGGCAGGAGCAGCATCATGCATACCTAAAAAGGAGGCATCTGCCTGTGAACCTACAACACAGTACTAATGTATGCCAAACTGCATATGCAACGTGTATTAGACAGTATTAGGCGTGAGTGATTTTATAACCAGTGGATCAGATCTAAGGTCCAGTCCTGTCATGTTTAGTCATAAATGGTGGGGGACAATAAAACAGCTCCTTGGAGGAGGAGGCACCACAAAAATCACCATCCCCAATGGTTGGGTAACGCGGAACATCAGTGTAAAAGATAAGGCTGAAACATTTGCAAAATCTTCAGCCAGAAGTGTAGCATAGATGATCCATCTCAGCCCCCTCCAGAGGTCCCCAGCAACTCAAATGCCAATCTTCGTGATAAATTGATTCACTCTGTTTCAAATCAAGAATGGCTGAAAGCAATGGATAAGCAAAGTGTGTGAGCCCTGACATTCAAACAACAGTGTTGAAGACTTGTGCTCCAGAACTTGTCACACTCCGAGCCAAGTTGTTCCAATACAGTTACCACACTGGCACCTAACTGACAATGTAGAAAATTGCTCAGGTATGTCTTGTCCACAAAAAGCAGGACACATCCGACCCAGTTAATTACTGCCCCTTCAGTCTACTCTTGATCATCAGTAAAGTGATGGAAGCTGCCATCAACAGTGCTGTTACTCGTATAATACTTTCTCAGCAACAATCTGCTCACAGACATTCAGTTTGAGTTTCAAATTCATTAGGCCTCTCAGCTGCTGTGTCATTATAGCCTTGGTTCAAACATGGACAAAAGCACTAAACTCCAGAGATAAGGCACAAGTGACCTTGACACGAAGGCTGCTTTTGATCAACTGTGGCATCAAGGAGTCCTAACAAAGCAAGAGTCAATGGCTTTGAGGAAAAGCCCTCCGTTGGTTGGAGTTGCACCTGACACAGAGAAAGTTGGCTATGTTTATTTGAGTTCGTCTCAGTTCCAGGATATCGCTCCATGTTCTCCTCAGGGCAGTGTCTAGGCCCAGCCATCTTCAGCTGCTTCATCAAGAACCTTCCCTGCATCGTAAGGTCAGATATAGGGATGTTTGCTGATGGCTGGTATTGGACGTGGTGCAATCATGGCCTCCCCAGGTAATGAGATAGTTGATTTACAAGTGCAGCAAGACCCGGACAGCATCTAGGCTTGGGCTAACAGATGGCAAGAAAGATTCACGCCACACATGTGCCAGGCAATAACCATTCCATCAAGAGAAAAATCTAACCATTCAGTGGCATTACCATTGCTGAATCTGCTGTTAGCATTCTGGGGATATAGTAATAATTGTGGTGGCTACAAAGCATGTCAGAAGCTAAGAATCTTGTGACAAGTAACTATGCTCCAAACTACCAGAAGCCTGGCCACCATCTACAAAGCAGATGTCAACAGTGTGATGGAATACTACGCACTTAGATGGATGAGTGCAATTTCAACAACAGTTAAGAAGTTTTACAGCATTCAGGACAAAGCAGCTGAATTGGTTGGCACCATAATTGATAAACAATCACTCTTAACACCCCTCACACACAGTAGCAGCAGTGTGTGCTGTCTGCTAGATACATTTCAGAATTTCACCAAAACCCCTTAGCACCTTCCATAGCCACTACCATCTCCAAGGACAAGGGTAGCAGTTACGTGAGTTCAGCTCCAAGCCACTCACCATCCTGACTTGTAAATGTTTGACAGTTTTTCTCGGTGTTCCTCCCGACCTGCATTGGGGAATTACTGACACCAAATGGGCTGCAGTGATTCGTGCAGTCCCCTCACAATCGACTTCTCAAGGGCAACTAGGGATGGGCAATAAATACTAGCCCAGTCAGGAGCGCACATCCTATGAAAAGAATTTTCAAAAGTTGTGCAGTTACTATTAGTTAGATAAATTCTGTTATTTTTGTATTAAACCAGGAATCAGGTGAATAACTACTTGATCTGTTTTTAATGTGTTTGTTTCGGGTTAAATTTTGGGTACCAAGTATTTCATGTAGTTTCTAAATGTACATTTAAGTATTTTATAGTTGGTGCTGCTTTAGGCGTTTTTGTATAAGTGTGTTCCTTAATACTTTAAGAAAAAACCGTATCCTACATAAAATTTAAGTAGTCTTTAACCACGCTAACAGGTTCCATCTATACTCTTACCAGACTATGATAGTATACAGTCATGCTTCAGGTTGTGCCTGACTGGTGACTAAACTCGGAGTGAATACCCTGGCCACCTCCCAGGACAAGGTCACATCCCTGTTTAAGGTCACCCAATACTTTGGACAAATGGAATTTACCTTATCAGCATTCAGCTGTAGTAAGCAACCCAAGCCATGAGAGTGGAAGGAAACATTTCAGACAGTTGAGTTTTAAAAATAGGTTTTATTAATAACTGAGGTAGCATTAGCAAAGAAGCAGCAGCATGATGGCTTGAAAAGCAAATTAAACCTCATTTTATGATGAGTCATTATCATAAAGTAGGATGTGCTGAAATGTAGATGAGGTATTCATCAGAGTTATGAGCCTTTAATTTTGGGCATTAATTTGAAATTCAGAAGAATGCTTTTTTTTTCTCTTGACATGTTGTTTATTCTCATGTGGGTTTTAATTCCAGAAACACGATTCAATTCACACCAACACAGATAGAAGCAATTCGGGCTGGTATGCAGCCAGGGCTAACAATGGTAAGAACATAACGAAATGTTTAGCTTTTGTTCCCTCTTCTTGCTCATTTTTGCAAGTATTTATTTGACTGCGTTTAATGCAACAAAAATAAAATACTCCAAATGCTGGAAATTTAAAATAAAAACAAAAGATGCTGAAAATACCCTGTAGGTCAGGGAGGATCTACAGGAAGTGTTTTAACTGACTGACTGACTGTTTCCCCACATTTTTCTTTGTTACTGATTTCTGTGTTTTAGGTAGTAGGCCCACCAGGTACAGGAAAAACTGATGTGGCTGTACAGATAATTTCTAACCTGTATCACAACTTTCCAGAGCAGAGGACTCTCATTGTGACACATTCTAACCAGGTATGTGAACAATAAGTATTTTCAATGATCTATTACATAGAACAAGATCCAGTCAGGCTGACTATAATGTTTACGAATAAAAACATAAATTAGTGGAAAAGCACAGCAGGTCTGGCAGCATCTGTGAAGGAAATATCAGAGTTAACTTTACTCAGAACTGAGCAAGTTCCGAGGAAAAATCATCGGACCAGAAATGTTAACTGATTTTTTTTTTCTTCACAGATGCTACCAGACCTGCTGTGCTTTTTCACTAACTTCTATTTTTGTTCCTGATTTACAGCATTCTCAGTTCTTTTGGTTTTTACGATGTAAGTTTATGTTGTGTGTAACATAGATCTCAGTGAAACTAGAGATACTGATGATATGTAGAATGCCCTGAGAATGTGAATGATCACTCCGGAAGAGAAGTATTAATTTGTGATTAGCTTTGGATTTAACTTGCTGGATCAATGTTGATTTCATTAAAAATAGCGATTTTAATTTTTTTTGATTAGAAGAGGTGCAAGGACTGTTTGAATACATGTCCTTGTGGGAATACACACAAGAACGTTTTTTTCATTTTGACCATCAAGTGTCAACATTCATAGACCCTAAATCAAGAATAACACAATCAGGCTAAGTAAAGAGTATCCTGTTGTCCCTAACTAACATGCCTGACCTTACTGTCAAAAGACGACCCTTCACTTATAAGCGTGATCATTATTCTTAATAAAAAATATCAACTTTTCCTATGACTTTACTAAGTGAAGATGTCAGCTCATAAAATTTGAGTTATTTTTGTGAATCGGGAAATTTCTAGAGAACACTGGTCAGGCCTGTGTTTATGTGTGACCTTTGTGACCAACAATGCAAAGAAGCTGTCATCAACCTAGATTGATCCAAAAATAGTATTCAGACAGAATGTGACAGCACTCACTGCAGTTTGCAGTATTTAATACTTTTTTAAAATGTCTTGAAGTTAGTTTGATTGTTAGAAGCTAAGATTTTCATTAGTATTCAATGCAACAAAATACTTATTTTATATATTCTGACCTTTCCTGCTCATGTTCTGAACAGTTCTTTGAAATTAGTACCCAAGCAATAGTTAGCACACTTCTGTTACACTTGTTATAGTTTTACATTGCCAAACGTGCTGATTAATGACTACTGTCTGTGTTATATGACATGTTTCTTTTCAAACTGTATAGAAGTGAAGGTTCATTGTAGACACAACTCATTATGGCAAAGTTTGTCTCATCCCTAAAGTTCCTTTTGATAATATTTGTTTAAAATCCTGAGATTGGTATTTCATTTCCACTGTTTAATATAATTTATATCTTATACAGAGTCTTGTAGAGTAATATTATTGAGTTTTTTTTAAATTCTTCATTGAGCTTGCCTGTTTGTTTTTAAAATCCTGATTTGGTATAGGTACTATTTTCTATTACATTGATTGATTGGTCTAAGCTGTTCTTGGGAAATATATCTGTGGCTGGAATGTTAATTGATCAGAGAGACTCAGTCTGCATTGCAGCTATACTTCTGTGGGGTAAACTCCCATGTAGCAACTACATTGTTGACAATAAGACATTTAAGAATGCAGGATGTACTGCCACTGATTTGAATAAATTTGTGTGGGCAGTGATATTTCAGAGCAGATACTAAATCAAGCAATCATTTTTCTGGAGTAATTTTACAGTGGAGTCAAAAATATTGGCCCAGATTTTCTGGGGAGTGGCAATCTGAAGCTGTTTATGGTAAAAATGCACTCTGTATTTTTGACAAGCAATTCTAATCAGGGCTAATTCAGAAATGCAGAACATAGTTTAAATCTGATAGGTCCTTGTTGTGCAACATAGTCAGGGGAAGTCAAACTATGCCCCCCTCTATCACAACATTTGTTTCCTATGTTGTGATTTAAAAGATAATGTATGGCTTAGAAAGGGTGGACGCTGGGAAGTTGTTTCCATTAGGCAGGGAGACTAGGACCTGTGGGCACAGCCTTAAAATTAGAGGGGGTAAATTTAAAATGGAAATGAGGAGACATTTCTTCAGCCAGAGAGTGGTGGGCTTGTGGAATTCATTGCCACGGAGTGCAGTGGAGGCCGGGACATTAGATGCTTTCAAGGCAGAGATCGACAAATTCTTGATCTCATGAGGAATCAAGGGCTACAGGGAGAGTGCAGGGAAATGGAGTTGAAATGCCCATCAGCCATGATTTAAATGGTGGAGTGGACTCGATGGGCTGAATGGCCTTACTTCCACTCCTATGTCTTATGGTCTTATGGTCTAAACGTTTGGTAGCATAGGCAGCCACTTTGACAGCTCCTGTGAAAGGCTAAGTGCATAAGGTAAGTACGAGGGTAGGGCACTGGTTGAGTCGGGTGCAAGATGGGATAGGGCTAGGGAAGTGTTAGCGTGGGTAAAGCTAACACTCCCTCTAAACTGCATGCGGTTGTACACAGCAGCGCTGCTGTTCCATGGGCAGGAGTTGACTGCTTGATCTGGAAGTTGCTAGCATGCACTGGCCTTGCGGGGGGATCTATGCAGCTGGTAAGATAGTTGGAAGGGATGCTGGATAGGGGATATCATGTCCAGTGAGGAGTTGGAGGGGAGTGTGTTGTCATATCCTGTGGAGGCAGGGCATGTTGTGAGGAGGAGAATAGGTTTTAAAGGTAGAAGATGGAGGGAGGAGAGGAAATCTTAGGTGGAAGGGGGTTACTATCGAATCAGGTGCACTTTGGGGATATGAATGTTCAGTTGAAGGTGTGGGTCCGTTTATTAGTTATACTGGAGTTTGACTAACTTTTTAACTGTGTCTTACTTTTCATGGGTAACTATTTACGTAACTGCAGCTGACCCTCCTGAATTCTCCAATTTACATCAATACTTTCAGTGGGTTCCAAGCATAGAAGAATTTTTTAGTGGATTTTTCAATGTCCCAAGCGATTGCCTCAGAGCCTGCTACATCAGGATTCCACAGAGTCCTGGCATGCAATTCCCAGTAATGCTGCAGAAACGACTATCTGGCTGTTGAAAAATCTGGGGCAATATTAAGGATGCTGTTTGTAATTATTTTTATTATGTACTACTGCCACAGTTACCTTTTGATGGTGCAAAAATAACTTTAATTTCAAGAAGTGAAATGTGTCTGTTACCAGTACCTTGCATTTCCTGTTCCATTGATCGTTTAGCATTCCACATATTCGGTACAATTTGAGGAACACTGTACATTCATTCATAATCAAAATGAAAAGACAACACAAAGTAGAACCAGTTTAAGTCCAACTTGATGTCCACAACATGGTTCTTGATATTTGGGTTATTTTAACGTACAATATTACACAGTCAGTCTTTTCATTTACTATTGATAAACAGCCTGACTATGGGGAGTGCAACAAATTTGTAGCGTAAAACATCTCTGTCATGGTCTATTCCCACTTTTGTTGGTGACGGGGTTTTACATTTTTCTAAAATTCAGTCCTAGCCTTATAAACAAATTAATTAATAGGCTGTTTCAGAACTGAAAGATCATAAGTCTACAATGACTGTAGCATTTCAGCATTAACTTAGTATACAGGATATAAATCACGCTTGTTTAAATCGTATTAGTGGAAACAGTGTTTGATTTCTCAATATTTATGTTTAATTTTTAAATGTACGAGCAACTATAAATTTGTAATTATTTTTAAGCAGAAATACATATTCTTGAATATTTAATGCTATATGTACGGGATCAGTGACGACTGGCTATATAAAATGAATTTTCATTCTGGGAAATTTCAGTCTGCAGTTGCATGTTAGCAGATGATTGCACAAGAAACCGTATTAGAATCATGTGCCTCAGGCGCATATATTTTTTGCAACAGTTGCTGCAATTTGTAATCTGCTTTTTACAAATGACGAAGCGAACTCTTTCAATTTATACGAGTAGCTATTGAAAGATATTGTGTGGGTCATTTTAAACAATCATATATTTTTACAGTATGTTGTTACAGTATCTGAAGTTTATTTAATCAGTGATGAAATAAGTTGGAATGGAAAAGCAAAGCTATGTGTATAATTTATTGTAACTGATTTTCTAAATTTCTTATTAGTTGGACTTTTGTAATTTATACCTTAATCTCATTGGTATTTGTGTAATCTTTAAACTTTGCCAAGCAAGTTATCTTCTGGAAAAGAAGAGATTGTACAGATACTATGAATAATTTTTAAGTTCTTAGCAAAGTGAACTTGGCTCAATGAAGCATGAGAACTGAGAGGCAGGGAACTAAAAACAGAATACTGTATAGTCAAGGACATTGTGTGATAGAGCTCTATTGCGTTTTTGCCAAATATACAACAATATTCTAAAGGGCTGTGGTGGAGCAGCTGTAGTGTTTCTGTCTCTGGACCAGAAGATTCAAATCCCATCTTTCTTAGACATGTATTAACAGATTGATTTAAAAATATCTACATTGTTTATCACATTTTGACAAACATTTCCACATGATAATCACACTTGCTGTCGTTCGTGAAACATTTTGCAAATGAGTGAGAGTTTAAAAAAAAACTTTGCATGAAGAAAGAATATTTCGATAAATTTAAACATGTGCAAGGAGGTAAATATTGTAAGTGGAGTTAATTGTACCATATCAATTCAGCACCAAATCAAACTCATATGTAATGGTGGTAAAGTTATAGCTCTCAGTATATTTAGCAATACCTCTTTGAATTTATCTGAATCACATTGTAACCTGAGAAAACTTCACAATTTGTGAATTAACTTAATGTAAAATTAAGGAGGGTAAATTGTCAATTTAAAAAAGGACTGAAAGCCCACAAAAAAGCTCCCGTAAAGCAAAAATGAGCAGTGGGAGTGATTCAAAGGAGATGGAACAAAAATGTTTAAAATTGAGAAAGAGGAAATCTTATTTGAAAAGAAAATTCAATCTCTGGTTGCTTGAATTTCTTTCTGCTGACTGCTAAATAATACAGAAGACCAATTAACTTCAAAGATGAACTTGCACACTTGAAACATTACTTATCGCGAACTTCGTTTTGTAAAATTTCAGGTTTGGACTGAGTATTAAGTTGAAACATGACAGTTGATTTTTCTGGTGACGAGTGTCTAAAAGTGTTCAATCTAAAGTTGACAGAATTCTGATAAACCAGATTAACATCATATGGAACATGAAATACTCCCAAAATGTTTTACACATTGCAGCAAGTTAATTATTTTCAAGCATTGTTCTCATTTCTAAACACTGAGTCATCTGTTACTGTCAATCTCCAGGCATTGAATCAGCTGTTTGAGAAGATCATGGCTCTGGACATTGATGAGCGTCACCTTCTACGTCTGGGTCACGGAGAGGAGGAGTTGGAGACTGAAAAGGATTTTAGCAGGTGAGCAACTGGAAGGAATATGTAATAATAGAATGCAGAAAATGAAAACTGGAACCTGTAAGACATTTTCCAATCAACATGTTCCGAGATGTTATTCCAGACCTCTGGAGCGGGTGAGGCTTGAGCCTCTATTTCTGACTCAGAGGTAGGCACACTACCATTGCACCATAAGTGGAACAAGTTATAATCTTGGCACATTGATACTGTATATTCATTAATTGTGTTCACTAATTCTGTGTATGAAGGATCTGAACAAAAGTCATGTCTGTATATTTGCACAAGTATGCAATAAAGACTACACAAAAGCTTTTTCTTCACTCATTGTCTAATTTTTGAAAAATGTCTTTCAAAGTTACTTTGTGTGTGTGTAGGAAGGCAAATTTTCTTTTGCAGCCCTCACTGAAGCCGTTCCTGTGCAATCCAAATTAAAATTGTTATGTGTTCCCCCAGACTTTAATTTATATTGTGGATTCAAATGCCTCTTAATGCTCCTTGTTATCATTTTCATTTAAGTGTTTTTAAAAAAAATTTCCATTTCTTTCATGAGATAGCTAGAACTGCAGATGCTGAATGTCAGAGTCAATTCAGTGTAGAGCTGGAAGAACACAGCAGGCCAGGCTGCGTCAGAGGAGCAGGAAAGCCAACATTTTGGGTTGGGACCTAAAATGACCTGCTCTGTTTCTCCAGCTCCACACTGTATTGACTTCCATTTCTATTATGTCTGTTCTAGTGTATAAAAAGGACATGATAGACAGTATTGTTTACCCCTTCATGGAATGGTGTTTTTAAGTCATTTATTATATATGGATAAAAAACTGGCTAGGCAACAGGAGACAGAGAGTAGTAGTAGAAGGGAGTTTCTCAAATTGGAGACCTGGTGTTCTACAGGGATCTGTGCTGGGACCACTGTTGTTTGTGATATACTTAAATTATTTGGATTAAGTTGTAGGTGGTCTGATCAGCAAGTTTGCAGATGACACTAAGATTGGTGGAGTAGCAGATAGTGAAGGGGACTGTCGGAGATTACAGCAGAATATAGATAGATTGGAGAGTTGGGCAGATAAATGGCAGATGGAGTTCAATCCGGGCAAATGCGAGTGGATGCATTTTGGAAGATGTAATTCAAGGGCGAACTATACAGTAAATGGAAAAGTCCTAGGGAAAATTGATGAACAGAGAGATCTGGGTATTCAGGTCCATTGTTCCCTGAAGGTGGCAACGCAGGCAAATAGGGTGGTCAAGAAGGCATACGGCATGCTTTCCTTCATCGGACAGGTAATGGAGTACAAGAGTTGGCAGGTCATGTTACAGTTGTATAGGACTTTGGTTCGGCCACATTTAGAGTACTGCGTACGGTTCTGGTCGCCACATTACCTAAAGGATGTGGATGCTTTGGAGAGGGTGCAGAGGAGGTTCACCAGGATGTTGCCTGGTATGGAGGGTGCTAGCTATGAAGAGAGGTTGAGTAGATTAGGATTATTGTTTTTTTTAGATTCCCTATAGTGTGGAAACAGGCCCTTCGGCCCAACAAATCCATACTACCCCTTGAAGAATCTCACCCAGACCCATCCCCCTATACCCCACATACCCCTGAACACTACGGGCAATTTAGCATGGCTAATCCACCTAGCTTGCACCTAGAAAGACGGAGATTGAGGGGGGACCTGGTTGAGGTCTACAAAATCATGAGGGGTATAGACAGGGTGGATAGCAAGAAGCTTTTTCCCAGCGTGGGGGACTCAATTACTAGGGGTCATGAGTTCAAAGTGAGAGGAGGAAAGTTTTTAAGGGAGATATGCGTGGAAAGTTCTTTACGTAGAGGGTGGTGGGTGCCTGGAACGCAGTAGACGCAGACACATCAGCGACTTTTAAGATATATCTGGACAGGTACGTGGATGGGCGGGGAGCAAATGGACACAAACCCTTAGAAAATAGATGACAGGTGAGACAAAGGATCTCGATTGGCGCAGGCTTGGAGGGACGAAGGGCCTGTTCTTGTGCCGTAATTTTCTTTGTTATTGTAAGTCACCTTTTAAATAGTACCAGTGTCATGCTGAGTTGCTGGAACTTCTGCGAATTTACATTTTCAACTTTGTTTTGCTCCAAGATGAAAGGCTGAATAGGCTGGGGCTATTTTCCCTGGACCTTCGGAGGCTGGGTGGAGTGAATAGTCAAGATCCTTTTTCTCAGTGTAGGAAAGCGCACAACTAGAGGGTATAGGTTTAAATTGAGAGGGAAAAGATTTAGAAAGGACCTAAGAGTAACTTTTTCACACAGCGGTAGTACATGTATGGAATGAGCTGCCAGAGGGAAAGGTGGAGGCTGGTACAAATACAACATTTTAAAAGCTATCTGGATAGGTATGTGAATAGGAAGAGTTTAGAGGGGTGTGAGCCAATTGCTGGCAAATGGGACTAGATTAATTTAGAATATCTGGTTGGCATGGACGAGTTGGACCAAATGGTCTGTCTCCACGCTGTACATTTCTGTGACTGTATCCGTGATGTGTTTGATACTTCTGATTGTAGACCTGAGTTACATCTTCAACTGTACGTGATTGATGAATGGGTCTCATGGGCTACTCCCTGTCAAAATGAAAGATATGCACACGCATCATATCTATAGAAATATGTTGCGATGTAGTTCAAGTTTTCCATCATTGTAAATCAATAACCTTGTTAATATCATATCACATAGCAATATATACAAGCGACTATGAGCATCAACACAAAAATCTACTTCTTTTATATTCAAAACATTACACCTGTAGATTTTGCAAGCAAGTATGACACTTAATTGCACATGCATTTAAGCATTTAAAAAAAAACTACGTTCTGAAATTTGCAGTTTGCAAATTTGCCTCCTTACACGAATTAAACATTGTTTTTAATTTAACAATGTAACCCAAATACCCCTGCACAATATTGTGTTTTAGTGGTAGATTAATCCTCTCTACGTGAAACAGTGCAACATGCAACTTTGTGACTAGCCCAGTGGAACAATGTCTTTATGAACTAACTGACAAGAAAACTGACTTGAAACTCAACACCTTGCTGTATTCATTAAATTTGTTAGTAGATTTAACTACTTCATGCATTATCTATTTATATAAAATTTCATTTCACAAAGACTGAGTGATGCATTGAGTTAGATTCTGGCCTGCTGCTCCTGGGGCCTGGGTTGAAATTGAGTATGGATTATTGGGATGAATCTTTCTATATATGAAATTAGTTTTTTCAAAATAAAATTTCGCTTTTCACCATGGTCCCCTAATAAGGCACTAAGTTCCCATTCTTTGTAGCTGCTGTGGGCACAAAGCAAATGTCACTCTTATTAAGGGGTGTAGTGCTGACTGTGAAGTTGAATCATATTGGGCAGCACATCTAAGCTGTCCTTAATGTGGAAATATTTGATACTGATGCTTTAAGCATAAAAATTATGGGCTAGGAAAAAGAATTTCAAATAAAATTTAGTTTACTTAGTTTTGTTGATTGTAACAAAAACATTTTCATACTCACTTGTAATTTCTTTAACAAGTGCTTCAAAGCATCTCACAGACTTAATTTCTTTGCAGTGACTATTATGAAAACAAATGTTGCAGCCATTTTATAGCAATATTTCACAAGTAGTGACAAAATGAATTTCCAACTGTTACATTTTGGACATTCAACCTTGTCCATATGACATTAGAAAAATCTAGAAACACAGACAAATGAACACACAACTCAGTTTATTGCACGTATGCAGAGTTCTACATTGAATAAGTTGGTAAACTAATATATCATACAAGATCTTAGTACTTGAAGATATGGGAAACCAAATGGAATACAATATATACAACAATAACCAAATTATTTGGGGTGGTAGTGGTTGAGGGAAGAATGCTGGCTAAGACACATGGAGAGTACTTTTGCTTTGAAAAGTGCCAAGGATCTTTACCGTTTGTCTGTTTGTATAACTAGCAGGCAGCTAAAGTAGCCTGTTTAATTTCTCATCTGAAAGATGGTGCCTGCAACAATGTAGTATTTCCTCAGTCACACGCTTGATGGTCAATCTAGGTTATATGCCAAAATTGTAGGATGAGATTTATGTCTATAGTCAAGAGTGAGACATATACAGCCAAGTTATGTATTAATAAGAATATGTATCTGGATATGTAGAAAAATATTACTTTTGCATAATGGCTGTGATCTTTGTGCTGAAGAATTAATTCGTTTCTGACTTTAAGAATCTGTTTATATTTTTGTATTTTCCATTCTCAAATTAACTAATTACAATTAAATATGTAATGCTTAAGATGTGACAAATTTCACAGTCTAATCATGCATTGTAATATGGTACAAATATTTCCACATGCATATGCAATATTGGAAATATAAGTATATAAGATTTTAATTTGTGAACCAAATAACATTTAGGTACTACAACCTAGTTTGTTTGAAATTTGCTTTATAGGTATGGTCGGGTAAATTACGTGTTGGCTCGGAGACTCGAATTATTGCGTGAAGTGGGACGATTGCAGGAGAGTCTGGGAGTCCCTGGAGATGTTTCATATACTTGTGAAACAGCAGGGCATTTTTACCTGTATCAGGTGAGATGATTGCAGTATGGAAAATTAAATCAAATCTCAATGATCGGAAATGTGGGAAGATTTGAGCATTATTCTGTTTAATTGGTATTTGTGGCAATGATAGGTGACATCTTAAAAGTTATAGACCATGAAAGATATGAACAGGAATATAACCCCCAAGCCTGCTTCGTCATTCATCATTTCTTATGTCCTTTTTCCTGTAACCCTTGATTCCTCTGCTAATCCAGAATTAATCTATCTAATCTTCAAGGAGACACAAGGACTCTGCCCCCACAGCTGTCTGTGGAAAGGAGTTCTGAAGACACTCAACCTTCTGAGAGAAGAAATTCCTCCTCATCTCAGTCTTAAATTGGTGTCTCCATTATTCTGAGACTGTGTCGCTTTATCAGAAACTCTGCCGTCAGGGCAAATATCCTCTCAGCATTTGCCCTGTCAAGCCCCTTAAGAATCCTATGTTTCAAAGAGATCACCTTTCATTCTTCTAAACTCCAGTGAATAGAGCCCCAACTTATAAGCCTTTGACCATAAGACAATCCTTCCATATCACGCTGCTTACAGTACTCCAGATGTAGTCTCACCAGCACCTTGTACAGTTGCAGTAAGACTACTCCACCCATATACTCCAACCCCCTTGAAATAAGGGCTAACATTGCCCTGACCTTATTCATTTTTTCCTCTGGATTTAAGAGCAACTGTTGAAATTGCATTTGTTGCCATTTGCTTAGTGCGCTTCCGTTAGAAGGTGGTGATGGACTTCCCTTAAAGTCACGATCATCCTTATGCTGTTGTTACAATGATGTGCTTGTTGGACATTGCTTATTTTTGACTGATCAACCTGAAGAAACAGGAGGTTTGTAACTTAGGAAAACATCTAGGTGCTATCTTCTAGTGATCCTTAAAGTTCTGTTATTTACACCAGCAACTGTTGTACTGGTAGGAAGTGTGTTTAAGCAACTTTGGTGAGTTGTTACCATACATGCTGGTGATCATACCTGTTCCATCCATTCCATCTCCTCTCTCCACCCCTTTTGCTTCCCTTTTAAATCCCATTGGTCAAGCTTGGGGTAATTATTAATTCCAGCCACTTAGTGACACACTGCCTAGCTGCTCTATAATTTGTTTAGATTCATAAATGTTCCAAATAAGAATATTCTTTCTAATATTTGACTCAATATTATCATGTATGGCCTAAGGCTCAAGTTTATTGTGATCTAACTACGCAGGAGGACATCAGTGCATTTGTTTTCTCTCTTTCAGGTGATGTCACGTTGGGAAGAATATCTCAGCAAAGTAAAGACCAAATGTGGAAAGTCTGGTGATGTTACAACAGTGTCTGAGAATTTTCCATTCCATAAATACTTTGCAAATGCACCCCAGCCTATTTTTAAAGGTCAATCATATGAAGAAGATATGGAAATAGCTGAAGGTTGTTTCAGACACATCAATAAAATATTTACTCAGCTGGAGGTAGGCCACACTTGTAAGAATAGCCAAAAATCTTGTGCCTATTCCAACCTGATGAGTAAATAAGATGTCAGGATTTATTGCCTGATTTTTCAAAAATAATAGAAACATGGTTTTGTTTACTGCTTATAACCTTAACTCTAGCATTAGTTACAGAATGGGAAACATCGAAAGTGGACTCACCTCACACAATACAAAATGCCTGACCTTTATCTCTCGTGTCTGAGTTTTAGTTGTACTTGCAGGTTGTTACTGGTTATTTCTTAAGTACTCCATAATGTGTAAGTAAAATCATGGTTACAGTCCATGAAATCATAGTCATGCTCCTGGTTTTAGTTTGTAGTTAGCATACTGAGCTTACTTTAAAGTTATTAATTATATACCATTATAGATCCTAAAAACTAAAATACAAAGGCCTCCCTTTAAAAAATACAGCATTCACAGTGATGAAGATGGGAACATTTTTTTGTTGGTAAAGCCCATCATTTATTTGAAACAATCATTCATGGTATACTTTTAGATTTAATTAAAGTGGTTTTTACCAGTAATGAGATTGAACTAAAACAGTCTGACAATGAATATTCTTGCAGTGATCAGGAAAGATAAAACAAGGAAGAATGCTTAATAATTTGAAAGGAGATATAGCAAAGGAGCTTTGGCGATGATATCAAATCTTTCTTGTATTAAGAAATAAGAAATTTGATACCATTTTGTTAAATGTATCATTGACCATCAGATAGGAGGAATAATTTATCATGGATGATGTTTACAATCAACTTAAAGATACGAGTGTTGTACTTAGTGAAGAACTTTATCTTATTTCAAGATAGTTTTAAAAAAGATGGTGGCTTCTGGTCAAAACAAGAAGGCTTCTTTGAATGCATCTATCATTGTTTACATAATCAATCTTCTGTGCTGTCTTAGATCCAGTTCTGAGTGGCAAAGCAGAACTGGGTTTGGTGGATTTAATAATACTTGGAGCAGTTATGATCAAAACCCAATTGGGTTTACCTTGAAGAAAGAGAAGAACTAAAGGTTGTTGAACTGGGAATTTGCAAATTTCTATTGTAGCCCTAAGTTAACTGGTTTGAAAATGATGAATTAAAAACAGACAAATGGAAAAACAATATTTAATGCCATACGGATTAAGTTCCTTCCAGTTTAGAATAAAAGGAGTACAGTAAAGGTTCTGTGAATAAAAATAAAGACATTTAAAATAAATAATTTACATATTTGGAGCCTTACATTTCATGAGGATTCTCAAGCACTTGAGAGCCAGTGGCTTACTTTTGAATTACAGTTTTGTGAAGTCGCAAGCATAGCAACAAATACGCACACAGCAAAGTTTGACAAACAACAGTTGAAGTAAATGACTTTATTTTTAGTTTTGGTCTTTTTTTTGGATGAAATATATTGAACATGTCACCAGAAGTGCTCAAATATTGTAAGGGCCCAGTTTAATTGATAAGGCAGTCATCAGTTTGATATTTCATTCAAATGATAGCAACCCGAATGGGGTAACCCTGAAGTGTCAAGTTTTCCAAAATCCTAAGTAAGCAAGTTACTGAAAAGGACTTTTCATTGCGCTCCCTATGTCTATGCAGAAGGAAGGGCATAAGTTAAAGAACAGTCAGTGGAAAGAAACAGCATCTCTTGCCTGACTTAAAATAGTTGAAAGGTTTAAATACTTTTGTACTGGTTTTACGAAGGAATGTGGGAAATGATTATCTTATGGTA
This sequence comes from Stegostoma tigrinum, assembly GCF_030684315.1. Lineage (NCBI taxonomy): Eukaryota > Metazoa > Chordata > Chondrichthyes > Orectolobiformes > Stegostomatidae > Stegostoma > Stegostoma tigrinum. The sequence goes on along the minus strand of NC_081363.1, from coordinate 64,575,127 downwards.
AATATGTAAGAACCTACATTAACTATCTCACTCTGTGCTGTTGGGAAAATTTATGTAGTTGTTAGCGAAGCCAAGACCAAAACATTTAAAGCGTAAGGGCATAAAATGGAAAGAAAGAAAATAAAATGGTGAGTATATAATGGCGAAAATAAAGTGGCATTTGGATAGATTCTTTTAGCAAGGTTTCTTTCTATGTTGCAGTGAAATAACCATTTAACGGATTAAAAATTTTCATATTTTGAAGCTTCACAAAGAAAAACTCAGTTTATTTAATTTGGCCAAAAGGACCATACGTCCCTTTTTATTTAGAAATTGGATATTACATGAATGTCTGTCATGCCTTACACTTTTCAGGGCATCTTCAATTGTGCATAAGTGGTCATAATCTACATACCTGAAATTTTAAACCCTTTTCAGTTTTAGAATAAGCTTCTTTTCTAACATTTAGTTATGGCTAATGTTCTGTGTGCTTTGTGCCTGTATCAAAAAAGTGGAATCAGAAAGTACAGAAGATTGACAACCATCAACTGCAATCATTATTGTCTGGATGAACCTAAGTCTAATTATTTTCAATGTATTGTTATTGGAATGTACAGCAATAGAATCAAATGCAAACCTTTGTGCATTTTTTACATTTTTTGATCATTTTTGCAGGAATTTCGAGCTTTTGAATTGCTGCGCAGTGGGCTGGACAGATCAAAATATTTACTAGTGAAAGAAGCAAAGATCATTGCCATGACATGTACTCATGCTGCTCTAAAACGACATGACCTAGTAGAGCTGGGGTTCAAGGTAAAAAGTAATTCAATCCTGTAACAGAATAATTGCTGGAACAGACTCAGGTATTTCAGAACAGTTTATCTCCTGATGCGTTGGAAGTTGATATTTTTCCAGCCTGATTCTTTCTTTGAACAAAGTAATGAAGAAGTAAAAACAAACACTTGACCCGGTATGTAGGGACACCTGTAGTTTAGACTGGAGGTTTTTCTTTATTTCACATGTGGGAAATGAGTGTCACTGGCTGGCTGGCATTTGTTGCCTGTCCCTAGTTGCCCTTGAGAAGGTGGCGCTGAGCTGCCGCCTTGAGCCACTGCAGCCCATGTGCTGTGGGGAGGGAATTCCAGGATTTTGACCCAGCGACAGTGAAGAAACGGTGATATATTTCCACGTCAGGATGGTGAATAGCTTGAAGGGTAACTGGCAGGTAGTAGTGTTCCCATCTATCTGTTGCCCTTGTAGTTGGAAGCAGGTTTGAAAGGTGCTGATCTTTGTTTAATTTATGCATTGTATTTTGCTGATGGTACATGCTGCTGTTACTAAGTGTTGATGGTGGAGAGAGTAGACACTTGTGGATGTGGTGCCAGTTCAGCAGGCTGCTTTGTCCTGGATGGATCAAGCTTGAGTGTGGTTAGAGATCCACCTCACAGTGGTGAGTTACTTACCACTGTTTTTCCAGCCTTTAGCCTGTTCTTGGAGCCGCTGTGTTAATGTGGTGAGTCCAGTTGAGTTTCTGGTCAATGGTGATGCCAAGGATGTTGATGTTGGAGGATTCCATGATGGCAACACCATTGAATGTCCAGAGGTAATGGTCAGATAGTCTGTTATTGGAGATGGTCACCATCTGACATTTGTGTTATTTGCCACTTGTCAGCCCAAGCCTGGATAATGTCTCAGTCTTGTTGCATTTGAAATTGTCTGCTTTAATATCTGAGGAATTGCGAATACTGAACATTGTGTGATTTCTCAGTGAACATCCCACTTCTGACCTCATGTTGAGGACAGGTCGTTGATGAAACAGTTCAAGATATTTCGTCGAGGACACTACCCTGAGTAACTGAGGAAGCTAAGTTGACTGACCTCCAACAACCACAACCATTTTCCTATGTGCCAAGTATGACTCTATGTGCCAGAGAACTTGCCCTCCAATACCTATTGATTCCAGTTTTGCTTGGGCTCATTAATGCCACACTCGCTGAATGCAATCTTGATGTCATGGGCTGTCATTCTCAGCCTACCTCTGGAATTCAGCTCTTTTGTCCATGTTTGAATCAAGGTATTTTGAAGCCAGGAGCTGAGTGCCCCTGGCGGGACCCAAACTGGGCATCACTAAGCAGGTGCTGCTTGGTAGCACTTTGCTGATGATCAAGAGTAGAATGATGGGATGGTAATTGGCCAGCTTGCTTTTTACGTACAGGATACGCCTAGGCGATTTTCCATATTGTCGGGTAGATGCCACTTCTGTAACAATACTGGAAGAGCTTGGCCAAGGAGGCAGCACATTCTAGAGCCTGTGTCTTCAGTACTGTTGCCAGAATTTTCTCAAGGTCCATACCTTCTCAGTGTGCAGTGCATCCCATTTTTTCTGTATATCATGTGGAGTGAATTGAATTGGCTAAAGACTGGTAACTGACACAGGGACCACTGGAGGAGGGTCGAGATTGATCATCCACTCAGCACTTCTGGCTGAAGAAGACAGCAAATGCGTCAGACTTATCTTTTGCACTTAGATGTTGCCTGTTCCATCATTGAGGATGAGTTTATTTGTGAAGCCTCTGCCTACCGGGAATTGTTTCGTTGTCCACCAACTTTCATGACTAGATACGGCAGGACTGCATATCTTAGATCTAATTATGTCAGTTGTGTGATTGCTTAGCTCTGTCTCCCACTTGATGCTTATGCAGTTTGGCATGCACAGAGTCCTGCTTGGTATCTTCAGCAGGTTGACACCTCATTTTCAGGTATGCCTAGTGCTGTTCCGAGCATGCCCTCTTGCACTCTCCATTGAACCAGGGTTGATTCCTTGGCTGGATGGTAATGGTTCAAAGTGGAATATGCCAGGCCATGCTGTTGTGCTGGATTACAATTCTGCTGCTGCTGTTAGCCCTCAGCGCCTCATGGAGGCTGAGCCTTAAGTTACTATATCTATTCAAAGTCTGTCTCATTTAGCACAGTTAATAGTACCACCGAACATGAAGGAGAGTTATTCTCAAGGTGAAGAGTGGACTTCATCTCCATAAAGACTATTCAGTGGTCTGACTGATACTGTCTTGGACAGCTCTGGAGCTGATATGGATGAGATCAGGTATGTTTTTCAGTTCTGTGAAAAGGTCATCCAACCTGAAGCTTTAACTCTGATTTCTCTCCACGGATGCTGCCAGACCTGCTAAGTTTTTTCCAGCAGTTTGTTTTGGTTTATGATTTACAGCATCTGTAGCTCTTTCAATTTTTCTTGTTGGTTCCCACTTGCTGCAGATCCATCTAGCAGCTTTGGCCTTTAGGACTCAACCACCTTGACGAGTAGTGCTGCTGCCAAGTTACTTTTGATGGTGGACATTGAAACTCCTGGTGCAAATTATGTTTGCTCCTTTGTCACCCTCTGTGCTTCCTGCAAGTGTTCAATATGGAGTACTGATTCATCAGCTGAGGAGTATGGTATGTGGTAATCAGTAGGAAGTGGTTTCCTTGTCCATGTTTAACCAGAAGCCAAGAGACCTTATAGGGTCCAGAATCAGTTCCAGGGCAAATTCCTCTCAACTCTATGTCACTGCCACCACTTCTGCTGCATCTGTCCTGCCAAGTGGGACAGGACGTATCCAGGAATGGTGATGGAGATGTCTGGGACATTGTGTCTGAGGTATGATTCTGTTACTGTGACTCTTGCGTGCTGTTGCTTGACACTGACGCATCAATACGTACTCTCATTGGTCGTTTTGTTTGGGTGGGAGGGAAGACCGGTTGCAATTTGATGTTTGAAGATACGAAAAGAAAACTATTATTATTATTATTATTATTATTATTTTGACAGTATGACAACATTCTGATGGAGGAAGCTGCACAGATTCTAGAGATTGAAACCTTTATTCCCCTCCTCCTACAAGTAAGCTTTCTATCATAAGTAGATAATTGCCACATTAGAGTCGTGATTGCTGGTATTGATATTCTGTGATAAGTAATATGGTCTCTTGTTCTTTTGGTTACCTTTTCCCATAAGTCAGCTCAAAATTATACACCTCATATCTGCGGCCCTCAAATTGAATTTACAGATATGTCACATTTAGGTAAACCTGACTCTAAATACGTGAGTGACAGTCATCCAAAGGTTGTAATGAATTTCATAGATGAAACTGAACTTAGTTCGAATGAGGCACTCACTGCTTACTATCTAACTGATTTAATTAAATTAACTAACAATATACAGAAGAAATTCTTGACACCCTGTCTTGAAGTAATGACTGAAATTGTAAAAATTGCTCACCGTTGCTAGCAGCATCTTTGAGACCAGGAAATCGTTTATGTGCTATTTGTTCTCCACAGAACCCTGAGGATGGCTTCAGTCGACTGAAGCGTTGGATAATGATCGGGGATCATCACCAGCTACCCCCTGTCATCAAGAACATGGCCTTCCAGAAATATTCCAACATGGAACAGTCTCTCTTCACACGATTTGTTCGTTTGGGTGTTCCAACAGTGGATCTTGATGCCCAGGGGAGAGCAAGAGCTAGGTAAAGCAAAAGAAAGAAAATATTTACTCTTACATAACACTTCTGTAACTTCAAGACTGAGATGTGATTAGCTCCTCTCTGTCTGTCTTTCTGTTAGTTTTAGGTTTAACATGAGAACTTCCCATCTAATACTTGAATGCCACCTCAAAATGTCTTGTGTTAATTTGAGGACAGAGGTGGGATTTAGTTTCATGTTCCCTTTTTAAAATGCACACCTCTGGCACTGCTATACTACTTCTGTTTTACATAATCTGCCTAAATGCTGAAGTCTTTGCAGAGGTGTTGAACCCATAACTCTCGATTTCAAGTAAAGATTGGCTATCGCTGAGCCAAGACTTATGAAAGTGACTGGAAAAAGAGGAAGCTGTATTGAAAAGGAATTTATTCATTTAAACATATCTACTGTTTTAAGTAATCTGCACTGTATTACTAACATTTACTCTTTTCTTTAAGTTTGTGCAATCTTTACAACTGGCGTTACAAGAAACTAGGCAACCTTCCCCACGTCCAGATCTTGCCTGAATTTTGTACTGCCAATGCCGGTTTAGTGTACGATTTCCAACTTATTAATGTGGAGGATTTCAATGGAATTGGAGAATCTGAGCCCAATCCATATTTTTACCAGGTAAATAATTGTGTTACATTCCCAATGTTTCAAATGTCTATAACCTGATTGACCTATATAGAAGACGGGTTATTGAAATATTTTGCATCCTGATGATTTTTGCACCGAAGCCCTTTTGGCATTCTATAAAGAATTTGGAAAATATTTGACTGATGGTTTTTACTTTGTATTGATTGCCCTTTTGAAATTAAAACTGTCACTCATCAAACCCTTGACAGAATCTGGCAGAGGCTGAATATTCAGTGGCCCTTTTTATGTACATGCGCTTGCTAGGGTACCCTGCCGAAAGAATCAGCATCTTAACAACATACAATGGTCAGAAGCATTTGATTCGTGATGTTGTCAATCAGCGTTGTGGCGGTAATCCTCTTATAGGACGACCAAGCAAGGTAAGATTTATTTTCAAATCTTGTAACACAGATCTCCTGATTTATTTCGAGGATAGTGACTTTTTGCAAGTTTTTTTATATAAAAGAAAATTACCAAATGTATAACATATGATGTAGTGCGTGTAGAGTTTGCGTAAGTCATTTGCTCATTGGCACTAATACCTTAATTTCAGTCATATTGCGCAGAGAAACACCAAGTGGAAGTGAACATTTTCTTTTGGTGTGTTGGGGGTTGGAGTGGGTGTATTTGTGTGCAGCTAGTTGTGTCAAACACGTCTCTGGCTGTTTGTATTAGAAGAACTAAAGTGAGAGCTGTGCAGAGGAAAGGAAATATTTCTTTAAGTGTCTGATGAAGCTAACCTGTCCTCTTCAAATTAATAACAACAAATTTGTGGACAAATTATTTTGTGATTGAAGACTGTGCAGTCATGCAATTTATGCAATCTGAATACATGGAACGAACAAAGACCAATCATCCTTTTAAAGCTTGAAAAAAACCCCAAAGAACAGCGGATGCTGTAAATCAGGAACAAAAACAGAAGTTGCTGGTAAAGCTCAGCAGGTCTGGCAGCATCTGTGAAGAGAAAATCAGAGTTAATGTTTTGGGTCCGATGGCCCTTCCTTAGAACAGTTCTGGAGTTTTGAGGAATGGTCAGTAGACCCAAAACATTAATTCTGATTTTTTTTCTTCACAGATTCTGCCAGATTTGCTGAGCTTTTCCAACAACTTCTGTTTTTGATCCGTTTGAAGCTGTTTGTTGAGATGAATCATGTCGATTTTGTTTTGTCATAGTCTGACTCATGAGGTCTGGAGTTACCAACTCTGAAGTATGTTTCAATGTGTGTTACTTATTTCTGTTATTGGATTTTATTGAAAATTAATTGACATACATCATATTAAGCCTTTACATGACCAGGGAATTGATTTCCCTTAATCTTGCTACCTTCTCCCAAGTTTTCTGTTCAAAAACGCAGAGATTTTTCTCCTTCTAGGTCACCACGGTGGACAGATTCCAGGGACAACAGAATGACTATATTATCCTCTCATTGGTACGAACTAAGGCTGTTGGACATCTAAGGTATAGTGTGTGACATGATTTCTGATCACTAATGAGCCACAAGATGAGTTGATAATGAATGATACCATTATAAAACTGATACAAATATTTACAAAATTGTTTAGGCATCCTGAAGTAAATCTTTTCAGTGATCTCATTGAAAGCATTTTGGTGGATTTAACTTCTAAAGCTATCATTTCTTCATATCCTCTAGTCATTAGCAGTGTTCCAGAGTCTCATCGATGTCTGGTATATCAGTTTCCAAAAAATGCCTGTGATACCAGGATGCAGTACACAATTTCATTCAATTACCAGGTTGCTATTCCTGCAATTCAATGTGGTGTCAAAAGAAATTAGAGATTGAAAGAAAAAATTTTTAAAAAATGATAAAACTGCAGTGTAAATTTGCGGAAGTATTGTAACATGTTGGGATCTTATTTTTCTTAAAGTCATCTTTAGAGAATCAAGAAGATGTTTAACTGTTAAATATCTGGAATGGAATCAAACTGATAACAATGTTATCCTAGCTTGCTATGCTGGCCTGTATTTTTAGCCTTTATAATTTTATGTCATGGAATTCACTTTCCAAGAATGGTTAATCTTCCCTTCACTTGGCAGTCACACAGATCAAAGAAATTCCAGTGGCAAAACTGATTGGGTTCAAGATTGGTTAACTCTATCAGTAATCTATGTAGAAGAGTAGTGACTAAATTTGTCTTAGAATGGAAGTATACCTATGGTAAGATAGTACTTCAGTAGCAAGTTATCAATCTGTATGAACATGATTTTCATCATAAATTGATGCCAAATGCCCATGAGCCAATACCATGTGCAACACTAGAACCCTGGATATAATTTAGAAAATGTTTCATTGACTTTAACACCTGAAAATTGAACCATACCAAGTCTAACTGAAATGACTGACTTGAGAAACAAAAGCTGCTAATCTGAAACTGTGTTTTATTGGTTGTTTGTGCTGTGCAAGGCATAGATATTGTTGGTGCTATTTAAAGTGAAAACCTTGTCTCTAATTTTAAATTTCATTTGTCATAACATAATTTAAATGACCCATTTATCATTAGAGATGCTGGTAAGTTGAGTTGGACAATCCAGTATCTTTCATCTTATTAAGGGATAAGTCCTAACAGCATATTGTGAACATTCTCATTATTCTGATGAGAATTTTTTCTTTCCATGTTTGTTAGGCTGTGGAATTCTCGTTGCTGGAGAGCAGTGAAGTCTGCATCATTAAATATTTAAAGTCTGACTTAGATTCTTGATTGACGAGGGAACCAAAGATTATTTAAGACAGACAGGAAAGTAAAATTAAGGTCACAATCAGCTTAGGGATAACCTGATTAACCAAATGCCGAGCTCGTGTTTGTAATTTGCATCTTCATAGACGTTTAGGAGCACAATATATTAAAATTGAAATTCAATTTATACTGAAAGCGTACATTGTCAATTTAAAAATTAGGTTAACATTTTTAAATATGATACAGTACATCGTTATGTGACTGACCTATTTCATCAATGCTGTATAGCCATGAATTGTCAGCTTGTAATTTGAAGTTTGCTGCCACCAGTTTTGAATTTATTTTGGGGCCAAAGCACCTTTGCTGAAATTATATTTATTAGAGGCATTTTAATTTATTTTAAACTGGGTAGGTTTAACAGCAGCAAACCTGCAATTATCAAGATATTAACCAAAGTCTTCCATCACAACCAGAGATGTTCGGCGATTAGTTGTTGCCATGTCAAGAGCCAGGCTTGGGCTTTACATCTTTGCAAGAGTATCGCTGTTCCAGAACTGCTTTGAGCTTACGCCAGCCTTTAATCAGCTAACAGCTCGACCCCTTCAGCTACACATTGTGCCATCTGAGTATCACCCAACAAACAGAAGGGTAATTTCTCCTAAATGATAAATGATTTTTCTGTGCAACATGGCTTTTACCTGTAGCTTTACAAATGTTCTACTGTAACCATTGGTCACATCTGATTTTTTTTTCAGAATGGTAATATTCCAACCCATTTGATGAGAGTTATCAAAAACATGCCTGAGATGGCAAACTTCGTTTATAATATGTATATGCAGATGATTCAGAATATGCACCAATACAGAAAGGTAAAGAGGTGTTTTTATTTCCCACTCCACTCTGTTTATGCAGCTGAATTCTGTGTGTCAGGTGAACAGTAGACTCTCAACTAGTTACAAGAGCTTCTTGTAAGAGTACTGTTGCAAATAGTTTAAGTGATTAGCCTGTTAATTTTCTTGTTCATCTACCTTTCTCATTTATGTGCTTGAAATGGCTTTAAACTAATTAGAGGAGGGGAAGGATATGGGAGAGAGAAAATGTAGGCTTAGAATGCAAATGAATGTGACAACATTACACTGCTATTATTTGGATAATGAAACCAAATGGGACAGGAATGAACAGTGTGTATAAATGTAGAATAATAGTAGTCAGTAGGATCAAAGGGGAGGGGAAAAGAGTAAAAAGGCAAAATTATTGGCTGTTTACTTGAATGCTCAGGGTATTTGGAATAAAATGAATTAACAGCACAAATAGAGGTTTGTATGTATGGTCTTGTGACGACGTTTCTGCAATGTCTACAAGGAGATCAAAGTTTTGAACTAAATATTCAGGGTTATGTGACTTTTCAAAAGGACAAGGAGGTAAGGGTGACAGGGTAACTTTGGTGGTACAGAATGGACTAAGTACAAAAGTAAGAAAGATCTTGGATTGGAAGATGTAGAACCATGTGGGTAAAGGAAAGAAAGGGGAAGAAGATACTGGTAGGAATAATCTATAGGCCCCTTAACAGTTGCTATATTGTACCACAGAATAAATCAGGATATAATAAGAGGAAGTAAAAAAGGTAGTGCATTAATCAGGGGTGACTTTTAATCTTCAGGTAGATTGGGAAAGTCAAATTGGCAGAGAGAATCTCAAGGAAGAATTCTGAGTTCAGGACAGTTTCCTAGGACAATATGTTGTGGATTTAACCCCGGATCAGGCTGTTTTGGATCTGGTGATGTGTAATGGGGCAGGTTTAAGAAAATATATCAGAATAAAAGACCCTTGGATTCTGGAAAATGATTTCCTGGTGGATTGGAAAATTGCCATTGTTACATGCTGATTCAGTTAGGGAAGAGACAAAAAAAAAGGTAACTATAGAGGCCAGATAGCATATCTGTCCGACACTGCTGGGGGGAGAAAATCTAGAGTCTAGTATAAAGAATGTAAGGAGCATTTGGAAATACGCTGTAATCAAGCAGAATCAGCATGGCTTCATGAAGGGAAGATAGTGTCTGAAAGATTTCTTAGAACTTCTTGAGGTGGTAACTGGCAGGATAGATAAAAGCCAAATGATAGAGAGAATATTTTTGGATTTCCAGGAGACGCTTGATAAGGACATTAGTGAACCAGATGGATTTTCTGACAATTGATAGTTGATTCAAGGTCATTGTTAGATGCTAATTCCAGATTTTTTTTACATTGAATTCAAATTCCACCATCTGCCATGGTGGGATTCAAATCCAGGTCCCCACAACATTACTTGGCAATCATAAAAGCTGCACCACAAGAGGCATTTAGGTTTGAGAAAAACTTCAAGTGCATCTTACTGGATAAAAATTGCACTTTCCAATTAACTGTCAAACTTTATTGAACAATTCTGTGAAATATATTGTGCTTCACTGCTAAAGGCACTAAAATAAATCAAGTTGGTAAGTCATCCGTCTCAAGGGCTATCTACAACATAAATACAAATGAGGCAGATTGATAAGATAGCCGGTATTCTGTCCATAGTATTTTTGTTTGTCCCATGACGTCGGGAAGCAATTTGTAATTTCACCATTTTTTCCCTTTTCTGCACAGATGATTTCTTCATTTAACTAATACGAAAAAAAATCTGACATCTTGCCACACAAGATCTCTTTATGCAATGATTTTCCAGCTTGCCTCATTTGTACTGCAATATATAAATGAAAATAACTGTGCTAGGAAGTGAAAGCTTAATTTTTCAAATGTTAAATGCAGATTCTCACTGTATCGTCCCGTATTCAGGAGTAGTAAGGGTTTACAAGTCACATTTGAAAAATTCGAGTCACTTAATGAGTATGATGTTAACATTTCTAAATGTGGATTTGTACATTTAAAAGCTTGGAGATTGTTTTCTGTCATAATGGTTGTTACATCTTATGTTCCCACAGTTGCTTGATGTTCCTTTGATATTAACAGAGCCAATGCATAGGACATACATCATTTGCAGTTTTTGTGTTAGTACAGATATTCACTATGTACTTTTTTTTTAATGTCTGCAGCAGTTACTTCCACCACCAGTGCCCCAGTCAATTAAAGAACCAGCTCCTGTTCCAGATATTGACAATGTAGAAGAAACAGAGGAATCAGTCCCTGAGAATAAAGATGAAGAGACTACAGAGGAGGACTTTAAGCAAATGCCTGAGCATCCTGGCAGGGACAGTGATAGTGAGGGCAGTGGAACTGAAGAAGACAAAGAAAGCTGATGGTTCCTTGCACCAAAAATGATAAAGGTTCAAATGAATGGCCATCTAGAAGTTGGACATCTCATTTTGTAACTTGCCAGACTCTTTATATAGAACATTATTCAGTATTCTCAAGTGTTGTCACAGTTTCAGTTGTAATTTTGAGATTTTGAACAATCTATTTTGTAACTTCAAAGATGTTTTAATAAATTTTCTGAGAAAAAAATCAGTGAGCATATCTATAACAATCAGCAGCTTTTGATTTGCTGTCTTGGTAGACTGTTGGTAGTGGTGACGGAGTATAAAAAGGAATAGAAGGTAAGGGGAACAAAACAATATAATTATCCTGATTTTGACTTTAATTTCTGGATAATGGTAACTCCCAAGAAGTTGATAATAATGCACATTCAGTGATGAAAATGTCATTGAATCCCAAGAGGAGAGGGTTGGAATTTTTCTTGCTGGAGGTTGTCGCTGCCTAGTACGTGTGTGGTGTAAATATTATTTGTTTTGTATTCCACAGCAAATAAACCACTTCCTGATTGTCCAAAGCCTGTCCACCATCTGCAAGGTATGAATCAAGAATGTGATGTTGTACTTTCCGTGCTCTTGGATAAGCGCAGCTCCAAAAACACACAAGAAATTTGGCACTTCTTGATCCACAGCCCATTCAAATCAAATATTTAATGACTCCGCCACTGATACACAGTGCTGCAAATATGTACCATCTATGAAATGCAGTGCAGGAATTCACCAAAGTTTATTTGACAGCACTTTGCGATTACATGGTCTCTGCAACATAGAAGGCAAGGGCAGCAGATACATGTAAACACCACCACCTGCAATTCCCCTCTGGTCACATACCATTCTGACTTGGTACAATATCACCAATTCTTTATTGTTTCTAGTTTAAAATCCAGGAAATAACTCACTGCCTAACAGTGCTACTGTAATACTCGGTGGCTCACCACCGCCTTTTCAAGAACAGTTAAGATGTGAGTTAGTAAGTGCTGGCTTTGTAAATGATGCCTGCATCCTTGGTTGAATAAAATGACAAAGCAGGTAAGTCTTGCAGTATAAGAGATAATGATAATGGTATAATGCAGTATAGTCCAGTAGAGATGTGGAAAAATTCGGGAATTGAAACCAAACTTTAATTTTCATCAATAGCAATGAAACTAAGGTTGGGGATTGGTAGAGAGCTAAGGTAACCTCAAGCCACGATGTATCTTGGAGTTTGTGCTAAAAATGCATTTAAAGTGAGGGATTTGGGAAAGAAGTTCCAAAGATGGCATCAAATGCCTAGATTCTTTTCCTCAGACAGCAGTGGAGGAAGGGTCATTGAATATTTTTAGATTACATTAGATAGATTTTTGTTTGACAAGATTGACAAATTTGTTAAAACCCCTTTAAATTTTCAAAGGCTATTGGATACAAAGATAAGTAGGAGTCACAGTCAAATCAGCCATGATGTTATTACATGGCCAAGCTGACTCGAGTCGCCTAATGGTCTATTCCTACTTCTAACTTGAGGAGGGAGGTGTGCATAAAGGAGTTTCTAAAGGTGCCGAAAGCATAAGAGCTATCTGGAGACTCTCCTACATGCAATGCTGGGATCCTATTGTTCACTGCCACCATATGCTGCTGATGAGCAGAAAACAGCAGTCCTGAAGACCAACTTCTTCAGCACTGAGGCTTTGTACCAGGCGGACAGACCTTGAATAGCCTGATTGGTGAGGCCCAATTTTCAATGATGCAAACAGCAACAGCTGCTCAAGGAGAAAAAGTCACCTAATCCCCAAGACACTGAGCAAAATCCAGAACCTAGCTCCCACATCTCTTAATTTTGATCGAGAGTCACGAGAGCTATGCCCAAGACAGTAGGGTTTGTACACACTTGAGGCAGGAGTTCCCTCTTTTATGTGGAATTCATTTTCTACACTCACACCCACAGATTTACTTCAGACAGCGAACATAAATAGTTTTAGCACTTCTCACAGTTACTGCTGTTGTTTATGCTGCTGCTCCAAAACGGCGTTATTTTCTTTTTAAAAAAATCATTTTTGATATTGTTGCTCTTGGTAATGTTATAAGAAACTGTTTTGAGATGTTTTCCTGTTTTTAAAGAGACTAATTGTCAATATGCATTTAAAAGTGCTGTTACATCACTACAATTCAATGTATTCCTGCAGCTTAACATGGGAACTATTTTGTCGTAGTAAGTACTGTATATGCTATTTTCTTACCATTGTTTATGAAATCCCAAGATATTTTACGCTTAGTGTAAAATTAGACTGTATATTTTTTGTTGATTCCTGGTGAGAGCTTACAGATTCTTTGGCCATGTTTACATTTAAATTGTTGCAGTTGACTGTTGAACTTACAGGAAGACAAGTTCAATTATTTCAATTAAAAGTTTCAATCTTGCCTGTCCTCTTGCATATTAACAACACCACATGGAATCACTCCAAGAAAAATTGTGGGATTTCTCCTCCTTTCCATTCTACTGGTGAAATTTGTATGGATGTAGGGATGTGGTTATCGTTGTGGGACCAAATGAGTCTCCAATAGCCAATCTCTGGCAACCCTTTCATTCATGAGGCCCAAGGACATGCAGGTTAATTTTAAAAATACACTTGGTTCATAGGATATGGGCATCACTGGCTTGACCAGTACTTTAGCCTGGAGTCACATAGGTCAAACCAGGTAAGGATGGCAGATTTCCCTCCAGACTGGTTCCAGATTGCTAGTTCAGTGATAATACCACTTTTCTATTGAATCCCATGGGCAGTTACTTTGTAGATCAATCTACTTTGACTGACCTCATGAAAAGTCTTAGTAAACTCCATGTAGACCACAACAAATTCATTACTCTCATTAATGGTCCTGATTACTTCCTCAAAAGATCAAAACATATCAAGAACAACCTTCCATTATCGAGGCCTTCCTGATTAATCTGTCTTTCCCACGAAGCTACGTTTTTACTCAACAGCAGTGACAGTACTTCAAAAATATTTCATTGTGTTAAGTGCTTTGACCTGATGTCATGAAGTGTTGTAAAAATACAAATCATTTGTGTCCCTTCCAACTGAACAAATCGTGGATGTTGGAATGAGGGCATAAAAGCATTGTTTGCACCCTGAACCCTGAATTAATATGCAGGATGTGCAATTTACTGTAAATACTCAGATTACAACCTGGACCACTGACTCATATCACGGCCTGCTGAGTCATTTCAGTATCTGCAGCAGAATTTCGCTGCAGCATGCGAGGTTGTACATTCCGTACAAATAGTCCAATTGGAGAAAGGTAGCTTTTCCTAGTAGTGAAAATGAGTGCCTTATCGATGATTTAGGGGTCCCATGTACAGTTCCTTGGACTTTGGGGAAAGCAGCGATCCTATGAATGGACCTGTGTCTTTATTATGACTAAATAAAGTTGAAGTTCGATGAAGCCACATGCTTCAATATGTAGAATATCAAATGTGACCTTGTCAATGTTGATTCTCACAGCATCTTGGTAATGTTAGAGGCTGCCTAGAAGGAACCAGCTTTGTAGAGATTAAGAACTATTGTCATCTTCTAACGGTAGCTTGGGAAGTTGTTTCCAATGCTGCGTCTCACACTAAGAACTGATCATTTCCTTTGAAGCGGAGTCGGCGTATCTCAGACATTGTTTCATTCCCTACAGGCGGCCTGCTGAGGAATGTTACGTCGGAATGAGATTGCACGGTATCTGGACTTTGTTGTCCCATTTGTGCTTACTTCCTTTGCTCCTCTTCTATCCTCTCGATAATAAAAACTAGAATAGCTAGTGAATAAGGCTTCGCACCACATTAGCTCCCTTCAGAGTGTAGAAAGAAAGTTGTTTTAAACTACTACCATAGCGCTAGCAGGATTTTGGATGGCTGGATTGACAAAGTAGATTGTCAGATTATGTTTGAAAACAAAATGCTAGAATTTCTGGACCGTCCAGGGCAAGATTGCATAGCTCATCGGCCCCTTTGTTTGCTTTCCAGGTTGAAAGGCATATGACATCCATAAGTGACATTGTTGATAGGTCACCCACACCATTCACCTTCAGGTCGATGTTGTTATGGTGCCATTAATAGAAATAGCATAAATCCAGCAAGTTCACCATCCCCATTGATTTGAACAGGACATGAGTGATGGGAAATGAATATTAATGACCTCAGTAAACTTCCTGGTGAAGTAATATAAATAATTACACATGTGGGATTAAGTTACAGATCAACCTTGATATTATTGAAGGGTGGAACAGTATTGAGAGACTGAATGGCCCAGATCGCAGTTTTTTTAAATCAGAGGATCAACATGTGGGTTTTTTTTTCCTCCTTATTCTTTCATGGGGTGTGGGTTCACTAGCTGGGACGGAATTTGTAGTGCTTCTCTAACTGTCCCTGAACTGAATGGCTTGCTTGGTAATTTTGCAGAGCAGTTAACAGTCAACCACATTGCTGTGGATTTGGAATGATGTGTAGGTTAGTCCCAGGTAAGGATGGCAGATTTCCTTCTCTTAAAGGGCATATACTCAACGCATGCATTTTGTGATGATCAAATGGGAGTTTTGTGGCACGGTAACTGAGACTAGCTTTAAATTTCAGAATTAATTATCGAATTTAAATTTCACCAGCTGCAGTAGCGGGAAATGCCCTGAATGTACCAGCCCCCTGACAGTACCACAACCATACAGTCTCCCTGAGATGCCAACTGCTGCACTTATTACTTTATTTCTCGAAAGAGAAGAAGCCATTGTTATTTTGGGACAAGTACTCAGCAAATTCCCTTAGCGGCCATATGGCTAGGATTCTTGCAGACAGTTTGGGCATCAGTTGTCTGGTTAACCAATTTGTGAGCCAGAGGAAGTCCAGCATTGTGGTGGGTTCAATTCCTGTACCAGGTGAAGTTACCATGAACGACTCTCACTGAAGGTGGTTCATAGGTAGAATAAACTGCCAGAGGAAGTGGTACGGGCAAGTGCAGTCGCAACATTTAAAAGACATTTGGGCAGGTACATGAATAGGAAAGGCTTTGAGGGATATGGGCCAATGTTTCCATCCTATATGACTCTGGCTATCTCCCCTCACGTGAGCAATGGTGACCCTCAGGTTAAACCACCGTCGGTCATCGCTCCTTATATGAGGGCTGCCCTATGGTCTGGTACGATTATGTAGGTTTACGTCCAAGTCATTTCTAACATTTATGTGCAAGGTTCATCTTAACGAGAATATCATATTTGACAATACTCATTGCTAATCAGTATTTTCAGAAACAGCTGCGAGGACGTTTCCTTTTACTGCAGTTTTCAGCGAATGTTAAAACAAAGTTTCAATTTAATAAGAGAGCCACAGCCTTCAATTCAAGAAGCGAATCCTGCAGGCGGCCTGAAGCAACAAGAAAATCTAATCAGACGGCGATCTTATTTTTCGTATAAGTTTTCTGTTTGAGTGCCCCGCGTAGCATTCTTAACAAGTCATTTAAGCTAGATCTGTAGACTTAGGGGCTTTGCAATAGAACACGTCGCGTGTAGCCTTCAGCCAAGGTGAGTTAGCATCCAAATGATTGCAAGGTACTGCCGATCCTGAAGATCTGAAATAAAGAAAGAAAACAGAAGAACCTGGAGAAACTCAGCAGGTCTGGGCAGCAACTGTGCAGAGAGAGAGCTCTTTTCTGAAGTGTCATATCGTTAATTGTGTTTCTCACCTCTCCCAGATATTTCCAGACCTGCTAAGTTTCTTCATCATTCTTTGAGAACTTGTGGTAAGGTTTGAGAAAGCTCGGGTAAGAACTTGATTTATTGAAGTGAATTGTTTTCCGAAATAATTTTGCTCTTCCGGGTTCATTTCTTTTAAGAGAATGGAATGACTTTCTTGCGGGAGCTAGAGGAGACAGCTGTTCCTCACTTGGCTCAGTCAAGACTCCGTCTTAAAAAAACCCTTTCTAAAAAGTTGCTGCCGGGTTGTATAACAGTCCCGTGACACCGACTCCACCGGGCTACCGGACAGCACCTTCGTATTTTGTAGTAGTGTGTAAATTGAACAAAGTTGTGTGCGCGACTTGTTTATGGAGCCTTCCGTTCTGCAGCATTAACCCTGAACTGTCGTGTCAGTTTCCAGCTGAAATCGACATGGGCGTGAAGGACATGCTGTGGTCCATTTTCTGGTTCTTGGTGCTCATCCACCTGGCCTGGCCGATCGCTATGCTCTTCGGCTTCCTGTACGGCTTGGTCTCTCCCCTGACTACCTGCGTGGGACTTGACAGAATCACCGAACTCTTCCTGTCGGGCGCCAGTTTGGGTCGTTCCTGTGCAGAGAATATGAAGTCCAGCAAGCCGCTCTGTTGAGTGAGTGATAATGGGAACTGCAAATGCTGGAGAATCCAAGATAACGAAATGTGAGGCTGGATGAACACAGCAGGCCAAGCAGCATCTCAGGAGCACAAAAGCTGACGTTTCGGGCCTAGACGTGTAAGCGTTTAGCTTTGAAGCGAGAGAGAGAGAGAAAACCACTCGTCTCGTTGTGGTTAATTCACCAACACCGAATATTCTGATCACACGAATTCTTAATCCTAGAGCCTTGCTCGCCATCCCTATACTTTATCATTCCTCTTTATCAAAGTATTTCCATCACGTACAAACATGTTTACTAACTTTAATCTGTTATTTGTCTTTCTATCGGGGGATACCTACGTTTTCTGCACAATTTTTAAAAAAAATGGAATTGGTAATGTATGCTTTTGTGATTCGCTATTAGCAATAAATCACTCCAAATTATCAATGACTTGTCTCGCATTAATGGCTTCTAATTTTACTGTCCATTTAGTTGCGCTCCACCGTTTAATTTCAGAATCATACGCAAAGTATGAAGTTGCCAGTTCCAACAATTTTAATATTAACTGCTCCTCGACGGTAGTTGCTCAGACAAGTTGTTTTTATAACACAATTGTAACTTGGTGTATTCTGCCAACATTACGCTTCAATACAGCATGGCGTGTTATTGGAAGTGATTGACAGATCAGTGATACACTCCGTTGAATACAAGCAAAACCCTGCGGATACCAAACAAAAAGTGCTAGAAGTGGCAAATCTGGCCGCATCAGTGGAGAGAAACTGAAATAATGTTTTGACTAAAGATTACCATTCATCGGAAATTTATTAGTCCCTTGAACGACAGCTAAATCTCGTGCCCAGCCTATAAGGTTCACTCTTTATAATTTTATTGGAAATAAATATTTTTAAAAGGTGCAGAGATTGGCAGAAGGTAACTGGTGGGCTGAACATCTGGAGTGTTGTGCTTTTGTCACAACCAAGTGTCATCATATGTCCCAGGGTGTTGTCTTTGAGTGTGTTCTTTTGAACCTTGAGAAACGATGCAAGTGTTTGACTCCTGCATCTAGAACTGCAATTTCTGGTTTTAAAAAAGGGCCATTGCTGCTGATTATTCTTGCTTTTCACTGGTACATTAAGGAGCCAGTGTTTTCCATCCTCCACTTGCTATCCTTAACCTTGTGTTTGATTCGTTTCCGTATGACTGAAACAGGTGTACTGAGATAAGCATTTGGTCTGAAAGCACAATGATTGCTGAAAGACTATGACGAGCAAACTAAAGACAGATTTTTCATTGTGAGCAGCATCTCCATCACTGTAGTAAAAGTAGCAAAATGGGAGGAAATATTTTCGTCACATTTCTATGCTGTTTATTTTTGGTGGCCATTAACTTTTACTTTAAGAAGTCCATCCAACAGTCAGGATGAATGTTTTAATATTGAATGTATTTTATGCACTGTCATCAGTAACTGTTGCCTTGCTTGCAATCAAATGACTGCCTCATCACTCTAACAATGTATCGAGAGTCTGGGCTGCTTTGGACCAAAACAACATTTTGGAAGAAAAATATTCCAACTGCCAATGGAGTAGTTTTAATGTTCTAACTTTCACCATTCATTGAGCTGGGATTCTATTTCATTTATCACCTTGATGGTTCCAACTCACTGGTATGTGGTTCATAATACTTCTTTAAACTGCAGTAAACCTCAACGGTAACTTGTTTTTAATGTGCACATCATTGGGATGAATCCTGTAGCTACAACAAAGATGAAATTCTGATTATATCACTGAAGAGAAAACTGACTTATTGATTTAACTGTGTGGTAGTCAGAATTTCAAGAATACTTGGTTCATTACGAGTCCATCATGTCTTTGTTGGTCCTCTGTCAGAGCAACTTACTTAGTACCACTCCCTCACTTTTCCCTTGTAACTTTGCATTTTTCCCTTTGAAAGCACTGATCTAATTTCCTTCCAACAGACTGAGTTAATCATGCCTTTACCACACACAGGCAATTCCAGATCTTCACCACCCATGACATCAAGAAGTGATTCTTTTCCAATTACCTTCAATTTGTGCCATCTGGTTCTTGATCCTTTCAACAATGGGAACAGTTGTTTTCTGTCTACTCTGTCCAGATCGCTCATGCTTTTAACTACCTCAATCAAAGCCTGTCTTAGACTTCTCTTCAAGAAACACTGTCACAGCTACAAAACTGAAGTTCTGCATTCTAGATTAGAGAAGATGATGGTTTCTAGGCCTGAAATGTCAGCCTTCCTGCTCCTATGATGCTGCTTAGCCTGCTGTGTTCATCCAGCTCTACACCTTGTTATCTTGGATTCTGCATTCTGGGACTGTTTTCATGAAGCTTTTCTGTATTTTCTTCAATTCACATCCTTTGTAAATTGTGGCATCCAGAACTTAGGCAGAGATGAGACTGAATCAGTGTGTTAGAAGTTTAACAGAACTTGCATGTCAAAACTTCTATTAGTAAAGCCTAGAATGCTCTATGCTTTATTAATCACACTCTCAGTCAATCGATAATTTATGCATATACGCACCTAGGTCTATCTGTGTCTGTTTGGAGTTAGATTTTTTAATTTACTTTGAGTCCCCACATTCTTCCTGTTAAAATGAATTACTTCACACTTCAATATCCTCCACCCTTTCCTGCATAGCCTTGCATTTTCCTTTCCTTCTATTTCTTTTTTCATGGCTGCGAGAGAGGTTCTTCCCCAAAAAGAAGCAATGAGCTTTGTATTAATTAGTTTGATTCTAATCAATCTATAACCAATTAGATTATAACAGCTCACAGCTTAACTCAGCTTCTCTAATTCTCTTAAGCATCGATTATTACTCTTCTCCCAACCAGAGATATGTTTTATTCGTGTGCTTTTACAAAACCCTTCATAATTTAAGAGATTTATTTCAAACAAATCATTTTGCCTTCTCTACTCCAGTAGAAATAGTCCAGATATCTCTAATCTCTGTTCATGACTGAGATTCTTATTCCTTTTATCACCTTGATGCATTAATTTCATTTATGGCTTTCCTACAAACAAAATATAAGTGTGTGGACTTATTGACTGTGAACAATATGCCTTGTAACAAAAGAAGTGAACTTTTTCTTACCCCTTTGAGTGTGTAACCCAATTAAGTATTTTCACGGCAAGATTTAGTGAGGTTAAAAATAAAGATTATTTATTCTGCCACTCTTACCCCAGGTCAAATACAATGTGTGGAATATTATAGGAGTCTGAGTGAGAAGAGCTGTGGTAAGATTTTTGGCATAATTGGGTGATGGGTTCAGCAAAGTCCATCCTGACATTGGGACCGGCTTGTTACATCTTTTATCTTTTTCTTTAAACAAGCAAAGGGGCAAGTTTTTGTTTTTTTTTCATACTTCAGCTGAGTGGTTTTTCTCCCCTACTGAAATCATAGTGAGTTTTTCTTTAAACTACTAACCACCACCTGTAAAAACGTCTATGTAACTAATGAAATATTTACATGCAACATCTGTTAAAGGCAATGCAACCCATAAAAAGTGAGGGGAAGGTCAGGAGACAGGGAAGGGGCTAAATCAAAAGGAGATGAGTTTCTTGATGGGCAGCAACAAATTGCCAATTTAGAGGAATTGTTGTTTATTAAAACCATTGTTGATGGCTCAACTCTTTCCACTAATTTTCAGATTTCTCCGACCAAACCCACCAAACAAGCTAGACGTTATGAAAACCTACATGGAAGTTAGATTGGATACCTGGCTGATGCAGCTTGCTGCTTGCTCCAAACAACCTCCACACTGGATGCCTGTCACCAAGATCTCAGAATGTTCTACATCAGCACCGGCCACACACTCTCCACATCCATAGACATTGGCATTCGATATGAGCCAGCCTGTTAAAAACACTCACAGCACATCTTCAAATCACTTACAGGCTGTTTCTGCATTTGGGTGCTGTAAGTTGGGCTGCACCTGCAGCTATCATTGCAATGCTGCAGCAAGGTCACTGGGATGCTCACCTAGCTCAGGGAATGGGCCAGGTTGTTTCTCTGGTAAACATACATTTAAGCATTTATTTAAACAGCTTTAAACATAAGGTTAAAGATTAAAACACATGATAAAACACATTCCAATTAATCACAAATGCATTCCT
This sequence comes from Stegostoma tigrinum, assembly GCF_030684315.1. NCBI lineage: Eukaryota > Metazoa > Chordata > Chondrichthyes > Orectolobiformes > Stegostomatidae > Stegostoma > Stegostoma tigrinum. The sequence continues at coordinate 64,553,545 of NC_081363.1, read as the reverse complement.
TTTTACAGTACTCACATCACAGACAATTCTCTTCTGTAGCACAGCCAAAGGGCTTAATTTAACTGTGGTTTCAATTTCCAGTCTTCAGAATTTACATAGAAACATAGAAAATAGGAGCAGGAGAAGGCTATTCTGTCTGTCAAGCCTACTCCACCATTCTTTACGATCATGGCTAATCCCCGAACTCAATAGCCGAATCCTGCTTCCTCCCCATAACCTTTGATCCCAGTTCCCCCAGGTGCTATATATAGTCACCTCTTGAATACATTCAATGTTTTCATATCACCGACTTCCTGTGGTAATGAATTCCACAGGCTCATGATGCTTTGGGTGAAGAAATGTCTCCTCATTCCTGTCCTAAATTGCCTACCCCAAATCCTCATACTGTGACCCCTGGTTCTGAATATAGCCACCATTGGCAACATCCTCCCTGCATCTACCCTGTCCAGTCCTGTTAGAGTTTTATGAGTTTTTATGAGACTCCCCCCCTCATTCATCTCAACTCTAGTGAAAACAATTTAAATCTAGTCAATCGCTTCTCAAACGTCAGACCCGCCATCCCTGGAATCAGCCTGGTAAACCTTCAATGCACTCCCTCGAGAGCAAGTGCACCATTTCTCGGAAAAGGAGACCAAAACTGCACACAATATTCCTGGCGTGGTCTCACCAAGGCCCCGTATAACTACTACAACATATCTCTGTTCCTGTACTCAAAACCTCTCACAATGAAGGCCAACATACCAGTTTCCTTCTTTACCACCTGCTGCACCTGTGTACTTACCTTCAGGAACTGGTATACAAGGACACCTAGGTCCTGCTGCACACTCCCCCCTCCCAATTTCCAGCCATTCAAGTAGTAATCTGCCTTCTTGTTTTTGCTTCCTAGCTGAATAACCTCACATTTATCCAAAGTAAACTGCACCTACCATTGATCTGCCCACTCATCCAACCTGTCGAGATCACGCTGGAGGATCTCTGCATCCCCGTCACAGTTCACTCTCCCACCAATGTGGTATCATCTGAAAACTTGAAGATGTAACATTTTGTTCTTCATCCAAATCATTAAAACATATTTTGAATAACTGGGATCTCAGCACCTATTCCTCTGGTACCCTACTAGTTACTGCCTTCCAATTTGAATAGGACCCATTAATTTCTACTATTTGTTTCCTCTCTTCCAACCAGTTTCCTGTCCATCTCAATACGCTTTCCCCAATCCATTGCACTTTGATCTTGCACATTAATCTCTTAGGTGAGACTTTGTCAAAAATTTTGTGAAAATTCAATTGTACCACATCAACTGGCTCCCACTTGTCAACTCTACTAGTTACATCTTCATAGAATTCCAACAGATTCATCAAGCATGATTTGCCCTTCTTAAATCCATGCTGACTCTGTCGGACCCAGCCACTGTTTTAAAAATGCTCTGCTATAAAATCATTGACAATGGGTTTGAGAATTTTCCCCGCTACCAGTGTTAGGCTCACTGGTGTATATTTGACAGCCCTTTCCTTCAGTCTTAATACAACTGAGCTTAGACTTTGAGACAGTAAGGAATGCAGACAGGAGTAATAAATGTGGAGCTAGAAAAGCACGGCAGGTCAGACAGCTTCCGAGGAACAGGAAATTCAACATTTTGTCAGGACTGGGGAGAGGTTGGGGACCCCAGAAATAAATAGAGGGAAGGGGTGGACTGTGCGGAGTGTATGGTTGGTCAGTTGGAAGTGTGGAGTAGATAGGTGAGTCATAACAGGTTGGTGATAGAGAGATTTTGATGCTGGTGAAGTCAATTTTCAGGCCATTGGGCTGTAAGCTCCCAAGCCAAAATATGAGGTGTTGTTCCTTCAGTTTACTTTGGCCTTACTCTTATAGTGGAGTAGGCCAAGTAGGGTCATGTTACCAGGAGAGTGAGAAGGGTAGTTAAAGTAGATGGCAACCGGAAGATCCAATTGGTTGGGTGTGTGCAGAGCGCTGGTGCTCCATGCACTGGTCCCTGATTCTGCATTTGGTCTCCCCAGTATAGAGGAGACCACATCAGGATCAATGGATACAGTAGATGGCATTAGATGAAGTGCAGGTGAATCTCTGCCAGATCTGGAAGGATTGTTTGGGGCATTGGATGGAGGTGAGAGGGGGAGGCGTCAGGGCAGGTGTAGCACCTCCTGCGGCTGCAGGGAAAGGGTGTGGTGGAGGGGTTGGTGGGGAGTGTGGAGCTAATGAGGGACTTGTGGAGTGAATGGTCCCTGTGGAAAGTGGGTAGGAGTGGGGAAGGAAATATCCTTTTGGTGGTGGGGTCCGATTATAGGTGGCAGAGAAGTCAGTGGATGATGTGTTGTAATTGAATGTTGGTGGGTGGTATGTGAGGTCTAAGGGGATTCTATCCTTATTGTTGTTGTGGGGAGAGAGTTACCTTAAAATTATGCCCCCTGGGTCTTGAAATCCCCTGCCCTGGGAAAACACAACCACCATTCGGCTTACCTATGCCCCTCACTATTTTATAAACCTCTATCAGGTCACCTCTCAGCCTCCTATGCTCCAGTGACTAAAGTCCCAGCCTATCCAGCCTCTCTTTAACACTCAAACCCTCCGTTCCCATCAACATCCTGGTAAATCTCTTCTGAACCATCTCCAGCTTCATAATATCTTTCCTATAACTGGGAGACCAGAACTGGACACAGTACTCCAGAAGAGGCCTAACCAATGTCCTGTACAACCTTAACAAAATGTCTCAACTTCTATACTCAAAGGTCTGAAAAATGAAGGCAAGCGTGCTGAATGCCTTAACCACTCTATCTATACATGATGCAAATTTCAAAGGATTATTAATCTAGCCCCTAACTAGCCTTTAATTATCCCTTAATTATTTATTAACTTAAATATGGTAGATGGGCACTGAAATTGGCAGCCCAAGCACCCTCAATATTAAGGGGGTGAGCTCAGCACTAGGTACGAAGGTGACAATTTGGGCTCCTGGTCTATTTTGCATTCCTCCTTCCCCCTGGCCGATTGAAAACGTACCTGGTGGGAGCATAAACTATTCAGCTCCATATTTCTAATCCTGATCGGACAAAAAATAAATAGGCACACCTTTAGCGGAGTTCTACCCAGGAATTTCCTATCCTGGGGCCTTCCTGGCCAAGACAACTTTCTTAAGCCACAAAGACAGGAGCCAAGAGGCTCACTATGGAACCACATCCCTTCTTCAGCAAAAGTTCTGTAATCTGTAATGTCGTGGTCTATTGCCACTGGAAAGCTACTGAGAGATGGTAAGTGTAGAGATTGGGTGGCAGGGGGGTCATATCCCAGGATGAGATGTGTGCCACTTTGGGTAGGTGAGGGAGGAAGTGTGAGAGAGTAGTGTGACTGGTGGAAGCTGTTTCTGGTCTGCGAACTGGGTCCGGTCTGATGCTTTTGGGAATGGGAGTGGGGTAATTAACATTGTTGAGTCTGGGGGTTTTGGGTCAGTTGAGGTGGGTGCTGTGGGGTTAGGTCAAGGACAGTGCTTGTGTCTGGTGAAGGTAGTATGTTCTGGCTGGGGTGGTGAAACAGGTGGTGATTGTTTGGCCTGGAGGGTTCAATGAATAGTTTTGAGGGTGTCAGGTCTGGCACGTTTGGTTGTGGAGGGTTGGGTTAGATGTGTTACCAGTTGTGGGCTAGCTGGGGCCACTGGGGTCAGTGGTGATTCAGGGATTCAGTTTAATAACTCCTGAGTACTTAGAATAGGTTTGAATCCTGTAACTTGTCCTCAGGTCAAGTCAGTCCTGCGACATCTCTGATTCTAACTCATACTGGGGACTTTTCTGGAAAGTCGTCGTTTACGAAGCAATTCATGCAATCAGCTACGTTGAAATTTCTGTACAGTCCCAATGTGCGACTCCTGGCTACATTACTACATTGACTAAGTCTATACATTTGAGTGCGTTTATGTCTATCAATCTATCAATTCTGTCTATCCCACAGGAGACTGAGTTTCAATTTCCTGAAGGCGGGTATGTGTTGAAATTATCCACATGACCCCTCAGGCCATCTGCCCTGTATGTGACATTCTACAGATTGCACATTTGACATCTCAACCATGGCTCAGGTTTAACATAACATGCACTAATATTCCGTCACTGAGACATGATACTTCTCCACTTCTTCAAACACTTTTGGTCAGACTTTTAGTCACTCCACTGAATGCCTGCTTCAGTTTGATGTTGTCTTTTATCTGATAATTTCTCTGCAAAGCCTTGCACCATTCTCTCTGGCATCTCCAGATGAAATACTCTTGTTCCTCCCCTCCTAGATACATTTGCTTCCCAATGGTGACAGCATCAGTTTTTCCACAAGCATATAGATGACACCGAACTCTACCTCCAACAGTCTTGATCACGTCATTGCTTCTAATTTGTTAGAATACTTGTTCAACATCCAGTACCACAGGAATCAAAACTTTGAATACTTAACTATTGGGAAGACCGAAACCATTGTTTTTGATTCCAGTCACAAATTCTATTTCTTTAACACTGGCTCCATCCCTCCTGACAATTATTTGAGGTTGAACCAGGCTTTTCACAACCTTGGTTTCATATTTGACACCAAGCTTAGCTTTTGAACACTTACCTGTGTATCGCTAACACTGCCCATCCCTACACCTACAGTATCCACCCCCAACTCTAACCTTGCTTCAATTCATCCACTGCTGACACTTTCACCCACGTCATTGTTACCGCTAGACATGACTATCACAACTCACATCTGATCAACATACATTCTGCTCTGAAGGTCATCCAAACTCTAGTGTGCACATTTTAAGTTCAGCTAAGTCCCCTTTACCTATTGGCCTCTGTACCAGGTTAAGCAATTCCTTGTTTTTAAAATTCCTGTCTTTGTTTTCAATTTTTTGCATGCCCTTGTCCCTCCTATCTCCACAACCATCTCCATTCCTTCAAACTTCCAAGATATTTGTACTAACACAATTCTGGCCTCTGGAGAATCTCTGATTGTAGTTATTGCACCATTAACATTTATGTCTTCAGCCATCTGTGTCCTAAGTGCTAGAATTCTCTCTTTACACCTCTTTTTTTCTATTTCCTTCTTTAACATATTTCTTAAAAGCCTTCTGTTTGACTAAGTTTTTGTCACTTGCTCTAAATCTCCAAGATGTGACTCAATGTCAAATTTTATTTGATAGTGATCTTGTGAAGTACCTTAAGTCATTTTACTGCTTTTAAGGTGCAATGGAATTCAAGCAGTTGTTCAAATAGTTGTTGTTATACAAAGTAACTTGGAACATAGTATTGATGGCTGAAACACTATATAAATGACATGCCTGTGGTTGAAATAGAGTATTTTAAAATATTTTTCATCATTTAAAATGAAGGACCTGATCATCAAATTCAGGAAGTGGAGTGCAGGACACGCCCCTGTCTGTATCAGTGGTACTGAGGTGGAGGTGATCAAGAACTTCAAGTTACTCAGAGAAAATATTACCAATGACCTACCCTAGTCCATCCATGTTTATACTACAGTCAAGAAATTCCACAAACGCCTCTATTTCTTTGAAAGTTGAAGGAAATTCACCATTTCCACAATGACTCTTCCCAATTTTTATAGATGCACCATAGAAAGCATCCAATCTGGATGCATCACAGCTCAGCATGACGACTAGCCTGCCAAAGACTGCAAGAAATTAAGGAGAGTTGTGAATGCAGCCTAGTCCATTGTAAAAACCAGCCTTCCTTCTATTAACTTCATCCACACTTTCTGCCAGCTCAAGAAAGCAGCCAAATATAATTAAAGCTCCCTCCTATCTGGTTATATTCCCTTCCACTCTCTTCCATCAGGCAAAAGATACAAAAGTTTAATAACATGTAGCAACAGATTGAATAACTGCTTCTTCTCCATTGTTATCAGATTATGAACGGACCTCTCATATATTACAGTTGATCTTTGTAGCTGTAATGCTTTAGCCTGCATTCTGTTCTATTAATTTGATATATTTATTTAAGGTATGATTTGTCTGGTTAGCACACAAAACAATGCTATTCATTGTATCTCGGCATGTGTCATAATAATAAATTGTTGCAAATTTGGGTAGAATATTTGTGGATTTGTAGGCAGAATGTTAGAATTTGGTGTTTCGAAAATGATGGGGGAAGAATGTGTGGTCCCTTTAAGTAATTTTTTTTTAAGCTTGGAGATTAAAAAGCAATGTGCAGGTGCACAGAGAGTTCCTGAAATTGAAACATTGTATCAATAGACTGTGTGGTTAACAATCCAGACAATAGTTTGTTTAAATTTAGCCAATTAATTTAAATCAGGCCCTAGATGCCAAAACCCAATTAAATTTAAATCTGATGGTTTTGCCAACATAGGACAAATCCTATTGTAAGAAATTAATAGCACATCAAGGGTACAAAAGAAGAGGGCATTTGAAAATCAGTGTGAGAGCAACTGCCTTCTATTAGAGTTAACAACCAGCAGCTCTAAAGAAAACAAAAACTGGCTCTTACAGAATTCTCTAAACTCTCAGAGTAACCATCATTTAAATAAAGGTGTAATGGCATTCTTAGTAATATTCCTGACACAAGAATTCGATGGAAAAAGGTGTTCTGGGCTGAGGGTCAACGGAGAGGGCACAGAAGCATTCAGAAGATGTATCTTGGTAATTTCAAGAGATTAAGGTTTTTATAAAATTATTACGGTTTATATAAGGGGGAACTTGTATTTATTGTAACTGCATACCATTAGAATTTTGTTTTCTTCAGGAATAGTTAGTGGTTAAGGGGGAATTGTTTGGTTTGTTAGTAGTGCTGTTAATTTGTTTACTGTTAGAGTTAGATAAATAAATTTTTACTTGCTGATTTTAGACTGAGTGAAAGAATTTCATTTCAGTTAACCACTCCTTTACAACAGATTCGGAGGTGAGAGACATGGTATACCACTTTTCATACTTCTTTTAATAGATTATGAGGTGAGGTGAGCCTGTGTGTTTCGGTTTTAGTTATCAGATTGGGGTGGGGGGATGGGGTTGGCCTCCGCTTCATAACAAAGTCTAATCAAATTATAGAAGAAGAACAATGTGGCTTGAATGTTTTGAAAGGAGACTTCACGTAGAGATCATTTATTGACAGCAATCGTTCTATCTTCACCGGATGGCTGAAAAATGTTCTAATAGGTGCAGTACATGCATAATTTAAAATTTCCATTACACAATGTTTATTAAATTAGTTCATTTGTTAGACAAAGAAATGATGGAAAAGGGTATATGTAGTTGAATAAAATGCTTTATGATGTCACTTGATCATGTCATTTTGTCACTGTGACATCTTACCTGTGGAGAAATGACTTGTTGAGCCACTTGCAAAGTGTTGCACAATAGTTAGCAGTAAATTAAACCGCTCTTGCAGTGCTTTTACTCTTGATATTATAAGCTTTTATTTGATAATTTTTCAATCAGTGTCCTGCTTTGTGTGCTGTTAAATTCCTCGAACGGAAGTGACCCAAACGTTTCAACCAAGAAACACCACAAGGAATAGCCTTCAATAACTTTAACAAATTAATCAGTCCATCTAAGGTAATATTCTTCAAACATTAGTTCGATATTTATTAAATTGGAAATTTTACTGTAAGAAGTGTCAATGTTGTTGGTATTTCATTGTCAATGATATAATTGCTAAATTGCCTACTTGTATTAAACTTTCTAGTTTATTGCGTGACAGGTTTTCAGTGTCAATTGGAGGTCCAACTTTACATCAAGGTGTCTACAGACTGATTTGATCAATGCTTTAAAAGGCCATGAGAATCTTTAAGTATCTTAAGAGAGAACATTTGTAGGCTACAGTGTGGAAAAGGCTGATTTGCTCTTGCAGAGAGCAAGCATGGGCATAATGGGATTGAACAGCCTCCTCCCATGCTGCAAACATTCGACACTTCTAGAAAGTTGGCTCCATTTCAGATAGAGAGGCATCATTGGTTATTAAAATATTGCAAAGCTGAAAATAAAGCAGCAAACTAGTCAGCCACAAATTATGGGAGAAAAAAGTGATGCAGCAATAATTTATACAACAATTAAAACATTTCTGTCAATAGATAAGCATTCTTTCTTTTGATCAATAACAATGAAGTCTCAACAAAGAAGCCAGAGAGGAGTGAAGGAATCAAAAGAAAGCATTTTTAAAATAGCCATAGGGATTGGAGAAACCTTATCCCTGTCCTTATTCTACTCTGTATTTAGCCGTTAAAAAAAATTCTTTTTAATTACAGACTCATTTAAACTGCAAAATGCACAGCTAGGAGTGACACGGTTTTAGTTAGCTGAAATATGAATCAGATCCACAACAAAATATGATTCTAATTATAATTGTAATATATGTTTTAAAAATGAACACACAATTCATTGTAGCTGTCTGTTTGAAAAGTGACTTAATTACCTCGCATTGTGATGTCACATGGCATCATAGAACTTGTCTCTTTGCAAGTTTTCAAAACCAAATTTATTTTAATGTGTACACAAATACTAATTATACACAAATATATGCAAACAAGCAGCTGATGGTTTCTTTAAAATTTCAGGAATAATTTGATTTCTCTGAATACTTTTGCTAATTAGTTATAACTATATACAAACATAATATCAGCAATGAACTATCATTTCAAATATTACTTTTTGTTGGGATGCACATGGATGCACAATGCTCTTTAGTGAAATTATTCTATGCACATTAGCAATGTATCTTTGTGGGATATCGAATCACTCACAGAGATGTTTTTCATCCACTATAAGTATTTAATATGCATCATAAATTGTAAAATATTTGTATCAGAAACAATACTTATGTCAATATGTAATGCGCATACAATGGCTGGTGACTATAGTGCACTCTTTAAACAATTTCTGTTTTCTTCACTCCAGTATTTGGAATTCACCCAGATCCAGTCTATCAACCTTCAGAGCAACATGGCTAGCTGCGCAGATCTTATGTGGTCCCTTTTTTGGCTTATTGTACTGTTCTTTATAGGCTGGCCACTCAGTATATTCTTTGGGGGAATCTATGGGTTTTTGTCACCTCTGACTACCTGTGTTGGACTGGATCAGGTCACCGATGTCCTTCTACAAGGTGCAAATCTGGGAAGAACCTGTGCTGAAAACATGAGATCAAGCAAAGCTCTCTGCTAAAAGCAAAAAGGATGGTTTTTATCTTTTCAGCAACAAATAAACTTTACAAAAATTGTAAGCTATCCAATTCACCACTTAGATCATTGCAGATCGCTGCATGTTAAACAAAGTCATAGAAATTTATGTTTCTTCCTAACCTTAATGAGTGGCTGAAGACTTGTTTTATTCTTTCTACAATTTCTTTAAGAGGAAATATATCTTTAGAATGAAATCAAATAAATTTTAAATTATTTGTAATTAAAATGCTGCAATAAATGACCATCCTCTTATCTATGCAAAATGTAGTTTCAATATTTGTTTAAATTTTCTTATATAAATATCCAGATTACTGTTTACATGAATCTGTTGTCGGATGTTGCAAAGATCTTATTCCAGATCTACAGAACACTCAGGTTATCAATTGTTTGCCTGGGCTATTTAGGTAAAGGCAAAATCACTTGGTCCTAATCTCTTATTGGACTAAGACAACTTGTCATTGTGGTCCAACCTGACAGTCACCACACCTCAAGCAAGGGTCTAGTTTGAGAAGTTAGGTCTTCGTAGTAACATCAGTAAGTGTAGAAATTGAACCCATGCTGTTAGTATCACACTACATCACAAATTAGCCAACCAACTGACATGACCCCCATAGGAGCTCCTTATTATGGTAGAAAATTATCATTAAATAAACCATCGAGCATAATCAGCAAGGAAAGAACGATATAAAGTATTTAAAGAGTACTTTATATCATAAACCTCTTCCTGGTTCAATGTCTTTCTAAGTAAGCATTTTTTAAAATATGTCATCAGCTTTCAATTTCCTTTACAAAAATTATGGCTGAGTAGACAATAGACAATAGGTGCTGGAGTAGGCCATTCAGCCCTTCGAGCCAGCACCACCATTCATTATGATCATGGCTGATCATCAACAATCAGTATCCTGTTCCTGCCTTATCCCCATAACCCTTGATTCCACTATCTTTAAGAGCTCTCTCTATCTAAATATATTTATGAAAAGGGACAATGGAATATCATAAGTCTACACCATGCCTTTTTAACCTTGGGAAGTGTTTCAGGGCCATTCTCTGCCTCGGCAAATGGAATGAGATATGTCTCCTTTTGTTTGTTTGCTGTAAGGTCCTACATGAAGTCAGTTAAGACAATTGCAGTGCAGTTTGTAGTGCTTATAAATTCTCAGTGTAAAACTGTATGAATATGTACTGATGTGGTACTTCCATTTTGAGACTTCATGATATTTGCTAATTCTGATAAGAGCACAAACCAGACTGGCACAAGAAAGGAGAGTCAGGAAACAATTGCATTGAGCGTACTACCTCTTATGGATGGTCAAAACTTTTGAATTGTTTGTTCGGCTACAGATTATGTAGTGGTAGACAGTGCACAGTGAGGTGAGGAATTGGGCTCAACAGTGCATATTGCTGAATACTACCACTGTCTTTAGAGTTCTAATGTGGTTATGTGTATGTACACTTATGGGATGACAAGTGTTAGATGCCATATTGGTGAGATCATTGGCATCTGGTCAATGAATGTCCTCCAGCAGAAGTATGCAGCGCAGGCATGCCAGAATTGCCATTTTAGAGCTCAATGCCCTAGCTGATGCCCTCATTTAATCTCACAGAGCAACAGGAATGGCACTATCACTTGCTGGTTTTGGCTGTTGCCTTTGTTGAACAAGTACCTTTACCTTCTACAGTTTAAAGGTACGAAGGTCTAGGAGTAATGTATGAGGCACTGAAGATCATTTTGATGACTTTAAGGCTACTGCATAAACTGGCTGCTCTGAAACATGGATACAACAGTTTAAATCCCCCTTGGATTGCAATATGTCAGGAAAAATAGGCAGCGGAGACGCAGAGCTGAAAGCAGGAAGAGGAAGAACTGGACTCTTGCTCACCAGGGGGTCATACATCCCAAGTGTGTTCAGGAACAATTCTTTTATTTTCACCTTAGCATGAAACAAGTTGGGAGATGTCGAATCTTCAGTAAGAAGTTCCCCATTGATATTTTGTCATTTCTGGCAATTATTCCTGCTTATTCCAAGCAGGGTGCACTGTCAGTGACCACGAATGTGACTGTGGAGATGAACCTTTATATGCCTAGCTCCTTCCAGTGTGGAACTAGAAGTGTTTGCAGTATCTTGCAGTTTACCATCCTCTGTTGAACAAAGAGGTTACTTGAACACTCTATTCAAAGACAGCTAATTTTGTTTCATTATCTCTTGCCAGAGTGAAGTAAGGGGAGAGTGAGTAGATGGCTTCAATAATAGTGCAGGCCTCTCACATCATTTAACAGACACTGCACGTCAACTCTGGCTCTGTAGTGAAACTAAAAGGGATTTCACTCCCTCGGCGTTCATCGCTGTGTGACCATGGACAGAGAATCATGCAGGTCAGTGTCCAATATCCTGGTGGCAGTCCATTGTGCCAGCTATGTTTGAGCCATCACAGCAGACCAAATAAATGTTAGCTATTTAGCAACAAGCTCTATTCACTGGCAACAGTGTTTATGACACTGGTTTGCAGCCCACACATAAGGACACGGTATGGAAACAATGGTAGCCATGCTGCCGAATGAAATGCCCCTTAAAGCCAGGAAAAGGACAAGTTTAATGGAGAATAAAGAGATTGCAGACCAATTAAACACATACTTTGGTTCTGTGTTCACAAAAGGGGAAACAAATATGTCCCAAAAATGATAGGGAACATGGCCTAGTGAGACGGAGAAACTGAAGGAAACAAGCATCGGTAGGGAAATGGTGTTGGGCAGATTGATGAGATGAAAGGCCAGTACATCCCCAGGACATGACAACCTACATTCCAGAAGTCTTAAAGAAGTGTCCCAAGAAACATTGGATACATTGGTGGACATCTTTCAACATGATTTAGACTTGAACTGTTGCTATGCATTTGAAGGTAGCAAATGTAACCCCACTATTTAAAAAAGGAGTTAAAAATAGGTAATTATAGACTGGTTAGCCTAACATCAGTAGTGGGGAAAATGCTAGAGTGCATTGAAAGATTTAATAACAGAGCTTTGGGAAAACAGTGACAGGGTCGGACAGAGTCAACATGGATTTATGAAAGGGAAATCATGCTTGACGAATCTATTGGAAATCTTTGAGAAAGTAACCAGTGGAGTTGATAAGGGGGATGCAGTGAACGTGGTTCACTTGGACTTTCAGAAGGTCCTTCCATAAGATCTCACATAAGAGATTAGCATGTAAAATTAAAGCACACGAGCTTGGTAGTATTGTACAGTCGTGCCTGGAGAACCGGTTGGCAGACAGGAAATAAAGAATAGGAGTAAATGGGACTTTTTCCGGGAGGTGAGGGGAGGGCAGCCAGTAGCTAGTTGGGTATCTCAGGGATCAGTGTTAGGATCCTAGCTATTCACAACATATGTTAAGGATTTAGATGAGGGAACTAAATGTAATAACTTCAAGTTTGCAGATGACAAAAAGTTGGGTGGGAGGGTGAACTGTGAGGAGAATGCAGAGGTACTTCAGTGTGATTTGGACAAGTTGAGTGAATGGACAGTGCATGGCAGATGAAGTATAATGTGGATAAGTGTTAAGATAAGAGGTTATCTGCTTTGGTAGCAGGAACATGAAAGCTGATTATTATCTGAATGATGATGGATTGGGAAAAGAGGAAATATGTTAAGGCCTGGGTGTCCTTGTACATGAACTGCTAAAGTAAACATGTAGGTGCAACAGGCAGTGAAGAAAGCACACAGTGTTTTAGCTTTTATTAATAGAGGGATCGAGTTCCGGAACCAAGAGGTTATGGTGAAGCTGTACAAAACTCTGGTACGGCCGCACTTGGAGTATTATATGCAGTTCTGGTCACCGCATTATAAGAATGATGTGGAAGCTTTGGAAAGGGTGCAGAGGAGATTTACTAGGATGTTGCCTGGTATGGAGGGAAGCTCTTACGAGAAAAGGCTGAGGGACTTGAGACTGTTTTCATTAGAGAAAAGAAGGTTGAGAGGTGACTTAATTGAAACATATAAAATAATCAGAGGGTTAGCTAGGGTGGATAGGGAGAGCCTTTTTCCAAGGATGGTGATGGCAAGCACGAGGGGGCATAGCTTTAAATTGAGGGGTGAAAGATATGGACAGATGTCAGGGGTAGTTTCTTTATTCAGAGAGTAGTAAGGGAATGGAACGCTTTGCCTGCAACGGTAGTAGATTCTCCAACTTTAAGTACATTTAAGTTGTCATTGGACAAGCATATGGACGTTCATGGAATAGTGTAGGTTAGATGGGCTTGAGATCGGTATGACAGGTCGGCACAACATTGAGGGCCGAAGGGCCTGTACTGTGTTGTAATGTTCTATGTTCTATGTTCCAAGGAAAATGGTACGATGGCTATCGTAGTGAGGAAATTCAAGTAGAGGAGCAGTGATGTTTTGCTCCAAGTATACAGGGCCTTGGTGAGACCAGACTGGGAGTATTGTGTGCAGCTTGGGTCTCCAATCTAAGGAAGGATATTCTGGATATGGAGGGAGCGCAACAAAGGTTGATAAAACTGATTCATGGGTTAGCAGGACTGACGCATGAAGAGAGAATGAATCATTTTGGACTATATTCATTGGGCTTTTGAAGAATGAGGGGTTGAGGTATTCACGTAGAAACCTACAAAATTCTAACAGGGCTAGACAGTTTAAATAATAGATAGATGTTCCTGATGACTCGGGAGTCCAGAACCAGGGGTCACAGTCTAAGAATATGGGATAAGTCAAGTGGGACTAAGATGAGGAAAAATTTCTTCACATAGAGAGTGGAGTGTCAGTGGAATTCATTATCACAGAAGCAAGTTTAGGACAAAACATTAAATGTTTTCAAGAAGAAGTTCAATATAGATCTTGGGGTGAAATGGTTCAAAGGAAATTTGGCAAAAGCAGGCCAGGGCAATGAAATGATGATCAGCAACAAACATATTTAATGGCAGAGCAGACTTAAAAGGCTGAATGGGCAGGGGTTCTGAAGTGTTGATATACTGCACCCTCGGGATCTGCCAGAAGGTTTCAAAGGATTGATCGTAAGTAATATCCAGGGTTTTTGTTTTAAATCAGGTTTTAAAGTACATTGTTACATGAAGGTGGGATTGAGCTGAGCAAACTGGGAGCTCCGGTGCTGGTTCTTTGTTTGTTCTTTCCTGAACATCTGTGAAGTGATGGTGGCAGCAGCTACTGAACGTTAGGAGTCAAGTTCACCGAGAAGAGAGACAACTGGTACTCACTGGTCGCATACTGCATACCCTTGGCTTGAAGTCTCAATCTACCATTCTTGTCTTGCCAAGTCCCACTGTATACATTTTACCCAACTCCCTTCCACATTTACCTTATTGCCCCTTACCTCAGTGACCTCTTTAAGGGCTGTGGGGAATCACAAATTAATCTCTCTGTTGAGCTTGTTGAGTAAGGGTTCCCTTGGTAATGGCAATGTCCTGCCCCCAGAACTCATCACCTGTGCCTGTTACAAAGCAGACTGGCTCCTTCCCATGCTCCCTGCTGCTTCCTCATTTCTGATAGTTTGAATTGCCCACATCAGGCTTCCCATGTACATGTCAAATTGGCTGCATGGGTCATTTACTGGTGACGGTTAATAGGAAAAGAGTGTTATGGCTATTTGATGGTGGGAAAGCCTTTTATTTATGTGTAGGAGCACTTTTGGATTATAAAATACAGACTGAGATAAGGGCGCTTGTGGTATTGTTCCTCCCCCTGAGGTAGAAGACCTGGGTTCAAATCCCAACTGCTCCAGAGCTGTGCAGGCTGATCTTCAACAGGTTGATGAAAACTACCTATAAAGCACTGTCTATTCCATGATGGAACTAGCCTGTGTACACCGCGAGTAGGGGCTCTGTTTTGGTGTTCAACAATAAAAAATGAGCCTTTCCATTTGAGCTTCCTAAGTTATTACAGCGGCAATGACAGCAAAGAAAAGTTTTGGATAGCCTTGTCTTTCATTGAACCTGGTATGACCGTGATGGGGAAATATTGGAAATGCCGCTGTTTGGAAAATTGGAAGCTTATGATTTGGATGTGGAGGATCGACCCCAATATGTTAAAAAGCATGAGGTACTTTGTCAGGCAAATGGATAGAAGGGGTTCAGTGACAATGAGTCAATAACTGGCTGCCTGTGGGACCCTGACTTTCAGCATCATAAAGATTAACCTACCAAACAAAATCTTTTGATGAACTGGTAGATATGGTAGCAGACCACTATGGCCCATACCATCAGTTATATTGCAGTGTTCTTGGGGAAACTATTACTGAATTCTTGATAGAATTGCAGAAATTGACAGAACAATGAGTATGGGTTGGAAAATACAGAGGGATGCCTAATTTGTGCGATCCAAGGAAGCCACTGACTGAAGCATTTCTGGGCATCAAGAAAGATGTTGAACCTGCCCCTCTCCTGTGAAAATGGAGAAAAAGGAGCTCGGGAGTATCAGGTGTCCTTAGTACCGTTCTCAGCCTTGGTCAAACCTCCCACAACCATTGAATCAGGTCTCCCCAGTGGATAGTACATATGGCTCCTGTTGGTTGCCAAGGAAGGGAGATTGGAGTCAGATGGTTGCAACGTTCGAGAACTGATTGAGAAGTTCCTCCACAATAGAGTGAGGAGCAAGAACATCCCCTGGTGCACTGTAATCATCGGGTCCACCCAGACAAGGCAACCGAAACAGGTCAGGTCGAAGGGCAAAGTCAACTGAGGACAGGACTTTGCAAATAAATCAGTCTGAAGATGAGGAATTGATAAAGTTTAGTTGTATCACTGTTCCCAAGGTAGTCCCAATTAAGATAAAATTCCAGGCAAATGACCACCGCCCTAGACATGGAGGTAGGCACAAGGGGCACTGTATCTATTGTTGGGGAAATATCTTTAGGAAACTCCGATGAGGCATCTTGCCTTTAAACCTGTGAGATACCAAGTCTAGTTTAGCCACACACACTGGGGAACTCTTACATATTATTGGGACCACTGTAATCCCAGTAACACATGAACAACAGACTCCCCAACTCGTCTTAATGGTGGTGGAAGGGCTAGGTCCCAAACTTTGGGGAACATACTGATTACCAGAAAATCCAGCCGGGATTGGCAACAGATCTTTAAACTGGGTAATGGTGACCTATATGAAGTCATTGGGAAGCATCACAAAGTGTTCCAAGATGTTCCAGGACCAAGATTTATGTAGGCCTGCACCAAATACTTCAAAGCATCTTATGCACCAAAGTAGTGAGCAAATTGGAATGTGTAGAGACACTTGGCATCATATGCTCCATGCAATTTGCTGAATGGGTCATGCCACTAGTTCCAGTCTATTTTAACCTGAAAACACAGTCTGTCTCTGTGGGGATTATGAGTTGACAAACAACACAGCTACCCACTTAGACAGATACCCTATGCCACAAATGGAAGACTTGTATGCAAAACTGGCCAGGGCGATCACACATTTTCTAAATCGAAAATGAGCCATCCCTCTCTCCAATTGGATCCTGAAAGGTTATTCACAAAGCACATTCAAAATATGTATGAGTATCACTCGCTTGCCCTTTAGGGTATTCTTCAGTTTGTGCCATCTTTCAAACGATAATTGAGAACATCCTCCAAGGGGAGCAGTGTGCCAGGCTATCTGGATGATGTTTTAATTTCAGGAGCTACCGTAAAGGAAATGTGAAGTGTTTGGAGGAGGTCTTGCGTATTTTTGTTCTCTGAGGTTGGTGCGTGGCCAGAAAGAAAAATGTGTGCTCCAGTTAATCAAGATAACATGCCTCAGGTACAGAATCAACACGGGCAACTTACATCCTGTTGAAGAGAAGATGAAAGCCATTAAAAGGTACTCCAACTCAGGGACCCTGGGAGTTAACCTTAAAATAAAAGGGACCAGTATTGTAAATGGTCAAAAACAGGGAGAAGACCCCAAAAAAAGTAAGCAAATCAACCATGAATAGCAGGAATCCTCCACAGAGTTGCTTGTTTGAATAGACACGGGACTGTTTCCATGCAGTGCCCCCTGCAGTGACTCTCTGATAGTCTTCAGGGAAGAGACAGTTGCCTATTAATATACACCACTCAACCAGATCCGGAAAGAAAAAAAGGAGTGAGGCTATGGGCAAAGCAATGCAGGAGGTCATATTATCGTGGGAGTGAGGGAAAACTGGGACTCAGAGGGAGCAGGGTATGATAAACTCTTTAAGGCCCATGGGGAATCCCCATGGAGCTTGTTGAGTGTGAGATCGTTTGGTAACAGGCAATGGCCTGCCCAGCTGGAACTCATCACTTCAGTCCTTTACAGACTCAGAAAAATGAGAAAAAAAAGAGTCACGGTGATTTTGGTGGTTGGAAACTCACTCAGTTGTGCATGACAGCACTTCTGGATATAGATTAAAAGAAAAAGAGCCAGGGACCACTAAAATCAGAAAATGGAGACTTCATGCGCCTGTAGACATTGGTTCTATTCCAGATTTGATTTTATTTTGCGTTAGTTTTGTTAACCTCAGTCTCTTGACTGACAATCAAACAAATCAAAGCCAAAGAGAATTTGTGCAAGGAGGAATACAGCTATTGATATTAACTGTGAGTTGCTGTCTCTGTGAAGGAAAAACAACACGGTATGTTTGTAGTGATTGTAACAAGGTCAACCAGGTGGACAACCAGGTGGATAGTAGTTACTATTATCTATGGACATAATAGAATATGATTTCCCTGATTGGGCCTGTCAATCTAGTTCAATCAGGGAGCCCTGGCTGACAGATAAGAACCACAGTGTCAGACATCCTGTTCACTCTGAGAGCTGGCTCTGACAGAGCTGGATCAGTGTCAAGGACTCTCCACATGTAAGCAAAGGCTGACTTGGTGATAGGATACCGGCCTCTGTGGGGCTATTTCAATGTTAACACTGGGAGGATGCAAACGCCAGATTTATCAGCTGTACTCACAAGGTAGCGCAAAATGTCACCCGAACATAACGCAATGCCATCGGTGCTCTCATGACAAATTGTGACATTGTCATCAAACCAGCAGGCAAAGGAGGAGCCACCACCATACAGAATAGAACAGACTCCACAAAAAGGCATATGACAACTGAACAACCAGGAACACTACAGGCAATTACCTGCTGATCTGACTGAAGAATACACCCGTGAACTCAACATAGTGATCAAGGCTTTTGATCCAGTCGTTCAGAGTACCCTACGCACTCTCATCCTGCATACTTCTGGCATAGGGGATTTCTACTGTCTTCCAAAGATACACCAAGCCACCACACCTGCATGTCCCATTCTATCAAGCAATGGGACACTGTGTGAGTATCTCTCTGGTTATGTTGAGGGCATCTTGAAACCCATTGTACAGTGAACCCCCAGCTTCTGTTGCAACACTACAGATTTCTTACAGAAACTCAGCACCCTTGGGCCAGTTGAACCAGGAACATTCCTTGTCACAATGGACATTTCAGCACTGTACACCAGCATCCCCCATAATGAGGCATCACTGCAACAACCTCAGTACCCAATACCAACAGCTGCCAATTTCCAGACGCTGTCCTACAACTCATCCGCTTCATCCTTGACTACCATGTCTTCACCTTCAACAACAAGTTCTTCATGCAGACTCACAAAGTAGCCATGGGAATGAGATTTGCTCTCCAGTGTGCCAACATTTTCATGGACAAGTTCAAACAAGGCTTCTTTGCTGCACTGAACCTGTGACCAACACTATACATGAGATACATTGACAACATTTTCTTCCTTTGGACCCATGGCAAGGAATCACTGAAACAACAACGTAGCGATATCAACGAGTTTCATCCCACAATCAGGCTTACCATGGTGTACTCTTCAGAATCAGTCTCATTCTTGGACACACACATCACCATCGAGGGTGGACACTTCAGAACTGCAAGATAACCGCACAATGCTGCAGTTCTCTAGCTGCCACCCTAAACATATTAAAACAGCCAACTGCTGCAGACAAGCCTTACTCAGAATCTGCGCAGCAGGGGAGGTAAGCAATGGGCACCTGAAGGTGTTAAAGGATGGCCTCATAAGAACAGGATATGATGCTGAACTCATTGATTGCCAGTTCCAGCGTGTCATAGCAAGAAACCGTAATGACCTCCTCAGAAGACAGACACGAGATACAACTGATAAGGGCACCC
Organism: Stegostoma tigrinum; assembly: GCF_030684315.1. Classification (NCBI taxonomy): domain Eukaryota; kingdom Metazoa; phylum Chordata; class Chondrichthyes; order Orectolobiformes; family Stegostomatidae; genus Stegostoma; species Stegostoma tigrinum. The sequence continues at coordinate 64,534,209 of NC_081363.1, read as the reverse complement.
TTCACTATCCAGTACTGCCAGGGAGCAGAGAAGCTATGCCATGTTCTTTGCAGCTTTCAGAACATTATCGATGATGATCACCTCCCCAAGATCTTCCCCGAGCCTCCACTTCTCGCCTTCAAACAACCACTAAACATTAAACAGACTTTTGCTCGCAACAAATTACCCACACTTCAGGAAAACATTGACCGCAAAACTACACAAGCCTGTCATGGCAACATCTGCAAGACATGTCAGATCATTGATTCGGCCAACACTGTCTATCTCATATGCTGCAGGCAAGGATGCCCCAAGGCATGGTATATTGGTGAGACCATGAAGATGCTACCACAAAGAATGAGTGGACACCGCGCAAGAATTGCCAGACAGGGATGTTCCCTCCCAGTGGGGAACACTTCAGTGGTCAAGGACATTTGGTCTCAGATATCTGGGTAACCATCCTCCAAGGTGAGGTTCAGGATGCACAACAATGCAGATTCACCGAGCAGAGGCTGATAGACAAGTTCGGTACCCATGAAGAAGGCCTCAACCGTGATCTTGTGTTCATGTCATACTACCAGTGATCCCATCACACTATATAATCTCAAACAAGCACACTCATACACATATGCTCACACATTCAAACAGAAACTCACTGATACACAATCTCTTTCACGCATACACACTCTCTCATGCATACACACTCTCTCATACACACACACACACATAAATCTATGGGGTTAATTTGCATTTGCAAATTTGTAATTGCAAATACATTCTATTTTGTTCAAAAAGCACACAATTTGTGGACAGTCAATGTGGCACTTGTGTGTGTGTATGTGTGAGGGAGAGAGTGTGTATGAGTGTGTGACATCAGACAGGAAAGTTCCCTCCCAGTGGGGGGGCACTTCAGTGGTCAAGGACATTCAGCTTTGGATCTTCCAGTAAACGTCCTCCAAAGCAGATTTCGGGATCCACAACAATGCAGACTTGCTGAGCAGAGGCTGATGGCCATTTCGGTACTCATGAGGAGAGCTTCGACTGGGATCTTGGGTTCATGTCACGCTACAGGTGGCCCCACCACACTATACACTCTCACACACACACACACACACACACACACACACACACACACACACACACCCTATCTCACTCACACTCTCTCTGTCTCTCTCACACACACATATGAATCTATATGGTGAATTTGCATTTGCAGATTTGTGATTGCAGATACATTCTATATTGTTCAAAACGCACACAGTCATTGTGGCATTTTAGTAATACCTACTTTGGAAATAAAACCAGTCTGACTCCAAGTTGACACACAGCCAGATTTTCAACAAGGCCTAGGATGTCTCCACTGGTGTACTGAGGGAACTGATAAAATCTTTCGTTATCTCGGGCAGTGAATTGAAAGAAATTCTGGGGATTGTACATTAATCCTTTCTAACTGATTAAAGATTTAACAGCCATCTTCAGTTTGGTCAATCCATTTGCATCGCTTATATGACCCTTTGATCTTTTGCATATAAATTCTGTGCCAAATGCCACCTCACTCACTGAAACCTGAAGAAGTGTGACTCCAAAAGCTTGCATCTTCAAATAATCCTGTTGGACTACAACCTGGTGTATGGTTTTTAACCTTGTCCACCCCAGTCCAACTCTCGTACCTCCACATCGTCACCACAGAAGTGGGAAGGGATGGCTATGTGTTGGCAGATGATAAAGCCCAAACTACATTTTATCTGGAGCAGCAAATGAAATTGTTGTCACTGAAGCTGCTGTCTAATTAAGGACATTAGCCCACCTCGATCAAAGAGCTGCTGGTGCAATCAGTGGGCTGAATGCTCAGCAGCACCACTGGTAATGATGGTCCTTATTTGCACAGCATCTGAACAATGGGTACACGTCAAAGGATGTGTACCCTCACCCACAGGTAACTGAGTTTTTGGGTCTGTGGGAAAAGCCAGGCAGGTTCAAGTAAGGGAAGGGGGTCAGCTGCTGAGCAAGAGCAGTGGTTGATGGTATTGGTGTGGCTTTTGTAGGGAAGAACAGCCCTGGGGGCCTTCCGGGAGACCATCGATCACAACTCCCTGTTTCCAATCTCGTCCAGTCCCTTTGCCACTGATATGTAATGAGGTGAACTGAGATATTAGCGTGAAGAAACTTGCTAGGCCTCACAGAGAGAAACCTTCCATGAAACTCAACATAATTGACACTTAGTCAAACAAATCCCTACATGTGATCTTCACAAATTGTATGAAAAAATCAACTTTGTTTCCCTTTAGTACCTGTCATTTGGGTGCCTCTACTCAACCTAGAGTTCCATTCAGTGCCATCCCAGTGACTGCAGCACGTCTGGTAGAAGGCTGATTTTCACTTGGGGAGCCTTTACAGGATGCCATCAAGGAGTTTTGGGCCCAGACAATGTGAAGTCTGACTGCAACATCTTGACAACCACAGGCTAGACTCATTGGGTGATAAACTACAGCAAGGGTACTGCTGGAATGGCAATGGTATGAGAATGAACAATGATTGAGTCTTATGCTTTTTTCAGCAATGTTGAGTTGTGTCACATTTGTCTGAAGGATTCCCACCACGAGGCCTAGTGAGTTTTCTTGTTGAATCTCATCAAACTTGCTTAGTTAACAACCCACCCCATCCCCAAAGCATCTGTTGCATTCTACTTTGGCCCCAAGTTTCCATGCATTATTGGCAAAACAAGTTACCACTGCCAGGATACTGCTCGTGCACCCACCATCTTTAAAAGCCCACAGTGCACTCAGACAAGGTGTATCAGTCTGGAGCTGCCCTGACCTTTGCCTCGAGCATGGTGGACAGGGAGAAATTGGTACTTTGCTGTGCCAGGAACGCATGAGTGGTGGTTATTCCCTTTGACATGACCGAGCCCTGCCAATGACTATGACAAGCCTCCTGGCTTTAAGCAGAAAAGGCAAAGCTAGGAAATGAATGTCAGGGATGCTCTAAGCATCCAGGTAGCCTAACAGTCAGTGTGCATGAAAAGAGTAAGTGAGCATACTAGGGGTGTGTCTCTGAGAGCACAGTGTTGTTGCTGCAGCATTACAATGGTAGGCACCAGTAAAGCCTGAATTGCTGCATTGAAGTGCAGAAGCAACCTATAAGTGGATTGGACATGAGCCTTAAAGATTCTTAGAGTTTGCATCATGTTGGATGCCAAGATCTGTGGGTGTGGGGTGCATGTGCGCTGGTAATCATGAAACAGTACGCAAAATGAAGATCCTTTGGAGCAAGCGGTGAGCAGAATTTGCAAAGTACCTGCTGAAATTTCAATGTCAAATTTTCTTGATGCCTAACTTGTTTGGCGAGTTGAGTAAGATAAATAGCAGAAAATTGATGAGACAAGTTGGATCATCAACAAGGTATTTATTTTGCTTTAATCATCATCAATTGGCAACTTGCTGTTACTTAGTGAGAAACCTGCTCCCCATTTGTGGAAAGCATGGCCAATGGAACTAAATGGTCTAGATGTTGAAATGGGCCTCTCTGAACTTCTAGCCTTATTCTGCCACACATTTCACCATAGGCCAAATTGCTCAGACCCCTAAGATTCCACTCTAATCTCAAATAGGAGATCAGGATCAAGCTGCGTAGATTTAGAAGTGATTTATTCATTAATGTGATGTGAACATTGTTGGCTTGGCCAGCATTTACTGTCTAACACTTATTCTCATTGGGAAATGGAAGTGAGCCATTGGGCTGCTTGTGATTCATTCAAAGGCACCTTTGCATGATGTCATCTACAGGCATGAGAGTAGAAAGCCGACCTTGAATGAGAGTTGTCTGAGAGTCCAAAGCATCACTCATACATTGGCTATCATTAGGTGCAATATCTGGTGTCAGCCATCAGACACTGCACCACCACTGGATCCACAAGTACTCATACAGAGTTAGCTGCCCGTCAATACTCGAAAGTATAGTCTCCAAACGCTGGGTAAAGCCTGTGGCAAGCTAGTGTTGAACTTGTCTCTGCTTCTAACAATCGTAGAGTCATGCAGCACAGAGACAAACTTTTCAGTTCAACTCGTCCATGCTGATCAGGTTTCCCAAACTAAAATCAACTCCACTTTCCTGTTTTTTTTTCCCTACAACCCTTGATTCCCTTACTGATTAAAAAATATCAACCTTGAAGATATTTAATTAACCAGCCCCTCAGCAGCTCCCTGAGGTAAAGGTTTCATTAATAAAGGTTCACTGTCCTCTGAGAGAAAAATATCTTCTCATCACTGTCTGAACTGGGCAAGCCTTTCTCCGAGATTTTGCTGTGACAAAATTTGGGTGGCATGGTAGTTCAGTGGTTAGCAATGCTGCCTCACAGCACCAAGAACCTAAGTTCAATTCCACCCTTAGGTTGCTGTCTGTGTAGAATTTGCACATTCTCCCCATGTTGGTGTGGGTTTCCACTGGGTGCTCTGGCTTCCTCCTACAGTCCAAAGCTAGGCTTAGCTGGATAGGCCACCCTAAATTGCCTATACTGTTCAGGGATGTGTAGGTTAGGGGGAATGGGCCTGGGTGGGTTGTGTGGACTTGTTGGGCCAAAGGGCCTGGTTCCATGCTTAAGGGATTCTATGAATACAACAGCTTTAAGAGGTGTATTTTGTCCTCTTTTTTAATGAAGAGCAGCTGAGGCAGAGATACTGAGTGGTCTGTTCCAAGCCAATAAAGGAAACACCTTGTGAGGCATTGGGTTTTTTTTAAAAGATGGAACAACAGAAGCAGCATGAATGGGAAGAGTCAAGCTCCCACAGAACAAGGATCTTAGTTTTAGCTTTCAATAGCTGTTGAGGTTTAGAAGCTGCGATACATCTCTTCCTACTACAGCAAACCACTTGTGTACTCTCTCCCAGAGCTTTCTCCTGATGTTCTTCCTTCCTGGATTGGACAATTGCATGTGACACAATCTAATTTACTGAATTTGCCTTTGTCAAGGGTGTGTTAATAGAATGTTACTATATTGGGACAATTGCTGTTTAGTAGTTAAGTAACAGAGTTAAGCTATTCCCATTTTCCTTTCTTTTATTTGTGTTTTAACTGTAGTGCAAGAGTAAAGCATATTTTGCTTTTAACCTGCTAGTTTGGCCAATCAAATTGTATCTGGAACACATTGCCTTACACTTGCTTTTAAATATAAGAACAAGTCAGAGTCTAGACTGTCTCCTTAATATATTTTGAGGGGATTTGGTTTGGTCCATAATAATCCCATACGAATCTACATGTTTTAATAAGATCTCCTTTCATTCTTGTAAACTCCAACGTCTACAAGCCCAAACTAAACTACCTCCCTTTTTCAGGAGCAAGTGTTTTACATATTCAACTTCAGCCAAGACTTCTACAAACTGTCCCAAGCTGAAACTAATAAGGATAATCATCGAACTCCTTCAGACACACAGCTCAAGCCCATATACCTCGAGTTCACAAGCCAAATAAGTGGAATTAAAACATACCTAAATCTTACACTTTACATTACAGTTCAATCAGCTGTGTGGGGATGTCATGACAAAAAAAGCACACGCCACTGCCCGTAGAATCTTCACAAATGCATTTTCCACATTCTGGTGCACTGTTACTGATATACCCTGACAGTTGCCATTATTACTTCCCGAACCTTGCTGGAACTGGTATATATTCAAAGCCATTGAATTGACGTTGAAGATCACAGCATCACAGAAGGCCACTCTACCCACATGACCTGCACATATGGATTGTCAGTTGATGAGTACATTCAAGACACTATTCTTTTGGATATTGAGAGATAATGAGAGAAAATGGGATTGAGGCAGAAGATCAGCTATGACCATACTGAGCCAAAGAGGCTGGAAGGTTCAAATGATCCATGTCTGCACCTGTTTCTTGTCAATAAAGTAATGCTGTATATGAATGTTTAGTTCAGTAACTTCCATAAGGATTCACTATAGTGTTATCTGCAGGTTTCCTGGAAGGTTTCCTAATTTCGTTCTCCTTCTCCATCTGTCTTGTTCTGTAGGTTTCTCCATCAACGTGCTCACATTAGTTCTCTGTAACAGAACCGTGTACTACCTCACTTGCTGGTAAGCTTCCTCCTGTACTATCCTTGCTCCCTGTCTGGATTGCTGCCCAGACATGCCCTATACCTCACCAAATGTAGATTCTACCTCCAATCCATCCTCCAATATATGGTGTTAATATTTGAGAAGGTCAATGTCTTCCTGTCATTCTTCCACTGTCTGGCTAGACTCTACCTCCTAAGTTTCTGAAGGTAAAAATACAGGTTGTAGTAAGGCTAAGGAAGGTAAAAATAAGTGTAGGCTTAATTATCTGCAGCTTCTAAATTAGTAGGCGGCACAAGATGAGGAAGAAATGGGATGTGAGGAGAATTAGGTTTGAGGTAGTATCATGTTCATGACGGTCTAGCCACTCCTTATGTTGTCCCAATATGTTTACTCATTCAGTCACATGCTCACAGTATCCTTGCCTTGCCTTGCATTTTTGCACTTTGACCCCCAAGCTCCCCTCACCACAGCCAGAACAACCAGGCTACCAGTGCTTCGGTCTTGTCTTGCTATTTAACAGATATCCAAGCAACACTATCATGGCAGACTGCAGTGAAAAAAAACACTCTGTAGTCAGTGGGTCTCAACACAGTCAGACAAAGGCAACCTCCACAAACATGCTTGGTCACAGTCAGTTGGCCACTCAGGGAGGTCAGGGACAGGATCATCTTCAGTTCGTGTTGCAGGGGCAAAAAGACGGACAGCCCACCACCTATCTATGCTCTCTCTGCCCTTTTATGGGTTGTCTTCTCCTGGAATTAGAGAAAGGAGGATATGGAGTGGATGAAATTGTGTGGCACTGCTTTTAGTGCTGGTGTGTTAGAAGGAAAAGTAGGGCGTTGCCCTAAGTGAGTAGGCAGCACAGGGTTAGCAGTGTGGGTAGTTGGGTGGTTGAGTGTAGGAAAATGTCACATGTTATATTGAGAGTGCAGAGCTTGTGTCTTGGTGGGAGGGGGTAGAATGAGATTGGGGGAGCAGAGAGAGAGAGAAGATGATGGTACGTACATTGGCAGAGTAAAGAAGTTCACAGATCTAAGATAATGGGAACTGCAGATGCAGTGTTCTGCAAAGCAGTCCCCAAGCCTCTGCTTGGTTTCCCCAATGTAGAGGAAGCCAACCTGAGGTTGGGGTGGAAGGTGTTGGTGAAGTGCATGAACTGTTCGTGCTCCTCTTGGGAGCACAAGGCGGCGCCAATACAGTCATCGATGAAACGAAGGAAGAGGAGGGGTCTAGGGCTGGTGTATGTGCGGAACAGGGACTGTTCCACGTAACCTACAAAGAGGCAGGCATAGCTTGGGCCCATGCAAGTACCCATGGCCACCCCCTTTGTCGGTAGGAAGTGGGAGGAATTGAAAGAGAAGTTGTTGAGGGTGAGGACGAGTTAACCCTAACCACCCCAACCTCAAGTTCACCTGGACCATCTCCGACACATCCCTCCCCTTCCTCAGCTTCTCTGTCTCCATCTCAGGCAACCACCTAGCAACCGACATCCATTTCAAGCCCACCAACACCCACAACTACCTAGAATACACCTCCTCCCACCCACCTTCCTGCAAAAATTCCATCCCCTATTCCCAATTCCTTCGCCTCCACCACATCTGCTCCCAGGATGAGGCAATCTACTCCCGTACATCCCAGATGTCCTCGTTCTTCAAGGACTGCAACATCACCCCAGCAGCGGTCGAAAACGCCCTTGACTGTGTCTCCTGCATTTCCTGCAAATCATCCCTCACACCCCATCCCCGCGCTAACCACCGAAAAAGAATCCCCCTCATCCTCACAAACCACCCCACCAACCTCCGGATCGAATGCATCATCCTCCGACACGTCTGCCAGCTGCGATCCAACCCCACCACCAAAGACATTTCTCCATCCCCACACTTGTCTGCCTTCTGGAAAAACCACTCTCTCCGGGACTCCCTTGTCCGCTCCACACACCCATCCAATCCCCCCCACACCCAGCACTTTGCCCTGCAACCGCAGGAAGTGCTACACTTGCCCCCACACCTCCCCCCTCACCCATATCCCAGGCCCAAGATGACTTTCCACATTAAGCAGATGTTCACCCGCACATCTGCCAATGTGGTATATTGCATCCACTGTAACCGGTGTGGCTTCCTCTACATTGGGGAAACCAAGCACAGGCTTGGGGACCGCTTTGTAGAACACCTCTGCTCGGTTTGCAACAAACAACTGCACCTCCCAGTCACGAAACATTTCAACTCCCCCTCGCATTCCTTAGACGGCATGTCAATCCTGGGCCTCCTGCAGTGCCACAATGATGCCACCCGAAGGTTGCAGGAACAGCAACTCATATTCTGCTTGGGAACCCTGCAGCCCAATGGTATCAATGTGGATTTCACCAGCTTCAAAATCCCTCCTCCCCCCACTGCATCCCAAAACCAGCCCAGCTTGTCCCTGCCTCCCTAACCTGTTCTTCCTCTCACCTATCCCCTGCTTCCACCTCAAGTTGCACCTCCATTCCCTTACGTCCTAACCTCATCCCACCCCCTTGACTTGTCTGTTCTCCCTGGACTGACCTATCCCATCCCTACCTCCCCCCCATACTCTCCTCTCCACCTATCTTCTCCTCTATCCATCTTCAGTCCACCTCCCCCTCTCTCCCTATTTATTCCAGTTCCCTCTCCTCATCCCCCTTTTCTGATGAAGGGTCCTGGCCCAAAACGTCAGCTTTTGCGCTCCCGAGAAGCTGCTTGGCCTGCTGTGTTCATCCAGCTCCACACTTTGTTATCTCAAGTTCACAGATCTGCCTCCTTCACTGCTAGTATTTCTCCCGACCATAGGTTCTGCACTGACATAGGTGCTGGCCTTGCACCAGGCTGTCACAGTCTAGTATCATGGTCTCCTCCGTCAGTCTTGGGGGAAGAGAAAATCCCTTCTTTGTGTCACTCTGTCTGTAAAGTGAGGCATCAATCAGGGATACTGATTTATTCCAGGATGTCCTAACAAGTTGAGGGGTAAAGTTTGTTTGGCTATGGGGATTAGACAAATTTAACCAGCATGGTGCGTGAGGATGGCATAGGGATAGGACTGGTAGGTAATGAGGCTAATTTGGGGTATTACTGCAAAGCAATTTATTAGGTCTCACAGACAGAAACCTCCATGAAACTTGATAAAATTGACACTGCCAAACGTATGTAAAAATTAGCCCATTAACTTGATTACTTCCTTCACAATTGTTAGCTGATCTTCTGAATGTTTCTAGCATTCTGTTTTTATTTCAGATTTTCAACATTCACAGTAAATTGTTTCAGTATGTTCCTTGCATTGGTTAATTATAATGTATTTTCAACGTAGGTATGAACTCAGGAGTATATCACAGCTCTGTATCTCTGGTTGTAAAGTTATGACATTGTTCTTCAGTTTATATTTATAGTCTTAGACCCAGAAGAGTTCTGTACTGTCAGTGCTAGTGTTGAGACTGAGAACGCTATTTCCAATAGCCTCTGGTCCAACTCCAGCTTTGGCTGTGGTGCGAATTACTCCGCTGGAGTGGATTCCATCATTTTGTCATCACCGGCAGAAACGATAGCCACTGATAACCATGCAGCCACCCATCCACGGACTATGGATGTAACCCCATCCCGTTCTGAAATCCCGAGCTTCATCTGAACTGAGATTGTTCCCCGTCCCTGGGCAATACTAACTGCAGCCATGTGTAAACATGGAGAAGAAGCATTCCGTAGCAACTCTTTAGCTGAAGACACTGTGAACTGGGGCATGCACCAAAACAAAATGCATTGTGGAAAGGCCAGTAGCGGTAATTGCTAGAGTGTGAAAATTATACTGATAGTGTATCTGCACATAATTACATTTTTTTTAATGTTATTCTTTTTTTTATTCTAGCACTTGGAATTGACTCAAATTCAACTCATCAATTTTTCCAGTCTACAGAACAACATGGCTAAAGACAAAGAGCTTCTTAGATCTTTTTTCTGGCTGATTGTGCTTATTTTCTTTGGTTGGCCGCTGGGTATTTTTCTAGGTGGATTTTATGGTTTTTTTTCTCCTGTGACTGTCTGCTTGGGACTTGATGAAATGACTGATACCCTTCTGAAAGGTGCAAACCTGGGCAAACTCTGTGCTGGAAATATACTAGAAAGCAAACCTCCCTGCTAAAAGCATTGTCGCTAACATTTCAACTATTTAACTTCAGCTGGAAAAAGATGCTTTACTTCACCACAAGACTTACAGCAAAAAATCTAGATATGTAATACTTATGACAAGACATACTTTTTCTGAACTCTGTTGGTGCTCATTGACAATTTAGTTATTTTGTTAATGCATATATTATGCCTTTTACAAGTAAAGGTGAATGAATGGACTTTACAGTATTAATAGTGGTCACATCCATAAATTTCATACGACTGTTGATAACATTTTTAAAAAATAGACTCCATACATCATTAGCACAATTTATGCACACAGGCAACTGAAAAGATTCGACAAGAATATCATAGATTCTAGTCCCACATAAAACTTAGATTTGTTTGGTAGAAATGAACTGAGATGTCAAATCTTGATAAAAGATAAGTCAGAAAGTGTCGCAAGCCAAGGGAATGCATTAAAAGAATCATGTCACGACTCCTTTACTCAATCAATACATAGGAATGTAAGACTTTGGTATCAGGAATAGGCCATTTGGCCCTTCAAACCTGCTCTGCCATTCAGTAACATCATGGCCAATCTGACTGTGTTCTCAACTCTCCCTTCTTGCCATAGCTTGACTCCTTGATCTGTTAAAAACGAAGAACAAAGAAAATCACAGTACAGGAACAGGCCCTTGGGCCCTCCTGGCCTGCGCCGATCCAAAACCAATATCCAAACCTGTCGCCTATTTTCCAAGGATCTGTATCGCTCTGCTCCCTACCCATTCATGTATCTGTCTAAATACATCTTAAATGATGCTATCGTGCCCGCCGCTACCACCTCCACTGGCAACCATTCCAGGCACCCACTACCCTCTGTGTAAAGAACTTTCCATGCATATCTCCGTTTAACTTTTCCCCTCTCAACTTGAAATCGTGACCCCTAGTAATTGAGTCCCCAGCTCTGGGAAAAAAGCTTCTTGCTATTCACACTGTCTATACCTCTCATGAATTTGTAGGCCTCAATAAGGTCCCCCCTCAACCTCCATCTTTCTAATGTAAATAATCCTAATCTACTCAACCTATCTTCATAGGTAGCACCCTCCATACCAGGCAACATCCTGGTGAACCTCCTCTTCACCCTCTCCAAAGCATTCACATCCTTTTGGTATTGTGGTAACCAGAACTGTAAGCAGTTTTGAATCCATCTATTTCAGCTTGACTACATGTAATGACCCAGCCTTCACTATTTTCCAAGGAAGATTTAATGACTAATAGTGTAACTGCTCTCTGAGTGAAAAGAAAACCTTATCTCCATACTAAGCTATAGCCCTCTCACTTTTAAACTATTTTCCCTGGCTCCAGTTTCTCCCACAAGAGGAAATATCCTTCTTGCATCTACCAATCAAGTCACTTCAGGATCTTAAACAAACAACACAGACAGTACTGGAGAGACTCAGTAGGTCTGGAAGCATCTGTGGAGAGAGAAGCAAGGTTAATGTTTCTAGTCCAGTGGCCCTTCAATAAGATCATCACTTATTCTTAACTATAAGGCTTAATCCATTCAAGCTTTCTTCATAAGGTAAGCTCTTCATTCAAGGAACAAGTTAAGTGAACATTCTCTGAACTGTGACTAACATTATTAGTTTTTTTATTCAAATCAGGAGACCGAAAATGTGCTCATTCTCCAGATGTGATCTCTAAAAGGCCCTCTGCAGTTGCAGCAAAACTTCCTTACTGTTATACAAACACTGAGAATGTTAGATTCACTGGGCAGATCTGACAGCATCTACGCACAGTGCAACAAAGTTAAAGTTTTGAGTCTGATCTGACTCCTCTTCAGAACTGACAGGTGTTGGAAAATAAGATTTTATATACATGATACTATTTTAACTTTTTTTATTACACTTGGTAATAGACTTTGGCATGTCCTTGGAGATACTAGGCTGTCTGAAGTTATATGATTGTTAATACTAGAGTTAAAATTAATAGAGTAAAAGAAATGCAAAAGCCAACTAGAACAGATTAGCTACCATTACTAGCCACTAGAGACTATATGTGTGGATTAAGTTATCCAGAGGCTTCAGCTTTAACCCTTTCAGATGAACTACCTTATGTACAAACCCTGTGGACCTCTCGCTCATTCAAACAAGTGGAAAGAACCTCAGACCTGTTTAAAAATTGAAAAGGTTGAGGTCCCTGCACTCTTGTCTTCTGGGTTTTCTTACCTGCCTAACTCAAAGACACAACCATCCTTCTCTGACCAATGACCAAATCAGACGATCCTATCCTTGGGGATGTAATCCTCAATAGAACCCAATACATCAAGAAAGCTAACGCACTTCTAGCAGATACCGACACCTACCAACAGATGGCATTAGATCCGACACCGCAGCTCAGAAAGCAGATTAGACGACCCTGAAGAAATTACTCAACTCAGGAGACATCAGCAAGACAGACTACCAAAAAATGAAGCCAGAGGGATCCAACACACCTTGATTCAACAGACTCCCCAAGGTACACAAACAAGGGGACCCCTCAGGCCTATTGTCTCACTACCCAGACACATCAACAAATAGACTTGCCAGGGAACTACAACAGAAACTGAAATACTTAGTGGACAACACTACCCACTCCATCCACTCATCCCAAGAATTCCTCAACATCGTAAAGGACACCAGGATAGTTGAGGATAAGATGATGATATACTTTCGTGTAACAGCACTATCTACAACCATGAACAACAACTTAACCAAAGAAACAATTGCCACACAACTAGATGAATCAAATAAGCAGACAACGAAGGACTCCAAAAATATCAATAAGGACACCACCATGAAACTAACAGATTTGTGCCTCACAACCCACTTCACCTTCAATAACAATATATTAAAACAAATCAACAGAGTACCAATGGGATCCCTAATATCAGGACTGATTGCAGAAGCAGTAATGCAAAGGTAAGAATAGACAACACTTCCCACTATACAACCCAAACATTGAGTTCGATACGTAGATGGTACCCTTATGATTATTAAATGCACTCAACTGGAAGAAATCCGCCAACACATAAACATCATTACGGGGATAAAATTCATGAACGAAGAAGAGAACAATAACCCACTACCCTTCCTGGACATAATGGTAGAATGCAAAAACAACAGGGAATTCCAGACTGGTGTATATGGAGTGATCATACACACAGACCTAATACTAAATTATACTAGCAATCACTTGAAATCCCACAAATGGAGCTGCATCAGAACACTTCCTGAATGAGCCACAACACACTGCTGCAATCTGGAACCACACAAAGCAGAACAGGAACACTTATACCAAGACAGACCACAACAGGAAGGCACACGACCAGAATCACTTAACACTCTACCATACATCATGGACATTTCAGAGATGACCACAGGACTACTCTGACCCCTAGGTAACAGAGTAGCCCAAACCAACAACCACCCAATGACAGCTACTGACAAATGTAAAGGATCCCATTTCTAAAATCAGCAAAACTGGGGTAAAATATAACGTACCATGCAAGGACTGTGAGAAAAACTACATAGGCCAAACCGGAAGAAAATTGACAATACGGATACATGAACACCAACTAGTCACCAAGAGACACGACCAAATCTCACTGGCCTCATAACACACGGACAACGAGTGACAGGAATTCAACTGGGATAACACATCGTTAATCACACAAGCCAAACAGAGGCACACCAGGGAATTCCTGGAGGCCTGATATTCTAACTGGAACTCCATCAGCAAACGCATTGAATTAGATCCTCTGTACCAACCACTGAGAAACAAAACTGGAAATAAAACCGAGGCATATAAATAACAGGCAGGACAGAACACCGAAGCTTCACCAGAGGCGCACTGACAATGTTACCTAGCAGAGTGACAAATTATTTAAAACCAAACCCACCCACTCGGCCAGCATGTCTACAACCTCATCCACAACCCAAGCTACCAATCTTCTCAAAACCTTTATTTTTTTCTTTCTAAACAACTAAGATTTATTTCACTTCGACTTTTAGGTCAGCTTTCATAATTAGCAACAGTCAATGTGCCAAGAGTTCTAAGTTCTTATTTAATTAATTTATTCCTCCACTTTCTTTAAGGTCCAAAACAAGATGAGAGTTCTGATGTAATTAGAACTGAAACATTTGCAAGCTCATTTGAGTTATTTTCACCCATTGATTCTGGTCTCTAATTCCCCATGGCACTTCCAGCTTCAGGAGGTTTAGTACCCGGACCAACTATGTGAAGAAATGTAGACATTTCTTTGCGGTTTCATTTGCAGTACAAAAAAAAAATCACAGTTTAATGAATTCTACTTCTGATCCTGGGACTGTTTGCTAACATTGCCATGGACCAAACTGTGTTTTATTCAATTTCCCAAATATGACATACAATCTAACCATCAATTGCTATTCACGGCATCAATAAGACCATGCCATAATAAGACATGGGACCCACAGTTGGCCACTTGGCCTATGCTTCATCCATCATTCAGTAAGATTTTGGGTCATCTGTTTGTGGTCTCAACTTCATGTTTCCAATTGCTCCCAATAAGCCCATAAGACCATAAGAAACAGGAATAGGTGGAGGATGCTCAGGCCCTCGAGCCTCCTCCACTCTTCAATCAGATAATAGCTGATCTGACATGCCTCATGTGCACTTTTCTGCATTTTCCCCATAGCCCTTGATTCACCTTCTGACCAAGAATCTATCCACTTCAGCCTTAAATATACAGAATGACTGTGATCCCACAGCTGTGAATATCAAGGAGTTCCAATGACTTTCAACCCTCTGAGAGAAGAAATTCCTCCTCATCTTAGTCTTAAATTGACACTCCTTAATTCTGAGACTATGTTCTCTGGTCCTAGACTCTCACATGAAGGAAAACATGTTCTCAGCATTTAACCTGATAAGCTCCCAAAGAATCTTTTATGTTTCAATGAGGCCATTTCTCATTCCTCTAAACTCCAGAGAGTAGGGCCCTTATGGCACTCCACGGCACAGCAAAAATATCAAAAATCCAATGCCCTTTAAAGTGTGTATTAAATAGAATCTAAAAGGGGAATTCTTCAATCTCACTTGGCTCTGTGCCAAACTGAAATTCACCACCACAGACCCCATGGTCTTTTGTTGTAGATACTGAAAGCACTTTTGATTTATTCAGTTCTATATGCAAGAAACTTCACCAATCCTTGAATTTTGCAAAGCACATGGTCAACGAAATAGTTCACCCCTTTTTCCATTAAATGAGACGTTTTAGAATACGTTGACAACTTCTTACTTCTCTGCGGCTTGCTCCCTTAAAAGAATACTATTATTAAGGAACTCCAATACTGCATCGACTTGCCAGCCCAGTCTTCTTTCAAATACAGCCGTACGTGTGTGATTTTTATAGTCAACAGATGGTTAGTGCACAATTATTCTTAACACTACCCTGCACGGTAGCAAAACCTAGCTACACATCAGCAACACTTGAGAATGCTAAAGAATCTTCATCACCAATACCTCTGGATTTAATGAGTGGTCCAGTGAACAAATGCTTCAGTCCTTCTTGAAATCAGTCCTACAAGCTATAAAACCAAAACTTCTGTAAAAATCAACTTTGATGGACTAAATTATGGCTGAAAATCATTTCTCCTGCCTGATCCTGATTTCACAACTATCAAATGGCTCATATTAAAGTGCATATATTCATTGTTGCCTCCTTTCCTTAAACAATCCCCTATCCAATCCCTGTAATTATGGTTATAAGAAGATTATACAATTAAGAATATAAATACAAAACCACAATGTAATTCTGATAAAAATTAGACAAAGTAAAAACTACTAAGGCTAACAAAATGTGTAAGTGAGAGCTTAAGTCTTCTAACTGCAGTGCTGTTTGTAGGATCCTACTGTGCACAAATTGGTGCCCATGTTTCCTACAGCAGTGATTACACTTCAGAAGTAATTAATTAATTTACCATTGGTCAGAAACTGAACTAGACCAGTTAAATAAATGCTGTGGTCAGAAATTGGGAATTCTGGAATGCGTAATTCACATGCTGACTCCCCGAGTACCTGTCTACCACCTGCAAGACACAATTCAGACAATCCCAATATTGTCATGAGTGACAATGGCTCCCAGTTTATGCGTGAAGAATTCAACCACTTCATAAAGGAAATTCAACACAATATATTAGCTACATAGTATTACCAGTCAAAGAGAAAGGCTGAGATGGTAATAAAAAGTGTCAAAGGAACTATAAAGAAATTGAGAAAATCCAGCACAGAAGTACACAAGTCAATGCTCGGTTCATGAAACGTATTCACTGAAGGCATGGTAAGGAGCCCACTACAAAGATTAATGTCACACAGCAGCAAAACAGACAACAATGGCAAAGAAAGCTGTTTTGGGCAGGATAGTCACCTCCCATATTTCCCACTTCCCATCTTGAGATCGGTTTACATTATCCTAGGAAATCTCTTTCTCTTTCTAAACATGTGTAAATACTATACTACAGTGGCATCCAATCTGTAAACTTGGAATGCCAACCTGGAAGCCTAATCTAAATGACCCAGATACTTCCAGGGACTGTTTATGACATTGTTTATGGTCTTGAACAGACAGAGATCAATGATCTATCAGTTGATTTTGTAATCCTCTACAATGCAGAAAATGCCTGTCAATTAAGGGTCCCAATTCCTAACCAGATTGAGAAAGTGATAAAGCATACAAAATCTGTGAATTAATCAAGTAAACAGAGTGCAAAAGCACGAAGGTTATGGTGATGTTTTAAATAAAACTCTGTTCAAACTCAAGTCGAGAATGTGAAGGCTAAAGAGAGGGTACAGAAACATTTTACTAAAATAGTTTCAAGGTGAGTGACTTCAGTTATGATGATGGATTGGAGATGCTGGAGTTTTTGTCTTTAGAGAACGAAGGGTTGGCTAGAGATTTGTCAGAGATATTAAAGATCATGAAGGGTTTAGGCAGGGTAAACAGAGAGAAACTATTCCAGTTGGCAACAGGATTGAGAACCTGAGAATACTTATTTAAGATGAGTGGGAAAAGAACCAACTGAGAAATTTCAAAAAAATGTTTTTATGCCGTGAGTAAATTGGATCTGGAATGCACTGCCTGAATGTGTGGTGGGCCAAATACAATTAGGCATTTAAAAAGGAATAAATATCCACCTGAAAGTAAAAGATTGCAAGGATATGTGGTAAGGGTGGAAAATAACACAATTCAATTGGCTCTTGCAGGGAGCCGCCCAAAGTGCAATGGGCTGCAAGGCTTCCCTCAGTGTTGTAAATGTTCTACAATTTTAAAATATAAAAAATGCCTGAGGATATAGGTCATTGGTAAATGTTGGTTTAATTCTGGGGCTAGAAATCTGTGGGTAATACGTTGCAAGTAATTCCCTGACATGCAAATCAGAAAATGCGAAAATATAAATATCCTTGAATTTCCAAACATGATCTCCAGTATGAGTGCTTTCATGCTGTAAGAGTACAGCTGTGAAAAGATGACTTGCAAGACATTTTGGATTTAATGTTCAACAACTGCACCAAATGCTTTCCTAACTGAATTGCCTCTGTCTTGCTGGTTACTGTGCTGGGCAATGACAGGTGGTCACAACAGCCGGTACACATCAGAGATGATGTCTAGCAGGACGGTTGGACCTCACATGGTGAGGATATTGTTCCAAAGGCTGAAAATTTCATCATCAATCACTTCTACCAGTTGTTAGCTAGAGAAGTGGTTTGTAATACGGTGAGTTAAACAAGAATAATATTATTTCAATGACACATGCCATCACAATAATTACATTCTATATTCAGTCCCAGAATATGGACCATCCCTTGCAGATTTGGCATTAATTAGAACATAGAACATAGAACAGTACAGCACAGAACAGGCCCTTCACCCAACGATGTTGTGCCGACCATTGATCCTCATGTATGCACCCTCAAATTTCTGTGACCATATGCATGTCCAGCAGTCTCTTAAATGACCCCAATGACCTTGCTTCCACAACTGCTGCTGGCAACGCATTCCATGCTCTCACAACTCTCTGTGCAAAGAACCCGCCTCTGACATCCCCTCTATACTTTCCTCCAACCAGCTTAAAACTATGACCCCTCGTGTTAGCCATTTCTGCCCTGGGAAATAGTCTCTGGCTATCAACTCTATCTATGCCTCTCATTATCTTGTATACCTCAATTAGGTCCCCTCTCCTCCTCCTTTTCTCCAATGAAAAGAGTCCGAGCTCAGTCAACCTCTCTTCATAAGATAAGCCCTCCAGTCCAGGCAGCATCCTGGTAAACCTCCTCTGAGCTCTTGAGAAATTATGCATCTTTTTATTGAGATTCTACAGACCTATAGATTCTCCCAAAATAGAGTGAGGTTAGTCAGTCCCAGGATTTTAACCTTACAATAATGGAGGAGTGGCCGTATATCCACATATCAAGAAGAAGTGCGCCTTGTTCTGAAATATATAAGTGGTGGTATTCGAAAGCACCTGCCCTCGTAATTCAAAATGGTGAAGAATGTGGTGCTTTGGGATAAAGCCTCGTCAGGTTGCTGTTGCATGAGTTGTAGATTCTACGCTGCAGTGAGAAATGATCAGGGCTGGAAAAAAAATACAAACTCATATAAATGCTATCAAGGTCAAAGATTGGATTAGGCCATACTGTTGCCGTATCGAATGCATACTTTGGAAGCTGGTACTTCATGTTAATTTCTGCAGAAGGTATGAAAACATTTTTAAGAGTACATCTCAAGGAATTCTGTTGAATATGGGCAATTCAATTAAATCCTGAATTAAAGATTTCAAATATGGCTGTATTTATTACAGCCCATTCAAAAAACTGACTTTCGGTGCACAGAAGTTAAAGAAATTTCACAGACCTTGCAGAATTCAAAGGCAGCAGAAAACATTTTTGATTTATTCTGGGGATAAGGGTGTCACGTCCATTTATTACTCATCCTTAATTCTTATTGGTAAGGAGCTGGTGATCTTTCTTGAACCATTGAAGGTATTTCCCTATTACAGTTAGGTAGGGAGTTCTAGGATTTTAAAACAGTAGCTCTGAAGAAATAAAAATATAATTTAATACAAGGTCGTGCCATAGGAACAGTGGCACTAGACTAGTACTCCAGAGGTGCAGGCTTATGTTTGGAGGACATAATTTGAATCCCAACGTAGCAGATGGCAAAATTTGAAGTAAACAAAATCTGGAATTAAAAGCCAGTCTAATGGAGATGATATAACCACTGTTGATTGTGTAATCTGGACCATTAATGCCATTTAGTGAAGGAAATCTGCTGCCCTTACCTGGTCTGGATGTGGAATCCTTTCAGATGACTGCATTCAGGTTAACTCTTCACTGCCCTGTGATATGGACCAGATAGACAGTAAGCACAAGGACACAAGCAACAAATGCCAGCCTTCACAACAATGCCCATGTCCCATGGAAAAGCAAAAGTAAATGTCCAAGTTAGGTTGGCATCTGACTTGCAGGGAACTTGATGAAGAGTTACTTTCATGCAGTTGCTGCCCTCATCATTATCACAAGGGAATGTCACAAATTGCTGAGGTGATGTGGATGAAGCAAATTGGGGCTAAAACACATAGCAGCTAAAGTGCACTGATAGTGGGCAGAGTGAATGTTTGAATGAGATAACAATCAAGCAGTTTGCTTTGTTATGAATGTGTTCAGCTTCTTGATGGCTGTATTCATCAGGCAAGTGCAGTGTGGTCTATCACACCTCCTGACATTCCTGGTAGATTATAGAAAGGCTTTAGGGAGCCAAGAGGCACTGCTGGAAATGGAAGGTTAAGCAGTGAACGCAATACCTGCTACATAATTCCATTCTCAATCCAGCATCAATTAGTACTGGTTTCAGAGATGATCAATCACGTTGGCCAAATTTCTGCAAGTTAAGTATTTTAGTATCTGACACAGCCAGTTCAAACAGCCAGGTAAAATAATATTGGTTGAGGATTTTGCTGTACTCATAATGAGACTAACAATGAGTACTATTTTTAATGTAGAAATTAGACAACAACTTATCTGGCACTACAATGTACAGTTCAGGAAGCAGAATAATACCGAAATTCCTGTGCAAGGTGTAACGCTCCCCAAAGGTTCCCTGAACACAACGTTTTGCTATCTGGCTCCCAGTACATGATGTTGCTGTACTTAACTCATAAATATGAATGAAACATGGCATAATTATGAGGGTTTGTCCATTCCTGTCTAGTACACTTGGCATAATGGGTCTTAATTACTAACAAACTCACTGAAACTGAAAATCAGTTCATTATACTTAACGAAATAAGTTAATTTCGATGTTCATTAACTATTATTGTGAAAGCTGCATTAAAAAGAAAATACTTAGTTTCTTTCTCGTTCTCCCCCCGTCATTCTTTCCCTGACTTTACTGTATTTTCTATAACTTATTTAACATTGATTCAAATATTCGAACTGAGTTTCTGCTTCAAACTGTTACGTTGTTTACTGGTAATGCTTCAATCCGATTGGGTTAGAAGAAAGACAGTGGTTCACCGTAGGGCGCTGGGGGATTCAATAAATTCCAGTGCAAATCGCCACAGAAAGTCTTTGGGGAAATACAAATGTGGACAGTCCTCCCCCCACGACCAAAAGAAGTGCTCTGTTTCACGCCAATCTTTTCAATGAAGTACCGAGGCGGGGCACGAAGCCCAAATATTTGTTGCATTCCATCCAGACTTTATCACACAAATAGTAACATTACGGTTCGTGTTTGTGCAACAGCTGAAACGAATAGGGCTCATTCAGTGTTTCAGTTCCTATTATCTAGCCAAATAGAATGCGGTATATAATGTTACATTTCGACTGGGGGTGGAAAAACACGTGATGAAGGTCTGCCGGAGGTTACCGGTAATTACTAATGTTTTTATAAAAAAAAGTTTGAAGACGAAACTTGTTTTTTTTCAAGCTGAAAATAATAAAACTTTTGCTTTGGAAAATAAACCCCAGATGTGTGAGTCCTTGCAACAAATTTGAAGCTCTGAAAACACGCTGTTCAATGTGCTATAATGTTCTGGTCCCATTGTATTGGCTATTGTCCCTCACGCAATCCCAGAGTCATTCAATTTATTGCTCATTTTAAGAGATTTTAGGACTATCCAATGTTCTCCCAGAAGCGGAATAAATTCACCTGCGGCTATATAAACTATTGTGAGATATAAATATAATTATCATTGGGCAAACTGCTTCCACTTTATATTTTTCTTTACGACGCAAACCCGAATTCAGCTGGTATTAATAATTCCACAGACCACTCTAGTAATTCAATTACTTATCAAAGAAATTCAAGGTTGCCTCGGTAGAGCTCGGTGTGGCGGAATCTCGTAACCGAGAAAATTCTTCTCACACTTCTCTATTTTTAGTTACTCAACAGTTCAGTTACCACGTCCGTAGCTTGAAGTTAAGGCGTTTCAGAATATAGGCAGCTACTCCCAACCTCCAAGTCCCAGGGAAGGGCAGGTAACTAATATAAGCCCCACTTATCTTCGGAATGGTTAATAAAAGCTCAATGCCATAAAGACGGTTCTATTTTAAAGAGAAGATCTGACGGCATTATGTATGATGTAACTCAATTATTCCACAGTTGGTTTGTGATAGTTTATCCTGTACATGGTTAGCACCACTGGCCCTATTGTCAATGCAGGTCAGTTCAACAGAGATAATAGCTGCATGAGCGAGATGTAGACAGACATGAAGCACTCAGTATGCGTGTGCCAAAATGCACAAGTATATCAGGTGCGTACAGAGGCAAAATGGTTATAGGCTGCGCCAAAACTTCTCATTGATTAGCATCGATGTTGTCAATCAGAATTTGCAACAATCACTAAGCAGTCCCAAGGTCCTGAACCGAACAGTCTAAAGAAATGTTTGCATTTGTAACATGAACATCCGATTGTAAAATCAACTGTAAATCAAGCTTCTCTCGGAAAGCATGCGCCTTTGACGGACACCCTCTGTGGCGCTACTGCTAGCCCGGGAGTGAAAGACTTTCCCGGCATTTTGCGGGCCAGTTTCTGGTCTTGCCCTTGCATTCCCACCTTTCGGCAGTTACAGATATTTTCAGTTGCATTTCCCTATTTGGCCATCCCTTTGATGTTTCTGCGTAGACTGCCGCAGATTTGCAGTCTACCGGAGACACTGTCCTTACATGGGCTAAGGTTGGATTTGCTGGGACTGGGCATACACTCGGCTGCTTCCCTGTCCGCAGCCGCTCTCTCCATTAATGGTTTCACCGAGGCTCAGCGGCGTGAAGGCTACCAAATAAGGATAAGGTCTCGGGCTGTCCCTCGGGGGCCAGTCTGTTTCGGCAGCACTTTCGGGGATTATAAATCCTTGTCTCCCTCTCACTATATCTCCGATCCAGCATCGCAGAGGAGTGCGTGGACTGAAGGCGCTGCTCTGGTAAGTTCTTGAAGCCTGTCCAAAGCCATGGGATGGAACAGGAGGGCACAGCACTCACACCCAAAACTTATGCAGTTGGAGACTAAAGGGAAGCGTTTACTTTCCTCGCAGTTGAAAAGTAAATTGAAAGGGCGAACAGTTCTTCGTGTCCTGCAAAATTGATCCTATAAAACAATTCCCATTTATTTTCACCAAATGTAACATAGGCAGTATGAGAAACTTCCACATACATACCCAGGCATTGCTTGTTTTACCAACACTTTGCTATTATTTGATCAGGTATCATTAACGGATCTTTCCATATGTAGCGAGACGCCTTCTCAATATTCTTGTTACAGAAACAAAATGCGCTTTGAGAGTACTAGAACCAGTTTCGTTGGACTGTATCAGTACGCAGGAGCCATGTGAATTTAAATTGTGTTGAATCTGATTTCTTACTGTACAATTTATTAATCTACAAGGACGTCTACCCCAATTGAAGACTTCAGGAATTACTAAATCCTAGCTTCTTGCAGGCAGTAATAATTGAAATCTGGTATTGTAGTGAGGAATGCCACACTTCATAGATGGGATCCAAACAAGGCTTATTAAGTTTAAAACAAGTTTAAATTAAGTTACTATTCAAGTGTCAATATAACATTAAAATATATAGCTTGAGTTATTTTATGGTTTTGCAACCAATGGGACCTGGTCCTTTGAAAGTGGCTTTGCAGTCAAACCAGTTGAATGTCAAAATAATGGAACTTGTTCATATTGTAAAGCTACTTTGCACATCTCCCATTGTGGTACTCTCACTCTGGAGTCCATACAGAGTTCAAGTGTGTTGTACCCTTCATGTCTGTGACTGTTTCATCACACCACTTTCTTTGTGCAGATCCTAAATCACCATGTGTGACGACGAGGAAGCCACTGCCTTGGTGTGTGACAATGGCTCCGGTCTGGTGAAGGCTGGATTCGCTGGAGATGATGCCCCTCGAGCTGTCTTTCCCTCCATCGTTGGTCGCCCACGCCACCAGGTACCCAACACCCACTGGCCTTTCACCACCCACCCCAAGACTGCATGTGTAGGCAGCCTTGTCTCCTCAGTGACTGTTAAAACTGGTTAGGATTATAAGTCGTAAACTTTCATACTCTGGGGCATACAAGCTTTCCCTTTATAAGGACCTCCAAAGTTGTATGCTTGAAGATTCTAGTCACTCTGCAAAATTTGGTCTTTGTATTCTAGACTAAATAGTTATGCACTAGGTTTGTAATCATTGTTTATTATCATGATGTTGACTGAACATTATGAAGATGTACAGCCTGTTAGTGTTCAAACAATTAATGTATTCTTCTATAAATTATAGGGTGTCATGGTAGGTATGGGTCAGAAGGATTCCTATGTTGGTGATGAGGCCCAAAGCAAAAGAGGTATCTTGACCCTGAAATATCCCATTGAGCATGGTATCATCACTAACTGGGATGATATGGAGAAGATCTGGCACCACACCTTCTACAATGAACTCCGTGTAGCACCTGAAGAACATCCAACACTTCTTACTGAAGCTCCTCTAAACCCCAAGGCTAACCGTGAGAAAATGACCCAAATTATGTTTGAGACCTTCAATGTCCCAGCCATGTACGTTGCTATCCAGGCTGTGCTATCCCTGTATGCCTCTGGTCGTACAACAGGTAAGCACAACAATCCCACATGATGATGCTTACTGACATGACCAATGGCTTAAATAATCATCTAAAAGTGGTGGATTATTTTGAAATTAAAATCCAGGAAATAAGCAATTTAAAGAATATTGATTTTACACAATGTTTAAAATATCAGCTGGCATATTATTCTATTTTATTAAACAACATTGATAAGCCTATCAATAATTCATGTACACTAAATATGTTACTTCTAAACTTTCTGTTATGTTGCTGGAGATATTAAATATAAAATTGAGCTGTATCCATTACCTCCGAAATGATATATGTGTGATGTAAAGATAGGGTCATCAATGGGGCTTTTAGAAATGTGATCAGAAAAAATGACACCCATGTTTCTATCTGCATTCTGTTTCTTCAGGTATTGTCCTGGACTCTGGAGATGGAGTCACTCACAATGTTCCAATCTATGAGGGTTATGCTCTGCCTCATGCCATCATGCGTCTGGATCTAGCTGGCAGGGATCTCACTGACTACCTCATGAAGATCCTTACTGAACGTGGTTATTCCTTTGTGACAACAGGTATGCACTCACTAGTTTACTGAACATATTATTTGTATTCTGAAATTCAGCAAGGATCTCTCAATAATTTCCTTCTCTGTCCATAGCTGAACGTGAGATTGTCCGTGACATCAAGGAAAAGTTATGCTATGTTGCCCTGGATTTTGAGAATGAAATGGCCACTGCAGCTTCTTCATCTTCGCTGGAAAAGAGCTATGAATTGCCTGATGGTCAGGTCATCACCATTGGTAATGAGCGTTTCCGTTGTCCTGAGACCCTCTTCCAACCATCTTTCATTGGTGAGTATTGTAGAGTCACAGTGTTATATAGCTGAGAAAAGACCCTTTAATACAACTTGTCCATGCCGACCAGAGATCCTAAATCAATCGAGTCCCATTTGCCAACATTTGGCCCATATCTCTCTAAAACCTTCCTATTCACATATCCCTCCACATGCCTTTTGTAGGTTGTAATTGTAGACCCTCCACCACTTCCTCTGGCCGCTCATTTCATACACACACCACTCTCTGAATGAAAATAGTTGTCCTTTAAGTCCCTTTTATATAATTTCTCTCTCACCTTAAATCTATGCCCTCTAGTTTTAGACGATCCTGCCCTGGGAAAAAGACATCGGTTATACACCCTATCCATGCCCCTCATGATTTTATAAAAAGCTACAATATCACCTGTCAGTTTCAGACATTCCAGCAACAAGCCTACTCAGTCTCTCCCTGTAGCTCACACCTGCCAACTCTGCCAACATACTTGTAAATCATTTCTGCACCCTTTCAAGTTTAACAACATTTTTCCTCAGCAGGGAGACCAGAATTGAACACAATATTCCAAAAGTGGCCTTAGCAAAGTTTCTGATTTATCTGTATGAATATACCATTTCTGAATTTTGTGTGATTTTCACAGATACTTTGATTCCCTAGAAAACCTGCTTGAGAAGGATAAAACAGGGCCCAATCTTGATAGATTTTTGTAAGCATTTATTCACAGAGATGCACATTACAAACATATGATTCCTAAGCTCAAATACCAACTTTGGTCTGTTCCCAGTGACAGTAGACAAATGAATCCTAGCTAATGCCTATCAAATTTATCAAATTTGGTACAATTAATACACAACTAACAAAATACATTCAGTGATTCCAGTCAAGCCTCTCTAATGAATTGTAATTTGGAGATAATGCATGTAAACCTGTAAAAACAACCATGAGCTAATTGGTACATATGGGAGGGCTGGTATCAATTGGTTAGGTAGACAACTGTCAACATTTCTTATCCTAACTTGCGATATAATAAATCTGAAAAAAGTGCAAGGTGTTGTTTTCCTTCTAAATTGTTTGCAATCATTTTCCTGTCAGTTGCTTGATAGTTTTCATTCTTAATAATAGTAAACAGTTCATAATGAAGACTTGATTTATTCATAAAACAGGAATGGAATCTGCTGGGATTCATGAAACTACATATAACAGCATCATGAAGTGTGATATTGACATCCGTAAGGATCTATATGCCAACAATGTCTTGTCTGGTGGTACCACCATGTACCCAGGCATTGCTGATCGTATGCAAAAGGAAATCACTGCTCTGGCCCCCAGCACCATGAAGATTAAGGTAACGTTTTCAAAACCATTACAAAATGAGTGAAATTATGAGTGGAGTCGTGTTAAAATTAGTTTTACACAAACCTATTGCACCTTCTACCTTTACTGTAATAACTGAAAAAGATACTTTGTTCCTTCAACTGATGTGAATGTATGATATAATGTAAACACATTTATTATTATTCCTTAGCCATCTACATTTGACTATGCTTTGTGATTTTACATAATACTATTACACTAAAATAAAATTTAGAAAATGTTCTCTCAAACTGCGATGTATGAAGATTGGTGTGAGGTGGAAGAACTTTATTACATATTCATAAAGACCTTTCATAATACTTTAGATCATTGCCCCACCTGAGCGTAAATACTCTGTCTGGATTGGAGGCTCCATTCTGGCATCTCTATCCACCTTCCAGCAGATGTGGATCAGCAAGCAGGAGTACGATGAAGCAGGCCCATCCATCGTCCATCGCAAATGCTTTTAAACATCATGACATCAACTTACTTTGAACTCAGGTTGACAAGGTTGTGCCTCTGGTTACTTTGAATCAACAGGCCATCAGGAAATACAAAATAGTTCCAAAACTATTTTCATTGTACAGTTTGTTTACATGTGCAATTTATTTGTGACAATAATATTTATTGATCTATGAATAAAACAAGACTGGACTTGCAACTTATGAGTGTTGTCTAAATTAGGATAGTGGTGGGGTGGGGGAGGAGTTGGCAGCTCATGGAGATCACAACATAATAAATATATTACAATCGACTTACCATTTGAATTTAAAGGCACTAGTTGGCTCATTAGTCCATTGGGCCAAATTTGTCGTGTTGATTTTTACTTTGAATGAGAGTTATTAGCACCATCGATCAGATGGGTATAAGGGTTCGCTTAGTTGAATCACTGTTTACTGGGATCAGTATCCAGTGATGCTCCACTGAAAGGTAACTAACAGTGAAATACCGGCCACTTTAAAATAAAAGTCAAATTGTCCAAGCCTTTAATAGATTGTGACCGTAACAGCATCAGTAGTGCTGCACATATCAGATCATTGTTACATCAGCTATTGCTCCACCTTCTTAAACTTTTTCCATGGCCACTTGGAAGAAGACTTCAAATATGTTCCACTTTCTGCAAATGTTGATTGAAAAGAGCCATTAGTTGGGAGAAACAGATGATGCAACCCTTTCTCAGGTTTCTGCGTTTCAATAACTTTGGAATTGTTCAAATTTTCTCCCCTAAACTGTTCCTACACCTGGTATTGAACCAAGTGCATTGATCCAGTAATAGCTAACGCAGTGCAAAGAAATTGGTGAAAATAAAATTCTTTTTAACTGGGGAGTATGGTGGCTAAATTTATCATTGGTTTAAGCAATGTAGGAACTCATCAATTGAAATATAACATTCCTCTTTAGAAATCATTAGTAAAGCTTGTACTTCTGTATGAAAACAGTTTTTGCTGGTGCTTTATTTGGTAAATTATGGTATCTGCATTTTAATTAGCTTAATCAACTCAGGAGGTCATGATGATCATTTTCGTGTATCATGCATTACATCGGAAAGCTCCAGGCGGGCTCCACAAAAAATATTCCTTATACACACGTGCACACACATGCAAACACACAGATGATATGGGTTGGGTGGAGATGTCCAAATTATTACCAGGGTTTCTAGTTCAGCTGGCTTAAAGGACAGATTTGATTCTGAAATTAGACAACATTCATTACACAGTCATAGCATCTGTTTGAAAGAAAACAAATTGAACCATAACTGCAGAGCATAATTCTACCCAAGTAGTTCATGTTTAATCTGTGTGAAGCAACTTTGGCTCAGCACCAATATAAAATGTTGCTCTTGTTTAAAATTAACATAGAGGCAAATACTAGTCATAATTGAAAATCAAAAGGTTTATAAAATCCTGAGGGGCATGGACAGGCTGAATAGTCAAGGTCTTTTCCCCAGGGTTGGAGAGTCCAAAACAAGAGGGATAGGTTTAAGGTGAGAGGGGAAAGATTTGAAAAGGATCTAAGGGGAGCTTTTTTCATGCAGAGGCTGGTACATGTATGGGATGAACTGCCAGAAGAGGAAGAAGTGGAGGCTTGTACAATTATACCAATTAAAAGGCATCTGGATGGGCACATGAATAGGAAAGGTTTAGAGGGATATTAGCAAAATCAGAATAGGTTATTTTAGGATATCTGGTTGGCATGGATGAGTTGGACCAAGGGGTCTGTTTCCGTACTGTGCATCTCTATGACTCTAATTGCTGGGACAAATCAAATTGGACAAGTAGAAATCCATTGAGTATGCTGTGCAAGGTAACTATGGAACCACTAAACAAATGAAAAGGAAGGCAGAAATGAATTTTCAGGGGCATTTAGACTTTACTTGAGATTTACTTCTTACAGATTCATGTGTAAAATAGATAACTTTCAAACTTCTGAAATTTATGATGGGATAACCAACATTCACAATACTTTCAATAATTTATTTTGCGTATTAGAAAAGACTATCTTTTCAATCCATAAAACTATATCTAAAATTTGTAACAGCCTTATATAATAGCAGTGTTGATTTTTTTCATTTGACTAGACAGCTAGAGTGTGGTGCAAAATGGTACCAATGGTTTGTGTTCAATCTCTGTATTGGCTATGGTAGTTCACAGACACCTACCTCTTTAGACTAGACAGTTCAACCAATATTTTAGTACAGTTGGTGATTTCTGCATCATAACAATTCTGATGAAGGTTAACTTACTTTTCATTCTACAATTATTTGTAATCAGCCATGAGACAATAAAGAACTTTTATTTCTTGTTGTACAATTGTTACTAAATCAATCTTTTCCAAAAGCATCACTCAAAAGTGTCTTTTTTTAATTCTATCAACTGTCAGGCCATGTTACAGCCAATTAGAAGTTAAATATTATTGGAATTATTTTTATTTTCGTGCAGAGTTAAAATTGACTGATAATTTTCAATGATAAAAATGATACTTTAAGGAGGATTACATTAGTAGAAAGAAAAAATTATGTGGCATTTATTTATCATCTTTCATGATCTCTGTATCCGAAATTGCTTCTATTAAATACTACTTATTTTTGACAGACAGTCGGAATAATTAATTCCATATACAGATCTAACAGTATGATTCTTTCTATTATTTGATGTGAAAAGCATAAGTATAATTTAATTTTAATTGTGCATTTTAGGTCAGTATTATAAAAAGTAAACCCCAGTTTCATTTTATCTACAAAGATATGAAGGTAATTAGATTATATTGGTTTAAAGCCTGTCACAGATACTACCTCCAATCGGTATACCAAATTCATACTGCAGGGCCCAGTCTTAGAAGATTGTATCCATTTTAAACTGTTTAGATTCTGAAGCACAGGTGAAAGCTCTGCTTGTGAGTTTGCACAAGTATTCTAAGTTCCCATTCTTGCTGCTAAGTGCAAATGCTTTGGTGTTTGCCTGTGGGAGAGTTGGCAGGGGTAGGTGGAGGATGCAGGTGGAGTACATGCTAGAGGACCGGCGATTTGTTTTAAAACTTAACCAAATTCAGGTATATTTATGAAATTTCTCGAAGGTGTAGCTGATGAATGTTTTGAATCAAATTCATAACTTTATTTGCAGTTAGAACTCTGTCCAGCATCAAATTCAAATGGTCTGAGGCTACCTAATCCCGAGGATGTCTCACAGCGCCTCTCTGTTGTCAGAGTCGGGTAATCCTGGCTTTTTTTACAGCAACATTTCCATTGTAACCTATGTGGCAAAGGAAAATCTTCAATAACATTTGAAACACTTGTTAATAAACTGAAAAGGTTTTCACATGGTCTACCGAAACTTCTAGGCATTTTAACACTGCACCAGGCTATACTTATACTGTTTCTAATTATCTAACTCACCAAAAAGAGACTCCCTGCCAGAGTGGTCTCTGTCTAAAAGAAAGATTTTTATCTTGGGAATTATTATGATTCAGAATGCACTGCCTGAAAGGTTGGTGGAAGCATCATGCCCTCTTCACCACCCTGTCTATCTATGATTTTGCTTTCAACGAACTGTGTACTTGTATTTCTAGGTCCCTCTGTTCCACAACACTCCTCAGGACCTTACCATTTACTGTATAAATCCTACCTTGGTTTGACTTTCCAAAATGCAACACCTCACACTTAATTGTATTGGATTGCACTTGCCAATCCTCAGCCCGCTTCCCCATCTAATCAAGATCTCACCGTAATTTTTGATAACCTTTTTCACTATCAACGATACCTCCTAGTTTTGTATCATCTGCAAACTTACTAATCATGCCTTTACATTCACGTCCAGATCATTTATGTCAATAACAAATGACAATGGTCGCAGTACTGACCCTAATGGCACACCACTAGTCACAGGCCTCCAGTCCAACAAGCAACCTTCAACCATCACCCACTGCTTCCTACTATCGAGCCATTTTTGATTCCAATTAGCAAACTTTCCCTAGATCCCTTGCGACCTAAGCTTCATGACTAGCCTGCCGTGCGGGACCATGTCATAGGCCTTACTAAAGTCCATATAGACAACATCCACTGCCCTACCCTCAACTATCCTCCTGGTTACATCTTCAAAACACATTGAAAGATGTGTCAGACATGATTTCCTGCACACATATCCATGCTGACTATCCCTAATGAGACCTTGACTATCCAAATGTTGGTTGCTCCTGTCCCTCAGCATCGTCTCCGCTAACTTGCCTACCACTGATGTCAGGCTCACTGGCCTGTAGTTCCCTGTCTTGACTTTGCTACCTTTATTAAACAATGGAACAACATTAGCCACATTCCAGAAATACTTTTTTGCATCACCATGTGTAATTTTCACTTACACACCCACATGATAACTTTAAAGCATTGCTGGAGAAAAC
This sequence comes from Stegostoma tigrinum, assembly GCF_030684315.1. Classification (NCBI taxonomy): domain Eukaryota; kingdom Metazoa; phylum Chordata; class Chondrichthyes; order Orectolobiformes; family Stegostomatidae; genus Stegostoma; species Stegostoma tigrinum. The sequence continues at coordinate 64,502,834 of NC_081363.1, read as the reverse complement.
AGGTCTGGCGGCATGTGCAGAGAGAAAGCAGAACTGGAAGGGTCACTGGACTTGAAACCTTAACACTGCTTTCTCTGCACAGATGCTGCCAGACTTGTTGAGTTTCTCCAACAATTTGTGTTTTTGTTTCATATCTTCACCATTCACAGTTCTTTGTTTTATTCACATGATAAATTTTATTTATTCACACTGGGAGACACTGGATACACCAGCATTTATTGACCAGTTCTCATTTGCCAGAGGCCAGTTAAATATCAACAATATCACTGTGGATCTGGAGTCACATGTTGGCCAGGCCAGGTAACGACAACAGTCTCCTTCCCTAAAGGACTTTAGTGAACCAGATAACAATTGACAATTGCTTCATAGTCATCATTGGACGCTTAATGCCAAACTTTTATTGGATTCAAACTCTCATCTGTCATGCTGGGATTTGAACCTGGGTCCTTGGGACCTTATCTGAGGCTCTGAATTATTTACTTGATGTTTCTTTCTTAAAGTGTGGCTAATTGATTTGATTTTTAAAATGTTTTTCCACATTTTCTGTGTTCAACATTTTTAAATAAAACTAATGGGTCACAGGTACCAACACTGCACAAAAGTCTTGCATAGTTAATGAAGGTTGAAACATATTCACAGTTCTGGAGTTCAAAGGCATTGTTTCTTAGGGAGACAGATCTGAATGGACACCTGTGCTCATGCAAAGAGTTTGAGTGGGAGAATTTGGACTAGGAATCCAATGAAATTAAATGGAACAAAAAAAAAGTTTCATTAGCTGGGCTAGCCTACTTCATTCTGCAAAATTGACCAACACTAATGGAACCAAGCCCTTTCAAAAAAAAAACCTGCTGCTGCTGACTATCAGAAATAAAACATTTTGGAAACACTCAGGATCAAGGGAGAAATGATAGGTTTAATCCTTCATCGAGGAAGAAATCACACCTCAAATGTGTAATTCATTTGTTTGTTCTGAAGATGCTGACTTTCTAAAACAAATAAAATCACAGTATGTGGACATTCCAGACAAGTTCACCAATTACTGCCCATTGTTATTTGCCTTTGAAACGATGGTGAGCAATTGTCAGCTTAACCATTGTGGTCTGTATGGTGAAGGTGTTCCAATAATAGGATCAGGCAGGGAGTTACTGGAAATTGACCCAGGCATGAATATGGAGTGTAATATGGGACCAAGTCAACAGAGTGTGTGACTTAGATGGGAACTTCAAGAACTAAATGTCTGAGTATTCCTAATGTTTTCAAGAAGTGGAAGTCGGTGTGTGATTAACTCAGTTGGCTAGATGATCAGTGTGTAATGAAGAATAAAGCTGACAACATGGGTTCAAACTGATATTGGCTGTATTATTTCTAGACATCTGCCTCCTCACCATACCCCAATGCTTTTGGAGTAGTTACACATGACCAGTTTGTTCACTAGTGGAGAGAGATGTTTATGGTCCTATGTGGATTGCAGATCCTTACTTCTAATGTTGCTGGGACTGGAGGGTTTGAATAATAAGGAGAAGCTGGATAGGCTGGGACTGTTTTCATTGGAGCATATGAAACTGAGGGGTGACTTTATGGTGGTTTATAAAATCATGAGGGGTTAGATAAGGTGAAGGCGGGTGTCTTTTTCCTAGGATTGGGTTTTCGAAACTCGGCAGCATATTTTTAAGGGAAGAGAAGAAAGATTTAAAAAAGACATGAGGGGATTTCTTTTTACACAGAAAGTGGTTCATATGTGGAAAGACCTTCCAGGGGAAGTGGTGGATGTGGCACAGTTACAACATTTTTTTAAAAAAAGTTTGGATAAGCATGATTTTAAAATGTTTAGTGGGATATTGGCCATGCTCAGGCTGGTGTGATTAGATTGGGATTATGATCGGCAGGGGCTGGTTGGGCTGAAGGGTCTGTTTCTGTGCTGTATAACTAAGTGATAGGAATCCACTAAAAATCCGACAAGAGCGAAGTCCTGCAGATAATGGAGATCTGTAATAAAAACTGAAGGTGCTGGAGAAACTCAGCAGATCTGGCACCATCTGTGAGATAGAAACAGAGTTAACGCCTGGAGTCCAAAGCGACTCTTGAATTTTTTTTAAAAATCTTTTAAATTTGACCTCGAAGCTATTAGCGAAATCCAAGGGGGAGAAAAGGCAACGTGCAATAGATGTGGTGACTATTTGTGATTATCTAGCATATAAATTGGTGTCCATGAGAAATACTAGTCCACCGTCCCGTAAAATTGTCAAATTGCTCAAATCATCATGTTTTCACAATTTTTCCTCGCCTCACTAACTTACTGGAGTCCAGAAGGGCGACATACTGCAAGCGCTGAAAATCTGGAAGCGAATCAGAAAACACTGGGAGCACCCAACCATTCAGGCAGAATGGGTCCGGAGAACAGAAGTGCCAGCTCCACTGCACAACCCTTCCACAAAACTGCAATTTTAAAAGTTGTTGGCTTTAAGAACTTCAGGAAAACAAGCGCCTCGCGTCCATATTCGGACACCTTGCAGTCCTCTGGTCTGAACATTGACTTTCTGGAATTCGAACTACTTTGGGATGAAGGCACCCCTGCATTCGCCCCGTGGGCAGATGCTGCCTGAGCCGCTGAGTGTCCCCAAGCTCTGCTGTTCTGCAATTGGCTTTGGTGATTTATGTTGCTAACCTCTCATTGCACGTCAGGTATTTCGCTGCTGTAAGATTACAATGCAAATTTTGCTGCAAATTAATCCGCCCTGGGATATTTCAGAATAATGAAAACGATCAAATCCATCTTCATTTAGCTGATGTCTGTATAGAAAAAAAAATGCTCGTGAGTGACGCAGGAGGTAAGTATTTAAAGGAAGATTAGAGCCCGCATGACTCTAAATACTCCTCCTCCCCCCCAGCCCCCCCAATTCGGACTGCTTCAATCTCCTGTCCAAAGCGAGTGAGATTACATTAATCGGCACGGCAGGCTAAAGGCGCTGAGTAGTCAAGGTACTGCTGTGTGTTGACGCTTCGCTCTGCTGTGTTCAGATCTGAACGAAACCGACAGTGTTTGGGCAGGTTCCGAGCACTGACCCACTACAGGAGGGAGAATCCCCAGCAGAGCGGCCTCGGTGCGGTCCTGTTATTGTCGCCGGATGCACAGAGATGGGAGAATGGACAATTCTAGAGAGGCTGTTAGAGGCAGCCGTCCAGCAGCACTCCACAATGATAGGAAGGTAAGAGGATTGGCAGGATCTGCAAAATCAGCAAAATGAACCTTTAGCGCGGCGAAGTCACTTCGGGGGTGTAGCATTCATTCGGAAGACTTTAATCCATTATTATGTATCCATAATGACGGTTAGCTTTGCTAGTCTTTCAATCCAGGTAGCCGAACGCCTCAAGTCCAAGAAATACCAAAGGTATCGATAGCAGTTAGACGGATAGTAGATGTGCGTTGGGAGCCTGATAGAAATCCGTGAACGCAGAACGTTCTGTGAATCCTTGCTGGCGCAATGAGGCTGCGTTAGGATAAACTTCTGCAAAGTTGTACCTGTAGATTTTTTTTTCAGATCTGGACGGTTGGAGGGATATAGAATTTGTCGGGGTTTGCAGAACAACTGCTCCTGTCTCTGTCGCAGAACTATCTAGTGAATGTCGTTATGTGTTAAACGGATTGAAATCAGTTCCATCTATTTCCTTCTGTCCCTTTTTAGGATTTTGCTGACAGTGGTGGTGATCTTCCGGATCCTGGTCGTGGCGATTGTTGGAGAGACGGTGTATGATGACGAGCAGACTATGTTTGTCTGTAACACTCTGCAGCCGGGCTGTAACCAAGCTTGTTACGACAAGGCTTTCCCCATCTCCCATATACGGTACTGGGTGTTCCAGATCATCATGGTGTGCACTCCCAGCCTTTGCTTTATCACTTACTCTGTCCACCAATCCTCCAAACAGCGGGAGAGACAGTACTCCAGTGTGTTCATCACTATGGACAAGGACAAGAAGAGAGAGGACAATAAGATTAAAAATACAGTAGTGAATGGGATTCTCCAGAACTCAGAAAACTCCATGAAAGGGACACAGTCAGACTTTTTAGAAGTTAAAGAAATACAAAACTCCTCTGCCAGAAACAGTAAGATGTCGAAGATACGACGGCAGGAAGGAATCTCTCGTTTCTACATCATCCAAGTTGTTTTCAGGAATGCTTTGGAGATTGGTTTCCTCATGGGGCAGTATTTCCTCTATGGTTTTAATGTCCCTTCTATGTATGAGTGTGACCGCTACCCGTGTATTAAAGAGGTTGAGTGCTACGTGTCCAGACCCACGGAAAAGACGGTCTTTCTTGTCTTCATGTTTGCAGTGAGCGGACTCTGTGTCATTCTGAACCTAGCAGAACTGAATCACCTGGGCTGGAGGAAGATCAAGACAGCAGTCAGGGGGGCGCAGGAGCGGCGGAAATCCATCTATGAAATCAGAAACAAGGACTCGCCGCACCGAATGGGTGTACCTAACTTTGGGAGAACTCAATCCAGTGACTCGGCTTATGTGTGAAGCCGAAATGCCCCCCACTCCCCAGCCTCTTGCCATTTCCTCATGGCTTCATTGCCAAGGTAATGTTAGATAACATTGAATAAAGTATCCCAAGGGATGACTCTTTGGCTACAATCTGATTACCTTGCCTGCTACCTTGGGAACTGCCAAATAGAACCTAAGTATATGAACTTCGTCCTGAATATCAGAATGAACACATTGCATTTCCGCCTTGTTGAGAGATAGCAACAAGTAACTGTGCTGTTTGCTCTCACCTATTTTGTTGTGCACTTTAGAACTTTCACTTGTAAATAGCTCTTTCAAACGTGTAGATATATAACTCGTACAAGGTTAAAAACATGCATGATATCTTTGTCGGAAGACTGGAGTAAACTGAATGATTTCCATGTGACTATACTGAATGACCCCAAGGCACCGGGGGCTCATGTTATTTGCACTATGTCTCTAATGGGCTTCACAGCGATGATCTATCCAGCCAGCTGGCTGCAGTGGTATCTCAGTTGGTGTTCCTCAGTGACTGGAAATGGTATGGAATACCCTGCGATTTCACTTCAAGATCACACGCAAGCTGTGTTTGGAGGTGTGCGTTTTAGTACAGGCTCGTGAGTCCTGTGCACAGATGCTGTCCTGGGAATCTGGAGTAGACAACAGTTATAGATTTCTTTAAAATTATGATTACTGTGATTACGATTATTGTTCATTTAAATGTAGTCACGTACAGTTGAAATGAAGTCCTTTTAGGCAATCTATTTTGTACCAAGCATCCCAGTCTTCATGCTGTGATTGGAATGTTACCCTATACTTGCCTGTCTATCCCCACCATCAACCTTAAATGTATGGACATCTTTGTATCTGAGTCTATTTGAAATACCATATACAGCACTTTTACATTCTCAATGAATATCAGACAGTGCACAAGTCAGAGATTTACTTATTTATATTGATGATTATTTATTCTCTATGTTCGAACTAGTTTGTAATGTGTATAGCTGAATGGAACAAAGCACATGTCAATCAGTGAATAAGCCATTTCCCTGTCATAAAATTCAATTCTGATATAACTTACAGAGAAAAAAGGGCTCTCACAGGTCCCCTGGACAATCCTTATCTATAGTCAATAGATTGGGGACGCAAACAGGGGTGGTTTCATTTGAAATAAAAAGGCTAAATTACATTTTCCCATAATTATGTAACACCATGTGTTTCATGTGCACCACCCATCTCCAGTTTCATCATCATTATTTGGTTTTTATCTCAGTACCTTGCTGAGTGCAAAGTGACTGTTTTGATTCCAATGGGAGAACAGTAACTATACTTCAAAATATGCATAATTAGATGTAAACCTTTGAATATACTGAGATCAGGAAAGGTTCTATTTAAATGTTCATTTTTAGGGAATGACTTCAGCAAAGTCATTTTGTTAATGCTTTTTTTGAGTGCCATACATTTAATGCAAGCAAATATCAAATTAGAATAAAATTGCTATGGACAAAATTGACTTATATCTACTTGTATACAGTTTTTGATGTCACCTTGCTACCATTTATTTACAGCATCTTGTTAGCTCACCTGTACTAATTGTTACACAAAAATAAAGTTTTGTAAGTGAAATGTCTGGTCTGCTTACTCAGCTCTAGCTCACTGAGAGAACAAGAAACTTAGATCCATCAACTGTAACTGAACCAATTTTAATATTCATCTTTTCTGGAAAACAGAAAATGTCAGTATTGAGAGCTAAAGTCAAAAATATTATGAATATTCAAAGATAGGACATGGAATTTGTGGAAAGTGTGATCTTAATATTTTTAAGAAATTAAAATGCTAAAAGAATCTGATGTTTAGAGTTAAAGTAACAATTGTGCCTTTGTCAAATGAGAAATGGAGAAGCGGTAGAGCTAGTCTCAATGTGGACCAAATATTTCAGCTGCAAATATACGGAAAAGCTAATGTTAAAACATGTTAAATTTATTGTACAACTTTTACTACAGTGAATAATATGAGGTTGTATGTATTGTTTTGTTTGCATATACGTGTTATCTGTTTTTGTTGAATCTTACATTACACCAAAAGGAGAAAAATAACAGTGTAATTCCTATTGGAATAAACATTCTGTTTTGAGAACAAATTTAAGTGCTGGGCTACCCACAATGTTTGAAATCATGGATGCTGTAGGAGTGTATAGCTTTAGGTGCTATAGTCACATTTCAATACCTGTGTGAAGGCAGTTTTCAGTCACCAGCAAACTAAGAAGTTGCTCCATTTTAATAGCTGTTTATAGGAAAATTAATATTACACTAAATTCTGTAAAATCATGGTTGAATTGGGAATATTCCATGTGTAATGACAAATTAATAATGAGTTCAGACAGATCAACCTAATATTCAAAAATGTCTCAATATGTTAATCAAATTTAATGTGAGGGTTTTTTGGTTGATAAGAACACATGGTAAATTAAACCAAAAAAATATGCAGAACAATTTGAAGGTCACAGAGAAGGAACTGTAAAATAGTTCTAGTTCGGGATGGTGTGTGGCTCAGAAGAGAAAATGAAGCTGGTGTTGTTTGCAGGAATTTGCTGCACTTGTCCTTCCAGGTGTTAGAGGTCATGGATTTGGTCGGTGCTATTAAAATAGCCAGATTGAATTAGTGTAATGAATTTTGTAGATGACACATATTGCTACCATTGGTGGTGAATGGAATGATTGTTTTTGGATGTGATACCAATCAAGCTGGCTGCTTTGTCTAGTATGGTTCCAAATTTCGGAGTTTTGGAGCTACACTCATCCTGACAAGTAGAGAATATTCCGGAACACTCCTGACTCTGCTTTGTTGATGAGAAACATGGACTGGGGAGACAAAATATGAGTTAGCTGCCACAAAATTCCTAGCTTTTGACCTGTTATCATAGTCATAGTTCATTTTCCGGTCAATGGTAACCCTGACAATGTAGACATTGGGGGATTTGGGGATGGTAATGGGGTGGTAAAGGATGATCTGATTCTCTCTTGTTAGAGACATTCTTGAGTGGTGTGAATGTTACTCACCACTTGTCAACTAAAGCCTGGATATTGTCCAGGTCATGCTATTTAGACATGGGCTGCATCAGTATCCGAGGAGTTGTGAATGGTGCTGAACATTGTGCAGCCATCAGCAGATACCTTCATTTCTGACCTAATGATGGAGGGAGGGTCATTGGTGGAGATGATTGAGCCTAGTACACTACCTGGTACACTACCTAGAAACTGGTAACTCCAACAACCATAGACATCTTCCCACGTGCTAGAAATGATTGCAACCAGCAGAGAGATTATCTCCAATTCCCATGAACTTGTTTGGTTCAGCCTTCTTATGCAATATTTGGTCAAATGCTGCCTTGATGGAGATTATTTCTGGAGTTCAGCTCTTTTGTCTATGTAGGGACCAATGTCATGAAGTCAAGCACTGACTGGCCCTGATGGCACTCAAACTGAGTGACAGTGGGCAGTTTATTACTAAGCCAATGTTGCTCGATAGCAATGTTGTCGTCACTTTCCATCACTTTACTGATGATAATGAGAAGACTGATTGGACAGTAATTGGCTGAGTTGGATTTTTTCTGCTTTATGTGAGCAGGATGAATCTAGGCAATTTTCTGCATTGTTGGGTAGATGCCAATATTGTAGTTGTATTGGAACAGCTTAGATAGGGACATAATTAGCTCTGCAGCACAAACCACCAGTACTCAAAAATACTGAAAGAATGTTATCAGAAGCTAATGTCTTTGCAGAATCTAATGCCTTCAGTCATTTCTTTAAATCACATGAAATGGATAAAACGGGCTGAAAACTGGTATCTGTAAATGCTGAGTTCCTTGAGAGGAGGCCAAAAATCACAGAATCATAAGGATAGAAACAGGCCCTTCGGCCCAACAAGTCCACACCAACCCTCAGAGCATCCCATCCCCCTCTCACCCACCTAATCTACACATCCCTGAACACTACGGGCAATTTAACGGATCACCACTTGGAACATCTGGCTAAAGTTGGATGCAAATACATCAACCTTGTCTTTTGCACTGCTGTGTTGGGCTTTTTTGTGATTTAGACAGCAATATTTGTGGAACCTTCCCCTTCTGTTAGTTGTTTAATTCTCCGCCACTATTGAGAGTTTAGATCTGGTCTGTTGGTAGTGCAATCACTTAATCCTGTCAACCTCAGGCTGCTTCCACTGTGTGGCAATCAAGTCATCTTGTGTTGTAGTTCCATCTCATTTTCAGGTATTCCTGGTGTCATTCCTATCATATCCTGTTGCACTCTTCAGTGCACAGCACTGATCTCCTGGCTTGATGGTATGGTAAATTGGGAGATATGCCAGGCCATAAGGTTACAGATTGTATTTGAATACTGTCCTGCTGCTGCTTCATGAATGCCCACTCTTGCGTTGTTAGATCTGTTCAAGGCCTGACCAGTTTAGCCTTCATCATTGGCAGTCTGTCAGAATCAAATGACTCTGGCAGAAAAAATGAGTCTTCTGATGACTCAACAGCCCCATTTTCAATCCTCAGATATTTCCATTGTACAGGCATGCTGTGTGGTGAAATAGGGGCCTAGGCTGGCTTCATTCTCTTTCCTCTTCACCCACCATTCCAATTTGCAATCAAGTTACTGAACCTCAAAGTGAGTTGCACTTGGATGCAACTTCGAGTTCCTGCCTTGAGGTCCCCCCTTCCTAAACTCTCCCCTCATCTCAGGCATGATGACTCTCTGGTTGAATCACCACCAGATGTCTCTCTCTCTCTCTCTCTCTCTCTCTCTCTCTCACTCTGTCTCTAAGAAAGCAGCTCCATGGTCCTCTGCAAATATGGCAATTTTACTCTAATTTATCAGGAGGCATTGTACTGAATGGCTTGCTGCTTTCTCCTCTCAGTGCTGTCAATACCTCTGTGTTTTAGGGTGACCTTGAGCATAGCCTTATTTTTTTTTCTTTAGGTGACTTTTATAAATGTAAGCCTAGTTCTGCCATGACCACGAACACAGAACAAATTTCATTATTTCTTGACTCAGTCATAATACAGTTGGCAAATAGATGGCTTCTATAAGTTGTACTAACATAATATTTGGTACAATGAGAGACAGTAAGAAACAGATAAGAGACAAGGTAATAAATGCACTAACACAATGTATAGATTAGGCCATTCTGAGGAAGGGTCACTGGACCTGAAACATTAACTCTGATTTTTTTCTTCACAGATGCTGCCAGACCTGCTGAGCTTTTCCAGTAACTTCTGTTTTTGTTATAGATTAGGTTAGGTTCTGAAAGGACCATTAAGTAAAACAGTGCTGATGCTAATAACATAAAGCAAAAGCAGAAAATGCCAGAAGTGTCTGGTGGGTCAAGCGGCATCTGCAAAGAAAGGAAAACAAGTTCATTGTTCAGATTTTAAGACTCATTGGAAATGGGAAAAAATTGTAGTTGAATTGCTTGTAAGGATGAACAGAGCAGCAGAAAACCAAGGAAGAGGCGTAACAACCGCGGCACAAATAAAATATAAGGTCAGAAATCACAAGACACTATATGATAGTCCAAAAGATTTATTTGAAATCGTAAGGTTTTGGAGCACTGCTCCTTTGTCAGGTGGAGTGAAGAGAAGCACACAAGCACATAATTTATAGGCAGAGAGATCAAAAGATTGTATAAATTATGTGAATGGAGTGCTGATAGGCTGAATAATAAGTTTCTGCAGTTGATCAAAAGTGTCAGATGGTGTGAGTAAAGCATCAACAGCTGAATAGCAAGTGAAGGCAGAGAGATGATTATTAGAAATTAGATATAAGTTGTGCTGGAAATAAACTAAATGGCTGGAATAATATATTAGGTATAAGAGTAGCATGCTGAGGGTCTAACCAAAGTAACAAGTGATGCAAATCTGCACAAACTAATTAAGGTACAGAGTTCATAACAAGTTGTCAAGGTGATGTTGTCAAACAGGACAGCACGGAAGATTTTACAAAGATAGAACAATTTGGTCATATGTTGTGTGACATGAACCCAAGATCATTGTTAAGATCACTGTCTCCATGGGTACAGAAATTGGTTATCAATTTCTGCTCGAGAATTCTGTGTTGCCATGTATCTCAAAGGTCACCTCGGAGGATGCTAATCCTGAAGATTGAAAGCTGAATGACCTTGTTCAGTGAAGTGTTCCCCCACTGGGAGGGTACATCCCTGTCTGGCGATTCTTGTGCAGTTTCCATTCATCCATTGTCTCAGCGAGTGTATGGTGTTGTCAATATACCAAGGCCCGGGGAATCCTTGCCTGCAGCATATGAAGTAGGCAACATTAGCCGAGTCACATGGGTTTCTGCCATGTACATACTGGGCCGTATTCCCATATGTGATGGTAGTATCCGCGTCAATGATCTGGCATGTTTTGCAGTGGTTGCTGTGGCAGGGTTGTGTGGTTGCTGTTATCTTGAAGGCTGGGTGGTTTGCTTTGAACCATGGACTAAGGTTTGGCGATTGTTTGAAGGTGAGAAGTGGAGGCGTAAGGAAAATCAGGAAACAGGGGAGGGTCAGAGATGGACTGTATGTTGAGACAAAGGTTTGAAGCCAAAATAAGTCTTGGCTCCATGACAGGAACCTGAGCTGATGCATAGTTATCTCTGTTTTGCAGATTAAAGGTGAAAATGGGCAGAAAAGTGAAAGGTACTTCCACTTGGGGGTGGTTTGGCTTCTGTCACAGGATTACATTCTTTTAAGCTCAAGGGAGTTCACCCAAAAATGTTGAGATTTCTGTCGGATCTAGATATTGTAATTAAAATTTGAAGAGAGCACCAAAACGCACTGTCTAAAGAGAAAGTGGACTGAAAATGAACTCAGGCATGATCCAGTTAGTCTGATGGACTAAATTTGAATGATCTGTGGGGTGCATCAGAGGTGGGACTTTTCCAAGTTCCCGCCCTCTTTCAGCTTCCGTTTTCGGCCATTTGACTTCTACATAACTCTAGGTAGATATTTTAAATCTGAAATAAAAACTGAAAGTGTCGGAGAAACTCAGCAGACATCCAAAATCTGTACCGAGGGAAACAGAGTTAACGTTAAGAGTTAATTACCGGATATAAATCTTCTACAGAACTGGGAACAAATGCTAATATTTCGGATTTCCAGCACGCAGTTTTTGGCTTTTATTCTCTTTTTTTTTGCTAATCAATCTGTTTTGATACACCTCCGGAGCAGATGGGACTTGAACCCAAGCCTTTTGGCACGGTGTAGGGACAAGATGAGTATGGGGCAGGCCGGTTGTTCTTTTCATGCGTGTCAAGTTGCAATGAATGAGTCCATCCAAGGACGATGTCACGTTTTTGTTTTCCGAGGTGTACGCCCTCCCTCCTCAATACCCTGCAGACCTGCTGTTTAAACTTCACATCCTCAGGTTGAAACAAGAGTTTTTGGCCAGGCTGACGTTTTCAGTCAGAGATAATGGGAACTGCAGATGCTGGAGAATCCAAGATAACAAAGTGTGAAGCTGGGTGAACACAGCAGGCCAAGCAGCATCTCAGGAGCACAAAAGCTGACGTTTCGGGCATAGACCCTTCATCAGATTTTCAGTCACCTGGTTACAGGTGAAACACCACCCTCCCCCAGCCACTTACTGCTTACAGTGTCGCTGCCAGAATTTGGAGCTGGTGAGTAGGAACGGCCCGATGGTATTGGCCACCGTGGGGCTTAGCCCCCGGTACCGTCCCCAATCCACCGCAATCTCCATCTCCACTTGCCAACCTCTTCCTAAACCGCCAGGCGGTTAGCTCTTCTCCAAAGTATTCCTTGAAATTAAGTCTTTGCGAAAAAGAAAATGTTGTTTTCGGTGCCCGCGGTTTGCGAGTCTTTTATGGTTGGTTTCTCATACTATTATATTGGGGACTTAAGGGAGATCCGAGTGGATGTTTGAGGGAGTGGGTCAGACTGAGTCGCGGCTTGCTGTCTTTGTACGTTTTTGTTAATATTTACTCGTTCTAAACCTATTTGATTGCAGTCAACTAAACGAGTCTCATTTTCACCAACGCGTGTTGTACAATTCGAAGTCTGAAAGAATTGACATAAAACTAAATGTTTCTTTTTGCCTCAGTAGATTGAAGATATAATTCAAAAGGTGGAGTAAACGTTGAAGCACTCAGTCGGGCAGCGTCAGTAGAAAGAGAGAGAGTTAATGTTTCAGGATGATGAGCTTTCAGCAGGACCCTCGCTAAGGATAGCGATTTGCAATGTAAAGTAGTAACTGAGAAGTGTGACATTTGTGTCATCAGGGGACTAGCATGTTTTGTACGCTTTGTTAGCTTAAATGAATATATTTTACCCATTGCAGCATTTCTAGCTGTCAGAGTTCACATTTCATACACCATCCTAATATCAAATTTCTAGCTATATTCACAAGGATAACAGAAGTGGGTAGAACAAATATAATTGGAGAGAAATCTATCTTTCTGTTATTGTGAGTTTTGTTATGATCAAGCCTTCATGTGTTTATTAATTCTGTAATATTGATATTTAATTGTGACTTAGATTTCATGGTTGTTGACTTTTTGTATATTAATGATCAGAATTTGGATATTAAGGTATACTTTGAAAGAGTAATATGGCACACATGGAGGAAGTTATAAACAGATTTTAGGAGGGGAAATGGGCAGACATATGGCACATGAAACTTAGTGCAGAGAAGTGTGAAGGATACATTCTTGTAGGAAGATTGAGAAGTGATGTAAACTAAACAGTATAATTATTAATGGGCTGTAGGCACCTAGGGATAAAAGTGTACAGATGTTTGGAGTTTGCTGCAAAGACTTGCTAAAATAACACTTGGGATATTAGGCTTTATTGTTGAAGATCTAGGATGGAATTTAATCCCCTTCCCCAGGGTGTGTGGGATGGTGATGGTGGTGGTGGTGTGGGAAGGGGGTAAATATTTAATTGGTTGGCAGCATGGCGTATGGGGACTGGCCCTGCATTTCATCCCTGCCCACATTACATCTGTCCTGCCACCAGTTGGGGTCCTTAGGACAAGCCATGGCCACTAAAGGGACACCCCCTTGTTGCCTTTGGTATTCACTCAGCGTTGGAGGGGCTGTTGTGGTAGGGTCCCTGCCTTTGAGCTGGAAGGTCCATGTCATTGTCCCACCTACCTCAGCCTTTTGTATAACATGTTTGAGTAGGCTGATTAAACATTCCCGTGTGAGAAGCTCAAAAATGTAAAAAGTGACTTTGTATAACTTGTGGACTCCAGGGCATCCCTTGTTTGATGTATATGATGGAGGGAACCAGCATCAATGGGGGCGGTGGGGTGCATTTTCAGGATGGCAGCCTTCAGCTAGTGATATGTCACAGGGATCAGCACCGCAGCCACAAATGGTTTATAATATATATTAATGATTTGGATGAGAGAAATAATGTATCGTGCACAAACTTGGCAATGATACAAATGTAGATGGGAGGGCAAGCGGTGAAGATGACAGACTTTGCAGAGAGATGTAGACAGATTAAGTGAGCAGGCAAAATCTTGACAGATGGAATACAAAGTGAGGTTTGGCAGGAAAGATAGAGGAGCTGAATCATACTTGCGTGGAAAAAAAGACTGCAGAAAGCCTCATAAGAGAGGGATTTGGGAGCGTTCATGCAGGAATCTCAAAAAAAGCTTCCAACTTCGGCGAGTTACAAGGAAAGCAAACAGAATGGTGCCCTTTATTTCAAGAAGAATAGCGTATAAAATGAGGAAGGTTTTCATAAAACTAGAAAATAGACTAGTTAGATCTCAGCTGTGAATAGTTTTGGGCTGCTTATCCAGGGAAAGATGCACTGGCATTCAAGCACTCCAGAGAAGGTTAACTAGGCTGATACCAGCCGCAGAAAGATTGTCTTATGAGGGGAATTTAAGTAAATTTGACCTGTACTCATTAGAATTTAGAGGAATGAAAGGTGACCTTGTTGAAAAATAGGTTCTTAAGGGATTTCACAGAGTAGACACGGAAAGGTTGTTTCCCTTTGTGGGAGAGTATAGAACCAGGGGGCATAACCTCAGACTAAGGTGTCACATGTTTAAGATGGAGATAAGGAGGAATTTCCTCTTCGAGGGTTGTGAATCTGCAGACTGCTTACCTGTAGAAGACTGTTGAGGCCAGGTTGTTAGTATATTCAAGGCTGAGAGATGGATTTTTAAATCAAGGGTTGCTGCTGAATCCCATCCTCTGGCATCACTTACATGCGATCTCAGTCCCTTGGTAATACAGGGTCTCTGGTGTGTGCGTTACCCAGCAGCAGCCACTGCGAGATGTAAAAACCAGTTCAACTAGAACAGCTGAGTCCAAAGGGAAGTTAGGATCTGTTTGACAGTAATCACCATCGGTTGTCTCCAGAATTAGAACAGAAACATAGAAAATAGGAATAGGCCATTCAGCCCTCCAAGCCTGCTCTGCCATTCAATATCGTCATGGCTGATCATCACTTTGCACTCTGTTCCTGCTTTCTCTTGGTATCTTTTGACCTTTTTAGCACCAAGAATTAGATCTAACTCCTTCTTGAAAGCATTCAATGATTTCGCCTCAATTCCTTTCTGTGACAGAGAATTCCCTAGCCCTAGGCTCACCACACTCTGGGTGAAAATGTTTTTCCTCATCTCTGTTCTAAATGGCCTGTACTGTATTCTTAAACTCATTGGTGAATTTCTGTAGTTCATCATGTAGAAACTACACTCTGTTGTTACTGAGTGCCAGTGGTGGAAGGATGGATGTTTGTGAATCTGGTGCCAAGCGAGCGGATAAAATAACTGTATTTTAGAGTGAAAGGATCAGATGGGGTGGAACTTTTAAGGAGCATCCAGGAGAGTTGTTCGTGCCAGTGCATAGTCTAGTTAGAGCGGTGCGTTGTTAGATGTAATCTTAAGAAGTGGAGCTGGTTTAGTGGTCAAAGTTTCATTGGCCAAGTGTTTTGCTGTTAGTGACCATAACTCTAGTTTCAAAGTCCTTACGAAAAGGGATAAGGATAATGCATAAGTCTGAACTGGGGAAGGCCAATTTCAAAATCATTAGGCAGGATTTGGCAAATATCACTTATGTAGTTAGCAGCTATATGCTGGTTTGTCAACATTTGGCAAGTGGGAATCTTTTGAAAGTAATATAATGAGAATTCGTGGCCAGTGTGTTCTTGAAAGGATGAAGGGCAAGGGCAGCATGTCCAGGGAACCCTGGATATCAAGGGATATTGGGAATGTTTTAAACAAAAAGAAAGAACCATATCAGAAACAAAATCAGAAGTTGCTGGCAAAGCTCAGCAGGTCTGGCAGCATCTGTGAAGAAAAAAAATCAGAGTTAATTTTCATGTCTGGTGACCCTTCTTCAGAACAGCTGAGGAAGGGTCACCGGACCCTTTCTTCACAGATGCTGCCAGACCTGCTGAGCTTTTCCAGTTACTTCTCTTTTTGTTCCTGATTTATAGCATCTGCAGTTCTTTCGGTTTTTAGAAAGAGACATATGTCGGGTACAGTGCATTAAAAACATGGGGGGTGCCCTTTCAAAGTCTAGGGAGTGTAGGGCGTTGCAAAAAATCATTACGGCAAAGAGGGCAAATGAAATATCTTTGGCAGATAGGATAGTGGAAAACCCCAAGGCACTTTTATTTAATATTAAGACTAAGAGGATTACCAGGAAAAGAGAAGGATCTATTAGACACCAAAGGGACAATCTATGCATGGAACAAGAGGATGTGGGTGAAGCGAATGAATATTTCTCATTTGTATTCACAGAGGCAAAAGATACTGTAGCTGGTGATTTCAGTCAGGGTGGTGAGGTTCTAGAGGTTAGTAAGGAGGAAGTATTGGTTACTTTAGTGGGCATAAAGGCACTTCAATCCCCAGGCCCTGATGAGATGTGTCTCAGGCTACTATGGCATGCAAGGGAGGATATTGCTGGGGTCCTGGCATAGATAGTTAATACTTTGTTGCGCACAGATGAGGTGCAGATGAGTGAAGTATAGCTAATGTGTTTCCTTCCTTCATTAAAGTACAGCAGGGATCACCCAGAAAATGACAGATCAGTTAGTCTGATGTAGGGAAATTATTTGAAAAAATTCCGAGGACAGGATGAACCAACACTTGCAAAAGCAGGGTTAGATCAAGAATAGTCGGCATGGCTTTGTTAGGGAAATCCTTTCTAACTGATTTTAATTGATTTCTTTTGAGAAGAGGTAATTAAATATGTTGGAGCTGGATAAACACAGCAGGCCAAGCAGCATCATAGGAGCACAAAAGCTGACATTTCGGGCCGAGACCCTTCTTCAGAAAAGGGAGATGGGGAGCGGATTCTGAAATAAATAGGGAGAGAGGGGGAGGCGGACTGAAGATGGATAGAGGAGAACATAGGTGGAGAAGAGAGTACAGAAGGAGAGGTAGGGAGGGGGATCTCTCTCCCACTGCAACTCTCCTGTATCCCCTCCCTACCTCCCCACCTATACTCTCCTCTCCACCTATCATCTCCTCTATCCATCTTCGGTCCGTCTCCCCCTCTCTCCCTATTTATTTCAGAATCCTCTCCCCATCGCCCTTTTCTGATGAAGGGCCTAGGTCGGAAACGTCAGCTTTTGTGCTCCTGAGATGCTGCTTGGCCTGCTGTGTTCATCCAGCCCCACACTTTGTTATCTCAGATTCTCCAGCATCTGCAGTTCCCATTATCTCTGATTGATGAGAGTAGTGGAGTTTACATGGCTTACATGGACTTTAGCAAGGCCTTTAACAAGGTGCCATGTGGAAGAATGGTCCAGAAGGTAACAGTTCATGGGATCTAAGGCAAGTTGAAAAACTGAATCCACAGTTTGCTTGCAAACAAGGGGCAATGGTGAAGCATTGCTTTTGTAATTGGAAGCTTGCGACCGTTGGAGCACCACAGGGATCAGTGCTAGGACCGTTGCTGTTTGTTAAGTACTTCAATAACTTTGACGTAAGTGTAGAAGGCATAATTAATAAGTTTGCGGATGACTCAAAAAATTGTGGTTTGGTTGATGGTAAGAAGGAGTGTCTCAGTCTACAATCTGATATTGATCGGCTGATAAATTGTGCAGAGCAATGGCAGATGGAATTTAATCCTGATAAAGACAAGGTGATTCATTTTGGGAGACCTAATAAATGCACACAATGAACGGTAGATTGCTAGGGAACACTGAGGAACAAAGCGACCTTGATGCACAAGATCCCTGAAGGTGGGCAGCACAGGTAGAAGGGTTGGTGAAGAAGGTATACAGGATGCTTGCTTTCGTTAGCTGGGGTGTAGAATATAGGAACAAGGAAGTCTTGTTACAACTTCACAAAACAATGGTTAGACCACAGGTGGAATACTGTGTGCAGTTCTGGTGGCCACAATATTTGAAGGATGAGATTGCACTGGAGGGGATGCAGAGGAGATTCACCAGTCTGTTGTCTGGGATCGAAAGTCTCAGTTATGAGGAGAGACTGGATAAGCTGGATAAGTTTTCCTTGGAGCAGAGGAGGCTGAGGGTGAATCTGATTGAGGTATCCAAAATTATGAGAGGAATAGACAGAAGATCATGAGAACCTTTCCGCATGGCAGACACGCCTAACAACAGAGGGTGCTGTTTTACGGTGAAGGGTAAGTGGTTGAGAGCAGACCTGAGGAAAGAAAATGTTCACCCAGAGAGTGGTAGAAATATGAAATATGTTGCCTGAGAAGGTGGTGGAGGCAGGTTTTCTTGCAATGTTTAAGAAGTGTCTGGATGAGCACAGAAAATGCCAGGGCAAAGTAGGTGGTGTTCCAAGCATGGGATTAGTGTAGTTGGTGTTTGTTGGTCAGCATAGACATAGTAGGCTGAAGTGCATGTTTCTAAGCTGTGTGATTCTATGGAAGTGTTGAGCAGATAAAATAATGTTATTGAGAAAACAGACTGAAGTCAATGATCCAAAAAACGAAGCTGGTATATTTTGTACAAAAGATCTGAATGAACAGTCCTGCTAATATACATTTCTATGAACAAACATTGTGCCATGCAACCCAATTCTGACCTGAAATGTGTTAACTCAGCAACATAGCAGCAACTTAACTCATTGGAATTCTCCTACAGGCTGCATCCATTTGTAAACAGAGCAGGGGCCTTTCAAACAGCCTGACCAACTTCCACTGGGAATAAGTGAGAAAGTAGCAAATAAATAAGAAATGTACTTTAACCCTTCTGCTGCATGATGTGGATTGGTTGCCCAGCTACCTGTTGGACATAACATTTTAAATGACAAGTCCCATTTATTGAGGAGGAAATACATTTTCCTGCACTGTCTGATATTAAAGTGCTGCCTAACCCATCAACAAGCATTAATCATCAGGATGCAAGCTCTTGTAGAAGTGTTTGACTGCTCCACCATTATTTTAATGCTAATGCATTATACAAATAAAGGTCAAACATCAAAATGTTTGTCTAGATGCCCACTTGATCTTCCTAATTGCTCTAAATGTTTTCTGTAACTCCAAAAGTTACTGCTTTCTTTACCCATCAAAGCAAACTTCATAGTAAAATCCATTCCTGTACATAATGGTAATCCCCAGTTGTATGGCATCAATTCTTCTGTATTTACATTTAGCAGTTATAGCTGTCATTTTCCCCACTGTTTAGCAGTCAACCACATCTATCTCACACACTTCCATTGTTGCACTTCTTTTTATACTTGAAAGATGATCACCTACACCACTGCCATCTCTAATATCAGATTTGCATCTAATTACAGACACATATTCAAACCCCCATCTCATATTTCCACCACTTGTTAGTTCCTAATTCTTTGAATTCGGTTCATCGCATTGTATTAATCTGGGAGTTTATTCATTTATTAATTCTATTTTTTTCCCTTCAGTCATATTCCTTATGACTGTGAAAAGCTATTCAGCTTTTCCATCATTGCATTGACCTTTTTATTTTTGTTGTCTGATAACTTAAATAATTGACAAACGTTTTCTGCACTATTGCATTAGTATATTAATAGACCAGTTTCAGCGATGAAGGAACAGAATACATAATTCATTAGGCTGACAGCAACCAGGAAGAACCCTCTCTGATGAAGGGTCTGGGCCCGAAACGTCAGCTTTTGTGCTCCTGAGATGCTGCTTGGCCTGCTGTGTTCATCCAGCTTCACACTTTGTTATCTTGGATTCTCCAGCATCTGCAGTTCCCATTATCACAGCAACCAGGAAGAATTTCGCAGCTTTTCTGTGACCTCCTATAGCAGAAAATCTTCAACAAATCAGATTGGTTTGATCAGAAGTGAACAAAGTCTAAACCAGAAATTACAGTATCTAAATCAGGTACAGATGTGGAAAGAAATGTAAAGGAAAAGTTAAAAACATCAAATTCCTCTGAAAGAGTGGCAGATCCTGCATTCCCTGGCCAGCGGGGAAGAGAATTCCAAATACTAATGACCCTTTGGGAGAAAAGACTTCTTCTGTTAGTGCAACTTTTAAAATTTGATGAGAATTAATAATGTCACTGTAATTATTAATGCTAAAAATGGTTTGCATTCTCTTTAGTTGTCCTTTAATTTTACTTTGCCTTCTGATTTTTATTGGCATAGTATTTTACAAGCTTGGAAATATTAATTTTGATTTGAGGAACTTTTTGCATTATCTGAAATCTGTAAATCTGAAAACTGGGCCTTATAAAATTGCTGTTTGAAATTTTGCTGTATACAAACTGCAATGTTTTCCACAGTGCAGTATTTAATACAGTTCAATAGTATGTGAGGCTGTGAGATCACTTGAAACACCCTAAGTTCTTAAAGCTTGCAAATCTTTCCTTCCTATTCTTTTCAACTAAATAGTTGGATTCTGTTTTGTTGTCAAACAACTGTATGTGATGAGTAATTCATGTTTTTAATTTTAGATAACAAGGTGTAGATCTTAATGAACACAACAGGCCAAGCAGCATCAGAGGAGCAGGAAAGCTGACATTTCGGGCCAAGACCCTTCTTCAGAAATGGGGGAGGGGAAGGGGATACTGAAATAAATAGGGAGAGAGGGGGAGGTGGATAGAAGATGGATAAAGGAGAAGGTCGGTGGAGAGGAGACAGACAGGTCAAAGAGGCGGGGATGGAGCCAGTAAAAGTGAGTGTAGGTGGGGAGTTAGGGAGGAGATAGGTCAGTCCAGGGAGGATGGACAGGTCAAGGGCTTGGGATGAGATTGGTAGGTATGAGATGGGGGTGGGGCTTCAGGTGGGAGGAGGGGATAGGTGGGAGGAAGGACAGGTTAGGGAGGCGGGGACAAGCTGGGCTGGTTTTGGGATGCAGTTGGGGGAGGGGAGATTTTGAAGCTTGTGAAGTCCACATTGACACCATTGGGCTGCAGGGTTCCCAAGCGGAATATGAGTTGTTGTTCCTGCAACCTTCAGGTGGCATCATTGTGGCCCTGCAGGAGGCCCAGGATGGACATGTCATCTAAGGAATGGGAGGGGGAGTTGAAATGGTTCATGACTGGGGGGTGCAGTTGTTTAGTGCGAACCGAGCGTAGGTGTTCTGCAAAGCAGTTCCCAAGCCTCTACTTGCTTTCCCCGATGTAGAGGAGGCCACAACGGGTACAGCAGATACAATATACCACATTAGCAGATGTGCAGGTGAACATCTGCTTGATGTGGAAAGTCCTTTTGGGGCCTGGGATGGGAATGAGGTGAGAGGTGTAGGGGCAGGTGTAGCACTTCCTGTGGTTGTAGGGAAAAGTGCTAGGTGTGGTGGAGCTGGAGAAGAGTGTGGAGCTGACAAGGGAGTCACAGAAAGAGTGGTCCCTCCGGAAAGCAGATAAGGATGCGGAAGGATAATTGTCTTTGGCGGTGGGGTGGGATTGCAGATGGCGGAAGTGTCGGAGGATGATGCGTTGGATCTGGAGAGTGGCAGTGTGCTTTGTGAGGACGAAAGGGATTCCCTGCCCCTAAACCTCCCCACCCCCGTCACCCCAGTCAGCTTCACTGCTCCTCTGATGCTGTTTGGCCTGCTGTATTCATCCAGCTCTACACCTTGTTATCTTGGATTCTCCAGCATCTGCAGTTCCTACTATTACTGTTTTTAATTTTGTTTTATTTGGAATTATCCTGGAAAAGTTTCATTTGTTCCTTATCTTTGTGTTGCCTTGAAAAGGTAGTAATCATCTTATTTCTTGAATTATTGCAGTCCTTACATGGATGGTGCTGCAAGGTTGATAGTTGGTAGGAAATTCCTAAAAGTTGGCCAGTCATGATGAAGAAATAACAATCTGTGTGTATGCTGGAAGGCAGAGTGGTTTGGGGAGCTGGGAGATGGTGATGTTGACAACATTGCTACTATTGTCCAGCTGAGGAAAACCTTAGGAAATCTTCTAAAGCCTAGGACTTTTCTTCCTTCACTCCTGCTAAACATGAATGTGGTTGATTGAGTGAACAGTCCATCTGCTGGTTTTTAGAATTTGTCATTTTTTTCATGCAACCAAATTGCCATTTATACAGGAATTTTAAAAAAAGACACTTAAATATTTTTCTAAAAGCTTCATTTCTTATCATAGGCCTTTATTCTGGGATTTTTTTCAGATACATTATACTTTTATTTATGTTAACTTTGAGGTTTGTTTAGGCTCTGTTCTCTTTCTGGAATTGCACCTCAGCAATTGGAAAAGTCTAACTTTGTTTGTGAAACTAAGTTTGCAGTAGCCCCTACTGACACACTGGAACAGTATGTTAAGTGACACTGACCATTCCAACCTTTCCCCAGGCAGGTGGGGCTGTGGGTGAGGCAGTGAAGATAAAGAGTGAGGCAGTGAGATGGTTGATGAGGGGGACTGTATGGTAGCAAGCTAAGCAATCACCTTATAAATATATTAACTACCTTGAAAACATGCATCATGTATCATTGATAGTAGGAACTAAGATAACAAGGTGTAGAGCTGGGTGTAGAGCTTTTCTGAAGAAGGGTCCAGACTCGAAACATCAGCTTTCCTGCTCCTCTGATGCTGCTTGACCTGCTGTGTTCATCCAGCTCTACACTTTATTATCTCAACCTGTATCACTCTTGTCTCTGAATGGGAAGGGAGTGGAACTTGAGCACAAACCTAGCTTTGCGCAGTTAGAATTAATGGGGACTGATACCCTGTGGAAGTGCTGAAGTGTGTCCCTGAAGTTGTGGTGGCTGTACTTTAGCCTTTCTCCTCTTTCCCAACTGCAGGTCCTGCTCTTCCACTGTCCAACTTTCAAATGTCAGGTTATCAGTAACATTTTTTCATTGACTTTCCTACCAATATAACTGCGGTCGGACCGAGTCGAACTCCACAACTGTATGTTTAACAAATTTTGATTGACAGGAAAACTTCAAAACTTTAAAAAGAATTCATCTTTGGGAGTTATCCATGAGCCACCTGAACATCTTGCTCCATACACTTGAGAATAATGTGTGCTGAAAAGCTTGATGTTGTGCTTGTTAAGTTTATTTTAAATAATACACAAGAACACAGATAATCTGTTAATTGGTTTTGCTGGGATTTAACTGATTCTTGGGCTTCTAGTTTGTAACGTGCTATATTGCAATGTGAGGTAAAATTAAAAATCGGTCCTTCTAAACTTACAGCTGAAGATTATTTTCATTATTGTGACTTTGGAAATGCAGGTAGTATTAGTTTGACTGGATTAGTCTGAAGGTGTCAGCCTAAAAGTATTAACCAATTGTTTACATGCTTTTAATCAATTTTTAAGTTGTACATAATGCTTTGGGTTTCCTTCTTACAATTATTTATTAAAGCAAAGCAAGTATTTTTAAAAGTTTATACTATTGACAATTAATTACATGTTCCATAGGAGCTGTTCAGAAGATATTAAGGTGTTAAACTGAAATGCTTTCTAAAAATGGATAAAGCATTGGTGGATGGAATGTCAACATTTCGTTCAAACTCTGTAGTAAGTCCCTTTCTATTTCACACTGCTCTGCTACTAACGTCTCCTTCAGAGCTTGTTGATGAATCTGCTTGGGTCAAATTTATGCTTCTTCATGCAACCAAGTTGTCTTAAGACTATTTAATGTTTTAGAATGTTTTGATCATTTCCAAGGATTATGAAGTACCATTTATGGTGCATTTGATAATCATGTTTCTTTGTGAGGTAATTAAGCCTGATCCTGTCTAATGAGTGTTGCAATTCAAACAGAGGAAATTATTTATTGGAAAAAGTGATGGCTTTCAATACATTACTGGTAACACTATAACTTGAATTTAAAGTAGGGTTGTCTTTCTAGTAATGCAATCTGTTGACTGTGCTTCATTAAAAATTGAAATATCATGATTGGTTAATTTTATTAGTTGCTATTTTGAGATGACAATATTCCCATAAATAAGAAGCATGATTATTTTTGTGAGCACAGAATATATTCTATTTTTTCAATAGAATTCACACTGATGCAGTTAGAAAAACATTGAATTTTTTTTATTGCATTGACTTAATTTTCAAGAATGACGTCTTAAACAAGCGGTGGTCATTGAATGACACCAAACAGTCACTACTGCAACATGTTTGGAAGAATTTCAGTCAATTTCAATTTTTGGAAGAAAATAAGTCAGGTATGCTCTGAATACTTTTAAAGGATAGCTTACAATGTGGAAAGAGTTGTCTTTTGAATTATGATACTAGTCATCAAAACCTTAAAAAGACTGAGAAATGTAACTTATAAAAAATATTAAACTTCTAGTACACATTAGCATTTTGACTGAAATTGAAGGTGAATAAAATGATGTAATGAGTGAATCAGATCTTCCTTTGTGAGGATTATTATGTAAAGCAAGTGAGGTATTTCACTTGAATTCTTTTGTTGAACATGGCACAGAGAAGAGGTGAATGGATTGGGGAAGGGGCTCTCAGATGTAGCTGTCTGGTCATTGCCTTATGGGAGATCTTTCTGTGCACAAATTAATTGAATTGTTTTCTTAAACTTTGAAGATACATAATGAGTGGTGAAGCACTTTGGTATATCCTAATGTCTAGAAAGGTAATAAATAAATGCCGGTTATTTATTGATTCTCTTTTTCTCATCAATTTGTGATATCCAAAAATATTCAATTGTGAATTATTGGACCTTAAGGTACTTCAGTCTCAATAGGGAATAAAAAACAAAGTGAATTGCAACAGGGCTAATTTCTGTGGTTTTTGAGTTAGAACGTAGAGTATAGAACAGTACAGCACAGTACAGGCCCTTTGGCCCATAATGTTGAGCTGAACGTTTACCCTAATCCTAAGGCCTATCTTACCTCCACCCCTACCTTATACTATCATCCATATGCCTATCTAATAGCTGCTTAAATGCCCCTAATGAGGCTCAGTCCACTACCCTCTCCGGCAATGCATTCCATGCCTCAACCACTCTCTTAACTAAAGAACCTACCTCTGACGTCTCTCCTGTATTTCCTTCCACTCACTTTAAAACTATGCCTCCTCATATTAGCTACCTCCTTCCGAGGAAAAAGTCTCTGGCTGTCCACTTTATCCATACCTCTGATCATTTTGTACACCTCTATCAAGTAGTCTTTCATCCTTCTTCCTTCTAAAATGAAAAGCCCTAGCTCTCTCAACCTTTCCTCATAAGACCTTCCCTCCATTCCAGGCAACTTCCTGGTAAATCTCCTCTGCACCTTTTCCAATATTTTCACATCTTTCCTGTAATGGGGCAGCCAGAACTGGACACAATACTCCAGATGTGGCCGAACCAGGTTTTTATACAGCTGGAGCATAACTTCACGGCTCTTAAACTCAATCCCTCTGTTAATGAAAGCCAACACACTGTTTCAGGGAACAGTGGACATGAACCCCAAGATCCCTCTCCTCCTCCACACTTCCAAGAATCTTTCCATTAATCCTGTATTCTGCTTTCAAGTGTGTCCTTCCAAAATGAATCAACTCACACTTTTCAGGGTTAAACTCCATCTGCCACTTCTCAGCCCAGCTCTGCATCCTATCAATGTCCTTTTGTAACCTAGAACAGCCCTCCGCACTATCCACAACTTGATCCACCCTTGTATCATCTGTGAACTTACTAATCCATCCTTCCATCCCTTCATCCAAATCATTTACCAAAATCACAAATGGAAGAGGACCCAGATCGGATCCAGTGAGCACCATGTTGAATATTTTCTGTCCACTACCACGCTTTTGTCTTCTAAGCGTCAGCCAAATCCGAATCCAATCTGCCACATTTCCCCCTATCTCATGCCTCCTTACTTTCTGCATGAGCCTACCATGGGGAACCTTATCAAAAGCCTTATTTAAATCCATGTATACCACATCCACTGCTCTACCTTCATCCACGTGTTTGGTCACCTCTTCAAAGAATTCAATAAGGTTTGTGAGACATGATCTACCCCTCACAAATCCATGCTGACTATGTCTTTCCAAGTGATCATAAATCCTTTCTCTTGGAGCCCTTTCCAATAATTTGCCCACCTCTGACGTAAGATGAACTGGCCTGTAATTTCCAGGGTTATCCCTATTCCCTTTTTTGAACAAGGGAATGACGTTTGCCTCTCTCCAGTCTTCCGGCACTATACCTGTGGACAGTGAGTACAAAAAGATCATTGCCAAAGGCCCCATGATCTCTTCCCTTGCTTCCCATAGAATCTTTGGATAAATCCCATCAGACCCGGGGTCTTATCTTTCTTTAAGTTCCTCAAAATTCCTAGCACATCTTCCTTACTAATACCAACCTCCTCTTGCCTACCAGGCTGTTTCACACTATCCTCCTCTGCAACTAGGTCCCTCTCAGTTGTGAATAACAAAGAAAAGTATCATTGAGGACCTTTCCGATCTTTTTAGGCTCTGTGCACAAGTTCTCTTTACAATCCTTGATCGGCCCTACCCTTTCTCTCGTAATTCTCTTATTCCTCACATATGTGTAAAAGGCCTTGAAGTTTTCCTTGATCCTATCTGCCAAGGTTTTCTCATGCCCCCATATAGCTCTCCTAAGCCCTTTCTTCAGCTCCTTCCTGGATAACATGTATCCACCTACAGCCTTTTCCGATCCTTGTTTCCTAAACCTTATGTACATAGGTCGATTTTGAGAAGCGAGGCTCCCTCACTTGACTGCATCTTCCCTATCTGCTAGGGACAAACATATTGAACATACGCGGTATGCATAACCTTAAACCATTTCCTCATTTCACCAGTGCTCTTCCCGACAGTATCTGTTCCCATTTTATTTTACCCAGTTCTTGCCTAACAGAATTGTAATTACCCTTCCTCCAATTATGAACCTTAACCTGCTGTATTTACCTATCCTTTTCCATGACTATTGTCAAAGTAATAGAGTTATGATCGCTACAGCCAAAATGGCCTCCTCCCAACAGGTCTAACATTCGGCCCGGTTCGTTGCCAAGCACCAAATCCAAAGTGGTCTCTCCTCGTGTTGGTCTATCTACGTACTGTGTCAGAAATCCTCCCTGAACACACTGGACAAAATCCACTCCACCTAAACTATTACAACTAAAAAGTTTCCAATCAATATTAGGAAAGTTGAAATCACCCATGACTACAACCCTGTGACTTCTGTGACTTCCACTATCTGCCTTTCAATCAGCTCCTCCACTTCTCTGCAACCATTATGGGGTCTGAGATTGTTTCAAAGTGTGAGAAAGAGTGTTACTCACTGGATCACCCATAAATCCACTCATTAGGAGCTGTCAGATGAACGAGGACAAGTTTCTTATCCTATCACAGTCTTTGAAACTTGTGACCTGGGCTGCCAGAAATTGTTGGCCAATTTAAAGGCTGTTAGTTTCTGGGTCATAAGGCGATTGCCTGGTTCCCAGAGGATCCAGTGCACTTGTTTAGAGGCAGAATTGTGGCAGCTTTCAAACGTCAGTTTGAGCTCCATCTGTCCCCAGACTGGGAAAACTGGAGGCACTCCCTAACTTTGCAGGTTGGTTGCCGTAGTCTTCCAGTTGGGAATCTAACCACCTTTTTTCACCTGCTGGAGAGGTAGGTGATCAGGGAGATGGTGAGCTGAGGCTCTGAGGTCATCATACACAGATTAAATAGGTGAGAAAAAACTTGACAGATGGAATATAATGTGAGGTTATGCATTTAGGCAGGAAGAATAGGAGACTTGAATATTATTTAAATGGGGAAAAGACTGCAGAGAGCTACAGCATGGAATATTTTGGAGTTTACATACAAGATGATCAGAGGATTAGATAGGGTGGACAGTGAGAGTCTTTTTCCGAGGATGATGACTTCAGCTTGTACAAGGGGGCATAGCTACAAATTGAGGGGTGATAGATTTAAGACCGATGTCAGAGGCGGGTTCTTTACTCAGAGAGTGGTAAGGGCATGGAACGCCCTGCCTGCCAATGTTGTTAACTCAGCCACATTAGGGGCATTTAAGCAGTCCTTGGGTAAGCATATGGATGATGATGGGATAGTGTAGGGGGAGGGGCTTAGATTAGTTCACAGGTCGGTGCAACATCGAGGCCAAGGGCCTGTTCTGCGCTGTATTGTTCTTTGCTCTATGTTCTATGTCTAGTCCGTGAATCACAAGAAAACTAGCAACCAAGTTCATTGGGCAATAGTGAAGGCAAAGGAAATGTTGACCTTGATTCAAACAGATTGGAATATAACTATTTAAATAGTTAGACCACAACTGGAACTTATGAACAGTTCTGATGCCTTAATCTAAGAATAGATGTACTGACTTTGAAGGCATTTCAGAGAAGGTTCAGTCGTTTGAGCCTAAGTATGGAGGGAGTTTCTTACGAAGAGGAATTGAGGTAGGTTGGCTTTGTACTCCTTAGAGTATAGGAAAATGAGAAATGATTTTATTA
This sequence comes from Stegostoma tigrinum, assembly GCF_030684315.1. Lineage (NCBI taxonomy): Eukaryota > Metazoa > Chordata > Chondrichthyes > Orectolobiformes > Stegostomatidae > Stegostoma > Stegostoma tigrinum. The sequence continues at coordinate 64,474,493 of NC_081363.1, read as the reverse complement.
AAACATACAAGTTTCTGATGATGCTCAATAGAGCAGGTGCAGAGAGGCTGTTTTCCCTTGTATAAGAGCCAAAGACTAGAGGGCATGACTTTAGGATAAGGAGTCATCTTTTTAATTCAGAAATGAGGAAGCATTTTTTTCTCTAAGGGAAATCAGTCTGTTGAATTTTTTTTTACCTCCAGAAGGCTGTGGAGCTTCTCTCGTTAAGCATATTCAAGGCTGAGGTTGACAGATTCTTAATCAGTAAGGGAATCAAAAATTATTGGGAAAAGGCAGGATAGTCAAATTGAAGATTATCAGATCAGCCATGATCTCATTAAATGATGAAATGGGATGAATAGCCTACTTTGCTCCTAAATCTTGTGGTCCTACAAAGTTACCTGCTCACCAAATAACTATAGATTAGATGAGAAAGTGAGAGTTTCTCTGTAGGGCATACATGTCTAAATATTTCTCTTCCACACATTCTCTCTCTCTGTCTCTCTCTCCAACTCAGAAAAGGGAAAATTAACCATCTGTATTAAGTAATCTGCCACATATTTTTCTTTAATGTATTTTACCTCCATTAGGTTCTAAGACTGCCAATAGCACATCTCGTCCTGATTCTATTGTGAGTCAAAGGAAGGCATTCTTTGAATCCCATCTAAAGTTGCCAAACTCAGTTATGGAAGTTACAACAAAATGTGGCAAAATCCCAGCAACACTGAAGCTCTACAATCCAGACCCAGCCATCAGTAACATTGCAGATCCTGTGAAAGAGCCATGCCAATTTTCAAAAGATGACGATAATGCGAAAATTGTAGAAACAAATGTAGCTTGTCCAAGCTGATGCCACCGTCTTTACAAACTTGATCTCATCGATCAAGTCTCTGTCTTCTAATGTGCCTGTGTTGCTTAGCATTGATATATCTTTCTTGATTGTTGCTTAGACTGGTTTAAAAGTAGAATCTGGCCCAAGAAAATTTTAGACTTCACAACTTGACTTCCTGGAGATTTAGATGAAATATAAGTTGATGGTTTTTTTATAGACCTGTAATGTGAAAAGCTGCTGGTTCTTGTCTTAAACTTAGGCACTTTAAATGTTGAACAATACTGCGCATATTCCAAATGTGGACTCGTAGAACTTCAGTAATAATTCATATATGAATTGTTGCAATGTTAAGTATTAATAATAGGTCATCATGCAATTGTTTCATAATAAGATTGGCAGATGCAAATTTGCATTTTGGTGCCTTTTAATTAGCTGAGAAAGATGATTTTTTATGATGTACTGTCCTTTAAGGAAGGAAATCTGTCACTTTTACCTGGTCTGACACAGATGACTTCAGACCCACAGAATGTGGTTGACTTTTAACTCCCCTCTGAAACAGCGAGAGCAGGATGTTCAATTGAAAGGGCAATTAGCAATGGGCAAGAAATGCTAGCACAGCGACTGATGACCATACCCCAGAAATTAATTGGAAAAGATCTGTGCCAGCTAACAATTAGAGTAAATATGAAATAAAACCGAAGTTGCTAGAAAAGCTCAGCAGGTCTTGCAGCATCTTTGGAGAGAAAATCAGAGTTAATCCAGTGACTCTTCCTCAGGACAGTAAATATGGCCTAGGCAACAAAGACCTGGATAGAAATAATGACTTTGGAACTTTTGGTTTCCAATGCCCTCACTTACTGAGGTTTTTTTCCTTCTGCTGTGCCTGGTTATATATTGCTTGATAAAGATTAGTTGCTTTGATTAATCAACAACTCCCTTATATTAGATCATACAAACTTTGGGTTAATTAGAAGATGAATGAGATGACCTTTGAACATTTACCACGTTTGTTTCTATGATGCACTTTCTGAAGTTTTGTTCTTGGATGTTCTGACTGAGACCAGGCTCATGATGTGACCCGAGGACCCCAGCAATTTGTGAATTGTGGAATTGGGAAGTAGCTGTTTATTTTTTTGGGTGATGCTGAGATCATTGGTGAAATCTTAGAAGTCTGAGTGATATGGGCTTTGATAAAGCTTTGCAGAATCTGATGGAAGGCCCAATGAAGTCAATCTTGGCAAGGGAGCATCTCATTCCATCTTTTTATGATTTTGACAAGCAGCATGGAGAGCCCATTGCTAGGAAGTGCTGAGTTGCCAATTACCGCTATTATTGCCTTTAATCACTTTGTTAATGGTCCACTCACCCGCATTAATCATCACTTTACCATCTTGCCTAACAAACTAGTTTTGAGAAATCTTCGCAAGAAAACTAGAGCCAGTAGCTGGTTGATTCAGCATGTTACTTGCTCCAAGTGAACTCCATGTTGGGTATAACCAAACAGCATCTTGGGACATGATCCACAGGGCACTGACCATACACTTCCCTTGCCCTCAGACATTTGCATCCAATATCTGCCAACCTTGTGATAACCTTGGCACTTCGCAAATACACTGGTAGGATCCACCAGAAACACAGAACTTCAAAGCAGGGAGCACCCACAATTAACAATGAAAAGCTGGTGAAGAGACCTTTTGCACATAGGGACAGACCTCCAGGATTGGTCTTTGGGCTGCTGGCTTGGTCTCATAGCCCTCAGTCACTTAGTGCCTACCTACATGTTTACAACATGTCTGACCTGTCTTACCATGCAGTCACACAGTACCACAGTCACACAACCAGGCAGCTGGCCTTGCTGGTCAACTATCCTTGGTGAAGGAGACAAATGCACTGTATGAGCACAAAGTAGGCAGCCCAGCCTCAACATCTTAAGGGACTGATCCTCACTCAAGTCCATGTCGGTACCTGTAAGTCAGGGGGACCCTGATTGATGACATTAGAGAGTCCTCCCTGGGATTGAGCAGCTGCCTAGACCCAATGGGGTTACTGTAAGAATTGCAATGGAATGAAGAGCTTTGGTGGGAGGTGGGGACAGTAGCAGAAACAATGTCAGTGTGAGGTTGCAGAGAGAAGGATGTGGCACTTATATTGGTGCTATGAAGAAGGTTGTTGACCTTTAGTTTGTAGCACTTTTGACTTTGGTCTGACCAGGTTTGTTAGCATGGTCTCCTCTGCCAGTTCCCTGGAAGAGGAGTGCACTTCACCAAAACCACCACCTTGAAAAGGATCTCTAAGCCTCTGTTAGGGAACTGTCATGCCATCTTCTGCTTCTCTGACATCTTCGAGCAAATTTCTTGACTAAACAGGGCAGCTGTGTCTAAGTCTGGGAGTATGCTGGTTTTTGAAGATGGCACGAGCACAAAGGATGCTGATCTTGTGGCAGTTATGTGCTGAGTCAAAAGTTGTTCTAGGAATGGTGCATGGTAAGATAGGGCTAGATTGGTCATGTCGGATGACTGGGAGATAGCTAGGTAGTTAATGAGGTGAGTTTGAGATCTTGGAAAGTTCGCAAGGCATTGCAGCATGAATACCTCCCAAAAAAGCTCAGGATTAGTAAAATAAAATGCAAAATTGAGCCCTGTGGCTCATCAAGGCAGTCTGAATTTAAACTCAACAGATGCCACTGTGTATGAGTATGAACTCGAAAATTGGGTGCTGCTACCTGCTGCCACAATGCGATCTCCATCTGTGTCAGCTCTAAGCTGGAAATCCCACTGCAAATCCTGAGAACAGGATCATTTCTACAGCCAGGCCAGAGATTTTACACCTCCAGAGAGACATTATTGGCAGCTCTCCTGGGGCAGGGGCATGGGGACGGGCATGGGGACAGGACAGGACATGTGGTTTCCATCCTGGAAGGAAAGTCTGCACCACACTGACCTCCACTTACCCAAGGTGTCTCAGTTGCATGCTGCAATTGGCCTTCAGCTAGAGCAGCTTGGACCACTGCCTCCTTATAGAAAGGATCCCTGCCTTCAAGCTGCCAGCCAATCTGATTGGCTGTCAGCTCAAGTAGTGCCAAACTCAGTGGGCACTTCCAGGACAGTGAGGTTGCACAGAAAGAAGATTAATGGATACCTCCTGCACCTTAAGGGTGACAGTGAGAGCAAGGAGCCCGGGAGGAGGGATGTGGTAAGGATTTTGGAGCAGTGGGGAGGTAGCTTTTGAATGCTACATAATGGACAAGAAAGGTGGTATCACCTGGGTGGGAGGGGTTTCCTCCATGCACTCACCCATTGTACTAACCTTTCTCACAATGGTTTACAAAATAATTTTGACTCTTGACATCGGCCCAGTTAGACTATTAATCAGTGAGGGCGATGTTTTACTGGGGGCAATTTGTTTGTTAGCAACCTCAATCATTTGCCAATTACTTTTCTAAAAAACGAAGGTGGGCGAGGCTGCTGATTTGGTGCCTGTCTGCCTACGTTGTTATGGGGGTCATATGAAGGAAGGGTCGCTGGACCCGAAACATTAACTCTGTATTCTCCTTCATAGATGCTGCCAGACCCGCTGAGCTCTTCCAGCAACTTTGTTTTTTACTTTGTTTGCTGGTTTGGATAAGGGTGGGAGGGATGTGCGCATTGATTTATCTTATTCTTTTTGCCCTGTCACTGGAAACACCCTGCTGTGGAAGAAGTGATGGTATGGCTTTCAGGAATGAGGTCCCCACCTCTATTAATCATTGGTAAATGAACATTATCACTTCATTACTAGAAGACTTAGGAATCAACAGCCACTTGCTTGCTATGTCTGAAATAGAAATCCTGCAATGGTGAGTTAATCTTTTGGTTCTGACATTGAGTAGAATATTGATTCAGGTTAAACGCAACAAATGCAGTTCACTGAGCTTTTGCTTTGTCACTTGTGGTGTGAAAGCTCTTGCAGGTTTATTACTTGCAGTGTGGGGGATCTTGACCTCAAGGTTTGAAAAGGTCTTGATTGCGTGATGCAAGAACAAAATACTGCGGATTCTGGAAATTTGAAATGGGATCAGAAAAATGCTGTAAGAAAGAACCACTCTACTAGGTCTCCAGTGACTATAAATTGCAGTTTGAAAAGCCACAAGAAGTCCATGGGTGGCTGTAAATACAGTAAAAGGCAAACCACTGATTTAAAAAAATCCCAGTCAATTGGTGTGAAACATCAGTTCTGTTGCCTGCAAGTTACTTAATGTGAAGCCGCAAATTTTTATTTACATTTCAAGGAGTAATATAGGTAATGACTTTTGCAAGGCTATTTTTGTTCTAAGAGCATTTATATAATTTTTTATTTAGTTTGTCATTTATCTTAAATTGGAATAAAGCTTATCATGTGTTTCTGTTTTTAGTTGAGAAGAGTACACAGTATTCAGAAACATTCTGACATTGTGAAAGGAAGACAGCTAATAGGTCTGTACCAGGCCATTTGTGAAAAAGTTAAGCAATCGCCCTCTGATTCCAAACAAGACATTTTTGTGGAACAAGTAGTTGTCCCTCACAAAGTAAGCCATTCATACTTGGTGTTCTTTGTCGATGTACTGTATAAAGAGCTGGTAATTTAATTAGGTAGCAAATTCAATCATCGATCCTAAAAGACTCTCTGAATTTCTAGATTGTCATCAGCTCTATTTTTGATGACAATTTAAATTAATTCCAAATTTTAAGAGCAAAGCTAACTCTACCAGAAGTGATGTGCAACTGGTACTCACATTTCTTGTACTTTTGTTTTGGTCAGGTGATTTATTCTTTATGAGACACGAGTGTCACTATTTGTGCCAACATTTATTCACTATTCCTACCTGTCCTTGAGAAGGCAGTAGTGAGCAGTGCTTGTAATATATGCACACCCACAATGGTGTTAAGGAGGGGGTTCAGGTTTTCTTTTCACCCAGTGATGGTGAAAGAAAGGTCATTTCCAAGTCAGGATGGTTTGGAGCAGAACATGTAGCCCTGTCCTTCTAGCTGTAGAGAGATTGCAGGTTTGAAACTTACTGTGATTCAAGCCTTGCTTAGTTGTTTCAGTACATCTTATAAATGTTACACACTGAAACCACTGTGCATCACTGGAAGAGTGAGTGAATGTTTATCATGGTTGATGAAGTGTCAGTCAAGTTTTTTGAATGTTGGCAGAGCTGCATTCATAAAAGCAAGTAGAGAGTATTCATATACATAATTTGTGTCTTCTAGGTTTTTGGGAGTCAACACTTGTATTGGAATTGCTAGCCTGTGCTTGTAGTTCCTGTATTTATAGGACTTGTCCACAATTTTCATATCAATGTTAAGCTGCAGAATGTTGATGGTATATTAAGTGTCTAACATTCAACATTCTAAAAGAGTCTTAAATCAGTTCTGAGGAAGGATCACTGAACCCAAAATGCTACTTCTGATTTTTCTTCACAGGTGCTGCCAGACCTGCTCAACTTTTCCACAAATTCTGTTTTTGTTAGTGCAGTTCCATCCTGTTTGTGATGGACTGGCCTAATGTTGCAATAGTATTAGGTTAATAGTAGTATTCTTGTCTCTAATTAGAAGGTTTGAATTTTAGTGTTATGCAGAGGATGGACTGCAAGATTGGAAACATTCCAAAGTTGAAAGGTGAAGATAAACCGAGGCCTTATCTTTTGAGGTGGATGTGAAAGATTCCATGCATTTTTATTGCTGAGCAGGAAATTGGTAATAAAATAGACAATTAAGTCGTAAAACCCAAAGCACCCACTGACTCTTCAACATAGCTATCTACAGAGATGGATTTCTGAACTCCACTGCCACTAGACATGAAAACACTTTGAAATTTCAAGGCTCTGATTTCAAATTTCTTCTATGCTTTCCTTTTTGGTTCCCAGAGCCTGCAGGACAGACTACAATATTTACTGAGTGAAGAACCCAATCATCAAGAAGAAACAAAAGTATGTGTCAAACATTGTTTTATCATTTAGCCCAGTATGTTCTTCTCATTCATCTCACCACAATAAAAGCAGCCTTGATTTTAAATTCCATTTACCTGCTGTACCATTTTTTAATCTAGGGGAAAATAACTCAATATTCATCTCTGCAGCCAAATCTGCAGTGTACTCAAAGATTAGCATTTGATGAAGATGATGTCGAAAAATATCAACAAATATCTCACCAAGCTGCATCCGATGAAGAATTGGGACATATTCAGAAACCTACATATCAAAATCTGACTCCAAGTGAGGTATATGTAACAGCAAATGTTTGAAGATGCCTATGTATGTGATGATGACTTAATTATTGCAAATTTTCTAGTCAACATAACAAATTTTGTTTATTGTGTGATAAATAGGTTTAAAACTATCCAATTCTTTCCTATCTGGTTTCAGGTAATGCATTAAAATGGCCCAAAACACCCCAGCCAATGTGGGCAGCACAGATGCAATGATCAGAGAAACTCTGAGTGCTTGAGAGGGTTGATGTATTTTGGGGACTGGGGTCTGGAGCAAAGTCAAAACCAGAATTAGCTGGAATTAAGGGTGTATAGGATCATAGTCATGCCAGTAGTTACAAAATGTAAACCACCAAACATTGGAAAGGAAGTAGATGAACAAATTTTCAAGAACTGCAGAGTGGTGATAAGGTGGAGTGAGATGGTGGAGACGGGTGTCAATCATATCATTGTAACCTATAAGTAGTTGCCAAATGCTGTAATTCTATTGTGTTAACTATGAGAGGTTTCCGGGTTGATTTTCTCTACTAGGCAAGACCAAGCAGACCCTAGAGTTTTCCACACTTCAAAAGGATGGTGGCAACAACATTTATGATAAACAACATAGAAAGGGAATGCAAAAGTATGAAAAGCAAGTAACTCTGAGATCAGTAATCAGAGGAACTAAAAGTAAGCATGCTTATCAAGGTAGGGCTGAAGTGATGAATGAATAGTTTTCATTTGACAAAAAGGATGTAACAGGAAAAGAACAAGCATATTAGATAGGATTTTAAAAATATATAAACAGCAGATAGTGATAAAGGTTAGAAGTCCCTAAAATAGAAAAGTCAGTCAGTCTTGGGGTCACAATCCTACATAGCTGAGAAAAATAATGGTAGAAATTGTGGTGCCTTTGGTCAACACCTGTTTTTCTTAAGGAGTTGGTGTCACAGGATTGGAGGATTGTCAATGATTCACTCCCCTGTTCGTGAAAGACTTGTGATCCAGGCACCTGCAGGCTAGCTAGACAATGTTGCTGGTGGAAAAAGCTTCTACAGATAATTATCTGAGAACAAATTAATTTCTGTTTGGGAAAATTATGATCTTTACACGAAAGTCAGCATTTGTTAAAGGCAAGTCATGTTTGAGTAACTTGGTTGGATACTTGTAATGAGAGTTCAAAGGATTTTTGAGAGAAAGCCTTTATGCTTTTGTAGACTTTTAGAAGGAATTTGACAGAGTATTAATGTTAAAACTTGTTTGCAACATTTAAATCATATAGAATTAAAGGCAAAGTGGCAAGATGGACGCATGATTAACCAAGCGGCTGAAGGCAGAGAGTAACTAAATGTTTTCATTCAGATGAAAGAGAGGTAGCCCACACACCTGTATTAGTATTCTCTGACAAGTCGCTCGCGCGTAGTTTCAAAGTGTGCAGATGACATAAAACTCTGAAATGAGGGGAATAATGATTAACCTGAAGAGAAGATGAGCAAACTGAACATTACACCATGGAACAGGGCACGATTCAAGGCAGGGGAGAATAGAGAAATGTAGTTACAATCAGGGATAATAAAACCAAGGGAATAGATACTGTTCTCTGTGGCCAGGATTGAGAGTCCCAAAGGCTGTGTTGTCTGCCTGGTGTCTGGGTTCAGGATATCAGATCTGGAATGCAGAGGAACTTGATTGGTAGGGGAAACATTCAGTTGTCATGGTCCATGTAGGTATCAATGAAAGAGGAAAAAGGTTCTTCTGAGGAAATATGAATCACTAGCGGCCAAATTTTAAAAAAACAAGCAAAAATGTAATCAGAGATAGTGGGAACTGCAGATGCTGGAGACTCCAAGATAATAAAATGTGAGGCTGGATGAACACAGCAGGCCAAGCAGCATCTCAGGAGCACAAAAGCTGACGTTTTGGGCCTAGACCCTTCATCAGAGAGGGGGATGGGGTGAGGGTTCTGGAATAAATAGGGAGAGAGGGGGAGGCAGACCAAAGATGGAGAGAAAAGAAGATAGGTGGAGAGAGTATAGGTGGGGAGGTAGGGAGGGGATAGGTCAGTCCAGGGAAGACGGACAGGTCAAGGAGGTGGGATGAGGTTAGTAGGTGGATGGGGGTGCGGCTTAGGGTGGGAGGAAGGGATGGGTGAGAGGAAGAACAGGTTAGGGAGGCAGAGACAGGTTGGACTGGTTTTGGGATGCAGTGGGTGGAGGGGAAGAGCTGGGCTGGTTGTGTGGTGCAGTGGGGGAGGGAACGAACTGGGCTGGTTTAGGGATGCGGTGGGGGAAGGGGAGATTTTGAAACTGGTGAAGTCCACATTGATACCATTGGGCTGCAGGGTTCCCAGGCGGAATATGAGTTGCTGTTCCTGCAACCTACAGGTGGCATCATTGTGGCACTGCAGGAGGCCCATGATGGACATGTCATCTAGAGAATGGGAGGGGGAGTGGAAATGGTTTGCGACTGGGAGGTGCAGTTGTTTGTTGCGAACTGAGCGGAGGTGTTCTGCAAAGCGGTCCCCAAGCCTCCGCTTGGTTTCCCCAATGTAGAGGAAGCCACACCGGGTACAGTGGATGCAGTATACCACATTGGCAGATGTGCAGGTGAACCTCTGCTTAATGTGGAATGTCATCTTGGGGCCTGGGATAGGGGTGAGGGAGGAGGTGTGGGGGCAAGTGTAGCATTTCCTGCGGTTGCAGGGGAAGGTGCCGGGTGTGGTGGGGTTGGAGGGCAGTGTGGAGCGAAGAAGGGAGTCACGGAGAGAGTGGTCTCTCCGGAAAGCAGACAGGGGTGGGGATGGAAAAATGTCTTGGGTGGTGGGGTCAGATTGTAGATGGCGGAAGTGTCGGAGGATGATGCGTTGTATCCGGAGGTTGGTGGGGTGGTGTGTGAGAACGAGGGGGATCCTCTTTGGGCGGTTGTGGCGGGAGCGGGGTGTGAGGGACGTGTTGCAGGAAATGCGGGAGACGCGGTCAAGGGCGTTCTCGATCACTGTGGGGGGAAAGTTGCGTCCTTGAAGAACTTGGACATCTGGGATGTGCGGGAGTGGAATGTCTTATCGTGGGAGCAGATGCGGCGGAGGCGGAGGAATTGGGAATAGTGGTTGGAATTTTTGCAGGAGGGTGGGTGGGAGGAGGTGTATTCTAGGTAGCTGTGGGAGTCGGTGGGCTTGAAATGGACATCAGTTACAAGCTGGTTGCCTGACATGGAGACTGAGAGATCCAGGAAGGTGAGGGATGTGCTGGAGTTGGCCCAGGTGAACTGAAGGTTGGGGTGGAAGGTGTTGGTGAAGTGGATGAACTGTTCGAGCTCCTCTGGGGAGCATGAGGCAGCACCGATATAGTCATCAATGTACCGGAGGAAGAGGTGGGATTTGGGGCCTGTGTAGGTGCGGAAGAGGGACTGTGCCACGTAACCCACAAAGAGGCAGGCATAGCTGGGGCCCATGCGGGTGCCCATGGCCACCCGCTTAGTCTGTAGGAAGTGGGAGGAGTCAAAAGAGAAGTTGTTGAGGGTGAGGACGAGTTCGGCTAGGCGGATGAGTGTGTCGGTGGAGGGGGACTGGTCGGGCCTGCGGGACAGGAAGAAGCGGAGGGCCTTGAGGCCATCTGCATGCGGAATGCAGGTGTATAGGGACTGGACGTCCATGGTGAAGATGAGGTGTTGGGGGCCAGGGAATTGGAAGTCCTGGAGGAGGTGGAGGGCGTGGGTGGTGTCACGGACGTAGGTAGGGAGTTCCTGGACCAAAGGGGAGAAAATGGAGTCCAGATAGGTGGAGATGAGTTCGGTGGGGCAGGAGCAGGCTGAGACGATGGGTCGACCAGAGCAGGCAGGTTTGTGGATTTTGGGAAGGAGATAGAAACGGGCCGTGCGGGGTTGGGGAACAATGAGGTTGGACGCTGTGGGTGGGAGGTCCCCTGAGGTGATGAGGTCGTGAATGGTGTTGGAGATGATGGTTTGGTGCTCGGGTTTGGGGTCATGTTCGAGGGGGCGGGAGGAGGTGGTGTCGGAGAGTTGGCGTCTGGCCTCGGCGATGTAGAGGTCAGTGCGCCATACTACCACTGCGCCACCCTTGTCTGCGGGTTTGATGGTGAGGTTGTGGTTGGAGCGGAGGGCTGCCCGTTCTCTTCCGCACCTACACAGGCCCCAAACCCCACCTCTCCCTCCGGTACATTGATGACTGTATCGGCGCCGCCTCTTGCTCCCCAGAGGAGCTCGAACAGTTCGTCCACTTCACCAACACCTTCCACCCCAACCTTCAGTTCACCTGGGCCATCTCCAGCACATCCCTCACGTTTCTGGACCTCTCAGTCTCCATCTCAGGCAATCAGCTTGTAATTGATATCCATTTCAAGCCCACCGACTCCCACAGCTACCTAGAATACACCTCCTCCCACCCACCCTCCTGCAAAAATTCCATCCCCTATTCCCAATTCCTCCGCCTCCGCTGCATCTTCTCCCACGATAAGACATTCCACTCCCGCACAATCCAGATGTCCATGTTCTTCAAGGACCGCAACTTTCCCCACACAGTGATCGAGAACGCCCTTGACCGCGTCTCCCGCATTTCCTGCAACACATCCCTCACACCCCGCTCCCGCCACAACCGCCCAAAGAGGATCCCCCTCGTTCTCACACACCACCCCACCAACCTCCGGATACAACGCATCATCCTCCGACACTTCCGCCATCTACAATCTGACCCCACCACCCAAGACATTTTTCCATCCCCACCCCTGTCTGCTTTCCGGAGAGACCACTCTCTCCGTGACTCCCTTGTTCGCTCCACACTGCCCTCCAACCCCACCACACCCGGCACCTTCCCCTGCAACTGCAGGAAATGCTACACTTGCCCCCACACCTCCTCCCTCACCCCTATCCCAGGCCCCAAGAAGGGGGACCGCTTTGCAGAACACCTCCGCTCAGTTCGCAACAAACAACTGCACCTCCCAGTTGCAAACCATTTCCACTCCCCCTCCCATTCTTTAGAAGACATGTCCATCATGGGCCTCCTGCAGTGCCACAATGATGCCACCCGTAGGTTGCAGGAACAGCAACTCATCTTCCGCCTGGGAACCCTGCAGCCTAATGGTATCAATGTGGACTTCACCAGTTTCAAAATCTCCCCTTCCCCCACCGCATCCCTAAACCAGCCCAGTTCGTCCCCTCCCCCCACTGCACCACACAACCAGCCCAGCTCTTCCCCTCCACCCACTGCATCCCAAAACCAGTCCAACCTGTCTCTGCCTCCCTAACCTGTTCTTCCTCTCACCCATCCCTTCCTCCCACCCTAAGCTGCACCCCCATCTACCTACTAACCTCATCCCACCTCCTTGACCTGTCCGTCTTCCCTTGACTGACCTATCCCCTCCCTACCTCCCCACCTATACTCTCTCCACCTATCTTCTTTTCTCTCCATCTTTGGTCCGCCTCCCCCTCTCTCCCTATTTATTCCAGAACCCTCACCCCATCCCCCTCTCTGATGAAGGGTCTAGGCCCGAAACGTCAGCTTTTGTGCTCCTGAGATGCTGCTTGGCCTGCTGTGTTCATCCAGCCTCACATTTTATTAAGCAAAAATGTAATCTCTGGATTACTACTTGAGTCATGAGCTAATCGGTACAGGATTAACAAGATTAAAGATGTAAATGCATGGTTTAAAGATTGGTGTGGGAGAAACGGGATAAAATCCATGGGACATTGCCATCAGTACTGGGGAAGGAAGGAGCCTCGTTAGTAAGAAATGAAATTAAATCGATAGCAAGCAGAGTCGGAAAATGTGTAATCTGCGTAGGAGAATTGAGGAACCGCAAAGGAAAAACGTACCCTGATGGGAGCTATGGAGCAGTTTGCTAGCAGTAGTCAGAATGTGGGGCAGAAAACAAATCAGAAGGTAGAAAAGGCATGCAAGAGAGGGACAATTACTGTAATCATGGGGGACTTCAGTATGCAGGTAGGTTTGGTAAGGTCAGGTTGGTAGCAGATCCCAAGAAAAGGAATTTGTTGACTGAATATGAGATGGGTTTTTGGAGCAGCAACTTGTGGTCAAGCCCACTAAGGAATAAATAATTCTGGATTTGCTGATTTGTAAAGAGGCAGTGATCATAATATGATAAAATTAACCCTGCTGTTTTAGTGGGAGAATCTGGAATTAAATGCAATGGTATCACAATTGAGTCACGGTAAGTACAAAGATATGAGGGCAGAGCTTCCCAGAGCTGATTTGAAGAGGAGCCCAGCAGGAAGATGGGGGAACAATATGGCAGGAGTTTTTGTGGGTAATTAGGAGGCATAACAAAAAATTCATCCCAAGGAAGAAGAAACATACCAAGGGGAGTATGAGACAACCGTGGCTGATGAGAGAAGTCAGGGACAGCATAAATATCAAGGAATAGCATAGGATGTGGTGAAGATTAGTGGGAAGCCTTTTAAAAACCATAAAACAACAACTAAAAAGCCAAGAAAGTGGTGAAGATGAAATGTGAGGGTGAACTAGTTAGAAATACAAAAGAAGATTGTAAGAAGTTGTTTTTAAGTATGTATATGAAAGGTAAGAGAGAGGCAAGAGTGGACTTTGGACTGTAAGAAAACAAGGGTGGAGAACAAAGAAACAGCAGAGGTACTATGCATCAGTCTTAACAGTAGAAGACACCAACAGTATATCAGAACTTCAAGAGAGTTGATTGGGTGGAGGTCGGGCGTTGGGGGTTGCCTATGACAGGGGTGAATGTTGTGGCCATCACTAAGGAAAAGCTTCTGGGGAAGCTGAAAGGTCTGAAGGTGAATAAATCACCCAGACAAGATGCACTACTCCCCAGAGTTCTGAAGGAGATAGCTGAGCAGAATGTAGAGGCATTGGTGGTTATCTTTCAGGAAGCACTGTGGTCAGTGAAGACTGGAAGATGGCTAATATAACACCCCTGTTTAAGGAGGGAGGGAGGCAAAACTTGGGAAATTATAGGCCTGTTAGCCTGACCCCGGTCTTTAGTAAGATTTTAGAGTCAATTACTGAGAATGGGATTGAAGAGAACTTGGAAGTAAAATAGGGCTGAGTTAGTATGGTTTCATCAAGGTATACATGTCCTTAGATACCTGAAGGTTTCAGCACAAGTAGACAGGCTGGTGAAAAAAGCATATGGGATGCCTGCCTTTATTAGACAGAGCATAAAATATAGGAGATAACAAAGTGTAGAGCTGGATGAACACAGCAGGACATGCAGCATCTTAGGAGCACAAAAGCTGACATTTTGGGCCTAGACCCTTCATCAGAAAGGGTCTAGGCCCGAAACATTAGCTTTTGTGCTCCTAAGATGCTGCTTGGCCTGCTGTGTTCATCCAGCTCTACACTTTGTTATCTCGGATTCTCCAGCATGTGCAGTTCCTATTATCTCTGATAAAATATAGGAGCAAGGAGGTCTTGTTACATCTTCATAAAAATTGGTTTGGCCACAGATGGAATACTCTGTGCTTTTCAGGTTGCCATATGATTGGAAGGGTGTGATTATGCTGCGGAGAGTGTAGAGGAGATTGCCAGGATGAAAGGCCTCCATTATGAGGAGAGACTGGATAGGCTAGGTTTGTTTTCCTTGGAGCAGAGGAAGCTGAGGGTCTATCAAAGTGATGTATACAAAATAGAGAGGCATAGACAGAGTAAGTCATGGGAATCTTTTCCCCATGGCAGACATGTCGAGGGGGCACAAGTTTAAGGTGAGGAGCAAGTGGATAGAGGTGATCTGAGAAAACAATCCTTTCACCCAGAGGGTGGTAGGGAAATGAAATGCATTGCCTGAGAGGGTGGTGGGCTAGGTGCAGGTAAATGGGATTAGTGCAGTTTGGTGTATGATGGTCAGCATAGACATAGTGGACCAAAGGGCCTGTGTATATGCTGTGTAATTCTAAGGGCAACTCATGCCTAACAAATCTGTTAGAATATTTTGACGAAATAACAAGCAAGTAAGACAAGAAGAGTCAGTGGTTGTGATCGATTTGGATTTCGAGATGACCTTTAACAATGTGCTACATTGGGCTGCTAAATAAGATAAGATTTCATGATGTAAGGGGCAAGGTGCTGGTGTGGATAGAGGATTGGCAATCTGGCCGAAGGCAGAGAGGAGGATAAAGGGGTCTTTTTCAGGATGTTGCCAGTGACTAATGGAGTTCCGCTGTGGCCTGTGTTTGGACCATAATTTTTCATGATACGTGTTAACATTCTGGATTAAGGAACTGAGGGCATTGTTGCGAAATTTGAAGATGACACAAAGATATATGGGGGAATAGATAGTGTTGAGAAAGCAGGAAGGCTGCAGAAAGATCTGGATAGGGTAGCAGAGTGGGCAAAGAAGTGGTAGATGGAATACAATCGGGGAAAGTGAGAGTTTATGCACTTTAGAAAGAAGATTAAAGCTATAGACGAATATTCAAATGGGGAAAGGCTTTGGAAATCTGAAGCCCAAAGGGACTAGGGAGATCTAGTTCAGGATTCTGCTAAGGTTAACGTGCAGGTTTAGGTGGCACTTTGAAAGGTAAATGAAAAGTCAGCATTGATTTCAAGAGGGCTAGAATATAAGAGCAAGGATGTATGGCTCTGGTCACATCGCATTTAGAATATTGTGGGCGGTTTTGGGCCCTGTATCTAAGGAAGGATGTGCTGGCATTGGAGGTGGTCCTGATGGAGTTTGCATGAATGATCCTGGGGATGAAGGTCTCGTCACAAAAGGAGAGGTCGAGGATTTGGGGTTGTACTCTATAGAGTTTAGAAGGACAAAGGCGAATCTGATTGAAACTTACAGAATACTAAGACGTCTGGTTAGAGTGGACAGGAAGAAATGTTTCCATTCGTGTGAGAGACTATGACCTGAAGGCACAGCCTCAGAGTGAAGGTATGATGATATTATGGCTCTAAGAGGTGTGTTTGTCGTTTTTTTTTAAATGTCAAGTAGTCTTTCCCAAGCTAATAAACTAAACAGCTTGTGAGGTTCTTCTTTAAAAACAGTTGGAACAATGGAAGCAGCTTGGATGGGTGGAGCCAGGCTCTCACAGAACTAAGGTTTTAGCTTAACTTTTGGTAGTTGGCATTTTGAAGCTGACACAGATCTTTCACTTCTAAACAAAACGCTTGAGTTGTCTGCCTCTGTCAGAATATTTTCTTGGTGTTCTTTCCTCCTGGACTGGAGAAACATTGCATGTGAGACAGTCTATTTTATAGAATTTGCTTTTGCCAAGAGTGTACTTGTGGGATGTTATTATTTTTGAAAAAGTTGCTGCTTAGTAGTTAAATAACCTATTATGCTGTTAAGTTTTCCAATAGATCTAAAGTTAGACCAATGTTTCTCTCTTTCATTTGTATTTTAATTGTAGAATAAAAATAAACTGTGCTTTGTTTCAAGCCAAGTAATGTAAGCAATCAAATTATATATGAAAGACAGCACCTTTTTATTCACCTTTTTCTAGTTCTAGGTTATCTTCTTGGTATATTTGAAAGGGCTTTGACCTGGTCCGTAACAAAGAGGCAAATCTTTAGAACTGAGAGGAGGAGGAATTTCATCAGCCAGATAGTAGTGAATCTGTGGAATTAAATGCCACATAAAGCTGTGGAGACCAAGTCATTGAATGTATTTAAGTCAAATGGATAAATTCTTGATTAGTAAGGGGATCAATGGTTACATGAGAAGGCAGGAGAATGGGATTCAGAAATATACCAGCCATGATTGAATGGTGGAGCAGACTCGATGGGTCAGATGACCTAATTCTGCCCCTGTACCTTATTCTTGAATAGTCTGACTTCAAGGGGACATAGGATGAGTAGGATAGCTGCACATAATTTGCAATTTAATGCAGAAAAATGAGATATATTGTGTTTGGTTAAAAGAATAAGGAGAGACAATATCAATGAATTGGTACAATTTAAAGAGTGTGTAGAACATAGTGAGATTGTATATACGCATCTTTGAAAGTTGCAGGTCAAGTTGAGAAGAGTTTGTTAAATAAAAAATGAAAGCTAGGTTTTATTAAGAGGAATAGAGGATAAAGGCAATGGTGTTACACTGAATCTAAAAAATATTTAGAGAATTGTGTTCAGTTCTAGGCACCACGCTATGATAGATGTCAATGTCTTTGTCAGGATACTGAAGTATAGTACCTGGTTATATGGCAAGACTGGCAAGGCTGAGGAGATTTGATGGAGATCATTCAAAATCATGATTGGTTTTGGTAAGTAGAGGAAGTTAGCTGCTAATGGCAGCAGGATTTATAATCAAAGTGTGGTCAAGTGACTATTGGCCCAAAATTAAACATTCTAAGTTGATTCCTGGCTGGAGAAATTGTGTTGAACGGATAGTTGGCCCAATTGAACAGCAACCAACATCTATCAGCTACAGAGAAGAGTGGAAATGAAGGTCAGAGAGATTACAAGAGTTCAAGGGCAACCAGTTACAACCAGCCTAAAGATTGTGTGTTGGAGAAATGTCAATCAGACTTTCTACCACTTTGACTGCCTGAGTATGTGCAGTTTACACCTCCCAGCCTGGAAATAGTGAAGGCTATTAGCACAACTCTGTCAGATAATTTGAACCCAACTCATAACCCCATTGGCCAGAGACCATAGAACATTCTTGAGGGTCTACGTGAGTGGGGGCAAAAAACTCATACCCAGAAACCACCCCTCAGCAGAGACTCACAGGGAAAATTCAACCTAGCCTATTAGCGGAGATCTGACCAGCTGGACAGGGAGAAGATTAGTCCTCACTTGCAGTACCCACCTATGTGGAAGAGAGCCAGCCCTATGTTGGAGATAAAGGAGATTGCGATGACCCAGCTCAAACAAGTACATCCTTACAGGTAATATCCTTTAGAGAGCGAGATATTGTGGGAATTTAGGAAATGCTCACATGATGTCCTTTAAAGAGGAATATTTGTTAATGGTTCAAAAAGACATTGTTTGGAGGGTTATGGGCCAGGACAGGCAGTTGGGACTAGTTTAGTTTGGGATTATGTTCGGCATGCTTCCATGCTGATTCTAAGAGTTGAACCGCACAAAGAATTCTGCATCGCTGTGTCCACCTCACTGATGAGTGTTTGGGTAAAGTGCTTTTAATACTTAAACTGGTTGAAGTGTCTAGAGCACGGATGATGAG
Source organism: Stegostoma tigrinum (assembly GCF_030684315.1). Classification (NCBI taxonomy): domain Eukaryota; kingdom Metazoa; phylum Chordata; class Chondrichthyes; order Orectolobiformes; family Stegostomatidae; genus Stegostoma; species Stegostoma tigrinum. The sequence goes on along the minus strand of NC_081363.1, from coordinate 64,456,346 downwards.
ATGCAGATTTAAATTGGAGGGAACACAAATCATTTTTATATACAGCAAGTTCTGTGATCTGGAATGCATTGCCTGAAAGCTTAGGTGAATCAGATTTGATAGTTCCATTATAAAAGAATTAAATATGTCCATTTGGAGTGATAATAATTACAGGACTACAGGAAAAGTAGATGGAAAAATTGAATCAATTGCACAGCTTGACCAAAGACCCATCACAGGCATGATACTTTGATTAGCCTAGTTCTATGTAATTGATTGATTTTGTGAAGTTATTAAAAATAGAATTCATTTTTTACATTCTCATAATATTCCATTGCACATTGTAACTGATATTAGTGCTATAAAGGCATATTCAACACTAAATTTGTTGCGCATATGACTGACTCCACTGACCTCTATGAATGTTGATGGGAATTATTTTATGTTCATCTCAACAGGCAGATTAGGTCTATGTTTAACATCTCATTTGAAGGATAGCAGCACTTCCCCATACTGCACCAGTCAGTGCTAAGGCTGGATTATTATCCTTGCAAATGAATTGCCTTAATACTTCAAATTATTACTGATTTCAATACTTGTGTTAATATACAGTGCAAGCAACAAAGGGGGAGGTGATGGCTGAGTGGTATTATTTGCTACACTATTAATCCAGGGACCTAGGAAATAATCTGGCAACCTGTGCTCAAATCCTGTCATGATAGATAGTGGACTTTGAATTCAATTAAAAAAAACTCTAGAATTAAGAGCCCAACAATGACAATGAAACTGTTGTCAAAACGTGTATAAGATTGAGGGGCATAAAAAGGATGAATGCATATAGTCTTTTCCCAGGGATGGGGAATTGAAAACCAGAGGGCATAGGTTTAAGGTGAGAGAGGATAGATTTAAGAAGGACCTGAGGGGCGGCTAGTTTTGCAGAGAGTGGTGTGTATATGCAGTTAGCTGCCAGAGAAAGTGGTTGGGGGATGTATAGTAGCAACATTTAAAAAAACATTTGGATAGTTGTATGAATAGAAAGGGTTTAGAGAGATATGGACCAAATGCAGGCTATTGGAACTAGCTGAGTGGGCACCATGATTGGCATGGACGAGTTTGGGCCAAAGGGTCTGTTTCCACACTGTATTACTGTATGATTCTCTAACTCTACTCTTGAGTCTAACTGACGGGGGAGAAAACACCAGGTTCACTAATGTGCTTTAAGGAATAAAATTGCTGTCCTTGCCTTATCTGGCCTATATGTGACTCCAGATCTACAGTAAAGTTTTTGGCTCTTACCTGCCCTCTGAGCAGTTAGGGATGGGCAATAAATTTTGGTCTGGCTAGCAATGCCCGCGTCCCATGAATGAATTAAAAAAAACTACTGAATGGCCAATATTAAGATATTGGTGCTTGTCAATCTGGACACCAGGTGGAAAATTTTGGCCAGATAGTGTAACATTTGGGCTGATGTCCAAAAAACAACACCAGCATCTGCACTACGGTTTAAACTACAGACTTGTGGAATACAATTAAACATGTGACATGAAGCAGGAAAGTTTTGATTCAACTGCTTTGAAATAATATGCTTCTGGTTCTTCTGAAGTAATTTGGTAAATTCATTCGGTAAAATCTGATGCAAAATTTTCAGGAAACAAATGTTTTGGGAGCATTAGGAGTATTGAAGTAATTAATGGGTAATTCTGCAATGGAATTTTTTGCATGTTATATTTCAATCTATTCACTGAGGATTAATCTATTTTTTTTTCAGTGATCAGTCTTATGCAAAATCACTCAAATAGTTTTTCACCATTATCCTGCTAAATCCTGAAAAATAATTGAAATGTCAACAGATTTCTACAAGAAAAGATTTAATAGTTAATGTACACACAAACTTAATGGTTCAAATTGTTGAGGGTTATTGATTTTGAAACTAGTCTGCTGATTGCAATTGATGCTGTCGTGCACAGCATCAGGAAACTGAATGTTGCCTTGGATTGCTTTAAATCTAATAAAAATAGCATCAGGACAATCCGTTAAACATATCTAGGTTATATTGTACTAAGCTTGATTTCCCTTTAGCTTACAATGAAGATAAATTTAATGGGCGATAACAGTGTTGGAATTCCTCTATTCGACTTGAATAATTTTGTCAAATGAGAACGGACTGCAGTTTTGTATGTTTCATTATTGCATCAATGTTTGTGTAATGACAGTCTCTAGTTTGAGGCTAGATATTGCGGTTAGCAGCTAAATGATGACACTCACCATTGACTTCAAAAATAGCGTTCCACAAAGATCTTTGATGTTTATGATGTGAAGTTCCCTTTTTCCCAATGTCTGTTTGAATCTAGCTCCAAGTCAAGCGAGTCTGTGGGAATCCAGTAGGAGAGAGAATTTTATTCAGATGCAACAAGCAGTATATTGGAGAATTCTTATAGACCAGGAAGTAAACTGCACTATAAACTGATTAAATTGAAATTTAGTGTAAGAGAGATTGGTATATTTCATGCAATTAGAGACAAAGGTTGAAATATCATAGTTTAATTGAAAATAGAATTGTATTACTTTAAGAAGTTGTTGGGGTTGTGGTATTTATCATAATGAAAATTATTGTTAAAATCCCTGCTTCATTTGTGGGAAACAGGCATCATCAGTTAGGCCAGCATTTGTTGTTTGAGACAGTTGTGGTTGTCGTGATTGTAATGATGCCAGCTAGGTGAACGTCATAGAATGAGTTCTCTGATTGGGCTGTTAATCTGGTCCAATCAGGGAGCCATGGCTGACAGATAAGAACAAGAATATCAGACATCCTGTTCACACAGAGTTGGCTCTGAGGGAGCTAGATCAGTGTCAAGGGCTCTCCAAGTGTAAATAAAGGGTTTTGGTGACTGGACACTGGCCTCTGGAGTTATTTCAGTGGTGAGTCACCTTCTTGAACTGCTAAAGTCCTCATTGTAAAAGGTGCCATCTTTTCAAATATGTTGAAAATGAGATTAACAGAATAAAAATAGACGTAGATGCAAGAGATTTCAGAAAATTTTCTCTGGAACCTTCAGCAGAGCATCTTCGAGAAGGATGCAGAATCTCTGATAGATTTCTTGATTTCTCCATTTAACAGCACAGATCCTGATGCTAGAAATTGCTATCAGTTTTACAACTGGATAGAGAGTGGGTGCTACAGTTTTGGCTTACTACAGCTGCAAATCCTAGACCATTATGTTTAAACAAGACAGAATCTAAAAGCTTGGAAACCGAAAATCAACCAATCCTGCATGCGATCAAAAGGCATTTTCCTTAAATTCGTTTTTGTCAAATAACACAGGCATATTGTAGATTGTGATGTATCAATTTACCTTTCAAAGACAGTGGTTGACTTGTACACTTGAGTATACAATATGAATTGCCAGTGAGAGTTTTCTACCTTGAAATATGAAAAGAAACATAATACCAGTAATTCATATTCAAATAATGTGACACCATTTATTGAATGAAGCAAAGATGCATTTAACCACAATTGAAGTGTTTTAAAACCAACAAAAGCATTGTCATTGACATCCAATGCAAATAGTTACTCAAATTCATTTTGATTCACTTTGGCATCCTCTCACCATCGGGTTTCTTATAATTTTCAGAATCATCCCTTCATAACAAGTTCTTTCTTCCTGTCCATCGCTTGAGATGAATATTTTGCGATATTTGCGTTATTGATGTCACACAATAATAACTCATGATTTGATATTTCATTGAAACAGCACAGAACGTTAACAGGGACAGCGTACTGGCACTTCTTGTGAAGGCATTTTCTCCATCCACCAAGTGTTCCATTCATAACCAACTTGTCAATGAAATAGCTTTGTGGGGCATTTTTCCAAATGTTGAATTACCAGTATAACTGCACATGAGTGTTGTTTCTTCTTGCTGTCATTAGTTACGAGATCCAAACATATTTCACACAAATAAAGTGAATTCTTTATGTTGGCCATTGGGTTGCTTATTCTATTTATAGATCCCTAACTCAATCATTATCTATCTGACAATTGCCATCAACTTGGACTTGTACGAAGCTCGTGTTGGGAACTTGACATATAGAATGGACGGTTTGAAAATTACTGTAGGCTTTCATTTTGTTCCATTGGCCATGCTGGTGACTGACTTTGAATTTTGTCTTCTCACCTGCTGTTCTTTTCTCCAGTTTCCACTCCATGTGACTCATGTCTTTGGTATTTTCTGATTAATCACCAGAAACTGATATTTTTGGCATTGAAATCTTCTGATGATCTTTGAGGGATCTTGATCACTGGGGGTCAATTGGCTGTACAGCTGGTTGGTGATGCAGAGTAAAGTCAACTGCTGGGTTGCATGTGAAAAAATCCAGATTTCTGAATTTGCCTTTTTGCCAAGGGATGTATTTATATATTGTTACTATATTGAAACAGTTGATTAGTAATGTTACTGTATTTATTATTCAGTTAAGTTCTCCAATCAAGTTAAATTAATCTAAGTTCCTCTCGCTTTTGTTGTATTTTAATTATAGTATTAAAAGAAAATATGTTTTGCTTAACATCGAGTAGTTTGACCCATCACATTGCATCTGGAACACGGCATTTTAAATTTTGTCTTCAGAATAAGAAAAAAATATGATCTAGGCTACCCTCTTAAAATATTTTTAGGGGATCTGGTCTGGTACATTATATTCACCAAGTAAGCCTAGGATGAGGTCTACTGGGACTGTGAACATGATAGCCCGTAGCTCCAACCGTTTGCTCAATACCATTTCCATGACGATTGTAAATTTGAGTTTCCCCCTTCCTTCCATTTCATGAATGTCAGCTATTTCAAAGCCATCAAGGTGCAAGTTCATCTTCTTTATTCCAAAACAAGTTTTTCGCGTGATTTTTCTAAATTCCTAATGTATAAGGCTTCCAGAGTTTCCTCCTCGGGAGGCCAAATTGACAGCAACTCTGTTTATTATTTGCTGGACCAAATCAGCACTGTATTTCCGTTTGTATCACATAGCACCTGAGCTTTTCTCAACTTCTACTCTGTGGGAGATTGAAGTTACTGGAGTTAGAATTTATTGAATTAAATCTTCACATTTTTTTGGTGTACTATTACCTAAAATAAGGCTTCGGTTCCCTTAATATTTCATTTGAGCTGCTACTTTAACCTTTTGCTTTCTGTTTTACTTAAAATGGGTATGTTCCAACTCCTTACATAAAGAAAAAAATCACCAAAGTCACACTTTAAAGCTGCTGTGGAACATTGGTCCAAGATATTGTAATAAAGTAATTTTAATTTTTTTAAACAAAATCCTCATCCTTGTTTTCAAATTCCTCCCTTCCTATCACTTGCCTCCTACAACCCCTTGACCTACCGAGACTACTCTTAAAATGGTCCATTGAGCATGTCCAATTTTGCTTGCTGTATCATTGGTGGCTGATTCTTCAATTGTCAGGCCTTAATTTCTGGAATTCTGAAGTTTCAAAGCCATCAGCCTTCCTTCTAATAGTAATTATATTTAATAAAGTAGACAGAGTGAATTATAGATTGGTTAGCTTGTCATCAGTAAGGGGGAAATTACTACAGCCAACTATAAAAAGCTTAATAGCAGTGCACATGGTAAACAGTGAAAAATTAATATGGACTTTGAAAGTAAAATCATGTTTGGACTTTGAGGATGTAATCACTAGAAATAAGTGAAAGCTGGTGGATGTGATTGACTTGGATTTTCCAAAGGCTTTCAAAAAATATCCCACTTAAGAGAGTAGCATGTTCAATTAGAGGGCATGGGATTGGGAGTAGTGTACTGATATGGATAGGGAACTGGTTGGCAGACAGAAAACAAAGAGGGTGAAGATAGATAAGTCCACTGGGCCGGATGGGATTTATCCTAGGATCCTCTGGGAAGGCAGGGAGGAGATTGCCGAGCCTTTGGCATTGATCTTTAACTGGCCATTGTCTACAGGAATAGTGCCAGACGACTGGAGGATAGCAAATGTGGATCCCCTGTTCAAGAAGGGGAGTAGAGGCAACCCTGGTAATTATAGACCAGTGAGCCTTACCTCAGTTGTTGGTAAAGTATTGGAAAAGGTTATAAGGGATAGGATTTATAATCATCTAGAAAAGAATAAATTGATTAGGGATAGTCAGCACGGTTTTGTGAAGGGAAGGTCGTGCCTCACAAACCTTATTGAGTTCTTTGAGAAGGTGACCAAACAGGTAGATGAGAGTAAACTGGTTGATGTGGTGTGTATGGATTTCAGCAAGGCGTTCGATAAGGTTCCCCACAGTAGGCTATTGTACAAAATGCGGAGGAATGGTATTGTGGGAGATATAGCAGTTTGGATCGGAAATTGGCTTGCTGAAAGAAGACAGAGGGTGGTAGTTGATGGGAAATGTTCATCCTGGAGACCAGTTACTAGTGGTGTACCACAAGGTTCGGTGTTGGGTCCACTGCCGTTTGTCAATTTTATAAATGACCCAGATGAGGGCGTAAATTTGCAGATGACACTAAGGTCGGTAGAGTTGTGGATAGTGACGAAGGATGCTGTAGGTTGCAGAGAGGCATAGATAAGCTGCAGAGCTGGGCTGAGAGATGACAAATGGAGTTTAATGCAGACAAGTGTGAGGTGATGCACTTTGGTACGAGTAACCAGAAGGCAAAGTACTTGGCTAATGGTAAGATTCTTGATAGTGTAGATGAGCAGAGAGATCTCAGTGTCCATGTACACAGATCCTTGAAAGTTGCGACCCAGGTTGGCAGGGCTGTTAAGAAGGCATACAGTGTTGTAGCTTTTATTAATAGAGGGATCGAGTTCTGGAACCAAGAGGTTATGGTGAAGCTGTACAAAACTCTGGTGCGGCCGCACTTGGAGTATTGCGTACAGTTCTGGTCACCACATTATAAGAAGGATGTGGAAGCTTTGGAAAGGGTGCAGAGGAGATTTACTAGGATGTTGCCTGGTATGGAGGGAGGGTTTTACGAGGAAAGGCTGAGGGACTTGAGGCTGTTTTCGTTAGAAGAAGGTTGAGAGGTGACTTAATTGAAACATATAAAATAATCAGAGGGTTAGATAGGGTGGATAGGGAGACCCTTTTTCCTAGGATGGTGACGGCGAGCACGAGGGGGCATAGCTTTAAATTGAGGGGTGAAAGATATAGGACAGATGTCAGAGGTGGTTTCTTTACTCAGAGAAGTAGTAAGGGAATGGAACGCTTTGCCTGCAACGGTAGTAGATTCGCCAACTCTAGGTACATTTAAGTCGTCATTGGATAAGCATATGGACGTATGTGGAATAGTGTAGGTTAGATGGGCTTCAGATCGGTATGACAGGTCGGCACAACATCGAGGGCCGAAGGGCCTGTACTGTGCTGTAATGTTCTATGTTCTAAAGTGTAGGAATAAACAGGTCTTTTCCTTGAGTGACAGGCAGTAACTTATGGGTTACACAGGGATGAGTACTTGGACCCAGCTGCTCACAATTTCTAATGAATTAAATGAGGGGGTTAAAAGTAATATCTCCAAGTTTTATGTACTGTAGGGAGAATGCAGAGATGCTTCAGTGTGATTTGGACAAATTTAGTGAGTGGGCAAATGTATGGCCGGTGAGGTATAATGTGGATAAGTACGAGGTTCTCCACTTCAGTAGCAAAACAGGAAAGCAGTTTATTATCGAAATGGCAAAAGTTTGGGAATGAGGCCTGGGTGGCCTTGCACATCAGTTGCTGGAAGTAAGCATGGAGGGGGAGGTGGTGAAGAAGGTAAATGTTGGTTGTCATACTGAGACGATTTGAGTAAAGGAGCAGGAACATCTTGCTACAATTGTACAGGGCCTTAGTCCCACCACACTTGGAATATTGTGTGCAGTTTTGGTCTCCTTATCTGAAGGAGGATGTTCTGGGTATGGAGGGAGTGCAGAAGAGGTTTACCAGACTGATGCCTCTGATGACATGGCTGACGTATGAAGAGAGACTGGATTGGTTAGGACTGTGTTCACTGGGGTTTGGATAAATAAAAGAGATTCTGAGAAAAACATGTAGAATTCTAACAGGACTAGACAGGATAAATGCAGGAAGGATGTTCCCAATGACTGGAGAGACCAGAACCAGGAGTCACAGTTTACAGATACGGGGTAGTACTGAGTTGAGAAATCTCTTCAGAGACAGTGGTGAGCCAATGGAATTCTCCTGTTCAGAAAGTGGTTGAGGCCAAAACAAAATGAATGTTTTCAAGAAGGAATTACATGTAATCCTCCAGTTGAAAAGGACAAAAGGGTATGGAGAGAAAGTAGAAACTGGGTACTAAGTTGTACGATCAAGCCTGCTCTACCATCCAATACAAGCACAGCAAAGGGCCTTCTCCTGCTTTTACTTCCTAAGGTAATGGTAATGTGAAATAATGTTAGTTTTTTAAACTTTTAACATTAGTTTTTAAAATAATCTCCATTGTCAAATATCTGACAAAAATCAATAAGCGCATTTATTTTACTGTACATTGATTTTGAAAATACATAAATCCAGGAGATTTTTTTTTACATACAAAATGATTTAATGTCAATAACACTCAGCTTTTGTGGCTTTACAGCATAATCATTTTTAATCACTGATTAATAACTAACGTTGTGATATCAGCCTGTATTTAGCAATGTTTGAAAAAAATTACCTGGACTGAATGCTTTGTTTCTGTATTGGGTATTCTAATATGGGTTTATACTAGTGTTCATGGTCCACACAAACCTCCTCCCACCCAACTTCTTTCCCCCATTAACATGTCATACAATTCTTTTTCACCTCCGATAGAAGGAATGACAAAATAAATGAACGATGGACAGAATGAATGATAGGCAGACTGAATAAAACATGAACAGAGACAGATGGTTGGAAAGATAGATAATAAGATGAATGGATGGATTAAATGAATGATGGACACATGGATGGAAGGATGGGCAGACAGAATGAAAGATGGACGGAATGAGAACGGATGCGTGGATGAATGACAGATGTATAGAAGAAAAGGTTGAATCAAGGTAGAATTAATTACTGGGCTAAATTAAGGAAAAGAAAAACAAAGAACTGCGGATGCAGGAAATCAGAAACAAAAACTTGAGTGTGAGTTCCGAAGAAGGGTCACTCGAACTGAAACATTAACTCTGCTGTCTCTCCACAGATGCTGCAAAACCTGCTGTGTTTTTACAGCAATTTTGGTTTTTGTTTTTAGTCATTCAGCTCATTGCTGGTGCAGCATCACAAAAATCTGCTAATATATAATCATACATAAATAAATAAGGCTGTAAATAAACATCCATATTATAATGATGTCTATAAATCACAAAATGTACCCATACTTTGTAAGCTTTTGCTTAGTTTTTCTAAAATTATTGGAAGAGTTTTTAAAAATGCTAGCAGAGATCAGATAAACGTCATCCTAGTTTCTTTCACTGTAGTAGCTTCTAACATCATTTGAACTCTACAGTGAAACTGTAGCTTGACAATTGATCTAAATGATCCACAATTTTGATTGATTAAAATCATTAGAAGTTTATTTGTAAGTGAAGGGAAATAGTGAAAGATTTGTTAGTCTATTTGTGGTTAGAGCTTCAAGTCTGCTTAGTGGCATCTGTGGGTTTTGTTAGAAGCAGATGTGCAAGGCTTATGATCCACTGTGGTTAATGTAAAAAAAAACCCTTCAAATCACAGAAGGTCCAAAGAAAATTTGGTTGTGATAGTCAGTGTATATTCAATACTTTATTATTGTTGTCAACCATAGCTACTTTTAAAATTGAGGCAAATTGACAACCCTTAGAAAGGAAAACGTTAAGGTGATCTGTCTTGGCTGGGTTAATTTGTACAGAACCCTGTTCAAAGACATTCATCTGTTTTCTAATTAATCATCAGCTTTATTACAATGAAATGCTGTTGGTCTCTGACAGTGAATGATTTTGTAATTGCATTTTCCATATTTGACTGAACTGAATGTTACTTTGAAGACATTTCTGTGGCTAAAATAGAGCAGCTTGAAATACCCAAGAGCAGGTTAAATATGCCGGACAGGGTTGTATTTCTCTTCTAATTCTGATGCGAAGTGGTGTCACTCCATGGGATGCAATGGAAATCCAATCCCTCATACGACATTCATAGAACATAGAACATTACAGGGCAGTACTGGCCCTTCGGCCCTCCATGTTGTGACGACCTGCAAAACCGTTCTGAAGCCCATCTAACCTACATTATTGCATTATCATCCATATGTTTATCCAATGACCGTTTAAATGCCCTTAAAGTTGGCGAGTTTACTACTGTTACAGGCAGGGCATTCCAAGCCCTTACTACTCTCTGAGTAAAGAACCTATCTCTGATATCTGTCCTGTATCTATCACCCCTCAATTTAAAGCTATGTCCCCTCATGCTAGCCATCGCCATCTGAGGAAAAAGGCTCTTACTGTCTACCCCATCTAATCCCCTGATCAGCTTTTATGTCTCTATTAAGTTGCCACTTAACCTTCTTCTCTCTAACGAAAACAGCCTCAAGTCCGTCAACCTTTCTTCATAAGACCTTCCCTCCATACCAGGCAACATCCTGGTAAATCTCCTCTGAGGTATATTTCAGAGACTTGCAGCACCTAGAGATGCATGATGCAGTTAATGCACAAGTTTATGCCCATTCATCAGTAGATTAACTGAGTTAAAGAGGTCACTAACCTGTCATGTAGGGCATCATATTTTGTGAAGTGAGACTGACCAGGAGACTCTTACTGTATGCCTTGAGTGTATTAAAAGGGTTCTCTGGTAGATCATCCTGTTTTACTATATTATGAACACACCTTCCGAGATGACAAAATCTTGGAGTGAGACTAGATCCTGGGATTTCTGGCTGAAGCATAGGGATGCTGCCTTCCGTGCTGCAAAATGTCTTGTGTGCAAAGCTTTTTAACAGGGGATTAAAACAAAACTGGTTCCTCAAAACTGACTAACGCCATGATAGCTGAAGCATAATAATTAAACACTTATTTACCTCCAATGCTTTTGCTGATTGAATCTCTTGAAAGTAACCAGAAGTGGAAAAATGAGAGCCAGTAAGGGAAAAATTCATCTTGCTTCTCTTTCCACACCACTCCCGGCCCTAGCAAATGAAACCAGTATGACAGATCACCCGGGCTAATTATTATCTGTAAATAAACTCACTTTTTGATGGTGCAAGTGCTTCACCAGTTAAGAGCTAGTCCAGCTCCCTTTTAAACCCATTCAGAGAACATCAGCTAGAGATTGGAGGCAGAGATCAGCAGTTATCTTTGGTATTGGAGGAGAAGTGTCCTTTGCTTGGTGCTGCTTTACAGTTTTTTTGATATGAAGTGTATTTGGTTTTCAATCAACTCTCATAGTCACCTTAAGGACGTGTGAACTATTTTGCAGTTTTTGATCTGTGTGTTTTAGGTGAGCACTTTCTTAAAAGGGACTGGGTGTGGCAGTTGTGCCCTGAAATTGGTTCCCTTATGTTCAAAACTATATTGACATAATAGTTGCCAGTTAGAACTTATTTTCAACTGGTTGACTTCTGGAAGGAGTTAAGTCCCTGTTTTATGCATGAGTTGCTCTATTAGTTGATTCTTGGGAAATACATACAGCCCATAGCTGAATTGTGAGAATCTGTTTTCAAGAGTTAAATTAAGCTCATTCAGCTCGGTCTCTACTAAGTGCGAAAGAGATTGCAATGTGTCATTTTTTCCTTTCAGAAGCTCGATAATAAAACTAAAAATCTGCATAATGGACCCTTATGCAGTGGGAGTGTCCCTAACTCTGACCCAGGAAATCTAGATTCAACTCCCTATGAAAAACTGCCTGAATGTCATCTGCTTTAAATCAAAGAAAATTGGTAATGTAACAAACCCAGAGGTGTGTGTCATAACATATCTGAGCAGGTTGAGTTTAAACCAAAAACATTGTGTGTGTCCGGCTTAGGTTAAACCTTGTATTACTTATTTTCTTATCAATCTTCTCAGTACATTTCCTTAATACTTTTTAAAATTTGTCACATCTGATAATGTCTTACCCACTTACCAGTAGAGGCAAAGTAATGTTTGGGCTATAGGTTAAGTCCATTGGTAAAAGGTCTCCAAAATGTGTCCAGATCAAAATAATAGAAGGATATCTCAGTGGGAATTGTGAATCATCTATTAGCAAAGCAAAATGAAGGATCAGTAAAATCAAGTGAGGGGCAGAAAATACCAGTATAGAAGCATAAACTGTAAACTAACAATGATTACCCAACTGTGTGTCACCATGGTAGTGGTATTAGTTTTATTAATGGTAACCAGTTTGTTACAGAAAATGTTTTGCTGATGATCTTTGTCAGTCAGTGGCTCCTGTCTGTAAGTCAACAGATCGACAAATAGAGTAATTAAAAACAAGCAAATGTTACTGGTTAAGATAATAATTGACAATGCTGTTTCCACTTAATGTGCTGTACAGAAAGGGAAAAAGATGATTTGTACTGAAATTTAGTACAACAGATGGAAATTTAAATTAGGTAAATTGATGATAGTGCCTCTGTTATTGCTCTCTACGTTAGGCAATGTCTGCAAATGCAAGACAAGCATCTAATGTCTGTTCTTAATATTATTTAAAAAACATTACACTGATTAGAACATCCTGTACTAGATAAAAATCTAGACATGATCTAAGAAGAAAGAAATCAAAATGTGGTCAAGTTACTGCTGTTTTTTTCCCTAATTGCTTAATGATGTAGTTTTTCCAAAAGTAAGGGATTAGATTTTTTTGATGCTCAGCTTGTTACATCATTGTGGATATACTAACCAATTTTCTTTGATTTAAAGCAGATGAAAATCAGACAGGTTTTTAATAGGGAGTTAGTCTTCAATACCATTAATTATTTTGAAAATCAAATCCGAGAAAATTTTTGTTTTCAAAAAAAAATTCAGAGGAGTGTTTCAAAAATATTAGCATTATTCTGATACTCATTAAATCTTGAGGTGTTTACAATTTTTTTTAAAACGCTACTAATAGTTTATGGGTCTCTTTTACCCTTTCCTGCAGGGACAGCTTCCTCTCTCCTCAGGTATCCACTATTATTTTGGTAATTACATTGTTAGAGTCAACTTTGAAATTTCTTTGCTTCTGTTCTGTTCAGTACCATAGAAATATACATGTTTTCCTGTGAAAGAAAATGTGCATGTTTGGAAAATTAAGATTGTCTGCTATTTCTAGAAATAGATTAACTATCATTCTTTTTTACCTTCTACCCTGAACAACTGTGGGATTCCTGGAGCAGGCTATGCCTGCAAATTATTCATAAGATATAAAGCAATTTATTTACATTATTTTATCTAAATTCTAGATTAAATTGGGATGGCACATTTCATTCTGATGATGAGTGAAAGAAACTTGCCCAAACCACATGCAAATTGAAATAGGGTAGTCAGGTCAGTGAGCTGTGGGTGAAATAGGTTTCAATTCAGAGGGTACTAAGCTTTGTCATTGGCTAAACAGTATGCACCTTCATCTGAACTGTATTGGGAACAATGTCCGAGCGAATTGTATATAATTAAAGTTGTAGAGAGTGTTTTAAAATATGGTTAGGGGTGTGGACATGGGTTGAGTGAGTGTTATTTGAAGGGAAATTTGGGAAGATGTAGAGTATGAACTTGACAACAGATCAGGATAGCAATATCAATAGCATTAACTAGAATGTGACAGAAGGGGCTGTGTAGAAACATGACAGCACACAGCAAGTTAAATTAGAGTAGGCGAAAATAGTAAAAAAGACAGTTTAAGGCTGTCTGAGTGCATGCAGCATGTGTCTAACATGAGTTGGTCTTTTAAAAAAGAGGTAAAGAATAAGGCCATTTTTTAGAGTTATTAATAAGCCAGGTAGATAAAGGGGCATCAGTAAACATGTATTTGGATTTCTAAGAGGTATTTAATAAGCTATCAAACAAATGATATTGCACAAAATAAGGAATTCAATGTTGGGGATATGATAGAGGATTGACAAACTAGAGGGAAATGGTTGGGATAAATGAATCACTTTGAGGTTGGCGAACTAGTGAGTGGAGTACCACAGGGGTTAGTGCTGAGGCCTCAACTATTTTACAGCCTGTATCAATCACTTGGATTAATGGGCAGACCTCATTATAGCCAAATTTACTGATAGAAAGACACTGAGTAATAAAGCAAGTTGATGAGGATGCAAGAGTCTGCAGTGGGACTATAGGTTAAATGAATGGGTTTTTAAAAAACTTTACATGGAGTACAATGTGGGAAAATGTGACTTTTTCAGTTCTTGTCAAACAAGCAGGATATAAATTAAATGGAGAAAGATCACAGAATGATGAGCGCAGAGGGATCAAGGTGTTCTTGTACATAAATCGAAGTGAGCAAGCAGGTACAGCAGTAATTTGGAAGGCAAAAGTAATGGCATTTATTTCAAGGGGATTGGAGTATAGGAGTAGCATCTATGGTACAACTGTACAGAGTATTTGTGAGACCACACAAAGTATTGCATGCTGCTTTGCACTCTTTACTTAAACATGGGATTTACTTGCATTGGGTGCAGTTCAGAGGAAGGTCACATCCTTCCTGAAGTATGGCATCTAGGACTGTACTTAGTACTCCAGCTGAGTTCCAATTAGTATCTTATACAAGTTCAACATAAATTCCTTTCTCTTTTACTGTATTCCCTATTAATAAGTCTAGATTAATGTGGGCTTTATTCACTGTGCTCTACCTGTCCTGTCACCATTGACTTATATATACACACCCATTTCTTTGTCTTTTAGTATTGTGCCCTTTGGTTTATAAAGTTATTTTAAAATATCACCATAAACTTTTCTGAACTTCATCTTCCATTTATCTGTCCGCTCTACCAACTTGTTAATATTGTTTTGAAGTTCTAAACTGTCTTTCTCACTGTTCACAATTCTTCTAAATTTTTGAATTGTCATATCAAATCAGGCCGTTGTGTACCCAGACAGTATGCTTTCATATGGTGCATCTCAAGGTAATTAATTTATATCAGGAAAAGCAAGGATCCAAGTACTGTACCCTGGGGAATAAATGTTCCTCCAACCAAAAAAAATCCATTAACCATTAAACTCTCTTTCCTGTTACCTAGTCAATTTTATATTCATGTTACTACAATCCCTTTTATTCCATGAGCTCGCATTTTTCTCTCAAGTCTATTGTGTGGCATTGTATGACACGTTTTTTGGAATTCCATGTAAATAAACCCTTGTCAATCCATAGTTACCTCTTCAAAACACTCCAACAAGATTTTCCTTCAAGAAATTCTGACTGTTTTTCCTTAGTTGACCCATTTTTGTCCATGTGACTTAATTATATTCCTGAATTATTGTTTCTAAAGGTTCCTCACCACTGACATCAATTGGCCCACTTGCAATTGCTGAGCCTATCCTTGCATCTTTGTAAATGAAGTAACAATGAATTTGCAATTCACCAGTCCTTTAGCACCACTCCCTAGCTCAGGGAAGACTGAAATATTATGGCCAGTGTCTTTTTGATTTCTTCTCTCAATTTCTTCAGTATCCTTGGATGCATCCATCTGGTCTCGGAGTCTTGCAAGTTTAAGTATTAACAGTTTACCCAATACCACACCTTAATTTTTAATCCTTCCAGAGACTGAACATCCTCCTGTCACATGGCCTGGTAGCCATCCAGGGAACTCTGGATTTGTTTGTCCCTTGTTTTCTTAAAGTTGAAATACCAACCAAATTCATAAATGATGGTTGATATAAATGGAAATAGGGAAGAGAGACAAAATTAAGAGGTTGTGGCAACTCCTCATAACATGGCACAGATGATGATTGATTTATTTGATTAATTTGGACCATGAGGATGTAATCACTAGAAAACCTATGTTTACAAGCGGTACAGGCAGATCATAGTAAGCAAAGGATGTACAGATCAAAAAGACTTAGAGGCATATGGGCTACATTGCACAGGATGTGAACTAGGTGAGGTCAAAGTTAGCAAAATCAGTTATTTTTTAACGAGTCCATTCATCAGTCTGATAATGGCTGGGAAGAAGCTGTTCCTGAAATTACCTGTGAGTATTTTATATTTACCCATGACATTCTGTATCTTCTGCCTGAAGGAAGAGCTTGTAGGGGATCATTACCAGGGCGCTATGGGTCTTAGATGATATTGGCAGCCTTTCTATCACAATAAAGTAGGTAAATAGAATCCATGGATGGAAGGTTGGCTTTCGTGATGGTCTGGGCTGTGCATACCACCTTCTGTAGTTTCTTGCGGTCCTGGGCAGAGCAGTTGCCATGCCAGGCCCTTATGTACCCGGACAGTATGCTTTCAGTGGTGCATCTGTGGAAGTTAGTGTGAAATAAAGAACAGCAGAGTTGAAGATAATAACTGAACTATTGTTGCCCAAATTTATTTTTAAAAAAGCATGGGATATGCTCAAAGTTTGTTTTGCTAATTTACTTTGTTACTGATGCTATGAACTTTGAGGTTGTAGAATTCCTCACACTGCTTTGATATCAAGGATTGCACTTGCACATGAATTCCAGCTTATTGTGAATTGCTTCGTTATTAAATGAGATTCCTATTAGTGCTCAGAATTTGATAGAATACTCTTGTTACAATAGCTTGTTGGAAATGGTGCAACTTCTCCAAAAGTTATCAGGTGAAGAGTTACTCGGTCAGACAAAGTGTATTGAAGCTAATGTTTATTAGTCAGATTTAAAGGCATCTGACATAAGACCCTGATATTTATTCTCATCTTGGGTGAGTAAAAGCAGGAAAATTTTGCAAAGTTAGCCTTTACAAATATCTCCCTATGATAGGCTCCCTATTTTTTAACTGGGACATTGGACTAACTTGAAAGTTGTGCTAGGTGACTGTAGAGAGCAGAGGATGCTGTAGGGTTCAGAGGTGGTTTGCGTGAACAGCCCACTTTAGGCCTGCAGAACTGTGGCCAAAATTAAATGAAAGAATAAAATATAGAACATGCTTCCAGCCTTAACCCTAACACCTCCCACATACCTTTCTATCGAGCCCAGCTCATGCCCCTTTATTTATCCTCCATATCCCTATACGAAGTAAGTGTCTACTGTGATCCACCATCTTTTACCTACAATACCAATTCATTTACTGTTCACAAGTATCTGCAGACAATTTTTCCCCCAAGTTCTATTACTTGGCTTTATATTTCCATTGAAAAAATCCTTGTCAGTCCAAAAATATATGTGGACAGGACTTTACGGTCCCAAAGGACACATGCGTTTTTTAAAAATGCAATTTTCATCAGATTTAACAATCCCTAAAGGCGGACGTCTCAGCTCCCTAAACCCCGGACTCCAAAATTGTCTTAGAACCATGCCTGCATGTTGTGTACCTGTGCTGTCTAAAGGGTTAACACTGTGAAGTTGGGGTGACTTTGTTCCCACACCCATGGAAATGGAAGATGTGTGGCTAGTGGCCTGAAATTGCAAGTCTTGCCCATTTTCAGCTCCCTTGCACAGTAGAAGGAAGTGGTGGTCACTCATCAAACAGGGAGGCTGTCAAGGTCAGCCTTTTACTATTGCCAAGCCCTCATGTATGCATTCTTTTCTCAGCCATTCCCATCAAGCCCACAGATTTTCAACTTCCTGCTCAACCAGTCCATCATGATCCCCTGACCTTACCTGATCACATTGCTGACCACACCCCCCTCCCCCTCCCACACCACCCCACAAACCCCAAACATACTCTATGTGTATGTGGGCAAGATATGATACAGCACTGGTCCCACACGGAGACTAGAGAGCACTTCACTGTCAAAGGTCATCCCTTCCTGCATTACCTGCTCGCCCAGTTCTCCAACATGTCCCCCTTACATATAATTGAATTTGTTTGCACTTCTCAATTTTAATTCCCCTTGCATTCCAGTGTGCGGCCTTCAGTCCCCTCAGTTAAATTTCTCTCACACAGACAGTGACAGACTCTTCCCCACCTTGACTTTTACTTGACTGATCCACACACTCGACTGTGGTTCATCTTGACTGACATAGACAGCCTTGACTGATAGTTGAGCAGATGTCTGTACAACTACCTGACAAGACTTCTTGCAACTCCCAGACTATAAACCCACTCCCTTTACTGTAGTGAAACAGAAGCCCTGGCTATGACTGCCCTGAGTGGTGGACTCATCAAGCCCAGAGGATCAAATTAGAGACTGCCCTTGACTCTGTTCTGGCACCCTCTGATGAAAGGGTGACTCACTTGACTTGATTGAGGAATACTTCCCCCAGACTTCGAGAGCTGGCCTTTTAATTGAAGCACAGGAACTGAGTTTATTGCTTTTACTGCTGCTACAGTGGTGCAGATGTAAGATTGATGTAGCACAGCGGCGTACAGCAACATGTCCTATTAATGATGAGATGCTAATACAAGCAAATAGGCCTCTTGCCACTCACTAAAGAATCTCATCATCATTTAGCAGTTGGAAAATAGGGATTTTGCTCTTGGTTGAGAAGTTAATCAATGTTTGTCTAAAGCAGTTTTCCCAACTTTTTTTTGCCACATAGACATAGATCAGGGAAATTTCTGTTCTATCTTTATTGATGGGCTAGTATTGCCTCCTGCTTAACTAAAACTTAAATAGAAACAGCACCCAGTAGGTTTCAATTTAATGAGACTTATCTGGTACAAACATGTATGAAAATTCAAGCATGTGACTCTTGCACCTGATAAGAGGTGAGTTGATATCTGATTTTCTGGCCCGTTTTGAAGATGTGCTCTGTTTTGAAGAGGCCAAGACGATATGCTATATTTAGACAAATGATACTCCATCTTATGTTCAAAATTTCAGTAAGTCTTCACCTTCGCAATTCAAAGGTTCAGTGGAGCTGGCTTGTTTTGGAGTGTGTCTTAAAGCAGGACAATAAAGATAGAACATCCTGCTTACTTATTTCTCTATATTTATGTCCCCTTGCCGGAATTGTCTGTTTCACGTCTATATTTCCCTGAAGTTTTTCCATTTACTACAGAAGTTGAACCTTGCTGCATTGCTAATCACTAATTTACTAATTTCCATTCACTAAAAACTCCCGTTGCTCATTACAAATTCATTGGTGCTGTCTCCCACAGAACCCTGAAATTTGTCCAATTGCAAATTGCATCAGATACTTGCTTGAAAAAGGGATGTTAGATTTCTTACAAATGTGAGTAAGCATCCTCTTTCTGGACTCCTCCCCTAAACTGGATGGCACTAAGTTGCCTTAAGACCAGGCCGTAATAAACATAACAATATGTCCTCTCAGCTAGTGATATTTAATGCACAACAGTGATATGGTAAAAGTGCTGTGAGAAGATTTAAGATAGTGACAGTATAGTGTGTCATAGTGCAGCAGGAGATAAAAGCCCATCTCGACTAACAAAAATAGAATTCATAATGGATACAACACCAGAACATTGCAATTGAATTGTTTAAATTGATCTCCATTAAAATGTTCTGTTAGGTTTCTGTATAGACAAATTTGAATTTGGTAGGAGAGTGTGTGGCACAGTGAGACTTTTGAGACACTGAAAAGGATTGAGATGAAAATATCTATCTCTACCTGACAGCCGTACGAGCAGCATATGCTTTGAGTCCAAATACCTTAAATGATGAGACAAAGTGGCAGCTGAAAGGAAGGGAAGCGTGCCCTGCATTCTGGATCCCACCACCTGCTGGGATGTCCTGTTCAAAGACCTGCTGGCTGAGAAATGGCCTTTCAGTCACATGAAGACCCATGTCAAAAATTTGCCATGGAGTTGATGCCTCCCTCAATGTGAAGGATAGTCCCTGCTGACAGATGGCATATTTGTGTTGGCATTTTGATAGAATCCACCAAATTCCTGTCCGGTGAAAGACAATAGCAGAGAATAACCTGCAATTCACATGAAAGTGCTGTTTTGAGTTGTTGTCTGACCCATTGGCACTGTTGAAGAGCATAATGCGTACCCAATATCCTCACCAACATTTTCCTTCACCTTAAAAGAAAAACTTATTCATGTTTGTTGTTAGTAGGTTCCCACCACGTCTTCTTCTCCCTCGCCCTTACCTGCCCCATGCATCCTTACATTGCCGACAGGTGGTGTTAGGAAAAGTGATAGATCTGTAATCTGAAAAGATTGTGATGCAGAAACTTGAGTTCTAAGCGCATATCCTCCCCAAATCATGTCTAAGCTTCGTGAATTGAATTCAGCAGTAGTACCTGAATAATGAGAAGAGTTAGAAGGATATAGTTCTAATTTTTCATCTTTTAAACATTAAGATTTTTAATGTAGAAAACAATTTAGCTTTTTAATTAATCAAACCTTTCAATTTCTTTTAAAAATGAAGGCAAAGGTGGATTGGAAAGATCATTTGAGAATCTGCGTACGGTGCAAATGATCACTGTAACTGGCTAAAATAGCAGACTCCCCCATGTGATCTTTTCATTCCACAGAAAACCCTTCAATTTCGTTGATCAAAGGCTTCCCAGCCTGTCCGTTTCCCTTAAGTTCTTCCCACTGTGCGCTCGCCCCAATGTCTCTGGCGACTTCTGCACAGCTTGGGAAAGAAATCTGTTGTCTGTTAGATCAGACACATTGGTTAATTGCCTATCATTGTATCAATGCAGTAAAATGACAGCGGTGCTAGCGACCCTGTATTCACTTTCAAATCGAGTTAAAAGCTGAAACAGGGTGCTATGATGCAAGATCCTAACTTGATGCTACTTTTTGACTACCTAACTCCCCATATTCCACCAAATCTGTCACCTCTCATCTGAGAAAATTCTCTTCTTTGGTAAAATTGATACTATGTTATGTGAATGAAAACACTTAATTATTCACCAGGATAATCTGTAGCCGTCATGAGCAATTGTTGCATATCATAGCTCTAAACATTTTCTATTTAAAGTTGAATATGAATTTAATGTTATGTATAGATTAACCAAAATATATAGGGTAGTACTCTCTTTATGATAACTTCACGTCAGAACTTGAAGCTAGTCGGTGAAATGTAGTTTCAAAAATAAATTCTCATTGTTACATATGAATTTGGAAGGCTGCCATTATCTGGAATTAGGGGAGGATTATGTTGGATTTTGTTTCTTTCAGGAATTAGGACTGGCTGCAGCTTAGCCTTGGCTACATTGGTATTAAATTAAATGCATTTCTGTCTTAAGAGTTCATCCTTTAGCCGCTTGTGACTTTGGAGTGACTTCCAAACCAATCAAATCAAATTCCTGTCCATAGATTAATGATTGTTTCAAATTTGTTCTGATGGAAAGTAAAACCAGTAGGAAATTCAGACTAATGCCAAAATTGTGAAAAATACGCCAAAAATGACTGACAGTTGTTATGTAATGTTATTATCATTAATATCATTCAAGATAAAGCAGCTGTATGTTGTGGAGAGAGGAAGCTCCCTCTACATTGTATTACCCTGTAGATTTGTTTTATTTATACATGCGAACAGCCAGCATCACTGGTGTCAGACCTGTGGAGTTTTTCTAGCAATTTCTGGTTTTGTTTTTGTTTGATTGCCAGCATCCATAGTTCTCGGAGTTTCCCGTCCAGCCCCCCCATCCCCCAATCCCACTGGCCTATTTGTTGTTTCACATGTCCAGCTGGCTCCGATCGCCTCAGTCAGCACTGAGAGATGCAGCAGACTGAGACTGGGCTCTTGTGCAGCTTGGAACAGACCATTATGATCAGTAGCTTTCGACCTTCAATGGAACTATCTCGAACCGAATAATTGGATAAACATAGCATGGAGGCCTGTTATTAATCAATTCCACTGAGGTGATTTCATTTCAATCTCAACAGAAGGAAAATAAATGCATTCACAATATGAAATATAAGTTTTCTTGTTTGCTTCATTACTTTTCATGTTGTTAGCTATCTAAGCAAAAGATGCACTAAGTATTGTTGGAGTGCATTTGGAAGGCAGGTTGGATACTAAATGTGTTGGACTTCGGATAAAGGCTTACTTACGAGAATTGCAATGAATTTTGTTTTTAAACTTTGCAGCTCTAGTTTCTTGACTGCCATCATCTTCTGCCTTTTGCTTCTTTTCCTGCTGGAGCAGCTGAGGGCTTGGCTCCTCTGAATGCTCCAAACGTAAGGCGTACAATCAGCCAGCACAATTCTGGAGGCTGATTCAGGGCAATACCACAGAATTCACTGGATTGGTCTGGGTATGCACCTCTGCAGTTTACTGAACAAGAGCACTTCAGTGGGGCCCCTTACTTTATCAACCCTTGGCACCTGCGGCCAAGTTGCTGACAATTTGCAAACCAAATGTAGAGTGGGTCCCACCTGTCTCTAAGGTACTCTGTTAGTCAGGTTTGAAGAGGTGGGAATTGTGGAACTGGACACTGGTGTCATAGAAAAGAATTATGTTACATTAAAAAGGTGCTTTATCTGAAATCGTTTAGACTGAATGTTTCAAAGCAATTTGGTCCTATCATGAAGCAAAGGGAGTGGGAACCATCTAAGCCAAATTCTGGAATTTCTTCTCTATGCCTTTTGATTCTCAAGCTCCCTCAGGCCTCCTTAAAAGGAATCTTTTACTATGCTTTGCCCTCCTGTCTGAATATTGCTGATTTGAAACTGATCATACTAATGTGAGGTCCCATTTTCTGACATTAAATGTTTTATACAAAACTGAAATTTGTTGTGGCTGCAAGGCTACTTTCTTTTGTATCTGTTACAGTTACAATCAAATGAGCAAAGCTTCATACACGGAAAAGGCGACAGGAACAATTCAGTAGAATCTCAGCTCAATAGTAAGCCATTCAATGAGTACAACAACACTGCATCAGAAGGACCCGTTCAGAAGAGAATGTTCTGTATTCCAAGGTAATAATTTCGGGTCAAAGATATTTTGTAAATATTCTAACGAAAACATTTGTATACAGCTCAGCAAGAAATGTTTCTGGATGATGACTAAATGTGACATTCAAGAGCACGCGTCCAGTGCTCCAATTGAACTTAGCAAATCATCTTCATATGCTTTCAGTGTTAGGAGAAAGCAGAAACACTACCTGCTGGTTTCACATTAAAATAATAGATGTACGATCAGAAAGCAGGTACTTGTAGGCAGAATTTAATAAAACCCAGTGAAATAAGAATGAGAGGATGGGAAGGGGGCAGGGCTGTAGTTTTAGGATACAGGAGTAGAGGAGGGGGTGTAGTGATAACATCTGATAGCCTTATGTTGGGCATACAGTGACAGGAAGCAATGGGCGAGGCAAATGAGCTTGCAAAGAGATGCAAATCTTAAATACATATATATCTTTGAATAAGATTGAACTTTCTTGGGAATGTAATCTGTGATGCATGTATCTCCGGCTGTCAGGTCTCCAACCATTCAAAAAGCTGCCAGTAAACAGGAGAGACCTCAAGCACTGAGAGGCCGTTGGAGCTGCAATTCCTTGGAGTAGAAACTGCTGCCAAATAGGGGTAAGGCGGCCATGGCAATCACTCAGCGTGGATGATTCTGGGTACCTTGAGCACTGTCTTCATTAGTGTAATAAGGAGGTCACCAGTGCATTGTCAAAGAGGGCTAGAGAGTTTATGCAACACCAGGAAAACACTGATAGCTGGGTGGAGATACAGAAAGCTGCAAGGCCGTTGTAGGACTTACATGGGTGCAGGGTGACATGAAGCAATCAAATCTCTCAGACCAACCAATACAGTTCATAAATCAAAGGTTCCACTGAATCAACATTCAAATGGACATTTCTGTGTCTGTCATCGGCAGTTCTCATGCTGATGACTCTTGTACAGATGAAAGTGCTTCCTCCAAACCCACAGCTACTGTGGACACTGGTGTCACTGGCAGAATGGCTGGGGAGTGCATCTCCTCTGTCTAAGAGTCTTAAGAGGAAAACCAGTTGTGGCAGGTTGCTGACCCCCAACTTTTTGTCACCTAACAGGAGAGGGCATGTTCATGGGATTCTTACCATCTGGTCCCAGTCTTGGCTGGGCAGTGCTTGAAGCTGGTGGCCAAAGTTATAGTATGCAGTTCTGCCTGGAAGCTACAGTGCAGCCTGCTGGATTTGGCTGCTCAAAAGGATCACAAGCCATCCAAAAGAGGAAGCCATGCCCTCTCAAACTTGTCTGAACTCCCAGGCATTACTGCATATAACATTGACACCTATGTCTCTGCAATTACAGCAGACTGCTATAGGCCTGCCACCAGCCTAGCACATAGCATAGGCCTGTCTTTCAACATTAACTCAGTCCTTTCATACTGGGAGGGACTTACATTTGAACCAACCTAAGGATGAAGAACTAAAATGTCCCCTGTAAAAGTACACTACATACGCCAATTCTAAGCGAATCAATCAATTGGTAAAACTGATAGTTCATCCGTTGGTAATTTTTGCATTCTAGAAGACTATTGTTTGGAAACACTAACTGTCAGGAAAAGCTTTTTGAACAGGCTCAAGCATTCCCTCAATGCCATCACCATGATTTCAGAATGTAACTTCAGGAGTGGAAACATGGAAGATATAGGGTGGACTTTTGCCCAGCCCCCTACTCTGGTGAGTGAGACAGTTGGAGAGCAGCACAGATATCTGCCTGGACATTCATCATTTGGGGTTGTCATACCTAACATTTCAAAAGGTGTGAGATAATAGAACATTGGAGGACAAGGAGAATTGCAGAGTTGGGGGCATCATTCCAGGGTAATTATTTTCACAGTGTAAGTGTGAATGGCAGTTCCTGGCCTGCATCTGATTTGACCTGATGCAATATTAAATGTGGTGCCAGCAACGGATATTGTGGTTAGTATCTTTGCTGCAGAAAATCACACGATAGTGCAAGCTGGTGCATGAATAAGTGAAGTAAGATTACATGAGATAACTTCCTAAAGTTCAAAGAGAAACCTTTTGTGAGATTCCCCAAAATGAAACAGCTGATTTTTGGTAAAATTTTGCCTGTTATTATTTGGATTAGTCAAACAGGTTTTATTAATTGCTTTATAATGTTCATCACTATTTTGTTATTTCAGGTCAATATTTATATCTACAGTGTTTTTGGTTCATGCACTTTTGGTTAGACATACTAACATATTCTACAATCCAAGAAATGGAAACTTCAGAATTGACTTGTTCCCGAGCATTACAGACTAAAAGATACTGGGTATTGTCAAGTATAATTTCCACAACTGATTCTGAGTTTGTCCTGTACCAATCAACATTGTTTCTCGACATTGAAATCAACAATGGGGATATTTACTACCTGAAGCTGAGGTCATCAAGCAAGTTAAATAGGAACTAGACATATTGAAGTATTCTCATAGGCACTAAACCAGGAAGTAGCAAGCAGATTTTATCTATCACTTTACATATTTTGAGAAATTGGAATAAATATTGGGACACATATATGGGAACTAATGTAGATGCTGCAACAGTATAACATTTTAAAATTGAAATTTGGCATTTTTATTATTGAAGGGAGAAAATTGATATTCCACAAATATAAAATTAGTTTTCCGGGATCATTTTGCTCAGTACATATAACTGTACACTGTCTGAAAACCCAAGGAAATATCAATATGCATTCATTTCATCTCTTCTTCAATAGTTGTACAAAACTAAGGATGTGAGGAAGATGTACAGAGGCTTCAAGGGGAATAAGATGGGATAAGTGAGTATGCAATGAGTGGCAGATGATGGCATAAAAATAAGAGTTTCATCTCAAATTATCAAAGTAATTTACAATTTGAGTTTAATCTGGGAACATATCTTGCAAGGAATCACAGTTCAACAGCATTTTCTGCTAATGGTATAATGTGCATTCCGTTTCCTACACTAACAGTGATACTGCCACCATCACTGTCATTCCACTTATGAAGTTCAAGTCATTATATAGTATTTGTTATTAAAAATAATCCTGAATGTGTTTTAACTGAATAGGTAGGGAGCTCAAAAGACTAAAGACTAGGAAATTAGGAGGATGATAGCAGTGACATTGTGTTTATGAAATGCTTTATTGCGAGTGGTTATTGAGGAGATTGAAATATGAAATGTCATCGCAGCAGAGATTAATATGACCATTTTGATTGAAATAGGATAAGTACTTGAAAATGACCTGTACAAAAAAAAAGTTTAAAAGGAAAGAAAAATGGTTTTAAAGAAAAGTGAAATAGTGGAGATACTGCAAATCCAAATTGTAGACAGAAAATGATGCACATATTCACCAAATAAGGCAATATCTCTAGAGGGAGAGACACAGGTAATGCTTCAGATCAATGATTTAAAACCACTACAAGCAGGATGGTTAACTTTGTTGTCTGCTGTGCTTTAAATTTTTGTAGATACTTTTACATTCCAACTGTGGTGTTGGTGCAAAGTGGTTTGGCTTCAGCACAACAAACGATTGCAGAACAAGTACAGAACAAAGCCTGACGTCAGAATGTAGCTTCAGATTCCACATGGGTTTGGCATGTCATTTGTGCTCTATTTATAGTCTAGGCAAGTAGTTTTGATTTGTGTTGAAATGTAAATAACATTAAAGGGTGTCCACCTTACCCACAGTGTTGCTATGACAGGTATTTCTTGTCAACTGGGTTTGTCTGCTGATAAACTTCATGGATAACAAGCTTTGGATGCAGTCTCTACAATGGTACATCCATTAGGCTCTTATACTTTACAATAGCAGATTCTATGGAAATATAGGTAATATATAATTGTCTTCAGTCATTGATGAATATTCTTTTCAAAATAAACTTGTAATTAATCTTTTAAAAGTATGAGAATAATTGTAAAGTGAACAGAAACCCTTCTTTAAACAATTGAAGTGTAATTTTTTTTACCAGTACAACCAATTTATTTATTGCTTTTGATTATTAAAATGGCATAAAAGTCCCACAAAGTCCTCATGGGGATGGGATGGTATTTTCAGGACTCGCTAGCATAGCGCCACAGGCATCAGTGCTGGGACCACATGTACAATGTATATTATATGACTCAGATGAGGCAAATGAACGTATTATATTGGAAAATTTGTGAATGACACAAAAATAAGTAAGGTGGGAAGCAAAAGATGATGCTTACGCAAAGTATGGAGCGATTATAGAAAGGATAAATGAATGGGAAAAAGCATGTGGGAAAAATTAAGTTGTGCACTTTGGCAGAAATTGTAGATGACCTGAAAGTTATTTGAATGGAGAAAGACTTCAGAAAGCTACAGCAGAAAGGGATGTGTGGTTCCTCATGCACAAATCAGAAAAAAAAACTAACATACAAGTTCAACAGGTAGTATGGAAGGCAAATGGAGCATCAAAAATGGGAAGTCCAGCTAAAACTATATGGGGCATTCGTCGACCACAACTAGAATGTTGTGAAAAATTTTATCCCTATTATCCGTGAAAACATATGCTGGCATTGCAGGCAGTCCAGAGAAAGTTCATTAGGCTGATACCAGATATGCAGAAATTTTTACTTTGAGGAGAGGTTGCAGTCATGGAGGTTAGAAGTATGAGAATCTTTAGAATATAAAGAATCTTAGGGTACTTGATATGGTTGTTTCTTCTTGTAGGACAGTTTAACTCCAGAGTGCATAGTTTCAGAGTAAACAGTCATCCAGCCATCTTTAAGAGATAAGAGGAGGAGTTTCTCACTTTTGAGGCTAGGTCATTAAATTTATTCATGGCAGAGATAGTCCTTTAGCTATTTTCATTATCTCCAGCCAGATACTATCACCAAACACTTTTGCCCATCCCTACACTGTCAGGTTCCACTGGCCCACTGTTTTCACTCTTAATGCTTCTTCAGCCCCCTTGACACCTTCTCTTGCAATCACAGAAGAAACAACATTTACTCTGTCACCTCCTCTCGCCTCACAGTTCAAGGTATCAAAACACACATTCACTTGGAGCAGCATTTCACTCGGACTTCTTTCAATCTAGTCTATGGTTTTCACTGCTCACAAGGCAGCCTCCTTTACCTTGGTAAGACCAAAAGCAGATTGGGTGACCATTATGCGGAATGCCTCTGTTCTGTCCAGAAGAAACTGGAAGGTTGGGATTCTCTCATGTTAATATTTCTGACCTGGGCCTGCTGGTGTTCCCAGTGAAGCTCAATGCAAGTTGGAAGAGCAACGCCTTAGGCTATAGGGGCTTAGCCTATAGGAGCCAATAGTGAATGCAACAACTTCAGAGACTGATTCCCCCTCCTGTATTTTGATTGCTAACCCCAAACCTTACCATCATCCCTGCCTTTCTTTTTGACTCAGGTACAGGTCATTCCTGTGTACAGAAGGAGAGTAAATCATAAACATTCCAAGACTGGGTTCTTGAGCGTTCACAAGTTCTCATTGCTTGTACCCTTTGTAAATCGATAGATGTTAATAGATGCCACTTATTTCCCACAATTCAAAGATCAAGCATTGTTTGTATCTACCCAAGGGCTTGTTTCTATTACTGTCTCCCTTGTTTGGTTCTTTACCATCTACTTAGATTTATTTTACTACAAGCCCTTTAACCTAATCTGCGTTTAACCCTTTCAGCTTTCAACTTTCAACTTTTCATCAGCATAGCTCACATCCGTGATTGGGTTTTAAAGCAAATAAAAAAAGCTGCAGTTTTGACCTTTCAAAGGATGCATAGAGCTTTTACCTCCCAGTATGCCCACTTTTTAACATATGTAGTGGCAATTACTGGACTAGTAATCCGAAGTCCCAGTTAAAGTTGAGGACATGGTTTCAAATCTTACAGCGGCAGATGGCAAATTCAAATTCAAATTCATTTAAATCTGATAATATCATCCAATTTCATTAGTGTTTTTTCAATGCCATGTGGTTGGATGTGTTTTGAATCTCAACTAGTTCATGGAAACTGCTGATAATGTTTTCTTAGGTGATTGCTGACCATGGTCCTGAATTATACAAGGAACTGCTGTTCCAGACTACCTACAGTTGACAGTTTAAATGAGAAAAAAAGTGAATGTGAAAGAGGCTCACTAAACTATTCCCAGTTTCATTACAAAAAAGAACCAGTATTAGGAATATAGAAGGGTTAAGGATTTTGGGGCCAAAAGTCAAGGATTGACTTCTATAGAAGATCAACTATCACATTTCTAAAACTTGTATATTGTAAACTAATAGAATTTAAGATTGTAAGCATGATCAGAATTATAAAAGGCAATTTAATTCAGCAAACTTGTTGCATCTCAAGTCCATGTAAGTTGCTATTGCAAGTCTTCCAGGCAATTTTATTGCTTCAAGATGCTCCATATAGTATAACCTAGAAATGTTTATTAAAGTTTTTCATTTAGAATCACTGGTCAATTAGTAGAAATAGCCAGATAAACCAACATAATAATGCCACTTAATGTCGAATGCAAATTAAAATTGCACAACTTCAAACTTGACAAATTCAACATTTTGTTTCTTTAAAAAAAAAAGGCAATTGTAGCCTTCTAGATTGAGGTTGGTCCATAATCCAAGACCAATAATTACTCAGGGATTGCTGTGCAATCTCAGGCCACCTCAGTGTACCTGACAGATTCAAGTCAAAAAGGATTAAACTATACAAAGAGTCAAACTAACGCAGAGATTTTGATTTTCCAGTCTACTCTGTAGGTTGCAAAATTTGCTTAAAGCCTGAGAATGGGCATGGGGCCTAGTTAATAGTCTAACAGTCAGCACCTTGTCTGCAGTTGAGTGGCTGAAACGCCAAGTACAGGGGCAGAAAATGGTAAGAAGATAGTACCACTTGAATCTCTGCTGTCCTACTTGAAGCCAGATTGCACCCTCTTGTATAAAGGGAACTAGGAGCAGATGGACCTGGTTGCAAAAGAGTGTGTGTATGACAAGAACACAGCATGATGACACAACATGCCTGAAAGCGGGCTTCCAAAATTTTCCAATGCTATACTAGAGACCTTACTGAAGAGGTAAAGAAGACCAGAGGTCAGGAAGCCATCCAGACCAACTCTCGGAAGACAGCGATGACTATGGCAGAAGTTAAAACTGGAGGACACAGATGAAGAAGCCTCAACAACCTCTCACACTAGTCAAGATTAGGAAAACATCTTAAAATGCCATACCCTACTGACTTGTTTCTCACACTGCTTGATGGTACCATATTCAAATCACTCAAAATTCCAACAATCACTCTTGTCTCATACGTAACATTGATAGCTTCAGCTCATCCTCAAAGTCTTAGCATTGATGCAAGCCTCGTGTGCATCTCTCAGCCTGCACAAGCTGCCATTTCTCACAAGCACAACACTCACTGACCAGCTTCTTTCTCTCTTGCAGCTGACAACTTGAGAGAGAGAGAGACAGCGGCACCTAACCAGCAGGGAACAGGCACAGCTGCCTGTCCTTCCCTCCTAGAGGAGACAGTGTTCACCATCACTGGAGCTGCTGTTGCTGAGTCTGTAGATTGCAATAGGGCTAAAACCATCTAGTGATGGTATGCATCTAATTTCATCCTCCTTTCATATTCTACCTCCCCATCATCCCACTATCTCATCTGATCTACAACTGCAGATAACGTAAGCACATTTAACTTTCTCCCCTTCGTCAACTCAACTTACCCTTGCACCTCTTCCCTTTACAGATATTCAGGAATACAACCTGGCCAAGAACTAGTGGAAGACCAAAAGATGGAAGCTCAGAAAGATACTGAGAAAGGAACTCTGACATACACAGACACACCTACACATATACACACAAACACACAGACTCACCAGTTTTGACATTAATAGTCATACTGTGTTTCAGGTTTTGAAGCAGTCTTTGCCCTTACGCAGCAAGACCTGAACAACATCAGGCCAGGTCTGGTAAGTGGCAAATTATAAGTGGAAATGACCATTTTCAACAAGTCAAATTCATCTCCATTGATCAAAAACTAAAAACTGAATTACCCATGATGTAAGTCAGAGACTGGGAATTTGGAGGTGACTAACTGACCTCCTGACTTCCCGAAATCTGTCCACATGGGATACCACAATTGCCTTAATGAGTGCAGTTCCAACAACACTCAAAAGTAGCTTATTTATTTAAACTACTTGATTGGTACCCCATCCACCACCTTAGACATTCCTGCCACATAGTATACAGCAGCAATATGTGTCATATGTAAGATGGCGCACAGCGAATTGTGGGACTCTAATCGACTGCATCTTCCAAACCCATGAATCCTTATCACCAAATAGAACAAATGCGCATGGGAACATCATTAGTTCCAAATCACTCACTATCCAGAAATGGAAAGATATTCCAATTCCTTCATTGCTGATTGGTGAAAAACCTTGAACTCCCACCTTTAATCAATACTACGTGGAAAAACCTATAAATTGGACTGCAGCAGTTCAAGGCAATGGCTCACCACCAACTTAGAGCAATTAGAGATGGACAAGAATACTAGTTTCCTCCGCAATGCCCATATACCATGAATAAATTTGTAAAGCTTTACTTAGAGGTAACATATGAATGTTTTGAGGCACCAGGCTGAAATGGCCAGCAGCCAGGGTAAGAGGAAGGATAGATCTGATACCACCTCGCCAGAAGTTGGTGTTACTTATGAAGTGCACTGCAAGGACTCAGATGAGAGCGTGGAAAGGTTTGCTATCAATTAGGCCTAAGGCTTTGCACAGACCTTTTTTACCTACCATGGTTTCCAACTCCATCAGTAATAATGCACCATTGGATGACTGATGTCTCAGTTTCTATTGCTGCGTAAGTGGAAGCCAGCCACTGTTTGTTGCACTTGTACATTCAGACTACAATCCAACAGATAAAATCTACTGAGGTGCTGCATTGGTGGAATGTTATTGGCACTGTGGAACATGAATCTGCTACTTCTTGATGAGGTCCTTTATCTCTTCCCTGCTCTACCACTCCATTTGTGCTCTAGTCTGTGAAGCTACCTAGCCCAGATGCTGCTGTGTATGCCAAGGCAGCACACAGCTTGAAGCTGGGCATCTTTAGTTCACACCTACTTGAGGGAATCCTGTAAGGTAGTCTTCCCCCACTGAACATGAGCAATCTTCACCAGCTATACTGCAGGTACAATGAAGGGGCACCAGAATTGGCCCCCGAGAGGGTAAAGGAGGTCGCTTTTGTTGGAGCAGGCAGGGTCTCCCATTAGGGTCATCGACATCTCAGTAGTAACTGCAAGAGGCACAGGGAAGGTGTTTCAGTCAATGGCTAGAAGTGTGTCGTGAAAAGGTGTTTCAGCCAGCGGCCCAAGTGTGTAGTGAAAAGGTGTTTCAGCCAGCGGCCACAAGTGTGTAGTGAAAAGGTGTTTCAGCCAGTGGTTAGATGTGTGCAGTGAATGACTCTAGCAGCACAGTTACTGTGAGAAATACAATGCAAAGAAGAGAGGTAGTTACTCAGTTGGCAGGACACAGATGCCTTCGCATCCCTGCCAGGTTCAGATCCAGTCATCTCCTGCAAGGGAGAGGATTTGGTCCTCAAATTGGGAAGAGTGGGCTGGGTACCCTCCACTCACCCAGGCAGTTTCTCCCCTGTTGTGTGCTATCCTCTCCTGAAATGAGCTGAGATGGGTGGTACAATTGTTAGTATTAGTGGTTGAAAGTGATATGGTGAGGTCCTCTGTCAGTCCTCCAGGAAGAGAATATCCCTCAGCTGCACCATATCCTCAACAGGACATCCAAGTCCCTGCTGAAGAATCACAGCATCATCTATCCCTTCTGACTGTCCATTGCCAAGCATCCTCAGAATGCCATGTCTTCTCTGGATGCACAGCCATCTTTTGAATATGTTGATTACACCATGGATGGTGGTCTTCAGATGGATATCTGCTGAGTGACGTGTTATTGTTTCAGAAAAGGCATGTGGTAAGATGGAATCAGACACAAGAGATGCCAAAGGGGTGAGGTAGGTAGTTAATTAAACAAATGTAGTGTGGAAAGCTAGGCCTCATGACTGAAACCCGATCCAAGTACTCATGCAACTAACACCAGAAAAAAAACATAAATGACTCCTTGAGGTGAATTTTATTTCAGATAGGTGAGGGTGAAATTATTCCAACCCCTAACAGGCCCCTACCCACCCCATTAGCCATGAGCCTGTGGAAATCTCCTCCCAGAGAGTAATGGAGACAGACTCTTTGAATGTTTTAAGACGCAGGCAGATGGATTCTTGACTGAAGAGGGTGTCAAAGGGTATTGGGGTACGAAGTAAAGTGGTGTTGAGGTCACAATCAAAGATAACAAAGTGTGAAGCTGGATGAACACAGCAGGCCAAGCAGCATCTCAGGTCAGATCAGTTGTGATCTTAATGAAAAGCACAGGCTTGAGGGGATGAGGGGCTTGTTTCTGCTTCCAAATTGCCATCTTATATGTGTTTCATGTGATTTTGGACTTGGGACAGCACCAACAGTGTCAAAAATATGGCCAATAT
Source organism: Stegostoma tigrinum (assembly GCF_030684315.1). Lineage (NCBI taxonomy): Eukaryota > Metazoa > Chordata > Chondrichthyes > Orectolobiformes > Stegostomatidae > Stegostoma > Stegostoma tigrinum. The sequence goes on along the minus strand of NC_081363.1, from coordinate 64,422,977 downwards.
ACTACTAAGCATGTTGTATTTTCTACTTCGTGGAATAGTAAAGCAGCACATCAACTACGTTTGAGGGTAAAGTGATAATTTAATGTTCCCCACAAAAACCCAAGAGCTTCTCTTAATGCCATAAGAATGCTAATGTCAAAGTTGGGCTTGCATCAGCAAAATTGTTAAACTTTGCTTTGCTAATGTTGAATCCCACACTACTAGTTACTGGAAGTAAATTAGACCTTGACTTTTATCATACGAATAATAAATGGAAATGTAATGTATTGTATAGACCTTGACTTTTATCATACGAATAATAAATGGAAATGTAATGTATTGTATCTCTTTTTGCTTCATTTTACTCCAGTGATATTTTTGCTTTACTAAAAGGTAGACAAGAATCAGAGTCTCAACATCTGAACCCAATGATTCAAACAGCAAGCAGAGAGTCCGTGTCCATTGGAACCACAGGACTATCACAACTGGAAGATATCAGAAAACGTCTGGGATCCCTGGAAGCAGATTACCAGGAACTTGTTAAAATTCTTTCAAAAGAGAGCAGAACTGTACCAGCCCATCGAAATTTCCCGCGCAAGCAGAAGGGACAATGTCCTGTGAAAAATGGCAGACTATTAGCATAGCTTACATTGCAGCGACAGAGGGATCTTTGGTATTTATTCAAAGGAAACAAAAGTTAAACAGAAATCAGTAACATTTCTAAATATTGACAAATCGACATGTTTGACATGGATAATAATGTCACTGTTCATAGTATAATTTATGGTGAGACATTTATAGGAATTAATAATAATGCAGCAGTGAAAGAAGTTATGAAAAGTGTTTATTCCAAAACTTTTAAATATCTAAAAGTACATCCAAGGATGTGGTGAAATGCCAATATTTCAGCTTTAACATAGCTGTCATTTTATATTTTTTGATGGATTAGTCACAAAACACTATATTGGACTATTTGCTTTTATACTTCAGAGAACTATAGAGAGGGCAGTGCAGAGTAAGAGCTGTACTTGTGGAAACAAAGTTTAAAGAAAAGTTCTATTTATAACATTCCATTCCACAAGCACAAAAATATAGTGACACACAGTTCTTCTCTGTGGTGGGGGTTGAAGGGTGTATATGCTTCATTACCACGCTGAGCCTGAGACTCACTCTGCCAAATATGACTGGTCCTGCCTCCCATATTTAAGCAAATCACGAAATGCACTCTAGAAGGCAATAATGGCTGAGTGGGCTGCGTAATTTATTTCAGTCTAAGCACATGTGATCTGCTAGAGAGATTTTAGCCCCTTCAAAGGGTAGTTGTATTAATCAGGTTGCTTTACAGTTCAGGTGGAAGTCATTTGCGATGATATTATCCTGCATGTAGTGCACAACTGAGAGTGGTTTAAAAATGTTTTCCATACAGTGCAATCAGGAATACCATTGATTGATGACAACAATATGGTTCTCAATAGAAATAATGTTTTTGGATAGAGAAGGACTGGATGGGGATGGCAGCCAGTTTAACAGGGTAGCATTTTCTGCCATCTTCACAATCCATATTAGCAAAGGTTTCTATAATTCAGTTTTGAAGAGGATCAGTATATATAGTGAAGCTTAAATCCAAAGTAACCAATGATTAAATATCCAATGGCACAAATAGTGAAAGTAGCCTAAATTTGCTACAAGAACTACATCAGGGTTTTCGGTATGGAGTTCGTGACATCAGAGTGTAAGTTATAGCTTTGTGGTAGCATGACACCAGTTATTTCAGGACTGCGTGTTCTAGTGCTATTCCAGGTTCAAAAATCTAGGTTGACGCTTCAGTGCAGTATCATGTGATCCTGCACGGACAGAACTGCTGTCCTTTGGATGAGATGTTAAATGTCTCCACTCAGGTGGACGTAATATATACTAGAACACACTTTCAAAGAAGAATAAGAGAGATTTCCCAAATATCTCAATCAGCATCTAAAGTTGGATTATTACATTCTGCTTGTGGGACTTTTCTGGGCATAGATTAGCCACTGCATTTTCCCCACTTTACAGCAGTGACTGCACATTAAAAATATACTGCTGTAAAACACTTTACAACTTTGAGATTGTAAAAGACACCATATAAAAATGCCTATTTTTCCCTATAGCCTGATTGGCTGTACTCTGATATCAACAACAACTGTCACACCTACTAAGCAAATCAGAGAATTAGAAACTGTCTTCAAAGGGTCTGGGTAGTTCACTACCTCATGAACTCCCTGCCTATCCAGATGCATAACTAGAATTGTGAATGATTATGCAAGTAGACTGATGCCATTATCATTCCGACAAGATTTGTAACCAACTCAACTATTAGCACAGGCCAATTAAATCAGTTTGATCTTCTTTGCTTTTATCTTAATCTAAGATTTGACTAATCTTAAACTTGGGTGAATCAGATCTAGCACACTTGTCTCAATAATAACCATTCGATGTAAAAACCTCAATCATATGTAAGGTCATGCATTGACATACCTTGATGATCACATATTTCCAAATACATTTCAGATATCAACCTGCAAAACTGCTGGTCTACCCTCCTTATCTGGCATCTAGTTTGTTAGTTTGTTTTCTAACCTCTCCAGATCCCTACCTCATTCACATCAGAGCGAGATAATGTATCGTCATTAAGCAGAAAAGCATCGCCCCTTCTAGATTTATTTTTGTTATTCTTACTAAACAATCCTTGTATGTTCACAAATACTGATGCATTTTTGTAAAAAAGGTTTCGTGAATCCCTATGCTAGACCTTACCATCCAGCAAGGATTTAAAAAAATGTTTAACTCATAAGACTCTTACATTCTTATTTGTAACTTTGGGACATTTATTTCAATACACATTACTGTAGTGCATGATTATATATTATCAGAATTTGTTCATGCCTTTACATTCAACATATTTAAGTGTTGTCGCTTACTTAAATCAAGAACAGCATAACTCTTCTTTTTAAGCTTTTAAAAAAAGGAACACACACATCTTAGTACCATGGCATGGCATTAAAATCTTCATAGGAACTGTCATAATGAATTAATGCAGCAGTAACTTGACTATGTTTGTTTATGTTTACTATTTACAGTACAGTGCAGAGGAGGTTTGCACATCTGGAAGCTCAGCTACTCCTGTTGGCTCGAAACATAGCTCACTTAGCTGATGAAATTGATTCCCAGGCTTCCTTGCTGCAGAAAATACATTCAATGCAACAGGAGATACAAAAAGCACATGTTTGCAACAAAGTGGTAGGTATCCCATTGTCTCCTGAATTGCTAGAAAAAGTGCTGAAAGATGCTTTAAACAGAATGCAGGTAATTTCTTAAATATTGTAGGAGAAGCAGAAGGGTCAAGAGCCAGAGGACGCAGATTTCATACTTATGACAAAATAATGGCAATATGAAGAAAAAGTGTTGAATGAAGAGATTGGTTAGGATCTGGAATGCAATGGAAGCAGATCCAATCATGTAGGTAAAGGGAGAGGGAGTGAGGCTAAACTGCATTCTTCCACAGAGGGCTGCAGTTTGCTGAATGGGACAGTGGCTGTAGTACAGAACTATTCTTGAATAATTGGATTTCCAAAAAAACAGAATGTGTGTGACTGGAAAACCTATTGTTTTTCTACTTCTGATGAAGAGTCTAGGCCTGAAACATCAGCCTTCCTGCTCATATGCTGCTGCTTGGCCTGCTGTGTTCATCCAGCTCTGCACCTTGTTATCTCGGATTCTCCAGCATCTGCAGTTCCTATTATCTTTGTCTACTTCTAGTTCAGATGTTGGTGGTTGGTCATTTCTTAAAACCCTTGCAGCTCAGTGGTTTGTTAGAAGTCAGTGGCTGTTTATTTCAGAGGCCAACCAGGAATGAGAGGCTGGAGTCACTGAGAAACTCGACCACGATTAGGACATTCAGTTTCCTTATCTTAAAGACAATGAATGAGGCTAATTTGTATGAAAATCTAACAGCTTCATAGTCATCATTATTATGGAGTAAAAGCACAGATTCAGTTCTTGCTATGTCAAGTGAAAGTAGGTCAGTTTTGTGTTATTTACAGGCCAAGAGAGTGACAGAGTACACAGCCTAGCAGGAACTCACTGAATCTGGGAATGTCACATGGAGAGGCTTGAGGTATGAAATTAAAATTGTAAAGTTTACAGTTGGAGGATCTTGAGGAGTGACAGGGCCTAGGCTGGCCTTGTGATTTCAGGATAGTTCCATTAATAGACTTAGAAAAGTCAGTAACTACGCTGTTAATCCAACTTCCTTGTTTGGCCAAAATCACCAGGAAAAGAAAGATGTACTGTTTACCAGAATACTACTCTTATATTTCAGGCTAGCAGGTTGGAAAGACAGTTTAAATAATTTGTAATCATTACATGCTTATAATCACAGATGTCCGATAAAACAATGTCTTCCTTTCATTAACTTAATGAAATTTAATATTTACTCTTTCAACTCATGATCTAATTAGAAAATTAAAAAGCATTTAAAAGCTTTGATATCTGATAGTGTCCAGCTATAAGCATAACATGGGCTCCTGACCAATTACAGAAATTCACAGTCATGTAAAGGTTGTAACTTATAATCATGTGCTACAAAGGCCGACACTATTTTTACTGAATAGAGCATATAGCACAGAAACAGCCCTTTGGTCCAACTCATCCACGCTGACCAACATCCCAACCTGACCTAGTCCCATTTGCTAGTATTTGGCCCATATCCCCCAAACCCTTCCTATTTATTTACCCATCCAGATACCTTCTAAATATATGTAATTGTATCAACCTCCACCATTTCCTCTGGCAGCTTGTTCAATACACACATCACTATCTGCATTAAGAGGTTGCCCTCAGGTCCTTTTTAAATCTTTCCCCACTTACCTTAAGCCATAAACCTATGTCCTGAAGTTGTAGACTCTCCCACTCTAGGAAAAGGACCTGGCTACTTTCCCTCCTCATGCCTCTCATGATTGCATAAACCACTCTATGAACACCCCTCGGCCTCCAAAGCTCCAGGCAAGGTAGTTAGGGTTAGGGTTGGCTATTGGTTGGGATGTGTACTTCTTCAGCTTCAACAAACTCTGACAGATCTCTGGCACATATTGTCATTCCCTATATGCAGTAAGCAAAAATGTACATAGTTTGTTGAAGGTTACATCCAGTAAATAAAGTACTTTGAGAAAAAGCGTGGCACTGTATGATTATAGAGGTCTTCTGGAGTAACTCCATTGTTTCAGTTCCATGCGCACCATAGACCAATCAGATAAAGCAAATTTACTAGAAGAGACACAGTCTGCTACCTAAAATTCTTTGTCCAATTAGGTTGGGAAATTTTATTAAAAAAATTCTAATGTCACATTTTTGGTTGTACTTTGGTTCAGTATCACAAGCAGCTCAGTAAGCAGGTCTTGCATTTACTATATTCTGGAACATGCTATAATCTAATTAGTGGCTAGATTAGCGACATTCAGGGACAAACAGAGGACCTTTGCTGGTTTGTAGACACACATCACGTGCTCACCCTCAACAACTTCTCTTTCGATCCCTCCCACTTCCTTCAGACAAAGGGGGTGGCCATGGGTACCCGCATGGACCCAAGCTATGTCTGCCTCTTTGTAGGTTACGTGGAACAGTCCCTCTTCTGCACCTACACAGGTCACAAACCCCACCTCTTCCTCCGTTACATTGATGACTGTATCGCCGCCGCCTCTTGCTCCCCAGAGGAGCTCGAACAGTTCATCCACTTTACCAACACCTTCCACCCCAACCTCAAGTTCACCTGGGTGATTCCAACACATCCCTCACCTTCCTGGACCTCTCAGTCTCCATCTCAGGCAACCAGCTAGAAATTGATGTCCATTTCAAGCCCACTGACTCCCACAGCCACCTAGAATACACCTCCTCCCACCCACCCTCCTGCAAAAATTTCAATCCCCTATTCCCAATTCCTCCGCCTCCGCCGCATCTGCTCCCAGGATGAGGCATTCCACTCCGGCACATCCCAGATGTCCACGTTCTTCAAGGACCGCAACTTTCCCCCCGCAGTGGTCGAGAATGCCCTTGACCGCGTCTCCTGCATTTCCCGCAACACGTCCCTCACACCCTGCCCCCGCCACAATCTTGACTACATGAAAAAGAATGAATCAAAACTATTTTTTTTACCCATAGTTCACTTGTCAGTAAACAAATATCTTCCCTCTCAGGAGCCTGATGATCTATCGAACTTTTAAATTGTCTTTGAAGATATGTACACCCTTTATTTGGCTGCCATTGCTACCTAATTTCATAGAATATTTGGTTCCCAGTTTAGAAATGTGTGATGATTGGAAAATCAAATAGGAAATAAGAAGTCTAACCCAATGCATCAGCATCTGTCAGTGTTACCATCTTAAATCATCAGAGCTGTTCCAGATTTATTGATGCAGACTTTACACACCATTGATTCCCATGCAGGCATCCTCTTGAGTTCGACATGAATATGCAATAAATTAGCTCTGTGATTAAGAACAGAGATTATTAGATATGCACATTCTAATAAAAATTAATAATATAGTGTATTATTTTCACATTTTGTATATTTTTCCTTCATAATCTGTACCTATTCTATTGTCCCATTCATTAATTGCTTCCAATCTATTCTTCAATGATTAGTTCTTTTGTTGTTTACTTTTGCCTCAGCCTATGTCTTTGTTCCACCCTTTATCAATTGTTATATCCCCCACTCCCTGTAAGCCTTCAGCTCTCTCTAGCTTCCCCACCTGAATAATGGCTCCATGCAACAGAAAATTCGACTAATTCTATCTGTTGTGCCTTTGAACTTTGCATGATGCAAAATCTCCTTTGGCATATTTCTCACTGTATACCATACAGTAGCTTTGGATATTTGAATGAGGCTGAAGTAATGTAGTACTTTTAATTTTTAAAAGAATTAATTCATGTTTTTTATTAGCAGACTGGAGCCTCTGACAGACAATGTACTAGGCAGAATTCTTCTAATGTTTCAGAGCTTTCAAAGTAAGCACATGTTTGGAGCATAGGTACCTATAGAACAAAATAATGCATGCAATAAGAAAATTAAAAGAAAATAATAAAACAAATTGAATTCACAAGCTTGCATTTGTATGGAATCTTGCATGACCTCTGGACATCCCAAAGCACTTTACAGCGAATTTAGTAATCACTTTGAAATATTGGAAAAATAGCAAAAAATGTACATCTTTTCCTGAAAAGGAATGTTTTCAGAATTGTGCATCTCTTCATAATATATTAAAATATGTCATTTCCTTTCAGAAAGCTGATGAATCTTGTTTATTCCAACATTTTCCATTATTTCAGACTTCCTGTACTTTCCTTTCTTTGTTGCCATTTGCAATGGCAATAAATGCACTTCCAAATTGTACAGTTTGTATATAATCTATAAGGACACAAAGTCTATAATGAGTATACCTTTAATCACAAAATCTGCTGCAAATATACTGCATGCAAAGGAAAACAACACATTGTCTTGGCAATATAGTTCCAGCCTGAAACTAAAGAATTAAATTTGTTCACACATATCAGGCCAAAATACCATCTGTGTAAAGCATAGACAAGTCCACATTCCGTGTGTAACTTTTCAACAGAATCCAAATGCAATTTACCTAGCACACATTTAACATAGAAACATAGAAGATAGCAGCAGCAGGAGGCTGTTTGGCTCTTTGGCTCTTTGAATCTGGTCTGACATTCTTCACCATCATGGCTGATCATCCAACTCAAAAGCCTAATCCTGATTTCTCCCAATAAACCTTGAGCCAATTCATCCCGAAGTGACATATCTAGCCACCTCTTGAATGCATTCAATGTTTTTCATTAACTACTTCCTGTGGTAATGAATTCCACAGGCTCACCACTCTTTGGGTGAAGAAATGTCTCCTCATTCCCATCCTAAATGGCCTACTCTGAATCCTTATACTATGACCCCCGGTTCTGGACACACCTACCAGCGAGAACATCTTCTCTGCATCTCCCCTGCCTAGTCCTGTTAGAATTGTATGAGATTCCCCCCCTCATTTGTCTGAATTCCAGCAAAAACAATTCTAACCTAGTCAATCTCTCCTCATGTGTCTGTCCTGCCATCCCTGGAATCAGCCTGGTAAACCTTCGCTGCACTTGCTTGAGAGCAAGAGCATTCTTCCTCAGAAAAGGAGACCAAAACTGCATGCAACATTTCAGGTGTGGTCTCACCAAGGCCCTGTATAACTGCAACAACACATCCCTGCTTCTGTACTCAAACCTGTTGCAATAATGGCCAACATACCACTTGCATTCTTGACCACCTGCTGCACCTGCATGCTTATCTTCAGCAACTGGTAGATGAGGATACCCAGGTCCCACTGCACACTCCCCTCTCCCAATTTACAGCCATTCAGGTAGTAATCTGCCTTCTTGCCTGTGCCATATTTGTGACAGTCAAATAAATATTTGATTCTGGAGATAGCCATTCAGATGAGTGAAGCAGTGGGCTGGAAGCAACCAAAATCAGTCTTAAAATGAGAATATCTGCCTTTATCACAGGAGGTCAGCAGAATCCATTCTGAAGTTACTAAGTTCTAATATATATGAGAAGTCAGTAAAGAGAGTAAAGCAGATAACAGATACTAAACAGTCAGGGCCAGTGATATTAAACAAGAAAACCTCACAGGAAGCAGTGTCCAGCTGTTTAAAAAATGGTGACGATTTAGCTGATGATAAAAATACTAGGTTTCTTTCAGATGATGTCCTAATGCAGGAGATAGACACAGAGCAGCAAGAAGTCAAATAACAACTCCAACACAGTTCATGAGCTATGATATTTTACAGAAGAAAAAAGCACCAAAAAGAATTCAGAGGGGACGTAAATCTTTCAGAACTAACCCTCTGGCTCGAAGGTATTTACATCAATAGATATCTCACAAATTGTAAGCTTGCTACATTTGAATGTCAGTCTATTAATTAAATAGTGTACCATGAATGAAGGAACACTATTTACAAATTACAGCAATGCAACTACATGATCAAAGAAATATCCACTTAAAAATTGAAGTATGCCACAGGCAACTTTGTAACATAAATGGGTATCAGAGAATAGAAAAAATAGGTACTTAATCAAAAATACACTTTAGAGCATAAATGCATGTCTTGCCCTCAAACTTCTTCAAATGATGGAAATAGTAAAACTAGTCAAGTGCAATAAATAACTGATAAAACAGCCAGTCCTGTCACAACCGTTCGCAGAACAAGTCATGCTACTATTGTTCAAGGAAGACCCAGTCATGGAACAAGTCAAAAGATATTTCAGAGAAAAGGAAATAGAAGATTTTGTAAGGCTTTTTAGAATCACAGCAGAATCCAAAAACAAAATCCATTCAGATTAGCTATGTTGATATAACAGTAGTACATCATAACATAATTTGGGGCGGCACGGTGCTCAGTGGTTAGCACTGCAGCCTCACAGCGCCAGGGACCCGGGTTCGATTCCCGCCTTGGGCGACTGTCTGTGTGGAGTTTGCACATTCTCCCTGTGTCTGCGTGGGTTTCCTCCAGGTGCTCCGGTTTCCTCCCACAGTCCAAAGATGTGCAGGTTAGGTGGATTGGCCAAGCTAAGTTGCCTGTAGTGTCCAGGGGTGTGTGGGTTATAGGGGGATGGGTCTGGGTGGGATGCTTCAAGAGGCAGTGTGGGCTTGTTGGGCAGAAGGGCCTGTTTCCACACTGTAGGGAATCTAAAACAAAAACAGGTTGAAAATGACTGTGCAGGGTTGGCAAAATAAATTTTCTACTCCTTTTAGCATTGAAGAAAGTTCAGGTTGCAAAATCAGCAATGTTTGTGGGAAAACAACTGATGGTGAAATTTTGATTCAATTAAAAATCTAATGTTGACAATGAAACTGATATCGATTGTTGGAAAAACCTATCTGGTTCACTAATGTCCTTTAGGGGAAGGAATCTGACATTCTTACCTGGTCTGGCCTACATGAGATTCCAGACCCACAGCAATGAAGTTGACACTTAACTGTCCTATGGGCAATTAGAGATAGGCAATAAATGCTGACCTAGCCTGTGACACCCGTAGCCCTTAAATGATTTTTTTTTTCAAAAAGGCATAGTACATCTTGGAATTCATTAATAAATTTATGACTGAAGACTGCAAAATAGCTTGGTGAACAAATTCAAAAGACAGGCCTGATTCTGATGTCAGGTACTGAGAGGAAGCCAGTTCAAGCAGAACATATAATTTATTTCACTTTCCAGGGAAATAAAAATATCTGCAGTATCAGCGACCAAGATCATGTCAAGCGAGAAGCAATTCCTCTGAAGGACTGAGCATACTGGTTTAAATCATACTTACCAATGCAACCAGCAAGGGGCATGAAAAATGCAACCGAATGAACAAATCGAAGTGACGAGTGTACTCACTCAGCACAGATATTCCAGTAGATTGAGAATAACATACTGTTCACACTGATTGAAAATGCAGTACTTACAGCTCCATGGAAGCTATTGAGATGGGGCAACCATCATCGCAGATACCAGTCAAGGTTAAGACAAATTTTGTCTAAATTCAGAGATCTAGATTTCTGCAGGAAAGAAAGCACCTGTTTCAACAAGGACAGTTATTCACCACAAAATGAAATTGAAATTGTTCTTCATAAATTGTTTCACAGAAAAGGCATCCTGTGAAGGAAATACAAGAGATTAACAAAAGAAAAGTTCTTCATTTTCTGAAGAAGGGCCCAAACCCAAAACATCAGTTTTCCTGCTCCTCTGATGCTACCTGGCCTGCTATGTTCGTCCAGCTCTACACCTTGTTATCTCAGACTCCAGCATCAGCAATTCCTACTATCCCTTCTTCATTTATAAAGAACATTTGTCTGTCTATAATGACCAGACTCAACCCAGAATCCTTGCAAGTCTGAGGAGATGGTGTTCAGATAGTTTAGCTGAACCTCCAGACTGCCTGTACTTGTGAAGTCAGAGACTTGTGGGGAGATAGGGTAGTAGTTAATCTAAAAAATGGTTGGAGGAGCTATCTAGTTGAAATTCCGTACGAAACCATTTGACAAAATAGGATGATAGACCGGAACTTCTGTTAGTTTTGTAACTTCTCCTAAAAAAACACTGGCTTGTTTGGCTGATTTTGCTGAGCAAGCTGCAGTAACTTTTTAAGTGTTGTGCTCTTACATGTTTATAGCATTCTGCTCCCTCTCTGGGCACTTATTGCATTTGTTGTGGGGCCTTGAACCACACCTTGTACATCTTAAGATGAGTGTTCCCACTTCATTTTGGTCGGCTTTTTTAGGCTGCCAACCCATCTGAAGGAGCTTTGTTGTTGCTTCTGTTCATGACCCTATGCTGCACCTTAATCTCAATTGGTATATCATGTTGAATCATCTGTAGTGTTTCAACGCTCACTTTTACTGAAGGAAGTTAGACAACCATTTCATCTCAGGTACCTAACACCAGATCTTAAATCGCATTAATCTGTATAAAATCACTTAAAAATTATTCAAATTGACTCTTTTGTTGTTGGGATCTTTAGTTAAATCTTGCCTGTTCTATCACAAGATTCGTCTTTGGACTGTAAGGTGTGCCAAAAACATGGACTTCAAATCACAAGTCAATCTGTTTGGCATCACTACTTTTCTGAACTATCACTCCTTTCTACAACCTGCCTCATGATGACATCATTGGCTAAAGGCTCATTTGCATAAGAACAGAACAGAAGTATGTCGACCTAATGCATTTGTTCTTTTGCATACACCCCAAATAGTGACCTGTAAATCTGGAATTTTTGCCATCATACTCACTCATTTCCAGCTTTGTTGCGGCAGGGTCATACTGAAACTGCTAATCGGCTTGGTTACTGCACTGCACTTGGTAAATACTGCAGTTTTCCTTTTGTTTGCTCCAAGTCTTTCAATTATTCCTTGCTGGAGACTTACCTGTCGCTAGGGAAATCTTCTAATTTTGGGTTCGTCTTGTCTTTTTCTTTTGTCTCAGTCTGTGATCTGGCTTCACTTCAATGACATTGAACTCTTCTTTTGTTGCCATCATGCTTTGAGAACTGAGTAGTTATCATGTTTTGGACTGCTGCAGCTAAGTTTTGTTTTATTCATTCATTCATGGAACATGATGTCACTGGCTAGACCAGCATTTATTACCCATCCCTAATTACCCAGTTAACAGTCAACCATCTTGCTATGGACCTGGAGTCATGTGTAGGTCAGACCGGGTGAGGATGGCAGTTTCCTTCCTTAAAGGACATTAGTGAACCAGATTGATTTTTCCAACAATTGACAATTATCATCACTGGATTCTTAACTCCATAATTTATTTTTATTGGATTCGAATTCTACTACCTGCCATGGTGAGATCTAAACTCATTTCCTGGATCTCTGGATTCCAGTGATCATACCAGTAGGTCATAGCCTCTCCAGTGATCTAAGTCCATAATTCATTGTGCTTATCTCACTAACTTGAGAATGATAGGTTGTCCCATCTGAGGTTTTACACTCTTGGTTGTCCCATGTGTTGAGTCTACACTCTACTCTTTTGAAGACCACACTGTCTTGCTAATTGCTATTCCTGAGTTCCTTACAGCTCTAGTTTATTTCTCGTTTATGCAAATTCTCACATTCAGCAATACCATAGACCTTTTAGTCACACACTGTTAAACATTATACAGAATACAGCTCTCTAGTGTAGATTTTCTCTCCTGTTCCTTTCAAGTCTCATTCACATGTTTCTCTCTGCTCTGCTGTTGCTGGAGTCAAATCATCATTTCCACCATTAACACATTCATATCCCATTATATATTGATGCGCAATGTCAAGAGTTGCCTCATTTTTCAACAAACAGAAACACCTAGATAGTGTAACATGAGTGTGAGTTTTATTTTATTGTTATTGAAGTTGAGAAGGTATTGAATTTGCACAAAGATTAAATTCAGAGAGGTTACCTTAGCTTTTTTGGGGTATGCCCTACAAACTACTTTTGGAACTATGCTGGCACAGTCCAAGGGAATGTAATCTACTTGTCCCATCTGCAGTGGTGCAAAAATGAAAAATGAGCAGAAAATACGTTACAACAAATATTCCTCTTCATTTCTCTTCCAAAATGGCAGGTTTTTGACAATTATTCACCAACAGTTGATGTTAATCTGATTCACATTCTCACCATCTGGCCAACTGGTCTAACTGGTCTCCTTAAAACAAATGTTCCTCCTAAAAATAACTCCTTTCACTGTACGGCCATGTGCTGTGATTTGCTTTGGTTAGCTTTCTCAGGCACTCGTCTAATTACTTTTCATTTCAGTAGAAACACTACTGCACGGTTAAGTAGATAAGAATTAAACTGATTATAGAAATGACAAACCAGATTAAGTCATTTTCATTAAATCGAGTAATGACCTCTGCTAAAATGTAAAAATAGCTCATTTAAGTAACGTTTAGTATTTTAGTCGATTGAATTTTTCTGATACAGCAGAAAAGCAGCAAGTGTGTTTGCGTTTAGCAGCAGCAGTAGTAGAAGTCTGGCAGCAACATATATCCTTAATAAAATTCTCACTTGCTCACTCCGTCCTTCCTGCTGATCAGACTCATTCACCCCCTCTGTTCACTTTTGCTCACTCCTCCTGATCACAGTCACTCACTCCACACTCACTCTTTCCCATTCTGTGAATACTGGTGCAATGCTCCATTGTTGGGAAATAGAGGAAGTGTTGGCAGAAATATTAAAGTCATAATCCAACCAGGCAGAGTCCATGTGGCTTTGTGAGACGGAAATGGTATTGGTCAAATTTATTATATGCTTCAAGGCTGGAACAAGCAGAGTGTAGAAAGGAGAATTGGTAGACGTAGCCTTTTTGAACTTCCATGGAAGGGGTTACTGTATAAGTTAAGAGCTCATAGTGTTTATGAGGTAAGACTGAGCATGCTGGATCTATGCTCATTGGAGTTTAAGGGAGTGAGAGTTCTGGGGGGACTTGACAGATTGGCTGCTGTGAGGATGTTTCCCTTCAGGGAAAGTGCAGAGTTGAGATGAATAGTTTCAGAATTTGGGGGCCACCCATTTAAGATGGAAACAAGAGGAATTTCATTTCTCAGATCACTGTTTATCTTTCAAATTCTCTGCCTCAGAGAGGGAGGTCAGGGTATTGAATATACATTTTTTGATCTATAATGGAGTCAAGGGTAATGGGGAACAGGTAGGAGTGTGGAGTTGAAGTCAAATGATCAGATCAGCCATGATTTTATTCAATGGCAGAACAGGTCCGAGAAGCTAAATGGCCTACTCCCGTTTCTATTTCTTATGTTCTTATATAAAGAAATTAAATCTTTAGGAGCACTTTGTGTTATTGGTTTTCAATTGGATGTTATAATCTTTAAACTAAATTATTTTAAAAGGACTTTGCTGTGGTATTTAGTACCGATCAGAACTTTTAATTGAAGTGAATTATTTAAGAGGATTTTGTTAAGTTTACTGTGCAGTATCTGATATTCGCCACAGGATGCCAGAATAACTTGTTTGTGACTGCTGTATGTTGGGGGTTGCATTATTTTAATACAGGCCTGCAAACTTTTAAAAAGGTTTAGCTCTGAATGCTTTGTCATTAGGATACTGTGAGAAGGGGGTCCACTTAGGAACCCCAACCTTAAAGTGCATTGGTCCTCATTTTATATACACTTAATGAGCCCTTGTTTTTAAAACTCATTTATTGACATGGGCATTGTTGGCTGGCCAGCAATAATTGCCCATCCCTAGTTACCCTCAAGAAGGTGGTGGTGAGTTGCTTTTTTGAACCACTGCAGAACATGCTGCAGGCTCATTCGCAGTGCTTTTCAAGAAGGAATTCCAGGATTTTTGACCCAGTGATGGTGAAGGAATGGCGATATATTTCCAAATCAGAATGGTGAGTGGCTTGGAGAGGAACTTGCAGATGGTGGTGTTTATATGCATCTGCTGTCGTTCGAGACAGAAGTGGTTGTGTGTTTGGAATTTGCTGCCGAAGGAACTTTTCAAAAATTCACCAGTGCACCTTAGTATGCTGCTGCTGTTGATGGTCAGAAGAGGAGGGAAAGGATGCTTGTTGTTGGTTTACCATATTGGATGAGGACTTTAAGCAGTGTTCCAATTATAACACTTGCAACCACTCTGTAACACAGGAAGATCAAGTCCGAGCTTGTCAGAGGAAGAGTACAGTTCACTTTAAAAGTCTGTTTGAGTACTTTTGGCTTGCTGCTGCCAAGTACTGCCCACCTGTAAATTGACACACTAGTACAATTGTGCTGCTTTATACCAACCTATTATTTTTCCACTGGACTGCACCGTTTTAATTGTTTTTTTCCCCTTTATTTCTTCATGGATGGAAGGTGTTGCGGCCCAGGCCAGCATTTATCGCTCGCTTCTAATTGTCCAGAGTGCCAAACACATTGTTGTAAGTCTGGAGTCACATGTAAGCCAGGCCAGGTGGGGATGGAAGGTTCCCTCCCTAAAGTGCATCAGTGACTCCGATGTATTGCCCCAGCAATTGACAATGGGTTTGTGGTCATCGTTAGACTCTTGATTCCAGATTTTTTTTTATTATCAAATTCAAATTCCACCAAGTACCATGGTGCAATTTGAATCTGGGTCCCTAAAACATTGTCTGGGCCTGGATTAACAGTCCAGTAATAGTACCACTAGGCCATTGTCTCCCCTAAGGAAAAGGTATTTTGCGGTTGAAATTAATAATCAGCCTATCAGAGCTCTCTCAGTGTAAAGGAGGAAATTGGACAACTTTCAGCTGGTGCATGTACATATTTAAATACATAAATCAGGAAATTGCTGTTTGATTTCCTGTCATCAAGATATTATATTGTACTGATATTTCATTGAGAAAAGTTGATAGTCCAATAAATGGAAGGATGTGAATATTATGGAGGTACTAGTCCACTAGATACTATTAAACATGCCAGAATAAAAATGTTCTTCCAAGTGTAGCTTAAATTTTAATCAACATGCTGAATCTTCAAGGCTAAGAAATAGCTCTATCTAGCACTGAAAATATAATATTTAAATGAGGTTTCTCATTCTTTCAGATTTTAATTATTAATAGATATCTGACAGCACAGTATTCATCTCACATTCAATTTCGAAGAAATACTAAGTGCAGGTAATGCTGAAATAGGGTATATTGAAGCATTTGTGTGAGATAATGACTTCCCCAATCAGAACAGTTCATGCTGTATATCACACAGGATCATAAACAGGTCTAAGCAAGGCAGCCACTGTGATCAACATCCCAGCAGCAGCTGAGCAGCACCCTAGTTACAAGGGCCATCTCTCCAACAGTCATTCAACTTCAGCCTCAGCACATGCACCAACACGGTGAAGGGGCAGCACCAGCTGAGAAACCAACATGTTACATCAAGAGGAAGTGCCTGCTGCACTCAAAGTGCTTTCCCATCAGCAACCCTTCGGCTGTTCATTGCAGTCAGAACAGACCACTGTTAAACTTATATGACAGATGACACTGGTCTCTAACTCCAACAGCAACCCTAACAAGGAATGTGTCACCTTTGACCAGCATTCCCCTCTTTTTAAGTCATTGCTGCGAACATCAATATCATCAAGATGCCGGTGTTCAATTTGCAAGCACCAAAGCATGGTGCAAATCTGTTTGGGCCAGCATTTGAACCTCAACACCTTTATTCTGCATTACAAATGCACAATGACCTCATTGCAAATTAAATACAACTGGGGTTTGCAATTGATGCTTCAGCTATTTGCCCTTTCGATGTCCTTACCTTAGCAGATATGGGTGCCTGGGCTTTTCCTTATTAAAGTGACACATTCTACCTACGCTTTACGTTGTCCAAGCCATTTTCCCAGTTGGATTTTGCTTCTCTGGAGCAGCAAGTGAGGACAGGGAATGCAGCTCACGGTGGACACCATCAACACTAAGTTTTTGCCTAGGTTGTCTGACATCAGCCTCCCTCCCCCACTCCCCATTTCCTCTCCCCAACCCCCCTTCCCTCCCACACCACTTTCCAGAGCCTCCATGGCCCTTTTTACTTTGCAGTTCCCCAACAACTCATTTCCACCCCGTACTGTGCCCACCCACCCCTCATTTCCACCCAGTGCTGTGTGCCCACCTATCCTTCATTTCCACCCAGTACTGTGTGCCCCCCACCCCTCATTTCCACACAGTATTATGCCACCCACCTCCAATGATGTGGAGGCCCACCGAGTTCAACTTTGCTCCGACTATCCTTCCTGCTCCTTATATCCTGGCATTACTCCTGAAAGGTGTCCACCCTGCTCCCCTATGAACCCCTTGTGGAGACCCCGTGATGGTCACTGTCAATAACATCCCTCACTCATGTACCCCTCCCTATGGTGTTCTGCCTGTTCACTTTGGGTTTCCCCTCTCTCCATCCATGTCCCCACCTTTGCAAATGCCTCTGCTATACTAGCCAGCCTTGGGTCCATCCTCTTTGTCAAATCGGATGAAGAAAACCCCAAACATTAACCAGGGAAGAATGGAAATATTCGAGATCATAGAGAAAACCCATGCATGGAGCCCAGAGGATGTGGGCAAGGTCTGAAATGAATATTTCTCATCTGTATTCACAAGAAGAGAAAGATATTCTACCTTGCGATTTCTGTTGTATGGTGGAGTTCCAGTATATATTAAGATTAATAAGGGGAAGACATTACATGTTTTGATGGGCAAGAGGTACATAAATCCCCAGGGCCTGATAAGATGTATCCCCGGCTGCTATGGGAGACAATGGAAGAGGTTGTTGGAGCCCGGCTGCAGATGAAGTGCGAGATAACTGGATAGTAGCTAATGTGGTTCCTATTATGGGAAAGATACTATTAAGCTGGAGAGGATCCAGAAGAGATTTACCAGGATGTTGCCAGGAATGGAGGATTTGAGTTACGAGGAGGGGCTGGATAGGCTGGGACTTTTTCCACCGGAGAATAGGACTTCGAGAGGCTTATGAAATCATGGGGAGATACAGATAAAGTGTTTGGCAGGTGTCATTTCCCCAGGATGGGGGAGTTCAAGACTAGGGGGCATATTTTTAAGGTGAGAGGAGAAAGATATAAAGAAGACATGGACGGCAATATTTTTTCTGCAAAGAGTGTTTGTTTGTCGAAAGAACATCCAGTGGAAGTGATGGATGCAGTACAATTACAATGTTAAAAAGCCACTTAGATAAGTACATGACTAAGGAATGTTTGGAGGGATATGGGCACAGTGCAGGCAGGTGGGACTAGTTTAGTTTGGAATTATGGTTGGCATGGACTGGTTGGACTGAAAGGCCTGTTTCTGTGCTGTATGAATCAATGGCTTTGTTCAAGAAGAGCAGCAGGGATAGGCCATGTTAATTACTGACCAGTTAGTCTGAAATCAAAGCTAGAGAAATTATTGGAAAAAATTCTGAGGAAGACGATTAATCAACGCTTGGAAAGGCAGGGAAATTCAGTACAGATCTGTTGAGGGGAGATCCTGTCTGACTAATATAACCGAGATTATTGAAATTTTTTGACTAAATGTATTGAAGATGGATATGTAGTTGATGTGCTTTATATGGACTTTGGTGGGGCTTTTGACAAGATCCCACCTGGAAGCATGGTCCAAAAGTAAGCGTCCATGAAACCCAAGGCAAGTTAGCAACTGGATCCAAAACTGGCTTGCAAATAGGAACAAAGGGCATTGGTGGGGGATTGTTTTTGTGATTGGAAGCCTATGACCAGTGGTGTACCACAGAGATCAATGCTGAGACCCTTGCCGCTCGGTATGTGCATTAACAGCTCACATGTAAATGAAGAAGGTACAATTAGTAAATTTAGAGATGATATGAAAATTCATGGTGTTCTTGACAGTGAGGAGAATAGTCTCAGGGCACCGTCTGCTATTGATTGCGCAGAGCAATGGTCGATGGAATTTAATCCCAATAAGTGTGAAGTAATGCATTTTGGGGGATTGAACAGAGAAGGATTTACACAATGAATGGTAGGCCCCTAGGGAGTACTGAGGAACAAAGGGACCGTGGTGTGCATGCCCATAGATCGTTGAAAGTGTCAGCATATGTAGACAGGGTGGTGAAGAAGGTGTACAGGATGCTTGCCTTCATTAGCCAGGGCACAGAATATTGGAGCAGAGTAGCCTTGTTACAACTTTATACATCATTGGTTCGGCCATAGATGGCAGACTGTGCACCGTTGGTTGCTACACTATCAGAAGGATGACATTGCAGGGAGATGGTGTGGAGCAAATTCACCAAATTACCTGGGATGAAAAGTCACAGATGTGAGGAGAGACTGTGTGGGCTGTGTTTGCTTTCCCTGGAGCAGAGGTGGCTGGGGGAGATGTCTGACTGAGGTGTACAAAGTTATGAGAGGCCCAGATAGGGCAGATCGTGAGAATCTTTTCCCTGTGGCAGAAGGCTGAGACTGAAAGCTCAAGTTAAACTTGAAGAGTAAGTGGTGTAGAGGGGTTCTGAGGAAAATCTTTGTGCCCAGGAGATGGTAGAAATATGGAATGTGCTGCCAGAGAGAGGACTGTTGTGGTAGGTACTCTCTCAACATTAAAGAGGCATCTGGACAAATAAAGAAGGTATTAAAATGTCAACACATTGTAAGCTATGGAGCAGGTTCAGGTAAATAGAATTAGTGTCGTTTGGTGATTGTTGGTCAGCATAGATATGGTCGGCCAAAGGGCCTGATTCTATGCTGTATGACCCCATAACTCTAAGAATAAGTCAGACAGTGAGGATTCTACCGCGAATGAAAATCTCATGGCTCCCAAAAGCCTGTTTGCTGTCTCCAAGACACAAGTGAGGAATTTGACAAATGGATTTCCCCATATCAGAATGACTGCAACTTCCAAAACACTCAATAAGCTCAACCCAATCCATGTCAAAGCAACTGGCACAATCAGCATCCTCTTAGCCAGCACAAATATTCAATGTCCTGGCACAGTGTCAGCACTGCGTATCCTTCATCACTTGCTCTGCAGTACTTATCAAGACCATTTTTGGCAAAGCTTTTCCAAATTTGTGCCCTTTACAACCTAGAAAAAGGAAAAGCAAGCAGGTGGGGGCACCAGCACTTGCAAATTTCCTTCACGTTATACCCCATTCTAATTTGGAAACATACTACTGTTCCTCCTTTGTTGGTGCACGGTACATTGGAGGTAACCCATGCTCTCTTTGAAAAAGTGCCATGAAATCGTTTAGCTCAACCTCAGAAAACAGACACAGCCTCAGTTCAACATCTCCCTTAAAAGTTTCAAGAGTGCAACACATCTTCACTGGAATGTCAGTCTAGATTTTATTTTATACTCAAGTCTCTTAAAGGGGAACTTGAACCCGTAATCACATGAGTCAGAGATGAGGGCAGTACCAAGGGTTCATACTTTCTTTGAAAGATGCTCTGCCCCTCCATTTCTCTCCTCCTCCCTTAAGGTACTTCTTAAGAGCCACCTTTTTAACTGAACTTCTAATCATCTGTCACATTGTTTCCTTCCTGAGCTCGTTATCAAAATCTTTCAGATTTTGTACATGTAAAACTTATTTGAGTGCTATAATGAAGCCATTGAAATGTGGGTAGTTTTTGCCTCTATGCCTTTTTGCAGACTGTGCCTACATAGTTATGTTAACTGCAGTTCAACAGTAAAATGCTTTGGGACATCCTGACAGCATGTTGACAGCACATTTATTCTTAAATTATCGCTGTGGCCTTTAGTCTTATTTCTAGACCAATTTCTCACCTCTTACACCAATTACTCCTCAACTGTTCATTCTGACAGTTATTTTTTTTTCATTCCTTACTGATTCAACAATGAAACTATTCATTCCAATTGTTGCATGATCAATTGTTAATAAGTTCTTGATATCACTATATTTGCCTGTAAATTCTCATTATATTTGCTTGATATATCCAGAAATATTATATGTTTTATTTTAATGCTTTCATTTGCCGCAGAAGTTGTGGGAAAAAGCCTTCACTGATGACAGTATTTTTGAAGAAGTTAGGATACGAGGGGCCAGTGATAAACTTCATTCATGGTTGAGGCATCATAACTCAATTGATATCACGAGGGCAAAATGGTTTAAAACAGTGGTTTAAATATTTTGCTGGGGTCATAACCTCTAGATTACCAAAAGATCTGCCATGTATGCGTTGTGCCAACACGACCTCACCCACTGATATAAACTTTGTTCTTAAGATTATAATGTCCATTATTGATAACATATAGTATTTTAATTAATCAGGTTTTATGTTATTAAAGCAAATGACTTGCAGATTTGCAAATTCTATCTAGCTTGATGCTAATTGCTAATTTTCAAATAAGAGTTACACATTTATTTACCAAAGTTAGATTGCCTCAAGTGAGCAGTTATTTGGTCAGTTCAGTTACAAAAGTAATTGATAAAGGATTGAGGTTAATTTGTAAAAATGAAAGAACAAAGGCACAACTATATTGTAATCTTCAAAACAATTTGCCAAATGACATCTCAATCAGAGTTAAAAATCATGGATAGTGAAATGACATTACAGCGAGGATATTATTTCACTTGCCTCTTGCAGAGCTGCACTTCCTTGTGATAAATCTGTAGTGTAGTGGAGGAGATTGTTATAACAAGTGGAATTTTCAACAAGTAATGAAACAGCTTGTTATTTCCAGCTTCTTTGATGCACTGTGGGTAAGATGCAGGCATAAATTATTCACATGTTCATGAGAATGAAATCAAATTTTGCTTCAGGGTGTTGAAATTTAGAGGCACTCACACTCCTTATTCTCTTCCTTTTCTTTGAAGTAAGACAAATAAAACCCCTGTTACACCAAATTGACAGTCGAAAAAAAACATTTAGCCTAAAGGGGAAAAATACTTTCAAAATTTACTCCTGCAAATTGCTTCCTAATTGTGGGGAGTACAAATTGACTGACATTACTGACATCTACTGTGGCACGGTGAAATGAGCTCATGGCGAATAAGTTTCAGGCTTTAAAGAACTTTATCACAAACTGGCAGTATTGTCTCTACTCTGGAACTACAGGTTTTCTTATTGGGGTTAACACAAATGTAACACCATTATCTGGTGAACCTTGACTCTCTATTCTAATTATTATTCTGGCAATTGTTGATCTTTTATTTGTTCGGGAAGTTTGGGGCTGTTAGGCACACCTTCCCTACAATGGACTGTAACAATGAAGGATGGATGAATAAAGATTTTGAGGTTCTACGCAAGAATAAAAGAACATCTTTTTTACATATAGATAACTTGGTTCAACTGAATCTCTCAATTAATATAGAGTGTGAGGACATTCTGTGGAGAAAGAAATGGAGTCTAGAGAATGCAGAAAAATAACCTTTGATGTCACATTACAGAAGAGTAAGTTTGGGAGGCCTTCGAGACTATAAAGATGGGTAAATCTCTGGGACATGATCTAAAATATCCCAGAAAGTTGTGGGCAGTAAGTAGGGAAATTATGAGATCCCTTGCAGAAATATTTTCATCATTTATAACCATGGGTGAGGTGCCTGATGACTGGAACGTGGCTACTGTTGTACCTTTGTTGAAGAATAGTTATAAGCAGAAATCAGGGAACTCTAGACCTATGAGTCTGACTTCAGTAGTGGGTAATTTGTAGGAGGTGATTATAAAAGGTAAGATTTATGGACATTTAAGGAGGCAAAAATTAATTAGGGAGAGTCAGCATGGTTTTGTGCGAGGAAAATTGTGTCTCATAAACTTGATTGAGTTTTTTGAAAAAGTTATCAAAAAGGTTGATGATGGCAGAGCAGTAAACGTTGTTTATTTGTATTTTAGTAAAGCCTTTAACAAGGTTCCACACGGTAGACTATTTAGTAAAGTTAGGTTATTTGGGATTCAGGGTGAGCTTGCTAATTGAATACATAGTTGACAGAGAGTAAATGTTGGAGGGTTGCTTTTCGGACTGGAGGCCCGTGACCAGTAGTGTTCTCCAGGGATCGGTTCTGGGTCCTCTGTTGTTAGTCATTTATTTAAACAATTTGGATTAGAATATATTAGAGATAATAGGAACTGCAGATGCTGGAGAATCTGAGATAATAAAGTGTGGAGCTGCATGAACACAGCAGGCCAAGCAGCATCTTAAGAGCACAAAAGCTGACATTTTGGGCCTAGACTTTTCTGATGAAGGGTCTAGGCCCGAAACGTCAGCTTTTGTGCTCCTATGATGCTGCTTGGCCTGCTGTGTTCAACCAGCTCTACACTTTGTTATCTGAGAATATATAAGGCATGGTTAGTAAGTTTGCGGATGACAAATTGGTGGTATTGTAGACAGTGAAGAAGGTTTTCTAAGATTACAAAGGGATCTTGATCAAATGGGCCAATGGGTTGAAAAATTGCAGATGGAATTCAATCTGGATAATTGCGAGGTATTGCATTTTGGTATAACAAAGAAAGATAGGGCTTATACAATTAATGGTAGGGCCTTGGGTAGCATTGTAGAACAGCAGGGTGTAGGGGTGCAAGTACATAATTCTTTAAAGTTTGCATCGATCAAGAAGGAAATGCGAGTTAGAGTCAGTCTATTCAATATCGGATGAGTTACAGAAACAATCTTTAAGGTGACACAAATATGTTTGCATCACATATAGATTGGATGGTTAAAAAGGCATTTGACACGCTTGCCTTCATTGCTCAGTCCTGTGAGATTAGGAGTTGGGACATTATGTTGAGGTTGTATAGGACACAGGTGAGGCCTATTCTGGAATACTGCATCAGGTTCTGGTTGCCCAGTTATAGGAAGGATATTATCAAGCTGGAGAAGGTTCAGAAAGATTTACCAGGATGTTGCCAGGTATGGAAGGTTTCAGTTATAAGAAAAGGCTGGATAGGCTGGGATTTTCTTCACCGGAGTGTAGGAGGCTGAGCGGTGATCTGATAGAAGTTTATAAAATAATAAGAGGTATAGATAGATGGGGCGTTTCAAGACACATTTTTTAAGGTGACAGGAGAGGGATTTTAAAAGAGACATAAGTGACAATTTTTTTTACACAGGATGGTTTGTGTGTGGAATGAACTTCCTAAGGAAGTGGTGGATGTAGGTATAATTACAATGTTCAAAACACATTTGGATGGATATATGAATAGGAAAGGTTTGGAGCGACATGGGCTAGGAGCAGGCAGGTAGGACTAGTTTAGTTTGGGATTATGTTTGGTATGGACTGGTTGGGCCAGAGGGGTCTGTTTAGTGCTTGTATGACTCTATAACTTGTCTTACATTCTCATTCTCGACTCATACCAATAAAGCAGCTGAATATGCATTCTCACTGCAGTAATAAAAGTCAAAACATAGAAATTAAGAACAAGAGAAGGCTATTTGAACCTCCGAGTCTGTTCTTTTCAATACGATTCTGGCTGACCATCCAACTCAATACTTGTTCAACTCTCTCCCCATACCCTTTAATCCCTACAACCAAAATACACATCCAGCTCTTTCTTGACAATGTTCAATGTTTTGTCCTCAATCTTGAATTGCCTACATTCTACAAACTCACCCTCTCTGGGTGAAGAAATTT
This sequence comes from Stegostoma tigrinum, assembly GCF_030684315.1. NCBI lineage: Eukaryota > Metazoa > Chordata > Chondrichthyes > Orectolobiformes > Stegostomatidae > Stegostoma > Stegostoma tigrinum. Next base: position 64,398,393 of record NC_081363.1, on the reverse strand, counting down.
CTCCTCTTCACAGTCCTAACTGACCTATTCTGTATTCATAAATTGTGACCCCTGGTTCTGGACTCCTTAGTTTTTGGGAACATCTTGCCTTCTCTAGTCCCATGAGAATTTTACAGATTTCTACAAGATCTTCCCTCATTCTTCTAAACTTCAGTGAATATAGTCTGAACTAATCCAGTCTCTCCCTGTACACCATTCCTGCTGTCCCCAGGAATCAGTCTGATAAATGTTTGTTGCATTTTCTCCATAGCCAGAGAATTCTTCAGATAAAGGAGACCATAACTACAAAGAATACTCCAACAGTGGCTTCACCAAGACCTTGTACAGTGGCAGCAAGACATCCCTGCTCCCATACTCAAATCCTCTCACTATGAAGGCCAATATACCATTTGCCGTCTTCACCTCCTACTGTACCTGCATGCTTACTTTCAGCAACAGATGCACAAAAACACCCAGGTCTTATTGCATCACTCCTTTTCCCAATCTATCATTATTCAGAACATAATCTGCCTTCCTGTTTTAGCTGTAAAAGTGGATAACCTCTCATTTAGCAATATTATACTTCATCTGCTGTGCAGTTGCACACTAACTCAACTTGGCCAACAGCCTACATAGATGGAATTGACAAGACAATATCCAGCCAAAGTGGGTAAAACTATTTTGTTTCATTTTTCTCTTGCCTTCTCTCCCAAGTATACATGAACCAACATATTATTATAAAGAAGGTTCACTGAGGCGTTCTGAGGAAGGATCACTGGACCTGAAACATGAACTATAATATTTCTCCACAGGTGCTGCCAGACCTGCTGAGATTTTCCAGCAAGTTTTGCTTTTTGTTTCAGCATGTATTTATCCATTTTACAAAGGAAGGAAACCAAGGTTGCTGGAGTTGGAACATGTACATTACCCCAAAAATTTGCTGCAGCAATAGTAACAAACAGTGACCACTGCAGGGAGTTTCCTGCTTGGAATGGAAATGCCTTGGCTCCCTCTGCAGGGCCTCTGAGATCTGAGTGAGCTGATCATTGGATAATGAAACAAACAGCACATTGATCAAGAAGGAAATGCGAGTTAGAGTCAGTCAATTCAATGTCAGATGAGTTACAGAAAAGATCTTTAAGGTGACACAAATAATCCTACCATGTGAAAATGAGATTAATACTTATAAACTATTTTAATAGTGATCTGATTATAAACATAATAATATTTAAAGAGAAATTGGCCGTTTCAATGATATGCAGCTTTCTTCAGGTTTGTGGCTGTCACCTGTGGACTAGTTGGTAACAAGCTCACCCCTGATTCAACAGGTTGTAGGTTCACATCCCATCCTGGTTCAGAAATCTGATACTCCGGTGTGGACAGGTAAAGATGCCGTCTTCAAGATGAGATGTTAAACCAAGGCCCTGCCTGCTGTCTCACATGCTCTTATATCACTACTTTAAAGGTGAAGAAGGGAATTTTCCCTGACAGACGTTTAGCACAAAAACAGAATTTTGAGTCATCTTCACATTATGGATTGTGGAAGTGTGCTGTGCATAGATTGGCTGCTGCATTTCTATGTCACATCCAATGGCAACACTTCAAAAATGGGTCCAGGCCCGAAACATCAGCCGTCCTGCTCCTCTGATGCTGCTTGGCCTGCTGTGTTCACCCAGCTCTACACCTCGTTATCTCACTTCAAAAATGCTTCACTGGCTGTGGGGTGCTCTGATAGGATCTGTAATTGTGAAAGGTGCTATGGAAATATGATTTTTTTTTAAATGAGAGAGATCAAGTTAAGAGAGAAGAAGAGGTCAATAGGAAAGTTTTTAATTCATGTTGAAAATTAAAAATCCCTACCATTCAACACCTTAAGGAATGAGACTCCACCTTAGTACTAGTACATTTTTCCATGCAAGAGAGGATAACTGGCTATGATTAACACTAACAGCTTTTAAAGTCTATTTGACCTTACGAGACTTGATACTTTCCAGAAATCGTGTAAGATACAACATTCAGACGCAGGAAATTCACTCACTCAATGCAGTTAAATGGGGAGACAACGTGTCAAATAACTGTTTTTGAAAAGATAACGGCATCTTGGACAGCAGCTTTCCGAGATATGTATTTCATTGTGAATCTGGGCTCATCTAAAGTTACTGTGGGCATAAATAACAGCAAGTGTAATTAATCTCAGCCTTCATTCAACAACAAATTCTGGGCAATTCATGTGGGGCAACGTAAAGTGCAGTTGTGAGACTACCGACCTGACTGAGTGGAGGCTGCTTGGATTCTCAACATGGAAAAATATTGCACTCCCTCAATGTTAATAATCCTCACCTTTTAAAAAGATCAATGAAAAGTGAATGAACTTAAAAGATTGCAGAAGAAGCCAGATACTGCCACGTATTGTACAACAGATGTAAATTACCCATATTTATTCAGAAAGGTTGTTGTCACAGCTGGTGTAGCAAAATTGAACGGCAGCTGCTGTGTACAATGGTGAAGTCTGGCTTGCACTACTACACATGCAAAAATTCTAATTCAGTGTCATTGGGTATCAAGAGCACAGTCTTTTTTTATTTATTCATTTTTGTGGGATGTAAACGTCGCTAGCTGGCCAGCATTTATTGCCCATCCCTAGGTGCATGTGAAAAGGTCAGCTGCCTTCTCGAACTGCTACAGTCTACCTGCTGTGGTTGACCCTGGTAAAGATCGCTGCAAAATCTTCAGCCTTATCTTAGCACTGTGTGCTGGGCTCTTCCATCATCGAGGACAGGGCTATTTGTGGCACCTCCTCTTCCAGTGAGTTGTTTAATTGTCCATCACCATTCATGACTGGATATGGCAGGACTGCAGAGCTTAGATCTGATCTGTTGGCTGTGGGATTGCTTAGCTCTGTCCATCACTTGCTGCTTATGCTGTTTGGTGGCTTTACCAGGTTGACATCTCATCTTCAGGTATGCTGCTCCTACCATGCCCTCCTGCACTCTCCATTGAACCAGGTTTGATTCCTTGGCTTGACGGTAATGGTTGAGTGGGGAATATGCCGGGCATCACGTTACAGATTGTGGTGGAGTACAATTCTGCTGCTGTTGATGGCCCACAGCGCCTCTTGGATGCCCAGCCTTGAGTTGCTAGATCTGTGTGAAGTCAGTCCCATCTAGCACAGTGATTGTGCCACATAACATGATGGAAGTTATTCTCAATGTGCAGGCAGGACTTCGCCTCCACAAGGACTGTGTGGTGTTCACTCTTATTGGTACTGTCATGGCCAGATGCAACTACAGCTGGCAGATTGGTAAGGATGAAGTCAAATATGTTTTTCCCTCGTTTTGTTTCCCTCTTCACCTGCCACAGACCAGTCTAGCAGCTATGTCCTTTAGGACCCGACCAGCTCGATCAGGAGTACTGCTATCGCACCACTCTAGGTGGTGACATTAAAATCCCCCACTCAGAGTACATTTTGTGCTGTTGCCATCCTCACTGCTTCCTCCAAATGTTGTTCAACATGGAGGAGTACTGATTCATCAGCTGAGGGAGGATGGTATGTGGTAATCAGCAGGAGGTTTCCTTATCCATGTTTAACCTGAAGCCATGGGACTTCATGGAGTCTGTGTCAATGTCGAGGACTCCCAGAGCAACTCCTCCCAACTCTTTACCACCGTGCCATTTGCTGGGTGTGGCTGTTGCCTAACTAGTCTTTGGGACAGTTCTCCCAATTTTAGCACTAACCCCCAGACATTAATAAGAAGGACTTTGCAGGGTTTCATTTTGTTGAGACTTTGTTGTGATTGGTACAACTGAGTGGATGCTAGGCCATTTCAGAGGGTAATTGAGAGTCAACCACATTGCTGTGGGTCTGGAGTCATTTGTAGGCTGGACTGCGTAAGGATGGCGGATTTCCTTCCCTTAAAGACATTAGTGAACCAGATGGGTATTTCTGACAATCAACAATGATTTCATAGTGATCAGTGGATTCTTAATTCTAGATTTTTTTTTGTTTAATTCAAATTCCACCATCTGCGGTTCCCAAGAACATTTTCTGGATTAGTAGTCTAGTGATAGCACCACGAGGCCATCGCCTTTCCTTGAAATATTGTAAGATTGCAAGTCTTGAAAATTGAAAATTTCACTTGCTGATTCATTAGTCAGAGAGTAACAGAAATCTTGACAGATTCATGCTTCCAGAGGGAGTCCCTTTTGTAACTCTGTATAATTTAACAACGTGGTACCTTTTATTATAACATGCTTGCATGTTAAAACGTACAAATGACTTCACCAGACTTTGTGTTTTAAAAGCATCTCATTCTGCTTTAGTCATCAGCTTTGACTCAGTGGCTGTATTTTTGCCTCTGAGCCAGAACAGCTCCATGGCCTGACCTCACAATTTAAGTTTACAACTCTGTCAAGTACTGAAGGATTGTTACATTTTTTTAAAGGTGTTGTGAATATTGAATCCCTCTTCAAGTGGACAAAAACAGGGTCAATGTTCTATATAAAGTAAACTGGATGTTATATTTGCAGCTGATAACCGTACTTACCCCTCAACCAACATCACCTTTAGAATGTCTAGTCATTAATTTTATTTTGGTTTGTGGGACCATGTTTTACATAATTTGTCCCTTTATTTCCCCCCTACAAATCAAAGGTAACCATACTTGTTAATACAAGATGGGATGTAAAATGTTTGGGGATATTTTCAGGTTTTGAAAGGAGCTATCAAATCTTTATTTCTTAAACTCTCTCTTTCTAAGGTTTAATTTTACAACTATTTTACCTCCCTCCTGAGCCACTCCCTCCCTCCCTCCACAGTCCTCATTTCATGCACATTGATGCAGACATGAATGTAACTCATCCAAACTGTTCAGTTACTGTAAAATTGTCCTTATTGGCAAGAATTTACTCCTCTTCTGTCTCTTGTTTTCAGCAATATGGTCCATGCTTTGAGAATGCTGGCATAGCTTTAATGGAGTTACCTTCTATGAATGAAGAAAGATTGACACAGCTGGGCATTCCCTTGGGACCAAGACATCACATTCTCCATGAGATAAGAAACACCTCCTACGTCTGAGTCACACCTCCAGCAACTCACTGAACCAATGAATTTTTCTTTACATCTTGGAAAGTTTTCCATGAGTTTCTATTTTAGAACCCTAATAGCATCTATGCTTAACAGAATTTTTAAATCAATGTTCAAGACAGCTATGAATCAGACATCTAAAATATCACAACAATTTCGCTTGTTTATAGCAGCTATTGTTCAATTGACATCTATTGAATAAATTATGCATTTAAAATGACTCTGGATACCCTTGCAGTTAATTCTTCCAAATGGTTTGGTAATGGTTCTGCAACGTAAAGTCCTTGTGTTTGTCAGTGTTCAAATCAATGCTTAATTCTGTAAATTGCTCACTAATGATAGACTTGCACGATTGTACTACCGAACTGCTCTTCTGGCTAAAGCACTGGCTCGATCAAGCCTTTAAACTGGAGATGCTATGAATGAAAAAGAAATACAAGTACCTGTAATGATCCAAACTGTCAAAGTGAAGTACAAGGTCAAAAATCAGAAGACACCAGGTTATAGTCCAACAGGTTTATTTGAAAACACAAGCTTTTGGAGCCTCGTTCCTTCTTCAGGTGTCAGTAGCAGAGATGGCAACAGACACAGAATTTAAAAACAAAAGATCAAAGATGTGTAGGTTAAACGAACTCGAGATGGCTGTTAAATCTTTAATCAGTTAGAAAGGATTAATATGCAAATTCAAGAATTTCTTTCAAGTCACTGCCCCAAGATAACTGAAGGTTTTATCAGTTCCCTCAGCACACCAGAGGTAACATCCCAGGTTAGACAATGCATTTTACTTGAGCGGTCTTGTTTAGAATCTGGCTATGTATTAACATGGAATCAGGCTGGTTTTATTTCCAAAGTAGGTATTATTAAAATGCCACACTGTCTACAAATTGTGTGCTTTTTTTTGAACAAAATAGAATGTATTTGCAAATGCAAATTCACCCTACAGATTCATATTTGTGTGTGTGTGGTGGGGGGGGGGGTGGTGTGGTGTGTGTTTGTTTTGGGGAGAGAAAGAGAGAGAGAGAGAGACAACATGTGTGACTATATGAGAGAGACAATGCTTGTGACGAGATGAGATGAAGAGAACGAACGAAGGGGGTTGGCAAGAAAATGCGTTTGCTCATGAGACAGAGAAAGGGGGAGAGAGAACCATATGACGAGACAGGGAGCGAGAGAGCCAGAGCAGGGGAGAGAGAGAAGGCGTGCAATGAGATGAGAGACAAAGAGAACGAGAGAAGAGAGAACACGTGCGACGAGTTGAGAGAGGGAGAGAACGCATGTCCTCATGAGACAGAGAGAGAACAAGAGAGAGGGGGAGAGAGAGAATCTGTGCGCTCACGGGATAGAGAGAGGGAGAGTGAGAACGCGTGTGCTCGCGAGACAGAGAGATTGGAAGAACGAGAGAGGGAGAACGAGAACATGTGCATGCAAATGAGATTGAGAGAGAAAGAGAGAATGAGAGGAGAGACAATGCAAGCAAGAGAGAGAGACTGAGAGAGGAAGAGTTAGAGTGCGTGCGCGTGAGAGATATAGAGAACAAGAGAGAGGGAGAGAGAGAATGTGTGCATGTGTGTGCAAGACAGAGAGAACGAGGGAGATGAGATGAGACAGAACAAGAGAGGTTGAGAGAACATGTGCACTCGCGAGACAGAGAGAGAACAAGAGAGGGTGAGAGAGAACGCGTATGCCCACGAGAGAGAGAACAAGTGAGGTAGATAATGTGATCAGAGATAATGGGAACTGCAGATGCTGAAGAATCCGAGATAACAAAGTGTGGAGCTGGATGAACACAGCAGGCCAAGCAGCATCTCAGGAGCACAAAAGTTTCGGGCCTCGACCCTTCATCAGAAAAGGGGAATGGGGAGACGATTCTGAAATAAATAGGGAGGGGGGGAGGCGGACTGAAGATGGATAGAGGAGAAGATAGGTGGAGAGGAGAGTATAGGTGGGGAGGTACGGAGGGGATAGGTCAGTCCACGGAGGACGGACAGGTCAAGGAGGTGGGAATTGGAGGTGCGGCTTAAGGTGGGAGGATGGGATAGGTGAGAGGAACAACAGGTTCAGGAGGCGGGGATGAGCTCCCTCTCTCTATCCCATGAGCGCACACATTCTCTCTCTCCCCCTCTCTCTTGTTCTCTCTCTGGCTGGTTTTGGGATGCAGTGGGGGGAGGGGAGATTTTGAAGCTTGTGAAATCCACATTGATGCCATTGGGCTGCAGGGTTCCCAAGCGGAATATGAGTTGCTGTTCCTGTAGCCTTCTGGTGGCATCATTATGGCACTGCAGGAGGCCCAGGATGGACATGTCATCTAAGGAATGGGAGGGGAATACGTGCGCTCACGAGACAGAGAGAGAACAAGAGAGAGAACTGTATGCGTGTACTTGAGAGAGAAAGAGAACAAGGGAGGAATGGAGGGAATATGTGCGTCTACTTGTGTGAGAGAGAGAAAAAAAATGAGAGAGGGAGAGATTGCATGTGCTCATGAGACAGAGAAAGAGAATGAGCGGGGGAGAGAATGCATGCATCCATGTGAGAGAGAGAGAGAACTAGAGGGAGAGAGAATACGCGTGTGCACGCGAGAGAGAGAATATGAGAAGGGGAGAGAGAATGCCTGCGTACAAGAGAGGGAGACTGATTGCACACGTGTGAGAGAATGAGAGTGGGAAAGAGAATACATGTGCTCAAGAGAGGAAGGATGAGAGGGGGACAGAGAGTGAACAAGAAAAGGATAAAAAAAAGTGTGTGTGCGCATGAGAGAGAACAAGAGACGGAGAGAGACAATGTGTGTGCAAGGGAGAGAGAACAAGAGAGGGAGAGAGGGAGGGAGAAGGAGAGAGAGAACGAGAGGAAGAGAGACTGCATGCACTCGACAGAGAAAGAATGAGAGAGGGAGAGAAAGAGTGAACAAGGGAGTGATAAAGAAAATGTGTGCCATGAGAGAGAACAAGAGAGGGGGAGAGAGAATTTGCACGCATGAGAGAGAACGAGGAAGAGAGAGAATGCGCTCATGCACATGTGAGAGAGAAAGAATGAGAGAGGGAGAGAGAGAATGCGTACACATGTGCTCGTGAGAAGGAGGGAGAGAACAAGAGAGAGAAACAGAATGTGCACATACATGAGAGAGAATGTGCAAGCACGAGAAAGAGAGAATGTATGCATGTGCTTATGAGAGCGGGAGAGTGTGTGAGCGTGAGAGAGTGCGCGTGAGCGTGAGAATGTTTGTGCATGTACGTGTGGAAAAGTGCGTGTGCAAGTGTGGGTCATTTGTAGTGTGACACAAACCCAAGTTCACGGTTGAGGTCTTCCTCACGGGTACCGAACTTGGCGATTAGCCTCTGCGTTGTGTATCCTGAAATCTGCCTTGGAGGATGTTTACCCAAAGACCTGAGGCCAAATGTCCTTGACCGCTGAAGTGTTCCCCACTGGGAAGGAACATCACACTCTGGTGATTGTTGCAATGCCTGTTCATCATTTGTTGTAGCGTCTGCATAGTTTTTGCCAATATACCATGCATTGAGGCATCTTGGCCTGCAGCTTATGAGACAAACAAACAACATTGGCTGAGTCGCATGAGTATCTGCTGTGTATGTGGTGGGTGGTGTTCCCACGTGTGATGGTAGTGTCAATGTCAATGGTCTGACATGTCTTGCAGAAGTTGCCATGACAGGATTGTGTAGTATTGTCATCAATGTTGCCCTGAAAGCTGGGGTAGTTTGCTGTTAACAAAGGTCTGTTTGAGTTTTGGCAGTTGTTTGAAGGCTAGAAGTGGAGGTGCGGGGAGGATCTTGGCGAGGTGCTCATTGTCATCGATTATGTGTTGAAAGCTTCAAAAAACATGGTGTAGTTTTTCTGCTCCCAGGAAGTACTAGATGACAAAAGGTTCCCTATTGGTCATATCTCATGTCTGCCTTCTGAAGACGTCATTAAAATCTGTGATTTAAAAACTCACACACACAAAAATGTGCCCAGATATGAATCTATATGGTCAATTTGCATTTGCAAATACATTCTATTTTGTTCAAAAAAGCACACAATTTGTAGATAGTCAGTGTGACATTTTATAAATAACCTACTTTGGAAATAAAACCAGTCTGCCTCCATGTTAATACACAGCCAGATTCTTAACAAGGCCTCTCACCTAAAATGCATTGTCTGAACTGGGATGTCACCTCTGGTGTACTGAGAGAACTGATAAAACCTCTAGTTATCTTAGGGCAGTGACTTGAAAGATATTCTTGAATTTGCATTTTAATCCTTTCTAATTGATTAAAGATTTAACAGCCATCTTGGGTTTGTTTAACACATTCACACCAGTTCTATGACCCTTTGATCTTTTAAGTATAAATTCTGATACCTGAAGAAGGACTGACGCTCTGAAAACTTGTATTTGACCTTTTCCACACCAGTCCAATACTGGCACCTCCACATCAACGTAAAGTACGGTTAGTTAATGCAGCATGCAACTATTATACTCTTAATTGTTTTTATACTTTTCCACATTTTCATCACAGTCTCATCCTCATGGCTCATATTCAGTCTACTGCTCAGGAATTGCTGAAAGGTGATGCCATTCAGAACCAGTGCTAGCATACTGTGTGAAAGCAGCCCTATGACATGTCATTTTGATTTTTCTGATGCAATGCTGAACTTTCGGCTTGTATGTTTCCATGCTAAAACAGCTGGTTGATTTTTCAGTACTGCGGGGGATGGGGGGGGGGGGGGGAGTCAAACTGATAGACTGTACACACTACTCTGTTGCAGGATGTATTATGTAGGATAGGAACACTTGTGATGCAGTGAGGTCCAGTGAGTGTTCAGCGATCACATTTAGCAAAAATTACTAACAAATTTGTCAGCCTTTTTATAATTTCACTAGCCTTTTATAGCTTAATTATAAAGGGGTCACAGACATTTTACAAGTGTGAAAATGGCAGCTTATCCTGGCTGCAGCTGGAGAGTTGAGAATTTAGTGAGTGAAAGTATTTGAATGTTTAATGTCTCTCCAAAATCTAGATTAGTTTGCATTTAGCATTAAGTAAAATGTATTGTTAAAAAAATGCTTATTTCAGCCTTTGTCAGGGATAAACAATATCTTTATTGTTTTGGCATTTCCAGTTAGTTAATCAGGCAGCTTGTTTGAATTAAAGATAATAAAATGTGAGGCTGGATGAACACAGCAGGCCCAGCAGCATCTCAGGAGCACAAAAGCTGACGTTTCGGGCCTAGACCCTTCATCTGATGAAGGGTCTAGTCCCGAAACGTCAGCTTTTGTGCTCCTGAGATGCTGCTGGGCCTGCTGTGTTCATCCAGCCTCACATTTTATTATCTTGGATTCTCCAGCATCTGCAGTTCCCATTACCACATCAGCTTGTTTGAATTGTTCTTTTCTAGGCAGCAATTTGAATTCAGATAGTGTAACTACAGGCGGTCTTGCTGAGAATAAGAAGTTAGCAGTTCATAACTCATTACTATGCGTAGGCAGACACAAAGGCTGAAATTTCTCAGAGGGTTTCTGACTGTGATCCCTGGCGAGATTTCTCACATTATTCTCTGAAACATGCCTCAATAACTATGCATCTGTCTCTATGATATCCTACTCGTCCCATCTTCTCTTGCTTGTGGCAGAAGTACTGACTGCTTCAAGGACCTTCCAAGGGTTCAAAATCCGGCAACATGTTTAAAGCTCTTCCATGCACCAGATCAAGCACTGCCTACCATGAGTTATTCTTCACAGGATGGGAGGGGAATGAAGGAGAATTGGTTCTCAGGGCACATAGGTGGGGTGTGCCTGACTCTTCGTTGCAAATACAAGTGCACATTCATAAATGTATTGCTATCTAAGCATTACACATCCTTAATCTCATCCCATCTTTGAAATGTGTCTAAAGATGTGCTTTTCTCCCCCAGTGCCCATTGTAGATTTCAGCTTAATCATGCCAACTATCTCACTGCATTCTTCCCTCCATCTATCCTCCCTGCAAAGCTAGTGTGGATATGATTGTCAATGACCTCACCTCCTGCAGTAACGCATGGTCTCCAAAGCACAATTGTCTTCTCCACTTATGTGCTGCTGTCTTCCTTCATAATCATTGTCTACTTTACATCAGAGCACGGAACCTCCAGACTCCAGCACTGACTCCTCTACACAATGGAAAATGTTGTTAACCTCCTCCCAGTTGTTTAAAGTTAAATGTTTCTGTTTGTGAGTTCAAACTTGTGATCCTCACCAACATCTCTGCAAGTTCTATTTTCGTGCTTTAGTGAGAAAGTTTACCTAGTTTGACCAGGAACATCTGTGTTGGCCCTAAACCAGGAAAACAGCATTTCTGACTTAGAAAATTACTTTTTCCACCCTATTTACACCAGTAAATCTTGGGATGAGTGGAGGCTGAAATATGAACAGGTCTTCATAGATTCACTGATGTCAGTCTGGGATCCATTGTATTTACTCCATCACCTATCTGGTTCCCCTTCAGATTCATGCTGACCCCAGTTCTGGTATGAAAATACAGAACGCACTAAGGTTTTATGAGCCCTAAGTGGGCTGAGCATGCTATACCACAATTTTCATGCAGTTTGTTCATCCTACAATTTACATTCTATTTACATTAAGAGCACTGAGGAAAGCATAAGCTTTTGCGATGCTGTGTTAAAGTTATTACAATAATACAACATTTTCTTGATGCTTTCTCTCCATTTTGCCTGGTCTACATTCAAAGAGGAGGCTTCAGGCAAATCCACATCCAATAACTTGCTTTGAAGATTCTGAGCACATTTTGGCAGCTGTGAAAAAACAACTACCACAAAGCTGAGATAATCGTGCTATTCTGAAAACAATCAACAACATTATAAATGAAACGACTTAAGGCATTCTTTAAAGAAGTAAGTGCACCCTCTCCCCCAAATTCACCATATAACGTTAAAAATTTCCAAGATCTCAATCTGCATTTTCTCTTAAAAGTTTATTCTGGGCTTTACCCTAACTATGTACCAAGTTACATTGCAATCCATCCATCAGTTTATGAGATATAGCATTTCAAGACAAACAGATGAGCAAACAGATAAAAAAAACATTGATCCATGGCAATAGTAATTACATCCACTAGGTATGGATTCAATTAATGTTAATTTGCAAAAAGAAATTACAGACTCAATATAGGTATTACATCAAGGATACATGGTGAGGACTTATAGGAGTAGCATGATTTGATGAATACTGGTGAAATTATAATGCTCTATGCTTGTTACATTCTTTAACAGAGTAAATATGCACTTAATTGGCAATTATGAGTTTTGATTTTTTGCTGAAAACCTTTGATGTTACCACTTGGCTTGGGTTCACAACTGACAGGTAATGTTCATTCCATGTAAATATCAACGAATGACCATCTGGAACAAGAAAGCTATGCCACCTCACTTCACCTTTATCTTACCAACATCATACCAAGTCCTGTGCTGTCAGCACCTTGGAAGTCAGTATCGAGGGATCACTGGACGCACAGTAGAGAACATTGTGACAAGAAGAGCAGGACAGATGCTAGCCACCCTGCAATGCATGACTCAACACTTGATCTCTCCTGCTACAAAGCACTGCAGTGCAGCCATCGCCAATCACTTGCATGAATACAGTCTTCAACCACACTCAGAATGCTGAACACCACTGGGACAAAGCAGTTCACTTGATTGCTACCCCTGTCCTTGGACTCAGTACATATTTCAGCAACTCAGCTCGGTTACTTTGACAGCATATGTCACCCCTGTAACCTCTATTACTAAGAAGGTGAACAACATTCACTCCACGGTTCCTTCCTCTCCACAATATTGCTTTTATTGTTGCTGCATTAAGATCCTGGAATCCCCACAAATATTGGAGAAATTCATACCAAAAGCATGTCACAGCCTTCTCAGGGAAATTAGGATGGTCAACAAATCAGACTATGCCAGTGTTGTACGTGTCTGAGACAAAATGATGAAAAAATGTGCAATTCCCTTATAGCAACCTTTATTTTCAGTTGCAGTGAATTCTGAATTACTCATAACATTTAATGAAGAGAATGCCATTGTACATAATACAAATAATATGACTACATAAAGCATCTGAAATGACTGTACGTTACTTTGGAGCTCTTGTGGTAGGAGATGGCATCTCTACCTCTGAGCCAGAAACTGTGTTCCAATCTCATCAGCATTAGATGGCTCCGCAAGTTGCATTCGTAATACAGCCAAACAGGCTGAACCTCAACTAGCAAATCAGTTCAACATATGCCAGTGGCAGGCAGGGAGAATACAAGGGATTCCTACTCATGGACGCGATGTACCAAAACTCAAAGCCTCTCACTAATAACTCTGGATTAAAACATGCACATGAAAGTACAACAGCAACTCAGAGTTCTTGTGAGGTCTGAATGGCTCAGTTTGATGGACAAACAGCACCAGGTTGGATTTTTGTTTAATTTAAATAGGATTAAGTACCTCCTTTTGTGCCTTCCCTGTGGTAGAGACCTAATGACTGTTGTTCAGACCTGCCTTCGGGCTGAGACCTAAAGATTTCTCTATTACTCTACATGTCTAGGGTTGGGTGAAAAGTTCTCCCAGAACAGAAGAGTTTCCTATCACAAAGCTGGATTATCTTTCTCCTAGTCAGTTGACATTTTAAGTTGACGCAGATATACTTTTGAAAATCAAGAGTAGTATTGTGCTCTTTTTCGGTTGCATATTATGAGTTTTGTATGAAACATACCTTTATTATAGTTTGAAAATACACAGAGGATTTTCCAATTGGTTCCTTTGGAAGGAATTGAGAGCAATTGATTGCCAGTGAGTCCAATTGCTGGTATCTGGACCCAAAGACATGGCAGCAGTGGCAAAAGAAAGTTATTGACCTCAGATAGGTTGTTGATGTCAGTGAACGTCTCTTTACATAGAATTTTCTACCCAGCACACCCCAAGACTTTTACCCTCCTAAATGCACCACACAGCCATCATTTACCTGAAAGTACGCCTTGGCATTCAGGTCTCATGCATAATATCCACTATACATTCACACAACTTCAATGTTACTGAACTCTTGCTGCCTTCCAGGCACACATCCAAACATATTCCCTACATATTCTTCACTTTCTTTTACAGGATAATTTGCCTCGTAATAAAATGGGGCGAAGTTGTACCAGCAGTTGGGCCAGTATGTCCCAATGCTTACAGATGAGATTATTGTAACATGGGACTAGCTATAACAGAGTCCAGAGGATGAGGCTGATTCTATATCCCTGCATTTTGTCAATTCCCAACTCCCACCTCCCTTTTTCCTGACATGATGAACAACCTGCTGATGGTGCCCACCTTTCACTTACCTCACCCTTTTCCTTTTGGATTTCTTACTGCTTTCTGACAAATGAACGATTGTTTCCTTCCCAGCCACAGGAATAGCAGTGGGAAGAGATACAGCAACACTATCCCCATTGCTACATAAACATTGTCACTTAATCAGTCGGTTACAGACTCAGATACTGACCATGCATGAGGTTAGAAAAGCATTGGGATCAGTGGCTGGTTAATCATTGGGCACTAGTGGGCTGCAGTTGGTGGGGGTGGGGTGGGGAATGGGGGAAAAGGATGGTTCTTGTGCCAACTCATGGATGTTTAAGTTTGCTGACGTGCTGTTCTCAGGCGAGAACCCAGATGAGGTGACAGACAAGAGACTACTGATTGACGGGAAGACTGAAATGGTCAGCGTATTGGCTGACTTGCCTGACAGTCTCTATCTTTGTCAAAGATGTGGAGATGCCGATGTTGGACTAGGGTGGACAAAGTCAAAAATCATACACTAGGTTATAGTCCAACAGGTTTATTTGAAAACACAGAGTTTTGCTGCTTCTTCAGGTGAGACTCCAAAAGCTTGCATCTTCAGATAAACCTGTTGGACTGTAACCTGGTGATTTTTGACTTTTCCAGAGAAGCAGGGAAGGGTCCTCCTCCAATTTGACAGTGTTTATTGTACAGCATTTGCCATCTCCGCACCCTCAGCTCCCTCTCCCTCATGCTGCAGACATAAAGCATTATAATTACTGCTGCAGTTTTTGCGTGAGCTAGTCAGCTACTAATTTGACCTTCCAGTGATGATATTGCAACCATTTCTGCCAAACCCTAGAACTCACCACAATAGTTTCAAAATCACTGCAAACTACTCTTGATACTTTTCAACAGTAGGGGTTCAGAATTACATTACTTACAAGCTTTAAGTAATGCCAGTATCAATTCCATTTGCAGCTGATGATTTGATCTGTTGTAGGTGAGAAGCATTGGATCTGTCTCATTTAAATTTGGACAGTGGGTGTTACTTTAGTCAGTTGGTACAATGTATTCAGTTGTCTCCAATGTTCAACATAAAGTGGTGTGCCAAATGGGCCACACCAAGGGACAGTGGCAGCATAGTGCATCATTATGCAGAAGGAAAATCAATGATACAAATCAGAGTTTCTTGATCATTACATACATGTAATTGTAGGAACATTTTTTATTCTATCCCCTGACCAATTTCTTCTTTTATCATTGTTTTAAGTGAATATGAGATTGTTATTTATGTATACTTAATTGGGCATTAAAGTTCCTATCAGTTCTTCCTATGAAAATTAAAATCCAGACAACATTTAATGTATGTAAAAATGAGGCTGTTTAATGTGCATTTGGGTCATTTAAATATCTAAGCCTTTCTTATGCTATGATGTCGAAGACATATTTTATGGTGGCAATCAAATATTTTAACTTACAGATGTTGAAATATTATAATGAAGGTAGTTGAGTTCATTCATTATTGAATAACTGTTTTAGGCTAAAAAATCTCCATAAATTAGGAATAATTCAGTTGGAAGCTGGCCATATGATAGGAACTAAAATTGAATCACGACATGAGATCTAAGTTTAAGGTTTTTTAAGTTTTAATTAATGAATCTTGCACGTTTTTAATTTCTTGACATTTAAATTAATGAAAATATGAAATTCACAGAAAGAGAAAGAGAATAACAATTTTTAAGAGAGCTGTAACTATCCGTTACTGTTATCTTTGATATTTTCAGTATCACGTTATTAAAGAGTATACTGGTTGAAATAAGCTGAGTTAGCTGAAAGTGCCCCTTCACTAGGATTGCCAATTCAGAAGTTGAAACATGACATGGAAATCAATGAAACAGAATAATCTCTGGAAAGATAAACTCATCAAAAGTTCAGTAGATGAAAATTTGAATGTGAGTTCAAAAAGAATTAAATTAATAGCAGATAACTGAAAATAAGAAATTCATCATGAATAAGAGTGCAGTTTTGTACACTTAAGTCTTGAAGAATATTGGCAGAAAAGTACACCAAAATAAATTCTAGCGTGCTTTTTGGGTTCATTTACATTTTTATCCTTATTATATGAAAATCAAAGTATAGATAGTTTGAAACTTGTAAAAAATATGCATAATTGCCTAAAGGGCATCGTGGAAATATGTTCATTAGCAGCTGAAACTCTAAATGTGAGCTGGAAATGCTGTTCAGTGCTTAGTTCAATGATTTTCACCATTTTTTCTTCCTAGGAGATCATTTTATATGTCAAAATGAACTCCAGCACTTCCTTCATATATCAATCCCACTCCCTTGCTCTACCCCATAACCTACAATTTTAATTTGTTCAAATGCCCATCCAATTTTCTTTTGAAATCATTGATGGTGCCTGATTGCACTACCCTCAGAGGTAGCAACCTCTTACCACCAACTGCATAAAATAATTTTTTACTCATTGCAATTCCTGCCAAAAACCTTTACTGTCTCCTGGACCTTGTACCTTTGGCTAATGAAAACGTTCATCCTTGTTGGCCTTATCTAAATCTGTCATAATGTTATACACCTGTTTCAAATCTTTCCTCAATTCCTTTTGCTCCAAGGAGAACAATGCCAATTTCTATAACCTAACCTTGTCACTGGAATCCCCTAACCCTGAAACCGTTCTGGTAAATCTCCTCTGTACCTTCTCAATTACCCTGATATCTTTCCTGTAGCCTGGTATTGGGTTACGTCAAGTAAGGTTTTTCATCCTGTGCCCAGATTGCTTTTGAAGTCAGAAAGAACTGTCCTAAAATGGTTCTGATGTTGCACCAAAAGCCTGAAAGAGCCGGAATAAATTTCATTTTTGTTTAAACCTTGAAAAGGCATGACAGAGGGGTTGTGGCGAAGTGGAACCAAAGGGCATTAGTAGAGAAATAGAGATGTTCTAGAGGAAAGAACTGTACCTTAAGCCACCCTCGGATTCTTAAATGATGAATAGAACTTTAAAGTAACATCAGAAGTTACATGACGTCAGGTTATAGTCTAACTTCACTTGATGAAGAAGCTGTGCTCTGAAAACTTGTGACTTCAAATTAACCTGTTGAACTATACACAGGAACAAAAACAAAGTTGCTGGAAAAGCTCAGCAGGTCTGGCAGTATCTGTGCAGGAGAAAACAGAGCTAATGTTTCGGGTCCAGTGACTCTTCCTCAGAATAGGAATGTTGAGCTATAAGCTGGTGTTGTGTGACTTCTGACTTTGTCCACCCCAGTCCAATAGCAGCACCTCCACATCACATTTAAAATAACAGTAAGTGTGGGTCTCAGGGTGAAAGCAATAGTGGTTTATGGGTATGAGAACAGCAGAATAACAGAAATAGCTAGAATGAGTACAGTAAGTGATAAAGCTATCAATTATCCAGAAAGGGTAAAGGATGTAATGCAAGAAAGAAACTTACAAAAATTTGAAAGGAATATTAAATTCCCTGAATTATAATGAACAGAAAATTAGCAACAAATGTAATGGGTCAAAATGTGTGAATAAAACAGCAAACTGAATATGAGCAGTTGGACACTGTCAATGAAAGAAGAGCTCTATACATAAATATTCATTGCATAAGAAATAAAGTAAATGAGATTGAAGCACAAATCAGCTTAAAGGGTATGATGTAGTAGCCGCTACAAAGACCAGACCTAATCTGTACTGCAATTCCATTGAACCATCTTTGATGTACATCCCTAGATACGCTTACTTAATAAAAATCTATCAATCTCAGCTTGATCCACAATACTGAACACTCTGATGTGTGCTTCCACAAGATCTATTGTGCAGTGACTGAAATGTTAATCGTAGAAGCTGTTAAATTACCTAAAATCACTTTCAAATTTGCCTTTTAATTAAGTACAGCTTGTAAACTATTTGTCTCCCTTTGTTGTGAATATTGTAATTTGCATGTATCCGTACTGAATTTCTGTTCAGCTCACTTATAGATTTCATCCAGTTGCCTCCAAGTTGATTATCCTCTAGTCCCTCCTACCATCAACACTGTCCTTAAAATTTCAGTTGTGCCAGCTCTACAGCATTTTTAGGAGAGGGGAGAATAATTCAGATTTCCATTATTATATGCGTAAAAAGGTGCTCCCTTCCTTCACTCCTCGCTTTCCTATTGAGAACTGCTCCTTTGTTCTGGCTTCAACCAACGTAACTCATTTCTACTTTTCTGTCCTAACAAATCCCATATTATCTTAAATACCTCAATAAAATTGCCCTAAACTTTCTATTTTACATGGAATGCGTGCCAGGTTTACGCAATCTGCCCTCAATTTCATGCCTGACAACATTCTAATAAATCTGTACTGTTCTGTTTTAGAGACAATACATAACGCCTGAGATGTGTACCTAAACTGAAGAAATTCTCTAGAGGGTTCTGACCAAGGCTTTACACATCTGAAATATAACATCCACTTCTTTCTATTTGAACTCTTATCAAGATAAAGGTCAAAATTCCATTTGCTTGATTGGGTGCCTTTTTGAAGCTGTGCAATAATTTTCAATAATTTGTACACCTGGAGACACAAACCTGTTGGTCCTCCATAGTTTCCAGCCTCTTGCCTTTGAAGAAAATTCAATTCATTTTAAAAAGTTTCAAAATGGACAGGTTCTCTCCCACACTAAACTGCATTTGCAATGGTAATAAAATGTGAGGCTGGATGAACACAGCAGGCCAAGCAGCATCTCAGGAGCACAAAAGCTGACGTTTCGGGCCTAGACCCTTAATCGGAGAGGGGTATGGGGAGAGGGTTCTGGAATAAATAGGGAGAGAGGGGGAGGCGGACCGAAGATGGAGAGAAAAGATGATAGGTGGAGAGGAGAGCATAGGTGGGGAGGTAGGGATGGGATAGGTCAGTCCAGGGAAGACAGACAGGTCAAGGAGGTGGAATGAGGTTAGTAGGTAGGAGATGGAGGTGCGGCTTGGGGTGGGAGCACCCACTGCATCCCAAAACCTGTCCAGCCTGTCTCTGCCTCCCTAACCTGTTCTTCCTCTCACCCATCCCTTCCTCCCCCGCAAGTCGCACCTCCATCTCCTACCTACTAACCTCATCCCACCTCCTTGACCTGTCCGTCTTCCCTGGACTGACCTATCCCCTCCCTACCTCCCCACCTATACTCTCCTCTCCACCTATCTTCTTTTCTTTCCATCTTCGGTCCGCCTCCCCCCTCTCCCTATTTATTCCAGAACCCTCACCCCATCCCCCTCTCTGATGAAGGGTCTCGGCCCGAAACGTCAGCTTTTGTGCTCCCGAGTTGCTGCTGGGTCTGCTGTGTTCATCCAGCCTCAAATTTTATTATCTTGGATTCTCCAGCATCTGCAGTTCCCATTATCACTGCATCTGCAATGGTTTTTGGCAGCACTTTGTAATTTGTAATTACAAATCTTGGTAATTTCTTGCTGCCATCTATACAGTTTACTGGGTCTCCTTACTTGATTTCACCTGAAATTTGGAGATACATTCCTTTCCTCATCCGAGTTACTGCTATACATGGTGAAAAGCTGAGACCCTAGAACAAATACCACTTGTCACACTCTACATTTAATAAGAGTGTATTTCCTTTATCCTTGGTCTGTGCCTCCGACATCCTCACTAATTGCCAACTCATGTCACAATTACACACTTCAACAATGAAACACTTAAAATTGTGTTTTCCATACGGTTTCTGAAAATGAAAGCATTCGATGGTAATGAAGAATGTTTGAACATTTCTTCATATTAGCAGCACTTCTGAATGTTCAAAAGAACAGCATCCCTCAATAGATCCAAGAAATTTATAAATACAACACAATTATAATCACATCTTTTGTTCAATGTGCACTAAGTAAAGTGACAAAAGAAATCAAATACAGATCAAGACAAGGACAAATAGGACTCATACATGTAAGAAATATGGAAAATATGCAATGAAACATTGAAATAACTTAGATCTCAATTACTGCACAAATAATTACGATATCATCCTTTCAATATACCTATACATGAGGGGGCAGATCCTTATTCTCACCAATTTTATTTGCCCACATTCATTATCAATTTCTGTCAGCTGTTAAGATTTTACATAAATGTTAAATTACAAACTTAATGGAGCATTTACTATTGTTTATGGAATTTATTTCGAGGTTAAATTCACATTCAAGTTTTATGTTCTGGCAAAAGTATTACTACCCTGCTGGATAATTGCTGGTGACAGGGGCTTCCAATCACAGAGTTAAAATTGTACATGTACTATATATATTGGTGACATATCAGAATGTTGGAGAACTCAGTTAGTCATGAAGCAGCTGTTATTTATTTGTCTGACATCTCAGATTTGCAGCCTTCAACGCAAATGGTGCTGCTTTACCCTTTAACCCTTGTTTCCACTGCCCATCCCATGTATTTCAGTAGTTGCATTACTTTTAAATACATGCTCACATTACTTTTAAATACATGCTCACTGCTTCCTATGTTTCTGTGTGGACATTAGAAGTATACTGCTGGACTCCTATGTTTTATCAAATCCATGTCAACTCAGTGAGAAGAATTCCCCCCTCTTTAGCGCGGTGTGGGCAATGGTGAAAAAGTTGGGAAAATACTGTGGCAATGAGAAAATGAGAATTTCAACACCAAAAAAATGCTTTTTCAATTTTCCTCCTAAGCGTGAAATAGCAACTTTAGAATCTCTGTTGAGTAGCAACTGCCTCCATACGTTTACAGCTCATTTCTACACCACCTCTAATTTCCTCTCTTTTCTGAGAAAAGTAGACAATGCAAATTTCCCAACATGGAGGTTGTCAGGGACTGCAGCTTGTCAATTGCTCATCTTGATCATCATCCAACTATGTCTTCACCTTAATGCTCCTCCATGCTCAATGGACACCACACTCGATGTTTCATCTATGTAAGTCTGCAATGGCAAGCCACCAATCTCCTCACATCACACCTCCTCTTACACCAACACACATCACGTCAGCCATTCAATATTTTACTTTGTAGCTCAGGGATATCGATGACATACATGCATCAGCCACATTGACACATATGCATCTCCTGCATGCACACAACATGTCTTGTGATTCTTAGCTTGCTTCCTTAGTGCAGACTCATTTATGCTAATTGTTAGCCTCTGTGGCTTGCATTGCCTTATCTTATATGACAGGTGGAGAGGCAGGTAATGTGTCACAGTGAGGAGCACTGCACAGTCAAGGGGAGGGGCATGTTGCTGTATAGTACTATGCTACATCAGTACCACACCTACAGCATGTGCTAGCAGCTTATGCAGCAAACACACCATGTGTGTTTCAACGAAGTGGCCATGTCTGAAAGTCAAATGGAAGCAATGGATGGGGTCAAGGTGGACTACAGTTATGAAGGGGCACTGCTACATCTTCAAGGAGATCATCCTGGGAATGGCCAGAGTCTCTTAGCCCTACTAGAATCTGTGGATCAGTGTCCTTACTACGGCGCCATCCCCCAAATTCAAGCCCTGGAGGTCTACTGCAACTAACCCAAGAATTACAGATAGGTCAGCTATGTGCTGTGAAGTTTTCAGGCTTGGGGTGAGCCAATCGTTTCTACAATGGGGGAGGATTGAGTCTAATGGAGATAGAACAGAAGAGCAATTAGTGATAATGCAGGAGCGGGAGAGATGGTGAGGTATTCTGACTGAGTGAATAGGAAGTGCAGAGGGCCATAAGGGAGAGTAGCTTGAGAGGATACGCTGAGTAAGAAACATTGAGTGAACATAATGCATGCAATAGTGGGAGTTTTAGTGCTTTAGCCTTGGTGAAATAAATGTGCCGTTGAAGAATTTGAGTTGTGGACCTGTCACATTTACCCTTGTAGAGAACAGAAAGTTATTGATCTTCTTCCTGCACTATCAAATATTCCTCTTAACCTCGACACAGCACTAACCCAGGCCACTTTCTAGTTTCAGGTTGATTGGACCAACTAAACTAAACTTATGATTTTAAAATTGAAGTTTTACCAGTCCAGCCAGTGCAGGCCAGTGAACATGGAGTTTTAGTTGAATGAAATGTGGCAAGAGTTATGGTAAGGACAAAATAGTTTTCGATAAATTTCTGGGAGGTAGAAGATAAGTTTAAAAACTGAAAGAACTGCGGATGCTGTAAATCAGGAACAAAAACAAAGTTGCTGGAAAAGCTCAGCAGGTCTGGCAGCATCTGTGAAGGAGAAAACAGAGTTAACATTTCAGCTCTGGTGACCCTTCGTCAGAAGATAATGGATTAGATGGATTGGCCACAGTGAATTGTTCATAATGCCCAGGGATTTGTGGGGCTACATAGGCTAGCCATGATAAATGCAGAGTTACAAGGGTAGGATAAGGGGTGGGGGGTGATCTTGATAGGATGCCTTCTGGAGGATTGGTGCAGACCCGATGGGCTGAATAGCTTCTTTCCACACTGTATGGTTATACAATCATAGAATCCCTACAGTGTTGGAACAGTTAATTCCAGAGGTAACAAAGGCATGGATGAGCATGATAAGAATAGGCAGACTGCAGCTGGGGTTATTCTGGGGGTGTTACACAGATGGAAGTCGACTGCCAAGGTGATGAAATCGATAGATATGCTGTGATTAAATACATTTAAGTATTCTGGCTCATCCTCAGGCAGCTGCTTGGGAGACGGTTGCTGCCAATAGTTAAGGATTGGCATTTATGTTGGAGGCCAAGAATCATTGTCTTTATTTTTCCACAATATTTAGCCAAGAAAATTTCCACTCATCCAATACAGGATATTGAATGATTTAGAGACAACAGAAGAGTCAGAAGAGGTGGGTCTGGGTTGCATCAGCTTAAAAAGATGGACCATGATGTTTTTTCAGATGACATCTCTGAGGGCCATCACGTGCATGAGAAAAAAAAAATGGGACCAAGAATAGAGTCTCTGGAGTACCATGGTTAACAGTACAGAAGTTGGAAAAGAAATTGTCACAGGTTATGCTTAGCAATGTTTGGAAAGGAAACTTGGCAATGAATGTAGGCCCATTCAATTGGATTAAAATAAGACATTGGAAGAGAATTGAGCAACCATGCTAAATGCTTTCAAGGTTTTGTGGAGGAGTGGAGTGTTGTGTAGTTTAGCATGCTGGTAGAGATAAAAAGATGATGCTGTGTAGGCAGATGAAGCGATAGTCTCAATCATAATGATAAAGGAGTCTATGACCACTCAGCAGGACTACGGGTGAGTATTGGAAGTGGTACACAAGAGGCTGCGTAGAGAAGAAAATAGTATTCTAAGGTCAACTCTGGAGCAGGGTGCAGTTCCAACAGAGAGAGCACGGCCTGATAGTGCTTGATGTTGTCCCATCGGCCCTGGTGATCAATGACTACTTAGGATGTGCACTGTATAAGTTTGAATTGGCATCTCTTAGAGTTAAGGAAATGAAGATGGGGGCCCATTCTCCCAGCTGGGAGAAAGTTAGGGCTTCCTAAGGGTATCAAGGATATCATGGACAAAGGTAAATAAAGTGATTGAGCAGTTTAGGCTGTCCAGAAATACTGTGTGCAAAGGACAACAAGGAGAGAAATATCTCAGAGTTTAAAAATGCTGCTATTAGCATCTGGAAAGTTTGGTTTTCCAGTGGAGTAGATGGAGTGAAGAAGTATTGAAATAGGAAAAGAAGGAGAGTGAGGAGAGATACATGTTTAGTTTTGGCGGTGATTGATAGGATGGAAAACAAAGGCAGTGGGCCATATTTTCACACCACTTCCTAGGCCTTTAAAGGTAGTAGGATGGTCTGGGATATGTAAATTCTTCCTTTATTTACAACATGGCCTGGGGGTCAGATTGGGACATGAATATTGTATGTGTGAATCCTGACCTCAATAGAACCATTTGAACTTTGAAATTAACACAGAGTTCAAAAAGACTCTTTCTGGCTACGCTAAGAGTCTTAACCCACATTGTGGGAGTAGATATAACATTCTCAAGTAGTGGATAGGGCCTGTTTATGTGGAATCATTCAAAGTCTTTTATCTCCTGCTCTGTAACCTTTGGGGGCAGGGGGGAAGAAAGCAGGCTTTAGCTGTAGTTGCGTAGAAGTAAACACCACCTCTGCATCTGCTTTGGTTGACAGGCCTGCTCCGTAACCTTTGGAAGCAGGGGGGGAGAAAGCAGGCTTTAGCTGTAGTTGTGTAGAAGTAAACAGCACCTCTGCATCTGCTTTGGTTGACAGGCCATCTGGTTTAGGTCATTAAAAAAAGTTATCATCTTATGATTAGGTTTCAAAGTGTTCCTTATTGGAGTTTTTTCAAAGATTGCTTTACGCACTTGTAAAGGTTTGGTCGAGTTATAATTTTCTCAGCAGAGAATTCTAAGTTCACAGTTTAAAGAGCTAATTAAAGGTTAAGTGTATTTGATTTGTATTTGAACAGAAACTTCTGCTTTATAAGTGATTGAGATTCGCATTTTTAAAGTTTTGAATGGGTTTTGCGATATATTTTTCTCATTGCCCGCTGTGGCTGAATGAGAACTGTATTGATTGATGGAATTTTTTTCCCCTTGTGTACATGTCTCCTGAAGTCCAACCATGGTGAATGGCTGTAGATTTGGCATGAAGTTTCAATGGCATTGGAGTAGGGTGGGGCTGTGAGGTGGATTGTAAATGGTGAAGGCTGTTGTGCCTAATAGCTCCTAAAGCAACTGGGCATATTTCCAAAGAACACAGGTGGATTTTAACTAGTGTAGCTAGTGCAATCAGTATTGCTTATCATAGAACTTAGCAGCTTAAAAAGTGAAGTCCTGTCACTTCTTATTGCCTATCATGAGTAATAAAATTAAATGGACTGTAAATATTGCACCACAAGCTTCTACAGTCACTACAACTCTACCAG
This sequence comes from Stegostoma tigrinum, assembly GCF_030684315.1. Taxonomy (NCBI): domain Eukaryota; kingdom Metazoa; phylum Chordata; class Chondrichthyes; order Orectolobiformes; family Stegostomatidae; genus Stegostoma; species Stegostoma tigrinum. The sequence goes on along the minus strand of NC_081363.1, from coordinate 64,373,144 downwards.
AAAATCCCTACACAATTTTTATGTCTTCTTTTATACTCAGAGAAATGTTATGCAGCTGCTACGCCTAACACAAAGCTTACTCAAGTATTGCAGACATACGCATATAAGCATAAGCACAGATCCATAGCTTGTCATTGAGCACAGATTGTAAACTGTATGATATACATGTACAAGTAGAAAAATAATTTCCACAGAACTGAGTGTGTCATTTCCAAATAATCCAGTGCAATGCATGTTTTTGCCACATGGCGGGGATAATGCAAACACTGTCTGAGATCTGGATAGGCTGCAGTTACCTGTAGATTTGTTCTTGATAGCTGAACAATTTTCTTGCACTTAACCAATTGTTTTAATTTCAAATTAGCATCTGATCCGCACAGGTTTTCACCATAATAGAACAGTGAACAGTTCCACTTTATTAAATGGTCCTGGGTACAATTCCAAAAATGTTCATGGCTTCTTCTTCATTTCCAATAAACTAACCAAAGATATTCCTTGCATTATAAATGAGGGGGTCACATACAGTATTGGAACAATTGACGCAATTACATTACATGCCTACAGATTCTGGTTACAAGTCATTTAGTACATTGGGTACCAGTTTCACATAATATTTAGCACTAGACAGACAGGTTCTGGGCTTCACAAATGAATTTAGTGACTCAATACTTTTGGACAAGTAAAAATTCTCAAATTTCTCAAAAGCTAAACCACACAGCTTGCAACCTCATTTAAATATTTGGACCTTTTTTACTCAAGCAGCATAGCCACTGTCAATCTAGTAATATTCACTCCTTAGCAGACACATGCAAGGTCATAAACAATGCAGGCCTTAGGTTAAAAAGCTTAGTTCAGGACAAGTTTGATTCCATTTGCTCCAAAAGACATTAAAACAGTGATAATGTCTGCTGCCTTGTTCTTGCTGCCTCAAATGGCCCTTTACGCCCATTTAAACAATAACATTATTGGTCACTTCTATGTACATTTCCATATATATTTTCTAACTTTACTTTCTTTGAATTGAGTCTTTTATTCTTTATTCATTCACGGGAATGAGTGTGTCGCTGGCTAGGTAGCAATTATTGCCCATTCCTAATTGCCCAGAGGGCAGTTAAGAATCAACCACATTGCTGTGGGTCTGGAATCACATGTAGGCCAGACCAGGTAAGAATGGCAATTTCCTTCCCTCAACGACATTAGTGAACGAGATGGGTTTTTCCTGACAATTGACAATGGATTCATGGTCACCATCAGATTCTTAATTCCAGATACTGATTGAATTCAAATTCCACCATTTGCCATGGCAGGATTCGAACCTGGGTTCCCAGAACATTATCACAAGAAATTGTATTTTGAAACTGCTAACTGCCCACAATATTTCTATAGCTGTTGATTTGGTCAACAGTAGACTTTCCCTTTCCTCCACTTTTGATGTCTTAATGACAATTAAGAAAACACTTTAATCGTGCTCATCTTCAACATTCCACTGGCATGGCTTCCACTCTCACCGACTCACGTGCAAGGCATTCAGACTGGAGTGTAACTGGCAAACGGCATCCAAACAGTCAATCCCTTTCATTTATGGTGAATGTTGAGTGTAGAGCATTTGAATAACACAGAATTACCTTGTGGTGAGAAGACCACTTATTTGGTTGGAGTGCATGCTTCTAGCCTAGATTTCAATTTTCAGAGATCAACTAACCAACACATGCCAGCTGGCCAAAAAAAAACCATTTGATCCATCAAGCCAAGTTTAGTTCCAGGATTTGACTTGTCTAGTGTTACCATTGGCTTGGATTATCATATAAAGAAGTGAAATTCTGTTGTATAGCATGGTCTTTTACTGTGCCTCTCGTGTCAAGTTGCCGTATAGCCCGGCAGATCCTTAGTGCAAGCAGAATAACCAGACACATTTATTGGAGGCTAAACAGATTGAATGACAAAGTATTCAAAATATTGTTATATAATGCATTGTTCATTCAAAAAGTAACACTCTTCCCCTAAAAATATACTTTATAGTGAATTATTGTAAAATGTAATTTAATAATAACATTTCCTCATGAAATGTGATGTCCCTAATTGCAGGGTTGAAAATCAAGGTGAATGTGGTCAGAGCCATTTCATAAACAGAAAATACAATTTATTTTTGTCACATTAACAATCATTGTTACTTGACTACAGAGCGAAGGTATATCTTATTAAGTAGGTTCATCCTACTTCTAAAGATAAAATAGCTGAAGTTAATTGGCAATGTGGTTTCAGACTTTGAGAGATTTCAGTCCAGATTTACTTTGGAGAGCATTGATGATGCATGTGCTTCTTTTTGCAGTGCATATTAACAACTTGCTTTTCTGCAGTTACTTTAACAGACACAAAAAATAAATCAAAAGGCTACTTGCAGAGGAGAAAAAAAAGCCTTTACAAATCAATTTTAACTCCACTGGCTATTTGTCATGTGCCCACAGTTATTAGGTCTTTAATATTCATCAAGATATTCCAGAGATCCAAATAGATTCAAAGAGACAGATTTGATTGAATCAAACCAAGAATCCATGTATTTGAGTTTAACTAAACTAGGTAGCTAATTTTACTTGTGTTCACACAAATGCATTTTACTTCATTGCTTTCTATGGGCTTATGGTCCTTGTTTGCTTTACTATGAACAAATCTTCTGACCCGAAAGTGGGCAGTGTCAAAACTTTAAGTCTAAGAAGTATTAACATTTCAAAATGTACACACAAATTCTACATTAGTACATAATATAAACCAGATTATAGTTACAACAGGGCATCTGACCACATTTATCATTCGTTAAACTTGCCCCAGCATATTTCAAATCAAAGATTGTGCTTAAATTGCTGAATGTGGGATCTATTGATGAAGTGTGAAGTCAATCATTTTGGTACCAAGACTTAGAGACTAAAACATAAAATAAAGTGGAAAAATACTGAAGTAGGTACAGAAACTAAGGATCTGGACTGATATATGTATAAACGTAATGAAAATGGATTAGAACCTCAAAGTATTTACAGTTTTTAGACTTTTCATTCCAAACTGTGATGCTTCTAAAAAGAGGACAAAGATTATGTTGCATATGTAAATTGTCAGGGAACTTCAACCAGGGGAGAGACTTTACACCAAAAGATAGGAGAGGATTGACCATCACCCATCTCAGTAGGAAACTACCCTTGCTAACATGTTTGTTTTACTCTACAGGATAATATAAAATAATTTTTAAAAAAATGCTAGTTTCAACTCTACTGGACAGTTCTGGTAGGATTGAATATTTGAGTGTGTCAGAGTCAGACAGCATGCAAACAGGCCCTTCGGTCCAACCAGTCTTTGCTGATTATAGTCCCAAACTAGTCCCAGCCACCTATTGTTGGCTAATATACTGCAAACATTTCCAATTAACGTACTTATTCAAATGTCTTTTAAAATTTGTAACTCTCATAGGGGATCCAGGGAGAGCTAGCTAATTGGATTCAAAATTGGCGTGACGGTATGAAGCAGAGGGTTATGGTTGAAGGTTGTTTCTTGGACCAGAGGCCTGAGACTAGTGGTGTGTCACAGGGGTCAGTGCTGGGATTTTTGTTATTTGTTATCTGCAAAAGTGAGCTGGATGGGAATATAAAAGGCATGATTAACAAGTGTGTGGATGATACAAAATTAGGAGGTATCATCGATAGTGAAGAAGGTTATCAAAAATTACAGAGGGATCTTGATCTTGATCAAATGGGGAAGTAGGCTGAGAATTGGCAAATGCAATTCAACACAGATAAGTGCGAGATGTTGTCAAACCAAGGTGGGGCATGGTAAATAGTAAGGTCCTGAGGAGTGTTGTGGTACAGAGAGACCTGGGAGTACAAGTACATGGTTCGTTGGAAGCAACGTCACAGGTGGACAGGTTAGTGAAGAAGGTATTTAGCCTTCATCAGTCGTGGCATTGAGTACAGGAGTTGGAACGTTATGTTCAGTTGTATAAGTTGTTGCTGAGGTCACACGTGGACTATTATGTACAGTTTCGGTCACCCCGTTATAGGAAAGACATAGTTAAACTGGAAAAAGCACAAAGAAGTTTTACAAAAATGTTGCCAGGCCTAGTAGGGCTGAGTTATAGGGAGAGGTTGGACAGGATAGGACTTTATTCCTTGGAACATAGGAGAATGAGGGATAATCTTACTGAGTTTTTTTTTCCTTTATTCATTCACAGGATGAGGGTGTCGGTGACTAGGCCAGCATTTATTGCCCATCCCTAATTGTCCAGAGGGCAGTTATGAGTCAAACACATTGCTGTAGGTCTGGAGTCACATGTTGGCCAGACCAGGTAAGGATGGCAGTTTCCTTCCCTAAAGCACATTAGTGAATCATATGGGTTTTTCCTTATAACCGACAATGGATTCATGGGCATCATTAGAATCCCTTGGTGGGAACCCAGGTCTCCCAGAACATTACCTGGGTCTCTGGATTAGCAGTCCAGCAATAATTCCACTAGGCCATTGCCTCCCCTATTTAAAATCTTGAGTGGAATAGTTAGGATGAATGCATATAGTCATTTTCACAGTGATGGGGAACTCAAAACTCAAGGGCACAGGTTTGAGGTGACAGGGGAAAGATTTAAGAAGGACCTGAGGGGGGACTTCTTCACACAGAGTCATGTATAAATGGAATGGCCAGAGAAAATTGAGGTAGATACAATAGCAACATCTTAAAAAAAACATTTGGATAGGTACATGGATGGGAAGGGTTTAGAGGGATACTGACCAAGTGCTGGCAATTGGAACTACCTGAGTGGGCACCATTGCCAGCATAGACCAGTTTGGGCTGAAGGTCCTGTTTCCATGCTGTATTACTCTATGGCTAAATGACTATGCCTGTATGCACCATCACTTCCTCTGGAAGTTCATTCCACCCAAGAACCACTCTGTGTACAAAGTTACTTCTCATGTCTGTCTTGTCTCACGTTAAAAATATGCCCCCAGTCTTGAAGTCCCTTACCCTGCGATTCACATTATCTGTACTCCTCATGATTTCACAAATTTTCGATAAAGTCACCCCTCAACCTCCTGTGAGCCAGTGAAATAAATCCCAGCATTTCCAGCCTCTCCTTCTAACTCAAACCTTCCACTCCTGGGTTCAAGCATTCATGGGCTGTGACAGTAGCAGTCAAATAATTATCCACTAGTTACACATGTGCTGCATGCAAAAGAAAACCCTTTCTTCATTCCAAATACTGCTAACTGACCCAAAAATCTTGAAAATATTTTGCTCAACCACCAACGTTATCACTGCAATGATCATCACAATTAGGGCGGCACGGTAGCACAGTGGTTAGCACTGCTGCCTCACAGTGCCAGGGACCTGGGTTCAATTCCTCCCTCAGGTGACTGTCTGTGCGGAGTTTGCACATTCTCCCTGTGTCTGTGAGAATTTCCTCCGGTTTCCTCCCACAGTCCAAAGATGTGCAGGTTTGATGGATTGGCTGTGCTAAATTGCCTGAAGTGTTCAACACAGATAAGTGCGAGATGTTGTCAAACCAAGGTGGGCCATGGTAAATAGTAAGATCCTGAAGAGTGTTGTGGTACAGAGAGACCTGGGAGTACAAGTACTTGGTTCATTGAAAGCAACGTCACAGGTGGACAGGTTAGTGAAGAAGGTATTTAGCATGCTGGCCTTCATCAGTCGAGGCATTTAGAGTATTACAGGCTTGCTCGGAAGGAGCTCAAAAGTAGACTGAGGAGGGCCAGGAGGGGGCACGAAAAAGGCTTGGCAGGAAGGATTAAGGAGAACCCGAAAGTATTTTACTCATATGTGAGGAATAAGAGAATGATCAGGGAAAAGCTAGGGCCGATCAGGGATAGCATAGGGAACTTGTGTGTGGAGTCTGAGCAGATAGGGGAAGCCCTAAATGAGCTTTTTGCTTCGGTTTTCACTAAGGAAAGGGACCTTGTTGTGAATGAGAACTTTGAGCAGGAAAACAGGCTTGAACAGATCAAGATTGAGGAAGTTGATGTGCTGGAAATTTTGGCAAACATTAAGATTGATAAGTCCCCAGGGCCAGACCAGATTTATCCTAGGTTGCTCCGGGAAAGCGAGAAAGGAGATTGCTAAGCCGCTGGCAAAGGTCTTTGCTTCCTCACTCTCCACGGGAGTCGTACCGGAAGATTGGAGGGAGGCAAATGTTGTTCCTGTTTTCAAGAAAGGGAATAGGGAAATCCCTGGAAATTACAGCCCAGTCAGTCTTACGTCTGTGGTCAGCAAGGTTTTGGAAAGAATTCTGAGGGATAGGATTTATGACTATTTGGAAAAGCATAGCGTGATTAAAGGGAGTCAACATGGCTTTGAGAGGGGCAGGTCATGCCTTACAAATCTTATTGAGTTCTTTGAGGAAGTCACGAGACAGGTCGACGAGAGTCGAGCAGTGGATGCGGTGAACATGGACTTCAGCAAGGCATTTGATAAGGATCCCCACGGCAGGCTTATTCATAAAGTCAGGAGTTATGGGATACAGAGTGATTTGCCTGTCTGGATTCAGAATTGGTTGGCTGACGGTGGTTGTAGATGGTAAGTATTCTGTGTGGAGGTCAGTGCTGAGTGGTGTCCCACAGGGCTCTGTTCTTGGGCCTCTGCTCTTTGTAGTTTTTATAAATGACTTGGATGAGGAGGGTGAGGGGCGGGTTAGTATGTTTGCTGATGACACAAAGGTTGGAGATGCCGTTGATAATATTGAGGGCTATTGCAGGCTTCAGCGAGACTGACAGAATGCAGAGCTGGGCTGAGAAATGGCAGATGGAGTTCAACCTGGATAAATGCGAAGTGATGCATTTTGGAAGGTCGAACTTAAATTCTGAATATAGGATTAAAGGCAGGATTCTCGGCAGCGTGGAGGAACAGCGGGATCTTGGTGTTCAAGTGCATAGCTCCCTCAAAGTTGCCACCCAGGTGTGTAAGGTTGTTAAGAAATCATATGGTGTTTTGGCTTTCATTAACAGGGGATTGAGTTTAAGAGCCGCGAGGTTATGCTGCAGCTCTACAAAACCCTGGTGAGACCACACTTGGGATATTGTGTCCAGTTCTGGTCGCCCTATTATAGGAAAGATGTGGAGGCTTTGGAGAGGGTGCAAAGGAGGTTTACCAGGATGCTGCCTGGACTGGAGGGCTTGTTATACCAGGAGAGGTTGACTGAGCTCGGACTTTTCTCTCTGGAGAGAAGGAGGAAGAGAGGTGACGTGAACGAGGTGTACACGGTAATGAGAGGCATGGATAGAGTCGATAGCCAGAGACTTTTCCCCAGGGCAGGATTGGCTGCCACAAGGGGTCATAGTTTTAAGGAGTTAGGAGGAAGTTATAGAGGAATCGTCAGAGGGAGGTTCTTCACCCAGAGAGTTGTGAGGGCATGGAACAGTTTACCAGTGGTAGTCGTGGAAGCGGAGTCATTAGTGACATTTAAGCGACTGCTGGACATGCACATGGACAGCAGTGAATTGAGGGGAATGTAGGTTAGGTTATTTTATTTTTGGATTAGGAATATTCCACGGCACAACATTGTGGGCCGAAGGGCCTGTACTGTGCTATACTTTTCTATGTTCTATGAATGTGTAGATTAGGTGGGTTATAAGGGGATGGGTCTGGGTGGGATGCTCTGAGGTTTGGTGCGGACCTGTTGGGACGAAGGGCCTGTTTCTACACTGTACGGATTCTATGATAAACAATGTCATTTTAACAGCTCTTCATGTACAATTCAGAGTCCGATCTGTATCAGAGATAGTAAGAACTGCAGATGCTGGAGAACCTGAGATAACAAGGCATAGAACTGGATGAACACAGCAGGCCAAGCAGCATCAGAGCAGCAGGATAGCTGATGTTTTGGGCCTAGACCCTTCTTCAGAAATGGGGGAGGGGAAGGGGGATCTAAAATAAAAAGGTAGAGAGGGGGAAGTGGATAGAAGATGGATACAGGAGAAGATAGGTGGAGAGGAGACAGAGAAGTCAAAGAGGTGAGGATGGAGCCAGTAAAGGTAAGTGTAGTGGGGAGTTAGGGAGGAAATAGGTCAGTCCAGGGAGAACGGACAGGTCAAGGGGGCGGGGTGAGGTTAATACGTAGGAGATGGGGATGGGACTTGAGGTTCAAGGAGGGGATAGATGGGAGGAAGGACAGGTTATGGAGGCAGGGACAAGCCGGACTGGTTTTGGGATGCGGTTGGGGAGGGGAGATTTTGAAGCTTGTGAAGCCCTCATTGATACCATTGGGCTGTAGGGTTCCCAAGTGGAATATGAGTTGCTGTTCCTGCAACCTTCGGGTGGCATCGTTGTGGCACTGCAGGAGGCCCAGGATGGAGATGTCATCCGAGGAATGGGAGCGGGAGTTGAAATGGTTTGCAACTGGGAGATGCAGTTGTTTAGTGACTAACCTCATCCTGCCACCTCGACCTGTCCATCCTCCCTGGACTGACCTATCCCCTCCCTGACTCCCCACCTACACTCACTTTTACTGGCTCCATCCCTGCCTCTTTGACCTGCCTGTCTCCTCTTACTCTATCTTCTCCTCTATCCATCTTTTATCTGCCTCTCCCTTTCTCCCTATTTATTTCAGAACCCCCTTCCGCTCCCCCATTTCTGAAGGAGGGTCTGGGCCCAAAACGTCAGCCTTCCTGCTCGGCCTGCTGTTCCATCCAGCTCTACATCTTGTTATCTCGGATCTGTATAAACTTGCATTAACTTTCAATTTTTTGTTACATTTTCTGTGTGTGGGTGTGTTGTTATTTCTTATGAAATAATTGATAAATTCACCTTGGTACTGCAAGAAAGCCTGGCTAAATTGGCTGCTTATAAAACATATGCTAATTTGGTCCCGGAGAGATATTCAAATACAAGGGGATCCTTTTTCCAAATTAACCTCGTTGGTACCGACTGAGGAGATACGGGAGTAAAGAAGGGGCGCTAGTTTGTCCCTTCTCCAGGAACATAACATTTTGGGTATCCCATTTGTAAAAGTCACAAATTGAGGAACCTTGTCCAGGGTCTGATTATAACATAAGGCGATGAAGGTAGCAGGGCATATTTAGAGTGCAGTTAATTCAGCATAAGGCATCCTAGAATTTAACAATAGGGACACAGAGGAAGGCAGCAATAAAGCTGTATAGAACAGTGGTTTGGTCACAATTGGAGCAGCGTATTCAGTTCTGGGAATGAGACACTACAGTGAGTGAAAAGACATTAGAATACAGAAAAGAAACACAAAAATGGTTCCTGAGAACTTCAGTTGTATATAGAGATTTGAGATGTTCAAACTTCTTTTAACATATAGGTTGAAAGGAGATTTGATAATGGCAGACAAAATCATGATTGGTCTAGATAGAGAGTAAATAGGCATAAAATGTTCCATTTATACAAGGATCAAGAATGAGGGGACATAGATTAAAGATAATCAGCAAACAAAAAAAGCAACAGAAACTGGAGGAAAAATATTTCTATTCAGCGAGTGGTTGTAATCTAAAATAACAGGCTGGGACTACGGTGAAGGGAGCTTCGACTGAGACATTGAAGAAGAATTGGAAAATAAGAATCTAAAAATGAACAACATGTATGGACTAAACGAAAGTGCAGGCAGGGAATGGCACTGGATTAATTGCTGTTCAGTAGGTAGTGCAGACATAACAGACTGAATGTACTGCAACCATTCTGTGAATTTCTGAGGAAGAAACACAGTCACTGGCTGCAAATCTGCTTAACTAGACTGAGTAATTTCAAAATGAATCACATAAAGAGAGAAGGAAGCACAAGTTGCAGTTGGAGAATTAAATATTTGAATCATCATACAAAAACAGATTGTTTGGTCAGAATGAGCATAAAAGACAGAAAAAATGTTTCAATTTAAAATATGGAATTTTTAAAACCTAACTTGAAAGAATGAGATAACAAACTTGGAATCATTGTCATGTTCGTCTTTTATTTCAATTATCACTTTCTGCAGCATTTTGTTTTTGAATCAAAAATCACTGTTACTAAACAGGAGTGTGTTTAGCTTATGTATACAGTGCAGCCAGAATATCAAGTTCTTCAATTCAGATCAATGATGAGGCAAACAGTGAGATCATGCTTTCAAAGCTAGAAGTACAACATATGCAATGGCTGCCATGAGTACCACCTACAAGATACACTGCAGCAATTTGCTAAGGTTCCTTTGATAGTACCTTCTCAAAGATAAGTAGTGATGTGTCATAAATGCTGGCCTTACCTGTGATGTCAACATCCCATGAACAAACAGAAAGAGAGATTGGTATCTAACCATGCATCTAGTCCTCACAGAAAACTACTGTACCATTTACTAACAAATACCAGCAAATGTCATTAGCCTCTCCACTAACTTGATAGAAAAATCTAGTCCATTACAATGGTTATTACTGACCCACCACAAGAGTGCAATTAAGATTACTGCAAAATATACTCACCTTAGCAAAAGAAAACATAACTCCAGCAGCCTTCAAAGCGTGAAATGTTAGGTGGAGAATACTGAAAACATTAGAACATTATTGAAAACATCATACTGCACTGAATGGAAATCTGTAAAGAAAGGTAGCAGTTAAAAAAGAGTGTTAATGTAACTGGTCCCAGAGCTTTCATACTGTGATAAGAATATAATCGGTTCACCAATGTCCTTTGGATAGGTAACCTCCACCCTCTCTTCAGTTGGCATATCTGTCACTGCAGTTCCCCACCATGATCATTGAAGGGGCCTAGTGAGGAAGGATAATCCATCACTACCACTTCGGGGCAACTGGGAAGGGTGGTAAGTGACGGCCTTGTCGACAACACAAACATTTCAAGAATTAATAGGAAAAAAAGACTTACAGGTGACAGATTTGGGAAGAAATCTGATTTCAATAAAATATAGAATTCAAAGCTTAGCCTAATGGCAATCATGTATCCACTGTTGATACCCACTTCAGGAAAGAAATCTGCTACCCTGACCTGGTCTGTGACTCCAACCCCACAATGTATTTGACTTTTAGCTATTTTTCTTGAATTGGCCTAACAAGCAACTATTTTCAGGGTGATTTCCAGGGCATTAAATACTCGTCCAGCCAGTGAAACCCACATCCCAGGTATGTAGTTTAAAAGAATCACTGCATCTTCAATGACAAACTGTATAATGGTCCCCACACACTTCATTAATGTGGTCTTATGTAAAACTGCTATTTGTGTCTGAATGCACGATCCCATTTGCCTGTTATTGTTGTGGTTGCCATCTTATATTAGTTCCTGGTCCAGAAATTGCTTGATTTAAAAAGTTCACACTATATTTAAAATCACTCTCTCGCTCACCATTGCCTGTAACCGTAAACTCTTACAATTTCAAAGTGCACTAATTTTGACTTCTTGCTCATTTCTCATTTTCACTGCTGTGGTATTGGTTGCTGTGCTTTTGGCTGCCTGAACCCTGGAATTCCCTCCCTAAACTTCCCTGTATTTCCCCCTAAAAACAGGTCTAGAAGAATATAGCAGGATCATGCTTTCCCAGGAAATTATTTCAGAATTCAAACAATTGTATATATTCAATTTGAATTTTCCAATTTGACGACATAATCTTTCTCTTTTCTTGATGAATGATATAACTCAACTGCAGAAGTGTATGACAGATGCCTCAATGCAGTAAACAGAAACAATGCTGTAGTCCTATTCACAGGTAAAATCACTGAAGCAACAAAAGCAGCAGCAGCTCGCTATGGAAGTACACAGAAAATGACTAATTTGCACTGGATGCCAATGTGTTGTTTATAACACCAGGATCACCAAAGAATGCACTTTTCTTAATGTTGACAGCTTTGATACATCAACTGAGTGGAATAAAAACACTCAAAACCAGTCTTCAATTTAAAAAAAAGGCTTGTGCTCCTGAGATGCTGCTTGGCCTGCTGTGTTCATCCAGCTTCACACTTTGTTATTTTGGTTCTTCAGAACAGATATGATGTAGTCAGTTAAATTATGGAAATGTGTTTACAATATTTAGGGTGCATTTTGCTGCTGTGGGATCGTGTTCAATAATGACCGAGATCGGTGGGTGGCAAAATAGCCTCTTTATTGAGCATCTGCAGTGGCACAGTTCGAGATGGTGATGGAATCCAAAGAATAGTTTTACATTAGTCTGGTTTAAGCACTGTTTTTACACACATTAAAATTTTAGAACTATGGTGACACGTGGTTGTATCTATTGGACACCAGTTTGCATGAAGTCTGTCCTGGGGAAGTAGGAGATGGTTTAAACACTTGTTAAATGATGTCTATTACTCCTGATGGAATTAGAATGTCTGAGCATTCTGAGTCTGCATAATTAAGAGGTATTAGCTTTTTGTCTTTAAAATTAGTAACATTAATCAAAACACTCTACCTATATGATCTAAATAAGTAAGAAGCTTTGTGTATTAAATAAAAGTATAGTAGATTTTAAACTGATCTTCTGCAGCTGGGTTATGAGATTTCATTTACTATTACTGGTTTTGGCAGTTCCTGCACTTCATGCAGTTTCACGGAAATGCTGTTTTGATAGAAAATTTCTTGAAGTGGGTAGCAGCCCTATTTAAAATCTATATAAAAAGTATAAATCCACACATTAGTAAAAGATGGTGTCCTAAAAATAGTTAGAAATATGAAGTTCAGTGTTATAGAAATAGGTAGTGTTCAGAACATAGAACTGTGCAGCACAGTACAGGATGTTGTTCCGACCTATTAACCTACAAAGATTAATCTCAATGTTTAAGGACATTTCAGAGATAAAAAGCAGCAGACTGTACGGACATGCTGGTGGATGAAGCTGTTTGGAGCTGGAGGAACACAGCAGACCAGGTAGCATCAGAGGAGCAGGAAATTTGACATTTCGGATTAGGACCCTTGTTCAGAACACTTCTGCTGTGTTCCTCCAGCATCTGCAATTCTTGCTATCGCGGAGGAAACTGTTTGATGTCCTGTAGCCTATTCAGATCCTGAAACTAAAGGCTAAATAACATTATAATCTCTCCATAGTTTTGAGTGAGTCATGGAGACATGATGGTGAGGATGGCATTTTTCCAAGTAGGTTACAGTGTTAACACCTATTCAGAGGTCACCTTTGATGCAGAAACAGGTCTAAACACTACTTGCAATATGAGGCTGGTAAAATTTGAAAGGTGTAAAGAAACAGCAATGGATTGGCAACCTAGGAAGTGATGTTTAACTTAGTTTATCTTGTAAGAGTAAATGTACTACAAAAACACGGTTTTAGGAATGAATGAATAGAAACAAAGTATAGTAAACATGCGGCACTTGTTTGATTTCTGAAGGGTCTAGGCCTGAAACGTCAGCCTTCCTGCTCCTCGGATGCTGCTTGGCCTGCTGTGTTCATCCAGCTCTACACCTTGTTATATAGCACTTGAGTGAGTTAGGAAAGAGCACTAAATGAAGAAACACATCAAACGATCAGACAGACCATTATACCTCTATTCTTGGGGAGAACACAAACAAACAGATGTAACAAAGAGGAAACGGATTCCCGAAGAACCTCAAAAAGGACAGAAACATCATCTTTGTTCCCGCTGATAAAGGCAGAACGAATGTGGTAACAAACAAACTGAGGACATACAAAAAGGGGAAGAACTACTTGCAGATTCTCAAACCTACCAACAGAGGGAGTGGGGCCCCACACCACAGCTAACAAACAACAACTAATACACGACAGAAGCAACACAAAACAGGACAGATAACAAAAGCAGAATTACAAAGGATGAAACCAGAAGACAACACTCCAAGATTTTACAGACTGCTCAAGGTCTACAAGCCTGACATACCAATCAGGCCAGTTGTACCTCTGGCAGGAATGCCATCACACAAAATTACCAAAGGAACTACAACAAAAGCTTAAACATCTAATCAACACACTCCAGACATTCAATACAAGAATTCTTGGACAACATCAAGAACACTAAAATAGACAAAGAAGAAGTGATAATCTCATTCGATGTAACATCATTGTTTACATCAATTGACAGAAAGCAAGCCAAAGAAACCATATCTAACCGACTATACAAACACAACAGATAACAAGACGAAGAACAGATCAACAAACACTGCATACTCAAACTGCTGGACTTTACATTCAACGGCAAGATACAGGAGCAGTTCTGAGGAAGGGTGACCAGACCAGAAATGTTAACTGCTGCCACACCTGCTGAGCTTTTCCAGCAGCTTCTGTTTTTGTTCATGATTTACAGCACCCGCAGTTCTTTTGGTTTTTTAATTCACATTTTCAACTGGGACATGAATACTATCATAGGACAAGCTAAACTGAGGCCAGCCAGGGAATTCTTGGAGGTTTGGCATTCATCCGCGGACTCTATCAATAAACACATTGAATTAGGCCCAATATACTGACCATTACAACGCACGGCTAGAACCGACATCTACCGGAAGCAGCAAAATAATCAGACCACATAAATTCGATGTGGCGCAAGACAACATTGCTTCTCAGGAGGCACCACAGCACTGAGGATGTCACCTAGTAAGGGGATGAAATGTCTGTTATCAAACCTTCCAGCTTGGCGAACACACCAACATCTATAAAGAGAATGATAATACAATATCTCACAGTACGCTCCCCCCACCCACAACACGCTGTGTTTGGTTCGCACACGTTAGTTCACAAACGTTTCAATACCCTGCTGGTAACATCATCAGTGCAGATTCTGATGAAGCGCCGTTGTGTTTCCCAACCTGGTATTTAAACTCTGGGGTCCAATGGAGTTGCTTTACCTCTATTCTGGTTTTTCTTTGCAGTGGTGTAATTAATGGAGAACCAGGCCTTTAGGAATTCCTGTGCTTGTCTCAGGATCCTGACGTTGTCCTAACTGAACGGGTATTTCTCCTTGCCTGTTTGTACAGAGATGAGTGAGCATTGGTCATGTCTATTTGTTGTTGCTGGTCAGTGTTCATGTATTGTCGTAGCCAGTTTTCTTCCTGTGCATAGCATTCACAACTGGAGCTACAAGTCTACTCAAGAACGTTGGAACCCCCACTTTTGATTCTGAGACCCTTCAAAGAAAATCGTCCAATTCTTATACGACATATCGAGATAAGTGTTTAAATGTAACTCTAAATATCCCCATAACACAAAAACTGCAACAACCATTATTGACAAAATGACAGGAGACACCACGGTGGTCAGTCAATCTCTGGTTCGCTGTATTGTAGGATGTGGGAGGTGTGAATCCAGGCCTTGTTCCTCAGACCTTTACAGATGACTGGGAGATCAGCAGCACTTGGTATACTCCTTCCAATTTCGTGCCAAAGGGTTCCTTATGGATCTTTTTCACAAGGACCCACGCGCCTGGTACAATCTTGAGACCTCCCTCCAGTCGTGCTTCCAGGCAGCCAATCCATGTGGGGAGGAAGAATTTACAGCATTGGTTAGTGCTTGGCAGTAGGACAATAAAGCGTCACTCATAACCCTCCGTAGGTCTACTGACCCTGGTAGGGGCATTGACCTGCCTGTTGCTAATTCAAATGGACTCAGATCTGTCATTTGTTGGGGTAGCCCTGACACTGTACAGCACCTGGGGCCAGGGCATTCCCTCCTGGTGGTATTTAGCCAGTCACTGTTTCAGGATCTGATTCATTCTTGCCATCTGCCCTGATGATTGTGGCTGATAGGGACAGTGAAGGTTCCAGTCAATCCTCAACAACTGGCAAACTTCTTGACATATTGTTCCCATGAAATGGGTTCCCTGGTCCAAGTCAATGCTGGTGGGTAGCCCCCACCTGGGTATGTAATCCTGTCACAGTCCTTCATCCACCGCCAATCACACAGCCATTTTCGCAGGAGCAGTTTCCACCCATCTGGAAAATGTGTCCACAATTACAAGGGTGCCCGAGTGACTGGGAATGAGAGATAATCAACTTGCAAGGGCTGGAACGGCCCCAGAGGCACCGGTGCATTCAGTTTGGAAGCTTGCACTTTGGCTCCAGGGATGTACCCCTGGTAAACGGGGCAGTGGTCCACTACGGCTTGGGTATGTCTTTTAAAATCTCACACCCACCAGCTATGCCAGAACCTGCTGTCATCTGTTCAGGCACCAAATGTTCCCATGAGTAGATCCGTTGTGCAGTGGGTGTGACTGGAAGATTTGATTCTCAGTGTCTCCAAACTCCATTTTTGCATGGTCTGTGTCCAATATCAATCTATTACCATTTCTCCTCCAGGGAACATTCATTCTGCATTGTTTGCAGATTTTGGTTTGCTGTCCCAATGTCAGGCCAGCAGATGAGAGATTGAAGCAGGAGTGATTGGAGACAGCTCTTCTAGCTGCCTGACCTGCCAGTGCATTACCCTGGGCTGCCATAGTGTTATTTGGGCAGCTGGAGAGCCTCCAGCAAGTCCTTGACTTCTTTCCCATTTCTGGTGAGGATGGGGCGGGTGGACCTTGAGCTGTTAGGAATCCACAGTTTCCATAGTTGGCCAAAGTTGTGGACAACTCCAAAAGCATAGCGGGAGCCAGTGCAAATGTTGGCAGAATGATCTCTACTATTCTGCAGGCTTCAGTCAGAGTCCATAATTCTGCTTGCTGTGCCAGTCTTCCAGGGAGGGTTAGGCTTCCTGATGTTATGACAGTGTGGAGTGTCGTGACAGCCCATCTGGCTTTCCTTATACCAGTTTCCACAAAAGAGCATCTATCAGAGGAAAAGGACGAGGCCTGGGTTTTGCAAAGCCTCATTCATTGTTTGGTGATTGTCCTCCAATTCCTGCAGAATTCCAGCACAATCATAGTCATCTCCTGCCCCTTCTGCAAGCACTGATAATAATGTAGCTGGATTGACTAGGTGAGTATGATTGTAACTGTAGATTTGGGGCTTCTGGGGCTGCTATCCATTGAGTACCAGGCAGCATGTATCTGGGATACTCAGTTGATAGACAGCAAAGTATGTATGGCCTGCAGGCATTCCACTATTAATCTCCAATCCAACACCTGACTTGCAGTAACTTTCACTGCAATGCACACAGCTCCCCCCATCCAAATGCTACTCTGTCCAATTTCTCCCACTAACAGTCAATAGACCTCCATCTGTACCTGGGACAGTGCCACAGTTATATAGCCCTCCTTCTTGTGGACAAATAATGTAAAGGGTTTTCCATCATGGAGATCTCCAATGCTGGTGCAGAACAGAGTGCTCTCTTTAGGTGCTGGACAGCTTCCCCCTGTTCCTTTGTCAGTGCAATTTGTTCTTTTGAGTCCTGTTTCCCCCTCAGGATGTCTGTCAGGGGCTGGACTAGTTGGGTATATGAAACAACCCAGTACCAATTAAAGTGAGACAGACCCAGGAAAACCCGCAGTTCTCAAATTGTTGGAGGTTGTTCAGCAGCATGTATGGCTGCCTTTGGGTGATCTCCTGTTTCCCATGGGAGATTTTCTGTCCTGGACAGACTACCTCTTTCTGGGCAATCTGAGACTTGAAGCCGTTAGCCATATCTATTGCTGCGAACCACTTGGGGTCTGGTCTTAAGGTACTGATTATAATGGAGGGGTCGGCTACTAATGGAAGCTTTAGATTTATGCATTGGTCGGCTTTCCTGTAATTTTATCTCCATTCCCACCTAACTTTCACACAAGCCACACTGGGCTTTTAGGAAGTGCTGTGAATTTTTACCAAAACCCCTTTATCCTCTCACCTCTGAATTAACAGTTATAGGTTCCATTTACAGTAACCTGTCGTCATCCAGATGGGGTGCTCTTTTAATTATTCCCTTTGTAGGGTTCTGATGAAATATATGTTATCTGTCCACCATTGAAATGTGCAGGTGAATTTAGTTGGGCAAAGAAATTTATTCCAAGCAGCAGCTGGGCTACAGGTCCTACCCATACAAAGGCTCCTACCTCATGGGGGCTGAATGCAATGTGCATGGGGTTCAAACCTGTCAGCTTCTGCTCAGTCAGCTGTTCTGTGTCCCGACCAGCAAGAGTTGGTCATGTACTTCTGGGGTAGGAACATCAATTCTGCTCCAGTGTCCAAAAGGCACCGAATATCCAGGATGCCTGCTCTCATGGTCATGTACAGTCAGCCTACCCTCTGCTGGCATAAAGCCAGTAGGAGTGTAGGGGGGCATGGGCCAGTTTTTTTATCATCTTCAGCAGACCCTGATGCTGCTGGGTGGTTGGCTATTTAAACTGCTCTTGGAGTTCAGTCTTACTTCCAGTTTTTGGGGCCTCTGCTTCCTTATTGCTTACTGGGTGTTTTCACTTTTTCCTCCTTTGCCAGCACCTTCTGGTCCAATGACCTTTCTTCCCACAGACCTAACATTCCCTGGGCATTTGTCCTAAGTCTTTGCAGAGTTACGGGGGGTCTGTCCCATTTGTCCTGCCTGTAGGGCTCCTAATTTGGCACCCATTTCTCCGTCAAGATGGTGGGCTCGGTCCACCAGTTCATAATCATTAATTCCCCTCTAGTCCTAGTCTGGTTGGGTGAGCTTTAGAATCTCAGTAAGCTCAGGTTTCAGTTCAGCCACAATACAGACTTCAGCGGGCTGTAATCACAACCTTCAAAATTCTGTCATCCTGCACATTTGGGATTTCTGTATCCTCTTTCCAGGTTGTCCTAAACCTTTCCTTGTCTACGGAATTTCATCTGTAGCTTTTTGACAGCAATCCAGGCTTTTGTCCAATCAGTCTTAGGCGAACTGTACCCCTGTAACCAATGTTTTATTGCTGTCCAGTCAGCTTGCAGCTCTTGTTCGTACTCTCCAAGGGCAACTTCTACTGCCTAATGGAGAAAGCATCCTTCTCCTTTAGTGACAATGATATTCAGAAGCTGTACCCCAGCGTTGGAGCACATCTACTCCCCTTGACGTTCCTATGTTTTCATCAGCCCCTTTTTAGGTGGTCTAAACAAATGCCTCACTCAATGTCATCAAGGGTCACAGGCTCAGGGTGTGTTTTTCGGTCTGTTTTTCCAGGGCATTCACCTCAGTGCTGACCTCTAACTTTTGCCTTACTACTTTCTATTTTTACCTTTTTAGTTTTAAAGGAGTCATAAAAACGGCACCCAGCGTATACAGTCCTTAGCGTTTTCACTGTTTAAAAGGACCCATCACTCTTGTCCCTTTGTTTCACAAGGGCAATAGCTTGGTTTTGCTGAACCACTTCCGGAATATCAGGGGTAGTTGGATACAAATTCTGTATGGGCTTGGAGACTAGAGAAAAACACTCACAGGACTGTCATTTCATCTTTCAGTCTCTTTTCTTTCCCAAGCTCCCAACTTCTTAAGTTCAGCTTTTTCTTGCTTTGCTCTGTCCTTTTGCTGCAGTTCACACACTGCTTTCCATTACCCTTGAAGATGGTTTAATTCATGATCATTGGCTGATCAAGGCATGATTTTGCTCCTTTGATAAATTGATCCCTTTAATGCAAGTGACCATTTAGTTCTGTCCTATCTTTGTGTCAGGTGGGTTTTAGTCACACCTGTACAATATCATCTAGGGTCCACTGTTCTTTAGTATCTGCCAGATTTTAGTTAGAGCTTTCCCTAACAAGAGCTGTACTTCAATGTAGTTTTGTAACTAGCACAGCATATCTTGCTTGGTTACGCCAGGAGGGGGCAGCCCACCTTTGGAGGTTGTAGGCAGCTTACTGGGGTCATTCAGTCACCGAAATACGTGCAATGTGGGCAATTCTTTTTGCTGCGGGCTATTTCAGCTGATTGGGAAAGCGCAAGGGAATTCGAAAGTGGCCGACTCACGAGCGGTGCATGATTGCGTTCAGGGGCTAGGTCATAACTTGAAGAAGGAAGACTCCGACCTTTGGAGTGGTGTCAGCGACCGGTCAGTTTCAGTGATGTCCCCAGCCAAATGCACCAAGTTGTGGAACTGTGTTCAACAGTGACAGAGATCGATGGGTGGCAGAATTGCCTCGAATGCTCAATTAAGAGACTATGATGGAATCCAAAGTACAGTTTTACAATAGTCTCTTATGCACTGTTCCTACATACATTAAAACTTTAGCACTATGGTGTCACATGATTATATCTCTTGTACACCAGTCTGAGACACGTGTCCTGGGGAAACAGAAGCTAGTTTAAACACTTGCAAAATGCTGATGGGATTAGAATGTCTGTCTGGTTTGAGCTTGCATAATTGAGAAGTGTTAGTCCTTTTACCTATGTGATCTAAATAAGGGACATTATAAATGTACTAAATACAAGTATAGAGACATCAAACTGATTTCCCGCAGCTACGTTGAGAGATTTCATTTGCTATTGCCAATCTTTGCCAATCCTGCACATTCTTTCTTGTAGTTTCACAGAAGTGCTGTTTCTTAAAATGGGGTAGTGGCCCTATTTAATATTTATTTAAAAAGTAAAAAATCCATACAAGATGGTAGCCCTAAACAAATGTTAGAAATATGTGGAATACTGATATAGAGACTGGTAGTGTATAAGGAGATTCTGAGATAAAAAGCAGCAGATGGTAGGGACATGCTGGTGGAAGAAACTGATGTCCTGCAACCTGTTCAGGTCCCTAGAGATGGCTAGAGGGCTACTTAATATTATAATCTTTCCATAGTTTTGAGTAAGTTATGAAGACATGATGGCAAGGATGGCTTTGTTGAGTAGGTAACAGTATTAAAACTTATTCATTCGGGGTAGGTTTTAGAGAAACCGGTCTAAACACTGCTTGCAGCAGGGAGCTGATAAGAATTGAATGGTGTAAAAACACTAATGGATTAGCAGTTTAGGAAGGGATGTTAAACTTAGTTTAGCTTGTAAGTGTACTACAAAAACACAGTTGTATGAAGAATAGATGGAAATGCGGCTTAGTAAACAGAGCGTTTGTGAGCGAGTTAGTAAAGAGAATCAAAATACAATATCTCACACTGCCTACCAATGAATACCTCTGGAGGGAGCCACTGTTGTTCACCAAGCAATTACTCAAACCACTCAATTTTGTAATTACAGATTTTACTATTCAGCTGGGAAGGTGGGGAGGATACACTGCTGTAGATGTTCTGGTGACATATTCGATGATTGAAATTTAATTCTAAGGTAGACACAATCACGTGGGACCCAAGCCAGATTGTTCTACACTATTCCAGGATGTGCAATTTCCAGTGCATAAAAATACAGAAATCTGACAATTACAATAAACTTAACAGGAAATCAGGGACTAGCATTGTGCATGAGATTGCAGATGAACTTGGTTTTCCAAAATTGCCTGCAAAAAAAAAGCAAGCTCCCTAGGCATGTTTCAAGGGATTTATTTCAAGGTTAATCTTTTGAAAACTCTATTAGATCAAACATGTTAAGTATTTTAGCTGTTACAGTACAACATAACTTTATACAAAAAGACATATTGCACAATTGAAATGTTTTAATGATATCCAAGGTTGGAAACAGTAGAACAGAGCAATTACCCACCCACTGAACAGACAGGCACAGAACTTTGCAGAACACATTCTGCTGTAGTCAGAATTAACAACAGTTATCAACTGTCAGGAGTGCCTTTTGGTTTTTAAAGGAGTTGTACTAGCAGTCTACCTGCAGTGTTTTACTGTTACAAAACACCAGTGGCTAAATGTGACACTCTTATCATAATCTACGTAAGTTTGTGACATTTTACAGAAAAAATTCAATATGAAACATTTACCCAAATTATTTTTCATTATGCTATTCAATAATGTACTCGTGCTAATTGCCACACAGGTTGAAAAACTGAGTTTCCTACATTGCGTTTGTAGCTCTGCAACATCCTAGTTTTCCTCATGAGCCAGAACGAGTGCCTCAGTGTACAGTTCACAGTAATTGGACAATGACTGGATTGTTTTAAAATTAGGAGTCACGTCATTAAAAATAGACATAACATATTGCTCAGTCACAGTTCGAGTGACATTATAGTTTGAAAAGTCCAATTCCTATAACAAAGATTTTCTGCCACGGTACAGTTTATCAAGATTTAAATAAGTTTTAAAAAATCATTACTGAAATTCTATCACTACTGTGTAATACAATACTACATTAATTAAAAGCTGTCTAAGTTGAAAGCCTACAGTTACAATCATTCAGGGCTATGAACAGCCTGATATCTAAGATACTGAAAAAAAGATCAAGAGACTGTTTTGTATTTCATTAAACATTGCTAATTAAGTTTTTAAAAATATTGTAATATATTCTTGTATTGGCAGCATCAAGTTTGAAGAAATTAACTTTCCATTAAAGGAAATGCACATTAACAAACTTCTGTCACTCTGCGTGAAGATCACCCTGGACACAACTCTCAAATGGTTTGGCAACTGCTCAACATTTGTGCTTCATTGCAAGCTGCGAAAGAGAAGAAAAAAAAAAAGAGATTATATTATCATAACTCATTAGCAGCAATATATGAAGAGTCAGGAATGATAGAATCTCAGTCGCTAATTCTCAGTCCCAAATTGCACTCATTATGTTATAATTAGGCACATTTGCTGAAGAGAATACTAATATCTTTCAGAACTATAGTTCCTCACATTAAAAATGACAAATTAACTTCAATCACCAAAATTATGAATTCTGAAGTTACTCAACTAAGAAGTGATACAGTATTTGTCAGGAATATAACTAGATTAGGTTGGAAACTAAAATTCTACTGCCTCAGTCAAGAAATCATTAAAGAATGATATTCTAAATGAAGTTTGTGCAGTTTCTAGATTAGATTGAATAAAACTGAACACATCTCAAAAGGATAAGAGGACAGATTCTGAAAGGAAGTTCACTAAACTGTAGTTCTTCAGCTTGCTTCACTAATAGTGTCAGAGCCCATGTTCTTGGTTTTGCACCATCAACCAGGCCAATTTACAACTACATGGCTCATTCCTACTTATTTCAAATAACTGTCCCTTGACCAGCTAAACTTTCTATTGACATCACCATAGCTAGCCAGAAAATGGAACTCCTGCGTTTCAACAGTAAGTGCAAAGAGGACCTTTTATAACTCCAAAATCACAAATTGCTCCAGTAACTTTTAACTTTAAAACCACCATATAATGATTATATTTATGACTGAAAACAAGGTGTATAAGATCAACAGCACTGAGGTCTAATACATAGGCAACCTTTCAGAGATTGCAGGAATTACAGACTGGTTGGTTAAGAAAATCAATTAACATATCACGTTCCAAATTTGTGAAGAATATCATTTGAAGACCAATGCTAGGTAATATAGGGGGTCTTGTGGAGTCTTGCACATAAATCAGCTCTGTTTTGGAAGCTGGTAAAGGCATTGGCTCCTCAGGGAACTGCAGTCAGAGCCAAGGGAAATTGTGGTCAACACTGGTACCAATGACTTGAGCAACAGCAGAGATGTGGTTCTATCGAGTCATAGAGTCATACAGTATGGAACAGACCCTTTGGTCCAACAAGTCCATGCTGACCATTATCCCAAACCAAACTAGTCTCACCTGCCTGGACCTGGCCTGGATCCCTCCAAACCTTTCCGATTCATTAAGCCTTGTTCACTCATTGGCCCTGTGCTTGCTAAACTATAATGACTTCCAGTCTGACAATTCCATCATTTTAAATTTCTCATCTTGTTTCCAAAGCTTTTATGTTCAGCGCCATCCTAGCTAAGTAATCTGCTGCAGGGCTAGAAGGTTTAAAGATCTCTGTATTCCTTTAATTCCATTGGAGACCATGGTTTTGCTTGCCTTGGCCCAAAGCGCCAGAAGTTTCTCCCTCCTCACCTCCCCAGAATGCATTTTAATATGTACCTGTTTGACTAAATCTTCAAACTTTTGATTATCTATCCTGATAACACTGGATGTTTAGCAATATTATTTCTGCCTTTTTTTTTCTTTTTATGTACTTTTCTCTTGAGTCAAGACACAGTACATGTGCAAGTTATTGTTTAGACTAAGGCTGGGATTAGGTAAGTGCTGCTGACAAAATCCATAATAAGCATCGATATGGCTGGGGAAGTACTGTTTGATATGTTATTTATGAGTCTTCCTACTGCTTTGCCTCGAACTGAAAGGAGCTGTTCTTCAATCAGAATTTGGTGCACTGGGTAGAAAATTAGCAAGCAGGCCCTCAAAAGTAGTCATCTGTTTACACGCAGTGCCACATGTAAATGAGTACATACATTGAATATTAAGGGTAAGAGAAAAGATAATAAAGGAGGGAGGGGCTTAGATTTCCGAGACACTGGGACTGGCTCTGGGGAAGGTGGGACTTTTACAAGTTGCACCTGAATACAGGGAAAAAAAGAGTGTGCTAGTGACAGATGTCAGGGAGAAAATGTGATTGAGAACTAAAAAGAATACAGCAGGTTCAGCAGGTGGGGGATAAAGCACATTAGAGAAGGAATTGTGAACAAGGCAGGCAGCTAATATTAAAAGGGAATCAAATTGTCTACAGACACAAATAATCAAGTAGTCAAAAGGAGTAGGTCCAATGAAGGGCAAAAAAGACAGGAGTTTTAAACATTGAAGCAAAAGCTCACATATTGAATGGATGCTTCATATCAGTGTTTATTAAGGAAGTAGATGCCACACAGGCTGCAGCGGCAGAGGAGTAAGTTCTGTCACGAGAAGGGCTCAAAATTCATAAAGAGGAAACGTTGCATAGGCTGTTGTTACTTAACATTGGCAAGCACAAGGACCAGGAGATACATCTAAGGATATCAAAAGGGAGAGAGTGTGGAAATTTCAGGGACACTATTTTTTAACCTTCCTAGGCTGGGGACAAATACCAGAGGACTGCAGAATTGCAGACAATATGCCTGTATTCAAAGGTTTTAAGAAAAAAAATCCAGCAAATACACCAGTTTAATGTCACTGGCAAGGATATTTCAGAAACAGGGTCAAATTAGTAGTCACATAGAAAAAGTTAGGCTATTTGGGGATAGCCAGCATGGATGTCTGAAAGGGAAATTATGTTTGATGATTTTTTAAGAGGAGATTTTTTTTTTAAAAGAGATTACATACAATGATGATGATAGTAGTGCTGTTATGTGGTTAACTTTCAAAAGGCAGTCCATGCAATGCCACACAAAAGACTTGAGAAAAGGTTAGGTCAAGGAATAAAAGGGACAAATAGAAATGTAAATACAAAATTGGTTGAGTGATAGGTAACAAGCTAGTGACCAATGGATATTTCTCACACTGGAGGAAGGTTTGTAGTGGAATTTCCCATCAGGTCAGTATTGCTGCCCTTGCTTTTCCTGAACTATCTTAATGATTCAGACCTTGCCATATAGAGGACAAATTTCAAAGTTCTGGGCGATATGAAACTTAGGAGAATATAAAAACGTGAGGAAGGCAGCGCAGAACTTTAAACAACATGGACACTGTTGGACAGAAAATGGACAGAGAACTGGCAGACAAAAGGTACAAAATAGGAGCACAATATACACACAAGAATAGGTTGCAGTCGGTGGCATGACAGGTGGAAAGAACAGTTTCTATCCTTATTAACAGAGGCATAGATTTCAAGAGCATGGAAGCTGTGCTAGACTTATGCAAAATGCTTGTTAACATTCAGGTGGAGCATTATGTACAGTTCTGGGGGCCACACCACAGGAAGGAATGGAGAGGCTACAGAAGAGATTTATGGATCAATTTGAGCAGTTGAGAATGGTCTCTGTGGAACAAAGAAGGCTAAAAGCAGACCTTAACTGAAGCTTTCAAAATCATGAGGGGTCTGCGAAGAGTAGAGCGCGAGAATCCGCTCATACTTGTAATAGAATTGAGAATGAGGGGGCACAGAGTTTAAACAATTTGCAAAAGTAAAAATGTGACAAAGTTTTTTTTCCTACAAGGGTGATTCAGTTTGGAGCGCACAGCCTGGAAATGTGGTGGAAGCAGAGTCGATTGAAGCATCCAAGACGGCATTAGATGGTTTGATTAGTATCAATGTGAAATGGTACACAGGCAAAGTGAGGCAGAAGGCACCAAGTCAAGGTGCTCACTGAAGAGCTGGTGCAGACATGATGGGTCAAATGGCCTCAACAATTCTGTGAATCTGTGATCATCGGACTGTGACTTCAGTAGAATGGCAGGTAATGCATTTATTGCTGCAAAGTGAGGCGGTTACACATCAAAACGTAATTATAGACAAGGCATACAAGGCTATTGTAGACCAGGTGCTGGAAAATGGGATTTGAATAGTTAGCTGGTTTGTTTTGACCCAGGTCTTTTCCTGTGCTGCACACCTCTAAGTCCCCAAATGATATTCACTGAACAAATATTAAGAATCTGTGTGCACAATGAGCCAGAACATTATCTTGGTTCCCATAAACTGATTTTTAAATCCACACCACTTGTTGTGAACTAATGGTCCCATCTGCTCGTGTCTATTGGCTAACAGCTGTGGGGTCAGGACATGCAATTTATATTTATTTTCTAAAAATATTTTTGCACACACAAAAGGATACACATTGATGATACCATTTGCAAGATGAATGTTTAGGTTTCTCAGATTGAGGCAAGCGCAGCAACGATTCCACTCCCTGTACAATTCTCATCACTGCTGCATTCTTCATAAATTAGGCTAATTACATCTTAATTATCAAGGTGGAACAGATCAATTTCTGCCACATGTAATCTCTCAGGCCCATGGACTGCATTAACGATTTACCATCTGTGAAGACAAACTTTGTACAGATGAATGCATTCAGGCCCCAAAAAAATGACTGCAATCTTAGACAATTTGTGAAGCCACACATTGGTATATTGCATGCAAATCTCAATATTCTACCTTCAATGTTTTGGAAAGGCGAGGAAAAAGCAATTTTGAGACTTCAAACTCTAAATTATAGGACACTTACAATGGTAAAACAGCATCTTCTATGAGAAAAGACAATTGAAGGGCCCTGGAGTAGTGAGAGTTCAACTAATGTAAGATAGCTGCAAGACTTGAAGAGTGAAGGCAGACCTAGAAGGCAGTGTTCTAAATGTACAAGTGTCAAGCAAGACTTGAAAAACATCCAGAATGCAGCTATGAAACAAATTTTAAAGTAAAGCAAAGAAAGTGGATAAATTATTTATTTCAGAATTGGATTCAATAATTCAGGAATGTATCTCTTGAGACAAGCACTGACGTCATGAGACCAAAACAGACTGATTAAAAACAAAGAACAAAGTGCATGCTGGAAATACGAAACACAAGACAATAGCTGGAGAAATTTAGCAGGTCTGGCCACATGTGTGCAGAGTCAACATTTGGGTCCAATGAGCCTTCGTCTGAACTCAAAATCTGCTTTCTCTCCACTGATGCTGCCAGATCTGCTGAGTTTTTCCAGCTATTTCAGTTTAGTTTGTTTCAGGACAAACTGATGATCTTTGTGCATTCAGCACTGCTGAACAATAACGTCAAGACCACAATTAAATTCAGTTATAAAACTTCAGTTATACAGGGCATTGATGAATCACATCTGAAATACTATGTGCATTTTTCAGGCTTAATCCAGGAAGGTTTTAAATGTGTTAGAGATGGTTAGAGCAAGTTCACTAGGTTGGTATTTGGAATTAGTGGGTTGTCTTAAGTTGGACATTGGATTTCATAAGGGTGAGGCGTGACTTGACTGAAGTTTAGAAGATCCTGAAAATTCCTGACAAAGTGGATTAGGCAGCACTGCTTAAAAATTAAGACTCACTATTATAAAGCAGAAATGAAGAATATTTCTTTCTCAGAGGCAAGTGCAACTTTGGAATTCTACCTCTAAAAGCAAGGGTCACATTTTTTTTAAAAAAAGGTAGAGGTCAATTGATGCTAGTCATGCAAGATTATCAGCAATGAATGGAAACACAGCATTCAAAACAAACAAAACAGCCATCATCTTATCGAAGGGTGGCAGAGGCTCAAGGGGCTGAAGAGGCTGATTTTGCTCATACACAAGTCAATTCATTGTTAAATGGGTAGGGTGAAATCCACAATTTGAAACAACATACAATTTGTGTGGAAAGAACAAGCCTGGTAGGAAAAACAACTGTGTCACTATGTTTTATGATAAATGAAAAATCTCATCTGTTGGTTGCAAGGGTTCTTTGTAAAAAGATGGAAAGTCTACAATTCAGGTTTCGCGGGCAAAACTGCCCATAGAATAAAATATTAATTTTGATAACTCATTCTGAAAGGCTAATACGGTGCCTAGTATGAGAAATAAAAAAATGAGATGCTAACACAAACATTGAATAGTCATTGTCCAGACCCAAAAGGCACTATTCACCATAATTACTTTATTCCAACAAACAACAAATGCTGAATTTTCTGAAAATGGTATCTTTCAGCTTAAACAGAAAATTGCCCATGAAGTTAAAAGAAAACTTGATTTACAGTGGAAAGGAGGAAGAATTAAAATCAGGAAATCTAGCCCAGGTGAGTCTCAGGTATACTGGAACTGTCCATGGTTATACTGAAATAGAACAGACAAAGGTGTAGAGCTGAATGAATACAGCAGGCCAGGCAGCAGAAAAACTGATGTTTCGGGTCTGGACCCTTCTTCAGAAAATAGAAATACTGAAATAGAAGCTAGCTATGGTGAGTCATAAGAGTGAGAGCCCACATGACTTTACACAATTGGCAGGGTCTTGGCCTGAAGCCTCATTAGTTTTATGGAGGGAAAACTATCTATGCAACAATATCAATGGCTGTTGTTATTTCCATCGCAGGAAGCTGCAGTGGGAAAACAATGTTCTATTTTGCAGTGTGTTTTTTTCGTATGTATTCAAATGAACATAAGTAAAAATCAGGATATGTAATCAAGAGACCCATTGCTGCAGCTGCTCTGACCTTCACCAGAAAATGTAAACATGAGACAGACAAACATATTGCTTCAAATCTGACAGAATCTACCCCATAGGGACTGCTGCCAGTTATTATCTTGTCAGTTACTGCAGTACAGTAGACCTGATCATTCTGATTTTTACTGCTCACAGCTAAGTTTTTTTTTACTCCTCCTTCTCAGTAACCTTCCTTACCGTCTCCACGAACCCACAACCTCAATTTCTGACTCCACTATAGCCTTCCTATGTCTATATTCGCCTTTCCTGACTTTGTTGTCTAAGCCAGAAGGATAACTAACATTTTTTGATAAATCCTAAGAAAATATTTACATTTCTGGGGAGACGACAATCCCATCTTAAGTGTTGAAGCAGTTTACAGTACATTGTAACAATAAGTATTGCCTGGAGTTTTAAACACTTGCTAATGTGAAGGTAGTTGAATTACAAGCACCATCTCCTATAGCAGCACAATAGGACAGAACCTCAGCACTTAGGTAAAAATCACAGGTGACCAACTCAGGTGACCAAAGGAAACCTTTTGCATAACACAGGAAGCTACATGAAATAACTATGTGCGCATGCAAAGGTGAAAGATATCATATATGTTTCAATTCAACTAACTTCAACTGTTTCTAATTTAAGGCTTTTAAAGGGGAATCTTGAGGAACTCAGCTGGTTAAAAAAAACTGCAAATATTGCTGTTAAGATCAATGAAAATTATAAAGAAGTCATTTCATTTTATTGATTTTTTTCATCTTACTCAGCAAAAGTTCTTGTGCAAGTTTCAGGTTAAGTCTTTCTTATTCTTATTAGTGGGCGACAAAATGTGAGCACCATTCAATCCCATCCTCATGGAATGCAATCACAATATTAATTATTGAAAAGTCAATACTTGCTTACTGATTCTGTCAAATAAAAAAGATCAGTCACGAAAAATATAACAGCAGTTTCAAAAAGTAGACTGTCATTTCAATGGTTCACACTGTGGAATAGTGAAACTGTTTTCTGTCTGTAACTGAATATGTGGTCCCATCAAAAAAGGTTTTAAAAAAAAAGGGGATGTCCAGGAGGAAGGAATGCACACTCAAGTATGCATTCTAGACCAGCTTAAGAGGAGAGTCAGCAGAGAAATGTCCCGTTAGCCATGCACAAGGTCAGGAGATGAAAAATACATACAAAACTATAAACAAGGGGAAAGGTTAACTTTTATAGCCCAGATTAGTTTTGCTGTGGATGTACCAGAGGAAGAGGGAATGATGAAGACCCAGAGAAATGGCAACTTCAAACATACACATACCACTCTATTGACAATATCATAAATACTCTTGTAAAGTACAGGTCAAAAGTTAGAGACAGCTTAAAATTCTAGTCACTCAAGCATGTTATCGTTTGGCTTTATTTATTACTTCATGGTCTGAGTGTGTCACTGGCACTGCAACTATTTATTGCCATTCCCCAATTGCTGACTGACTTGCTCTGTCATTTTAGAGGGCAGTTGTGAGTCAACCACATGGTTTATGGAATCTGGACTCATGTAGGGCAGACCAGGTAAGGATGGCAGATTTCCCTCTCAAAGACATTCGTGAATCAGATGCATTTTTGTTACTATCAATAGTTTAGCAGTTAATATTACTAATACTAAGTTTAAATTCCTGATTTTTATTCACTGAATTTAAAATTCCTCCAGCTGCCACGGTGGAGCTTAATTGCTTGTCCTCAGAGGATAAGCCGAGACCTCAGAATTGCTTGTCCAGTCAGACTACCACCTCACCACCTCCTTTTCATCCCACAGTCATTGATAACAACAAAAGACAGGAGCAGGGTAGACCTTCAGGCTTCTTTCTAAAGTCACAACTGAACTTTTATTTCAACTCCACTTTCCAGACTCAATTTCACTGTGGCTCAAATTTCTCAGTCGAGTGTACGTAGCAACTGAACATCCAAAGCCCTATGGCAACTTCCAAAAGATTCTCAACATCTTAAGTGAAGAGGTTTCTCATTCACAGCCTAAATTGCTGATCCATTACCAGACTATAATATCCTCGAATCAGGCTGCCTAATCAGGAGAGGAAGCCTGCTGGCATTTATCCTGTCAGACCCAGGATTTCATGTTTCAACAAGATCACCTCTGATTCTTCTGAACTCCACAGAGTATAGACCAATTTTTGCTCAATCTCCCCTCACAAGTTAGGCATTTCATCCCAGAATATGACCAGGAAGACATATCAAAATGGGTATGGCATACTGGATAGTAGCACTGAAAAGGAGAGGTCAAAATGAAAGAAAATCCTTGATATTCACTTTATGAGTAACAATTTATTTATTTAACCCTAAGAGAATAAATTAACAGAATTACTAAGAAAACCGAACAATTATCCCCTAACTCCCAACTATTCACGAACTGAACAAAATTTTACTGGTATGCTATTCCAATAAACACGAGTTCCACTTATATAGCCCAAGTAATAAGAAGAAAAAATAGATTAGAGCTTATTCTCTCAAAGTCCATGCAGAATAATGTCTCCCAGAATACTTGGCCTGCTCCACTGTCTCGAATCATAAACACGCTTCTTCCACTGATCCTGCTGTCAGGGATGTCTCTATGAAGACTCTTAGTTAGAAGAGCCGTGGTACCTCATATGGTTAAAATGGTGCTTTCTTAAAGAGAGTTGAGAGATTTCTTGAGAGCAAGGTGCTTATTTGTCAGTTCATTATCACACCGATTTTCAAAAACCCTCTCCCTCAAACGTTGGATGAATATTAATTTTCTTACAATCGCATGGGTCAAAACTATCAATTTAAACTCAATTGGCTTTCAGTCACTAAGTGCTCAGTTTAAATTAATGGCTGATTCCAACTAGCTGCCAAAACATCAAAACAAGGCCCAAGGTTTCCAATCATACAGCCAATTGATTGATGTTTCAATGTTAGATCTGGCTGTACATCTTCAGCTATATGCAGGCAGTTTTTGCTCTGATATAAATCTAAGCTTAGAAAAACACTTCATCTCTTAAAAGGAACCCCCCACTTTACACAACTTCATAACACATTTAAAATTCAAGGTTACTAGCTGAATGGTATCCTAAGTTAAATATTGGTTTGTTAGTCTGACCTCAAGTGAGGTGATTAGATTAGATTCCCTACAGTGATGGGATGTAGGTTGTTTTGAAATTTTTAACCCAAGGATCCAAAGCTAAATTAGTTTGGGCAGTAATTTGGTCTCTAGAAGGTTAAAGACTACATCACAAACCTGACCCTAATTTGCAATGTCACACAAAAGGTCAGAAATCACAACACTAGTTTATGATCCAATAAGTTTAGTTGAAAACACCAGCTTTCGAAGCTTGTCCATCCCAGTCCAACATTGGCAGCCTCGCATCATCATTCATACAAGACATGGAAACTTCAAACAGAAAATGCTATGCTCATGCAAATAAGGCGCACTTCAGTTAGGGGTTGAAGCACATTGGCTTGGTATTTACAGGGGTTTTGATCGTATGTTGTGTACTGTTTTCCCTCCCAATATTACAGTTAAAAACACCAAAAGTTAAACCCTGTTCAATGAAGGGTAAATGGATTTTAAAGGCAATGTATTATCTGCTGCTGGAAAACCTGTCTTATAGGAATTATGCTGAATGTGGTAAATGTCTCAATGATTATTTTAGTTTTGATATTAAAAATTTTAATTTTTTTAAAAAAGTGACATTGCAGCTTCTACCTCAACCTCTGTCTACACTTTAATTTTTATATAACATAGTAAAATTTTAAGCGATTTTCAAAGCACTTCGTTCCTGATTCTTTAAGGCTGCATAGGCAACTTGGAAGATAATATTATTGTTTTCACTATTGCAATCAATGATCTGAACTCCCATTTAATTTGCTACAATCAACTGCAGGTTGATGGAAGGAAAATTCTTGCCACAGATGCGGCCAGATTAGGTGAGTTTCTCCTCCATTTTCTGTTTGTTTCAGTCTTTCAGTATCCACTATTTTGCTTTTAGTTTATTGTAATTGTTTGACCTTTGAATTTAAATAAAAATGGTTTATTTTACCAACAAACAACCGGCCATTTTCATTACCCTTAGTGTAATGGTATGCTTTAAAGTGATTTACATTATCACACCATTGTTTAATATTCACACAACACCTGTCAAAGATTTGTCCTTTAAGAATGTATTCCTGTCTCAGCTGATTTAGTTAAAACACCACTGGACTCCAGGCTGCAAAAACAAACACCCAAAATTAGGTACAGCAATACCGACTGGTTAGATTTTTATGGAAAATAGCCTACATGAATGAGACCTGGTGTTGTTGCATGTATCCAATTCCAACTTAAAATATTCCCGACATAAAGGCTGGCAATTGTAAGTAAGTCCTAGATTTAAAACAAGTTCCCCAGTTAGCACATCCAGAGCCAAAAATCCATGTTGCAATATCTACCATGTGTTTAATTAAGTGCATTTACTTACTCATTTAAATTCAATCTTAAAACATGGAGTGTTTTGCCATTTTTAAAAAGTCAAAATATTTCTCTTGTGGAACCAAGCCGACATCAATTTTTCTCAACACTGACACTAATTATTTCACAGCAGCAAAGCTAACTTGTGTTTAGCAATTTCAAGGGCAATGTGAAATTAACATAATTTAATTTCATGGGAATACAAATGTATTCTGGTGTTAAAAAGTGATTCATAGAGAGTACCTGTCAAACAGAATTATATTATGCCATAACTCTGGGACCAATATCTATTTCAGTAGCAAGAGACATTAAAACAAAGCACTAAAATGAATTGCTCGTGCGTTGCCCACGTTGTCTTGAAACTAACTTCAAAGCAAACAAAAATCTAAAGCTTATTTAAACTTGATATTACAGGTGAAGCCTCAACCTGGTAAAGCAGTGTGCACTATCCAACAGCTAGTGGATAGCTAATGGATTCCTAGTGCTTTGCAGAGCAGTTCATTTGCTGGATCTCTAGGTCAAATTATAGTAAACAAATCAGAAATCATGACGTAAGCATGCTAACTGCAAGTTCTTGCCTCTTGGTGAGGCTGATTAGCAACAATTCTATTTCTCTAAACATGTCGCTAATGTTCCTAAGCTCATCTGAACAATAAGAATAACTCCAGATCAAAGCAAAGATCATGTGAAATGTGACAAAGACTCAAATATTTCAACATAGGACCCATCTTATGGGAGGAAGCCCAACTTCAGTACACTGCACAAACTTGTCCGAATTGGATAGTGCGCTTTGAATACCTACAAGTGGCTCAATGTCGGATTTCTTGGTGAAGACCATGGAAGCTGCTCTGTTGTCAAAATAAATTTTATGCTTACCAAAAATGAAAATCACATCATTATGGTATATGCAGTCATTTAGCCTATTTCTTTTCAGAGGAGTGGCGGAGTGAGGACTCAGTCAGCAGAGACAGAAGTACATCCATTTGGGTTGACTGCAACTAGTCCTTCTTCTACGAGAGAAAGGAGCTAACTGTTTGGTAAGTCTCTGCTCAGTGTTCTAGGTCTTTTCTACTCTTGTTTTACAAATTGGTGGTAAAGTTAATAAAATATTTAAAGAGCAACACAAACAATTGAGTAACATAATTAAATAATTAAGATACATTCAGAATGTCAGGAGAGAGATGTCGTGGTTGCAGCATGTAGAAGTTCCTGGAGGTCAACTTGGTCCAGAGCAAATATGTGGCACAGTAGTTAGCACTGCTGCCTCACGGAACCAGTACCCAGGTTCGATTCCAGCCACACACCACTGTTTGTGCAAACTCCACATATTCGTCCTGTGTATGCGTGGGTGTTCTCCGGCGCTCTGGTTTCCTCCCTTACTCCAAACGTGTGCAGGGTAGGTGGATTGGCCATGATAAATTGCCCATAGCGTCCAGAGATGTATGGATTAGCCAGGGTTATACGGATAGAGTAGGCATGTGGGTCTGGGGGAGAGCTTTCTGGAGGGGCAGTGTGGACTTGATGGGCTGAATGGCAGGCTTCCACACTGTAGAGATTGTGTGTTCTGTCTGTGACAAGTATGTGACATTCAGCTTCAACTCAAGATTTGTGGGTTCGAAGCCGAGCTAGACACTGCAATGCATTAGGGAAGGTTATCCAGATTCTTGTACCAGGAGACAGTGGATGGGGTCATCTGATTTGGCCCACATTCAAGGACAGGAGAATATGATTATGAATGAGGCAAGTAAGAGGGCTCATTGGACTGTCAGCCTCCGCAATCGTCCAGCAGATTTAAAGTTCTTTCAGTTTGTTGGATGAAAGGGAGGGCTGCTAGTTGGATGACTTAATTGATCATGACACAATGGTACTGAAAACCATTCAAGAGCGGATGTAAGAACAATGTGGTGGTACCGGGGACAATATAATAAGGGTGACTGATACCATTCTCTGTTGAAAAGGATGGAAATCCAGATAGAGGTGTTGTTCTCCTGATGTCTGGGGCTGGAGAATAACTTGCAGTGGTAGGATCCAGTGCTGTGGTTGTGCATGAACCAGAGATACAGGCAGGACCAAGGGGCAGCTCTGCATAGTCAGTATGAGAAGCCAGATGTCAAATTAATATTCAGAACTTAAAGGTCTTAAATCTCTGGACTACGACCTGAGCCACATACAAATTGGGACATGGCAAATCAAATTATAAATTTTAAACTAAATAGTCGATGCAACGGATCAAATTTAGAAAAATGTGATAAATCAAAGAAGAGTGTCAATATTGAACAGGTATAAATACAGGAAGTGATAAACTGACTGTCCCTGGAAAAGACAGGGATTAGGAACCCTTTTTGGGTCAACTAACAGGTAACAATCTCATAAGTTCTGTTCCTGTATTCACATTCAAAACAAATGACCTGAGAAGATAAACAGAATTGAAGTAGATTTTGGTCACCCTTACAGGGCCATGGTTGCAGGATGACATGGACTAGGACTGAATCTTAAAGAGTATGAGGCTTTAGTAACGACAAGACATTCTGAAAAGCTGATGGGTGGTTCTGTTAATTTATAGAGAGGGATGACCCAAGTTCAGGAAACTAAGATGTGAAAACAGCTTGGAGAGAAATGGGAAGCGATAAAGACAAGAGGTTATTTGTGGGATTGGCATACAAGCCCAACAATAAGCACATACAATAGGACGGCAAATAAATGAGCAATAATGAAAGCCTGTCAGAAAGACATGGCAATAATCAGGTGTAATTTAATATGATCGTAGACTAGAAAACAGTTGGGCAAGGTTACTGTAGCTAAGGAGCTCACAAAACATTACTAAAATAGACTGTTAGAAAGTAAGCTATACTAAGCTGGGTATTGTGTATATAGAAACAATTAGTGAACTCCTAGATAGCAGTGGCCGTTATACAAGATAGATATAGAAGTGGGCCAAGACACTAATTTAAATAAGGAGAATTAGTATATAAAGTGAATTGGCAAGAACATTGAGAGAGATGTGGTAGCAAACATTTAAGGGGATATGCTAGAATACAGTGAATGGCTATGTTATAATGAGTAAGTAAAATTCCGAAGGACAGACCATTATTCGTGGTTAACTAGAAATGTTAAAGATTAGTAACAAACTCAAAAACAGAATATATAATTGTGTAATTACAGGTCAGAGGATTAAACAGATTTTTTTTTGAAAAAGATCAAAAATTAAAAAGTACAGAAAAATTAGAATACAACAGACAGCTCAGCAGAAATATAAAAACAGGTCGTAAGAATTTCTTCAAATATTTAAAGAGGAGTAAACTAGTCCTATAGAAAATCAGATTGAGACTGGAAAATAATAATGGAAAATAAGGAAATAACTGAAGAATTAAACAGGTATTTTGCCTCAGTCTTCAAATATAGAGAATACAACTCATATCCCAGAAGCAACAATAAATTAGGAATTGCAAGGAAGAGGGGAGCTTAGGGAAATTGCAATTACCATGGAAGTAAATGATACAGACTACCTTGTTTGAACTACAAGGTGACAAGTGTATGTGTTGCGATTTCATATTTTCCTCACATTTACTGTAGGACCACGTCTCTACCCTCTCAATAAAGCTGCACTGCAATGCCTTGAAAAAATTACTTCCTCTACATTAACTTTACTCAACTTTGGATTATGACTTTATTAATGTTGGTCCTGACTGTCTCTTACCTGATTTCTAGTTAAATCCAAATATAGCTACAACTTACAAAATGGTGTTATTTCTGAACTTAGTGAATTAAAGACACAGTCTTTGATAGCACGTTCTCATGAAATAATGACTTCACATGTTATGTGATGTCAATGTTGCCTTTTCTCACAGTTTTGAGCTGCAGGAAGCTGGTTCTGAGTACAGCAACAGTGAAGAATAGCCCTCTCCATCTCCCAGGTAAATAATTCCGACTGCAGTGGCTTGCCTAAAGATACAGCGTCTCTCATACTAAACTATTCTTAGTAAGTGGGTGTCATTAGCCAGACCAGCATCTATTGATCATTCCTAGCTGCTCTGAAGTGGTGATGAGCCATCGTCTTCAAATTCTGCAATATCAAGTCTGATCGAGAATTCTAAGATTTTTGGTATGGTATTGTGTGTGTGTACTCCAATGCCTTCTCCTTGATCTACATTATATGAAAAGGAAATAAGTTCCGCCATACACCCCAAACCACGGGATGTATTTTCTGATATAAGATGACATATTGATGAAGTAACTTAGTCTGACTGACATCTCAAGCCGCTGTTGGCAACATACGGGTGACACTGTGGCTCAGCGGTTAGTACTGCTGCCTCACAATGCTAGGAACCTGAGTGTGATTCTACCCTTGGGTGACTGTGTGTGAAGTCTGCACATTCTCCCCTTATCTGCGTGGGTTTCTGTTGGGTGCTCCAGTTTCCTCCTACAATCCAAAGATGAGTAGATCAGGTGGACTGGTTGTGGGAAATTTGTGGTTATGGGGTTTGGAGGGGGCAGGGGTGGGATGCTTTTTGGAAAAGTAGTGTGTACTTGATGGGCTGAACGGTCTGCTTCCACACAGTAGGGACTCTGATTCAACATGATGTACAACTTGTAGAGTGATATTCCAATTTGCTAGGCGCAAATATTAGTGCTTGTTTATGTACAGGGCTTATACTAAAGGGCTACCATGGGCTCTACGGAGCTATCATGTCATGATTTATTGCAAAACACATTATTAGGAAAGCTCATTTAATTAATTTGCTGTGGTGTACACATCCCTGAAATTTATTCATTCATGAGGGAAATCTTTTTAAAAGGGTCAAAGAATTGGCCTTCAGAGTTGCAACAAAACCAAAGCAAATAAATATATATGGACAATAAGAAATACTATACAAAACAAGGGACAGGAACGTTTCAAAAACAAACATTTAAAGAATGATGGCATATTAATTGGAAACTGGATTATGAAGAAATATTGGAGCAACATTCCAGTATGTAGAGGCATTCATGACAGAATAAATGTCGTAAAAGACTTATCTAAAACTTTCAGTTAAAAGTATTGAACGTACTTGGTTTCAGGTGTCCCATTACAGGAAGTCTCTCAACACATTGGAGAGATGCAATATAGATTCACTGGGATGACACAAGAGTGGAGAGATAGTAGCTGCCAAGTACAACCGTGCCAGTTGTGCTCGTATGTAAACAAAACAGCACATAATCATGAACTGTCTAAGGACCTCACCTTTGGGCCTAAAAAAGTGCCTAGTCTCTCAGCTTACCATGGAAAGGCAAAGTGTTTAAAAAGGTATAAGCAATAGCC
Source organism: Stegostoma tigrinum (assembly GCF_030684315.1). Taxonomy (NCBI): domain Eukaryota; kingdom Metazoa; phylum Chordata; class Chondrichthyes; order Orectolobiformes; family Stegostomatidae; genus Stegostoma; species Stegostoma tigrinum. The sequence goes on along the minus strand of NC_081363.1, from coordinate 64,334,619 downwards.
GAAGCCAGTGATTTCTCACTACAGTAGCACACAAGAGATGCTCACCACTAAAGCATATTCTTTCACACGAATGACTAATGTAGTAAAATGTGTTAGAGGGCCAATGTGATGTGTGGTAATATAGGCTGCCCATTCCATAGATCTTATCAAACAGTAAATCTCTTCTCTCTTCGGAATAAGGCATTGATCATACCCAATAAGCCTGGACTTGTAAAATTCAGCGTCCAATATTAGGTGTGCTACTGCAGTTGGACATTTGCTACTTAATCCTCAAAGTGCAAAGGCTGAAGCAGATAATAAATTCAGAAGTTAGTTTGACTTGCAATATGGTGCAGTTACATGTGACAATATACAGGGGTCTGCTCTCTGCAGGCAAAAAGAACATGTACACACAACACCTGTTTTGACTCAACACAATAGATGATGGTCATTCTCTGGTTCATTTCTCAGAGAAATGCTTTCACCAGAATCAACTTGCCTCATTTACTTAACTAAATCTTGGGAGTTCACTGCTCAATCATCAGCAAGTACAATTTATGTGGCAACACCTCAGAATCCACTTGCCAATGAAATCAGCACAGTCCCCTCACACAGTACAAATGTTACTTGCCCCGATTAATGAAAGATGAAAAGTTTGACAGAATGTAATTTTTTAAAGCAATATTCAAGTGTTAAATCAGCACAAGCTAACATGCACAACTCAGCAATGGAAATTTGCAAAGAAAATAACTGACACACATCTGTACATCTACAAAGCTACCACCCCAGCCACATCTTTGAGACTGGTGAGGTTACAGCTCGTGTTTCCATTGTATATGCATAAAACAAACGTTTTAACAAAACTATCCTTAATGCTGCAAAGATCTCAATCTCAGATTCTAAATGCAACAATTAACAGTGTTCCATACAGCAGATGCACTGTGCTTTTAGCCAGTACAGTAACCCCTAAATGTACACAGCCTTAAACTACAGATTCCATATTCATTTATAAGAAATTCATTGTATCAGTGAATTAACATTTTCCTGAGAATTCCGTTGATAGGTTTAAAAGTGTTATCTCCATCGTGGCCTTCTCTCCCTACACAACAAGGCCTTCTTCGCCTTCACCAATCCTGCCATCGTCATCTCTACTGCGGACCATTTGCATTCCCCTCTCCCAGCATCCATCCACCCTAGCAGATGGGATCTCAGAGCAGGCAACAATTCCTTAATTCTAGTCTCAGCTGACAGCAGCAAACCCCACCAATCCCGGCCTCAGCTAATAGCAGCACCACTGTCGCCACCCCAATTCTGGCCTTGTAATCAACAGGCAAGAGAGGAACAACAGGAGATTTTTCCTTCAACAGCAAAAATCAGGGCAAAGTGGCTGCAACTGGAGGAGCAGCTCCTCGCCATTTTTTTTCAACTCAAACGATGGAGGTGACTTTTCTGACTACTCATCTCCAGCTACCCTACCAACTAGAACATGTCAATGTATCAGGGGATTTTCAGGGCGGTTTTGCCATTTGTCTTTGTGTACTTTGAGCTCATCACTTGTGAATTTATTTATAGGGCAGAAAGAGAGCATGAAGCTTGTTGATAGATATTCCTCAACCCAGTACTCTGCAAGTGTTGGCCAACATACCACCAAATGTTCCCCATCTTCCCCAAAATGCCTCAAACAAAAAAGGCAAATGTTGAACTGTTCACAAAATTACCTGCTCCCTTACCTGTAGGGAAACATACAGCTTTGACTTACACAATTGGGTGCGTCAGAAAGATGGTAATAAGGAGATGAGGAAGGAATGATGTGCCAACAGTTCTATAGTAAAGCCAAAGTTAGATGGACAGCACATTCAGAAGGCTGATGAGGCTAAATGAATGACCCTGTATGGTCGCAAAAGGGAGGAAACCCCTTCAAGGGCATGATTTCAACACCAACTGCAATTAGGCAACTGCAATTCACAGCAACTTAACCAGGGATTCTGCTAAATTACCAGTAATTACTAAATTACAGAGTGGAACAATCTGCAATCCTCCATCGAGGCCCTCACACATACCAGTACTCACATTTACGTGAATGATAACATGAAAAAATTAACAATGGGTGATAGGATCTTTTAAAAAAATATATAATTTATGGGGTGTGGGTGTCACTGCCAGGAGCAGCATTTTATTACCCATTTCTAATTCCCCTGGAGAGGGCAGGATGAGCTGCCTTCTTGAATCACTATAATGCCTGGGATAGAGGAGAAACCACAGAGTGGTTAGAATTGAGGTCTAGTGACAACGAATAACCAATAATATAGTTCCAAGATGTTCAATTTGAGGGGGAACTTGCAGGTCATGGCATTCCCATTGCATCTGCTGTCCCCTTGTTCTTCTAGATAATAGAGGTCAGAAGTTTCCAAGATGCTGTCAAAGTGCCTTGATGAGTTACTTCAGGACATCTACTAGATGATAGACTGCTCCCTTGAGCATTGAAGGGAGTGAACAGTGGTTGCAGATGTGGTGCCAAGTGAATTGCTTTGTGGTGGAGGGCATCAAGTTTTCACAGCATATTAAATAAACAGCCAACAAATGCAGGAGCAACAATAGCTAAAATTAGCTCATTTTTCCCTTTCTATTTGGTAGTCTCCTCACAAATTACAATACTCTCATGCAAAGCAAACTTTTAGTTACTGACTAGTCCAATTCCTGGTCTCACAATAAACCATACCATAAGTGCACCAGATTGACCCATGATCAATTTCTCAAAAGTATAACTTTTAGTATTTTAAGGGTCAATCCCTAAATGCAATATTTTGCATAATTACTTTATTGAAAGACGCAAAATCCAGAGGGAATCTAATAGGGTGAATGCCTGGAGAATGTTTCCTCTTGTGAGAACAAGGAACGTGGTCTAAGAATAAGAGATCTCCCTTTTCGGTCTGGGATGAGGACATTTTTCTGCAGGGCCATTAGTCTGTGGAATTCTATTCCCTAGAAAGCCATGGCAGCTGGGACACAAGATCAACAGATGCTTAGTCTAGAACCAAATACATTTATTCCTACTGTATGTGCAAACGTGTTTGGAAAGACATTGCAAAAAGTTGAATAGTTTCAGGTTTTATTACCGTGGAATGAAACTGCACAATTTCTCAATATTGCATTTGAAAATACATATTGCAGTTGATTTACTCAAGACTGAGTTGGCTAGAAGTTTGATCAACAAGGGAGCTAAGGATAACGAGGTGGCAAACAGGAAAGTGGAATGGACACCAAAATCTGATCAGCCATGATCTTAGTGAGTGGTAAAGCAGACTTGAAGAGCTAATGACTAACCTCTGCTCCAACATTCTATGGTCCAATGCTGGACTTAAAATGAGTATTTCTTAAATCAAAGAAAAAACCCAAAGTGACATATGGGGCAAAAGGCACAGTAATAACTAAGAAAATAATTGAACTAATAAAATCTAAGTTATCTTGAAATGAAGATTTTGAGGTTGCTCACCTTGTGCGCAGTTTCAGCAAATTGCTGGGAGCTGTTCATCATTTCTGCAGTCTGCTTCTCAGCTCGGCCTAACCTTTCACCCCGTTCATTCAAGGCTTGGCTGGCTTTCTGGACTGCACTAGTAACACTGTCTGCAGCTGAATTCAAGATACTATTTCCTGGGAGAGAAGAGGATTTTAACAATAAATTAGCTTTCTGATTTGTCAGTCCAAACATTGGCGGAAAACCTATTATCCTTGTTTTACTCTGATCTGCACTTCATATCATCATAACAATCTTACCCACTTACATACTGTTGACGGATGACATTCTGGTAATACTGTCTGGTACTAATTCTGACTGTTCCTCCTTTAGATTTAATCTCTCTCCTTCGGGGACTTAGCTGAGATCACCCACAAGTGGTTGTTGAAATGATGGGGAGATATTTTCTGTGCAAAATAGTCGGGGAAAGGAAATGAACATACTTACAATGTGAACCTCTTGACAAGTGAACATACTCGCTGGGATACGCTTGTGTGAAAACTAAATAAAAAAGAAGATCTGCCTCAACTGTGGTCTGTACTGTTCTTCTACAATTCTGTATTCTACCAACATCTAGACTAATATGAAGAACAAACACTTAAATATGAAAACGGTGATGTCCAAGAAAGCACATACCAGTGAAGGATGGTGTCTTCAGAAGAGAAGACAAAGGATTTTATGATGCCCCACTTAAATTTGTTGCTTATGCTGCATTATTATTATTATAAATGCTCCAAAGAACTCTGGGGTAGTTAAAATGTCAAAAGGACAGTTGTGGGCTTGAATTGGCATTTTCTTGTACTCAGAGGGTATAAGGAAGCTTATTATTACGCTTCATCTAGGACCAAAAGGTATTTGTTCTAGCTCTTTGTGCAAGCATTTGGAAAAGTTATTTGCTAATATTCAAATATTATTCTGAATGATAGCTGTACCATGATGGAATAAAACTAAATAATTTCTACTTGTTTACATTTGTAAAGTACAGATTGTGATTGATATTTTTAACATGTTTGGAAGTTATTGTTCAGTAATCTTTGCAACCTGCATTAAATTGTAAAACCAACCTATTCCACAAAACTACCACTGTTGGAAATCTGAATTGAAACCAGAACACTCAGCAGGCTGCCAGACTTGGTGAATGCTTCCAGCCTTTTCTATTTTTATTAGCATTCATGGGCTTGTTTGTGAAGAGAACTCATACACTTTTCTCAGTAATGGCATATATGCAATTCACAAAATACTCTGGGAGCAAAGTATGAGTCAGACTTTCCCATTCCTTGGGCCAAATTCAGGACCTTGGGAATTTCCTTCTGATCTCTCTGAAGAAGAATCATCTCGACTCAAAATGTTAGATTGCTCTCTCTCTCTTTGGATGCTGCCTGGCCTGCTCTGATCTCCAACATTTATAGTGTTTTCAGGACAGATGGTTCCAGCATCGTCAGTAATTTGCTCCTACCTAGTATCTCAAAATTGCTTATTGAAAGACTAAACATGTCAACACTAGGTGGCAGAATATTCCATAAATTTATCATCCCAAATTTGAAGAAATTAATCTTGGAATTGCACTCGATGACGACACCGGTGACTGGAATGTTTTGCACCGATTCTCAAATTAGATGTCAGGATTTTCCTGACATCCGAGGATCCTATCATGGCTTTTTAAATTCTGGGATGGAAATAGCTGTTCATACAGAAAATTAATGGTTAATAGCTTACTTGAGTCTCAGTGGGTAACCTGCTGGAAAATAAAATCTCAAAAACTCCAACTTTTAATGCTTTTCAGCCCCACCTCAAGCACAGACAAGTGAACATTTCTGAAAAGAACAGTATATTCTATAGGGGCACAGTTGGCTATTACAGCTGTAAACTGCATTGGAATTTCTTTCCTACTAGCCTCCAGAGGATGATGAATCATGCTGCAGTGTGATTCCACAGATATCAGCAACATTCCTCTACCTCCCACAAACAAGAATTCTTCACGGCCAGGCAGTCCTCATGGGCTCGTTGGTCAGCCTTTGCTTTTAATTAAAAGGTCAATTAAATCGAAATCCTCAAACTACATAAAAGGGCAGGTGGGAGGAAAAGAGACATCCTTCCTGCTTTTAACTACTGAATGATGTTGGAAACAACTGTCACTATGATCTTCAGTGGAATATTAAATTTAAACTCCAGTACCTGCCAAATTTCAAATCCGAGTCAGCAATTGCTAATCGATTTCTCTTCCTGGGTTAGAATTAGCACCACAATCTGAAATGTACAATGGCTGCAGTGACAAGTGCACCTTATTCAGCTAGCAATCCAAACTAGGTTTCAAGACAGCATGTGCACCTTTACTTTAAATATGGACATTATGATACATTGACTTTCTTTTTCTAATATTTTGGAAGGATTATTGTAGTTTGGCATACTTACCTTTCGCCCGGGCTTTGTTTTTAAGTGAAGGTGCTTTATTTCAATTTGGGTTTAACACAGAATGCTTGCTAAGCAGCAATGGAAGAATAAAATAGGCTGAATCATATTTGACAGTGAACTGCAGACTGCAAATCAGATCAGAGTCTTTTCAAATGGTTGTATTTTCTAAATTGTCAACCGAGGGTCAGCTGGTAGCACTTTAGCCAGAGTCTGTAAGGCCGTGGACTTTGGTCCAAAGGCATTTGGGCATAAAATTAAATCTGACAGTTCAGAGTAAAGAGGGAATGCTGCAATGCCCAAGTGCTGTCTTTTGGATGAGATATTAAATAGACACTTAGTTTGCTCTCTCAGATTGCTGTTTAAAAAAAAGTTCCACTGCATTGACAACAGTTTAGTTATCCAGTGTTCCACTAATATTTATCTAAATGCAATAAACAGCTGATCTGGTTATATTATGTTACTGTTTGTGGTGCACAAATTGGCTGCTGTTTTCAACAATATGCAGTGTCCATAAAGCACTTTGGAATATCCTCAGGTTACAAAAGGTGCTGTACAAATTTAAATTAATCAGCTACAACTAATCAATGTTTTTAGTCTCTTTTACAGATGTTCTCTGCTGGATTTCAGAAATAATGGGAGGGATATTTAAAAGAGTTTTGATTTAATTTTTAGAACACAAAGCATAAGAAGTGTCAATTTGCTTGCCTCCAAGACTGGAGGACTCATGTTTTACCTGCCATTGTTAAATTTAGTTTATTCAATAACTGATTGTAATAATTTCATTTGCTACAAAAAGTCCTAACGATAATTTCACTCCATTGCTGGATAAAGAGTAACGCATGTACATCAACTTAGCAACATAACGTGATGCAGCAGGAAGGTTAACTGCACTGCAGACAAATTCACTATCAATGATAAATCTGCCGTAGGTAACGTAAACTGTACTTGAATGCAATACTACCAGCCACAAATAAAACTTGATTAATCCTTTGTCAGAATAATTCAACAGTGGGTGGGTTAAGAGTCAGAGACAAACAGCGTAACTTAGCATCTAAGACTCAAATTTATTTTAAACATAAAATCAGGATATCAAATTGTGATTTTCAACTGGCATAAGCATTAATATAGAAGTACATTCATTTCTTTAGAATAGATGCAATAATTCTGTGCATTTTATAAATTTGAAATCAAGTTGTATTAAATTGCAACATGAAAAGCAGCTTTGCATGACTAACAGGAAACATCATTCGTGGGATAAAAGACAGTGCCTGATCATTTAAATATAAAAATCAAGTGTTATCTCCCAACCCCCACCTACATTTTGGGAATAGCCAATTGGAAGTATTTGTCTGTCTGTGCTTAGCAGCAGCATTACATGACAATACTGTACTTACGATAACAACACAGGATGGAAGCAGTCAACTGCTGACAAATATTAATACACACTATGGAACATTGCTTCGGGCTGAAGCATATCATTTCTGAAGCATGGTATTTTAAAGCACTAGCTTCATGTAGAAATTCCTGGTCAATTCTCTTGTCAAATTACAGTTACAGAAAGCACCACACAGTGATTTTCTAGGAACTATATAAATAGTTTGATAATAAATGTTTTCATACGTTCTGCTGTGTTTTGCTTAAGCAAAACACAATGTGCAAAATGAATACCATAGTCACTGTCACGTGTGCTCCTTGGTTAACAAAAATCTAATTCACTGAGTACATCAAATTATCGCATGGGAGCACAAGAAAGTGTGTCACTCCAAATCTGGAGTTCAAAGCAAATCTATTTCTTACTATTTTTCCCTCCTTCCATTTCTATCTCTGTTACTTTCTTTTTGGGATTGGTCATCATGATTCATACATCCTCTTTTGTATATTACTCAGCCTTTGATCATTCAATGCGCAACAGTATCTGTTTTCTAGAAGAGGAAATATAGCTGCAAGGTGCAGATCACATCCAGGCAGTCCAAGGATGAGGTGCCAGACAACATACAGGACCAGAAACCAAGATGATGCTCCTCTGCTTACCCCAGTGATACCTTTCCCTTTCCTCCATCTTGGCATATTTAATTATTAGCACAATCCAATTCTACTTTGGACATATGTATGCTGGCTACTTAAAAAATACCAGCATACGCCAAATTCTTGAGTATTCAAATCACACTTCAAATGCAATTTCACAGCTGTTGCACTAAGTAATATAAATTTGAAAAAATCCATTTGAATCCAAACATATATACTCTTAAGTAACCAGGACTGATTCACATACACTAACCTTCTGCTAATTTAAAATTTTGACAGGCAGTGCAATATCCTAAAAGCTAATAAATCTGGTGTCTTCTTCTGGCATTGACAGCATCAGCCTGCTCAAACTAAACAGACTAAGGAGAAGATAAAGGAGGCCTTACCAAGAATTGAGATGAGCAAGTTAACTCATATTTATGTCTTATGATAATGATGTTTTCCATTTAGATATTAAAATACCATGAACCTCCATTACAGTAATACCAGTGATCATTGAACTAAGAGAGTTGGTTTGCTGCTCAGTGCATTTTCTATTCATCAAGTCTTCTGATGTCATTTACAATCAAAATATCAGATCCAAGTTCTATAATGCATTTTTTAACGTGAATTTTAAGTGAAAAGTCAATCAGATACTGAAGAAAGATACTAAGAAGTCAGCTGTGTTTCAGTGGTAACAAATCCACCTCTGAAGGACAAGAATGTGGGTCAAAGTCTTGTTTCAAAGATATGTATGTTATCTAGATTGACGCTTCAATACAGCATTTGAAGTGCTTACTGTTGGATTTGCTGTCTTTCAGAGACAAGGTTAAATTGCGGGTCTTCACAGACAGGCAAGGATTTCTTTTTTGAAGAAGACTCTGACTTCTTCTCTGGTGTCCTAGGCTACAAGTAATCATCAATCAATATTGTCATACATTATCTGGCATTACTTAATTGCTGCTTGTGCAAAATTATCTACAGTTTTTTTTTAAGATTTACTATGCTTCAAGTTGGTTGTGAAGAGCTTCAGGGCATCCTGGAAGTATTTCATTTTGCTGTCATTGCATGTGTAGAGGTGGTGGAATTTTCTTTTACTCTAAAAATTCCTTTTATATTTCACTGACTTGCGAATTCAAAGGTGGCACCTGGAGTATCGGTTACTGCGGAGTTTCTTATTCAAATTGTGGGTACACATTAGCCCTTACAACAAGATAACCACTCAGATAAAATGCCATTGCCCAGCAGCACCTTCCTTCACTCCAGTTATGCCAGCTCTATATTTTCCCCCAAATTTGACTTCCAAATTTTTCCCATTTTCGGGCCATCAGGACTACATTCTTATTCAGGTGTTGCTGGTCACCTGCTTGATTGCTTACATTTTGAAGTTAACTTTAATCAGCATTCAGCCCTGTATGACTGCTGTTCCCATCTTTTCTGGGACTTGCTGGTTGATTCGACTAACTTTTCACCTGTCCATTGCAAGTAGGCTGAAGCACATTTCTGGACCACTTCTGAATTTCATGGCATCTCCCAACTACCAGTTGTTTTGTATCTCCCAACAGACTCTCTCTCCCCCCCCCGCTCCCCCACCCCCATACCTCCTGGATCTTCGTTCCAACATATTCCTCCATTAGTGATCCTCCACAATGCCATCCTCTAAACAGATCTCAGCTTCACTTGTCAGCACACCTATCTCCAAATCTGGATAGAAATTAGGGCTCCATGCAGATTCCCCACATCAACTTTAATCCTACCACTGGATACTATACCATTGTTTCTGTATTATTATTGTTTACATCCAGAATACATTTCCTTACAATTGCAATATAACCAAGCCTTCTCAACTGAGATTTCAGGTGTTTCCATTTTCCTTTTAGCCATTTTTAACTTCCATCTTTACCTCTCTGTCATCGTATCTCCTGTTCTTCTCTCTCCTTGCAAAAACACTGCCCTCCAAAGTCACTTCCCTAACCATTCAGCACTCCTACTGCCATCTCAGGCTCAATTCCCTGAGATAACTAACTTTGCTTTGTGCCTCAGCTGCATTTTCCACAGGATTTATAGAGGTATTCTTCACTGTCTGTTATGAGCAGTAACCCCAACTTCTTCATTGCACTCCTCACTCCTCACCTGGTGGGAGCTGATCTTGCCCTAAACTCCTGCTTTTCAATTCCCCCTTCCCACTGCTGACCCTGCAGTCTCTGCTAGTGGTGCAATAGCCACCTCTCAGCATCTCCTTCCAGAATGTCTTTTCATGTGTAAACAAGACATTTTTCATCTAGGATCTTACAGTGAAAGACTGGAGGGAAGGCAGGAGAATTGAATTAATAAACATATCAGCCATGATCAAATGGTAGAACAGACTCAATGGATTGAATGGCCTAATTCAAATAAGACTAGAAGATGAAGGAGTCATGTTAGGGTTTGAATAGAAAACTAGCCAAGGCGATCTGAAAATGTCCTGCTAACTGACACCTCCCCTCCTCGTTGTACCTGCCATCTCCTACCTCTCCCAGACTGTTGTGCTATGACCATCACCACCACATCTTTTTAGCCTTGGTGAGTTCAAGTATCCCAGCTTACCAAGCCCTGGATTCACTGTCTCACACACTTTAATTGCATCCTCTACATTAAATTCACCAACCCAAAATCACTTCCATCCCCTTGCTCTGTTCCATGTCTTGTTACTTTCATTATCCAAAGATATTGACATCTCTGATCACTTCCATTTTCCAAGTATTTACTGTGCAACATAAGACTTCAATAAACAGCTATTATAGCAGTAATTAACCTCCCAAAAGTCTACCATATGAAAACAGATGGGTGTATTATGAAACCATGGAAGTCCTGATGCCCACTGAACAAGCATCAACAATTTATCCGCATGCCTATTATCAGTGCTTTATTTTAGAAAATAAGTAGCATTTGCTCTAAGAAAGAATGGTAAACAAACCCTCAGGTGAAGTCAGGTTGGTGAAATGGCCATCAGACACCATGACTGGCAGTCTCACAGTCACTAGCCAAGTGAGTTTAGGCTGGCGATTGACATAGTTTTGAAGTTGTTCACCAAAGCTAAGTAAGTATGTGAGATAGTTGAGGATGAAGGAGCCAAAGCAGGGAGATGAGCCACCATCATCTTGAGGAAAGACGAGGAGTTCACCAGAAACAATAGACAGCTGCCACTAAAGACTGTCACAAATATCTGGAATGTGGGAGTGCACGGCCTCTACTCTTCCATCCTACAGAATGGCTTCAGAATCAGTGAAGCATTCTTAATTGCCATAGTTAAATACACTATCTAAAGAATTTATCACATCAAAACTGCGGCATCCTAACTAAAAAAATTGTGATAAAATCGGTTACTGCCTATATTAGACGGCTGCAACCATGAACCCCTAAAATCAACACTTGTATCACTCTCCACCCCAACATCCCTGCTGTATCCACTCAATGATAAAGCTCCATCTCAATTCACTTACAACTGCATTTTCAAAATCTTATCCATACAGCTTTCCATTAATCACATAATTCAATAACAGTTCACTCAATCACACATCAGCTCAACCCTACCTTTGATGCTCTAGACAATTTTCCGAAATGACTACTGCTGGTGGTAGGTGCCACCTCCACCACTGTCATATTGGGAAGGTTGTTTGAGGGAATTTGCTGTCTCTAATCCTTTTTTACCTTGCTTTAACTAATGATTAGTGGTAGAAGATACACCGCCATAAAGCACCTACAGAGGGGCATTTTTGAGTATAATGCAGCTTGTTGTATAATAACAATAAACAAAGTGGCATTATTAGGAGTTTGAGAGCTGGAACAGATGTCTCTACTGCCTCCAAAAACTAGAATCAAACTGCTCAAACGCACAAAAGAGAGAGAGACATCAAGAGAACAGGGAATTATCAAAGCTGAACGTTAACTCTTTATAAAACACCCTAGCCTCCATGAAACTTATGCTCTCCTCCTCGCTCCTCCCTGGAGTGATTTCCTCAAGTCCAAAGAGTGCAGAGTTGTATGGATATTGGAAACAACTGTTTGAACTATTCATGGCCAGATCTGGCTTGACCAAACAGCATATACTGTCCTGTTGTCATTTGCCAAAACTGCTCACTACGCCAGGATCATCTTAAGATGCAAATATAACCTCTAGTTTCTTGTGTGCTGGAAAAGCATTTCCTTAACCAACCACTTCCAGGCCCCTCCACCTACAAGTGTAAGGAGATCATGAATATCAATGTTACGAAGATCAAGGCCATTCAATTAGGTGACTCTGCCACTTCCCTGTGACAATGGGAAAGTCTCCCTCCTCAGCCTTTGACTGGTCTGCAAACTTTGAACCTATTAACCACACTTCAATACCTCTCTATGGGTGGAACTGCATTTGAATGCAGTCATTTTCATCGAACAAGTCATTGCCAGACAACTATCTACAATGGTTTCTCCCCTCCTCCTGCATCATTAATACTTATACCTTCAAATGATCTAATTCTAGTTCCCTTCCATTTCTTACCCATAGTTATTTTAATCAACCTGTTCAGACGCATTCTAGCCTATTTCTGGCGTTGGTTAGTTCATTTGCAATGTAGAGTAACACCAACAGCATGGGTTCAATTCCTGCACCAGCTGAACTTACCATGAAGGGTTCTTCCTAACCTCTCCCTTTGCCTGTGGCATGGTGACCCTCAAGTTAAACCACCAGTTAACTCTTTCTAATGAGAGAGTAGCCCAATAATTTGCTAAGACTATTGTGACTTTACTTTTATGACACATCTGGGGCAGTTGAGATTTGAACCCAGGCTTCTTTACTTATTACTGGACCACAAAAGCTCATTTCTCATCTCTTTGATGACATCATCCATAAATGAATGTGCACCAACACCAAGCATTACCTTACCAGCATTCTTCTTAACCTCTCTAAAACTGTCATAACAATTTCCCATCTTCTGCTACTAAATAAGAAATTCCCTTCAACTAAATATTGAGGCGGCCAAGTTATTTTCTCTTGCACAAATTTCATCCCATGCTCTGGATCTCTGAGAGGGGGAACCATGGTGTCATATTTGACCCCCAAATAAGCATCTCACCATATTTCTCTTGCATGTGGCAGAATCAGCACTACCTCAGCTGAAAAATGTCACACCTGCTTTTCTTACATCACAACTTGACTATCCTAATGTTCTCTGAACCAACCCCTCACATTGTACCTCCTCAAACTTGGAATCATCCAAAAAAATTTTGCTGCTTGCGGCCTAACTCTCACCAAGTCCTATTCACCCCCATCACATCTGCGCTCGATGATCTATGGTGGTTACTGATTAAGGAACAACTCAAATTTTAAAACACTCACCCTTGTTTTTAAACACTTTCACAGTCGCACCTATCAGTTTCTTTGCATTTCACTCCAGCTCAATACATCAGTGCTCCTTGAGGGACCAAATGGACTATACCTGCTCCTATTTTTAGTGTCCTTTTGAAAATTAAAAAAAAAGGTTAGAGCAGAAAACTAAAAGCTCTGAGAAAAATTCAAGAATCAAGTGATATTATTGATGTGCTTGATGAAGCTTCAATCATGTACATATTTTATTCACCTTGGACAAAAGACAGTAATGTCATGATGAGTGTCAGCATTATGTCACTGCACAAGGCTCCAGAATAAATGCTAAACTTTCGAAAAATTCTCAAGATACAACATGGCCAGTTCAAACTTTTAGTGAATACATGCCCACCAATAACCTGTATTAGAATAAATGAACAAAGTAATATTACCAAAATGCTTGGAAGATCCCGCCGCCCATACTGTTGCAGCTGACAATCTATAGCTGAAAGTGAAAGCAATCACTAGCTGAAGACTGTGAAATGAATCATCTCTACAACAGAGCAAGGCTCAGATGGAGAATACATCAAATACCAGGCAAATTGCTGCATTTTTGATTCAATGCTCCAAATAAAGAAAAAGATCCACACCTTGATGCTACAAAACATCTGAGATTCATGTAGCTTAATTAATAATTCCATAAGGCAGAAGAATCAATCAGTACTGCAGCAAGTGAGGCCTCAATCTTCAGTGTTATTCAGTTAACTAAAAGGCAGCTGACAAAATGCATATCTTAATATCTGCTTTAACTTATGTAGCAGCACTTGTTTTGGTTTCAGTCAGCTTTTCTGGTCTATTTCTTTTGCAGTCTTTAAAATTATGATGGGTTTTTTTCCGCTCTGAACCCAACCATTCAGCTATAAAAGAATGTTGAGACTTTTAAAATTATTATTATTAATAATAAAATAATCTTATTTTAGATATAGATAACTTCTTTCAATTGCATTTCTTAATCAATATAAAGAGTATAGGGGCATTCTTGAGAGAAATCAGGAAGGCAAAGGAGGATATGAGATAGCATTGACAGATAAGATTAAAAGGATAATTCAATGAGTTTTGACAAATACATCAAGAGGGTAATTAGAGAGAGGGTGCAGCCCTCTCTGTAAATGAAGGAGGTTGTCGTTGTGTTAAACTCCAGGAGATGAGAGACACACTAAAATTATCATTTAGCGCCAGTTTTTATTGTTGAGAAAGAAACAGACTCCAGAGAATGCAAAGAAATAAACTGTTTTAAAAACAGCTCACATTACAGAAGGTGGTGGTTCGAGAGGCCTTAGACGACACTAAGGTGCATAAATCTCCAGGACCTGATCTAATGCATTCCAGAATGCTGTGCGAAGTAAGGGACAAAATTATGAAATATCTTGCAGAAATATTTGCATCATCTATAACTATATAACAGGTAGACGAGAGTAAACCGGTTGATGTGGTGTATATTGATTTCAGCAAGGTGTTCGATAAGGTTCCCCACAATAGGCTATTGTACAAAATGCGGAGGAATGGAATTGTGGGAGATATAGCAGCTTGTATCAGAAATTGGCTTGCTGAAAGAAGACAGAGGGTGGTAGTGGATGGGAAATGTTCATCCTGGAGACCAGTTACTAGTGGTGTTGGGTCCACTGCTGTTTGTCATTTTTATAAATGGCCTGGATGAGGGCGTAGCAGGATGGGTTAGTAAATTTGAGACGACACTAAGGTCGGTGGAGTTGTGGATAGTGACGAAGGATGCTGTAGATTGCAGAGAGACATAGATAAGCTGCAGAGCTGGGCTGAGAGATGGCAAATGGAGTTTAATGCAGACAAGTGTGAGGTGATGCACTTTGGTAGGAGTAACCAGAAGGCAAAGTACAGGGCTCATGGTAAGATTCTTAGTAGTGTAGATGAGCAGAGAGATCTCTGTGTCCATGTACACAGATCCTTGAAAGTTGCCACCCAGGTTGACAGGGCTGTTAAGAAGGCATACAGTGTTTTAGCTTTTATTAATAGAGGGATCGAGTTCCGGAACCAAGAGGTTATGGTGAAGCTGTACAAAAAACTCTGGTGCGGCCGCACTTGGAGTATTGTGTACAGTTCTGGTCACTGCATTATAAAAAGGATGTGGAAGCTGTGGAAAGGGTGCAGAGGAGATTTACTAGGATGTTGCCTGGTATGGAGGGAAGGTCTTACGAGGAAAGGCTGAGGGACTTGAGGCTGTTTTCCTTAGAGAGAAGGTGGTTGAGAGGTGACTTAATTGAAACATAAACTAATCAGAGGGTTAGATAGGGTGGATAGGGAGAGCCATTTTCCTAGGATGGTGACGGCGAGCACGAGGGGGGATAGCTTTAAGTGGAGGGGTGAAAGATATAGGGCAGATGTCAGAGGTAGTTTCTTTACTCAGAGAGTAGTAAGGGAATGGAACGCTTTGCCTGCAACGGTAGTAGATTCGCCAACTTTAGGTACATTTAAGTCGTCATTGGACAAGCATATGGACGTACATGGAATAGTGTAGGTTACATGCGCTTGAGATCGGTATGACAGGTCGGCACAACATCGAAGGCCGAAGGGCCTGTACTGTGCTGTAATGTTCTATGTTCTGTTCTATGTTCTACGAGTGACGTGCCTGATGACTGGAGGGTGGCTAACGTTGTACATTTGTGACTGGTTGTAAGGAGGAGCTGGAGAACTATGGATTTGTGATACTGACTTCAGTTGTGGGTAAATCATTGGAGGTGATTATAAAAAACAGGATTTGTGGACATTTAGAGAGGCAAAAATTGATTAGGGATAGTCAGCATGGTTTTATACATGGAAAAATGTGCCTCACTAGCTTGATTAAGTTTTTTTTCCTGAGGAAATTACCAAAAAGGTTGAGGATGGTATAGCAGTAGATGTTGTTTTATTTGGACTTTAGTGAAGCCTTTGACAAGGTTCCACATGGTAGGCGAATTTGTAAAGTTGGACACATGGCATTCAGAGCAAGCTTGCCAATTGGATATATAATTGCCTTAATAGTCGGAGACAGAGGGTAATGGTGCAGGGTTGCTTTTCAGACTGCAGGCCTGCAACCAGTGGTGTTCCACAGGGATCGAATCTGGGTCTTCTTTTGTCATTCGTATTAATGATTTGGTTGAGAATGTAGAAGGCATGGTCAGTAAGTTTGCGGATGACACCAACATTGGTGGTACATGAGACAGTGAAGGTGGTTTAAGGTTACAAAGGGATCTTGATCAAATGGGTCAATGGGCTGAAAATTGTTAGATGGAGTTCAATTTTGAAAAATCTGGTACAACAAACAAGGGTAGGGCTTATACAATTAATGGTAAGGCCTTGGGTAGTGTTGCAGAACAGAGGGACCTAGTTGTGCAGGTACGTAATTCTTTGAAGGTTGCATCACATATAGATAGGATGGTTAAAAAAGGTGTTTAGTATGTTTGCTTTCATTGCTCAGACCTTTGAGTATAGGAGTTGGGAAGTCATGTTGAAGTTATACAGGACATGGGTGAGGCCTCCTCTGGAGTACTGCGTCCAGTTCTTGTTGCCCAGTTATACGAAGGATATTATCAAGCTGGAGAGGGTTCAGAAGAGATTTACCAGGAAGTAGCTGGGTTTGGAAGGTTTCATTTGTAAAAAGAAAGGCTAGGACATTTTTCTCTGAAATGTAGAAGGTTGAGGAGTGACTTGATACAGGTTTATCCATACCTCTCATTATTTTGTAGAGTTAGTATGGTTGTTTTTTCCCCCAAGAATGGGGGATTTCAAGACTTGAGTGCACATTTTTAAGTGAGAGGAGAGAAATTTTAAAAAAAGGCTTTTTTTTGTTTAATAAACAAACATCAGGTGATTTGCTTGTGGAATGGCCTTCCTGGGGAAGTGGTGGATGTAGGTACAATTACATGAATAGGATACATGAATAGGAAAAGGTTTGCAGAGATATGGGCCAGCATCAGGCAAATGAGACTAGTTTAGTTTGGGATGATACTCAGCAAAGACTCGTTGGACCGCAAGGTTTTGTTTCCATGCTGTATGACATTGTCTGAGTTATGGAGTCATACTTTTGCTCAGACACTCCTGGGTGAAGGTAAATCTAGTTTTTAAATAGAACAGACAAACTCTGAAATGACAGCAAATCGGTTTTTTTCACTCCAACTAACTGTCCATTGCTTGACAACTAATAGTATAACAACTGTTCCAGAGGTCTGCTTACAATAAAAAGGGAAAACTAGTACTCAAGTCTCAGATAGCAGAAACTGCAGATGCTGGAGAATCTGAGATAACAAGGTGTAGAGCTGGGTGAACACAGCAGGCCAAGCAGCAGAGGAGCAGGAAAGCTGACGTTTCAGGCCTAGACCCTCCTTCAGAAATGGGGGAGGGGAAGGGGATTTTGAAATAAATAGGGAGGGAGGGGGAGGTGGATAGAAGATGGATCGAGGAGAAGACAGGTGGACAGGAGACAGGCAGGTCAAAGAGACGGGGATGGAGCCAGTAAAGGTGAGTGTAAGTGGGGAGTTAGGGAGGGAAAACATCAGTCCACGGAGGACAGACAGGGCAAGGAGGCGGGATGAGGTGAGTAGGTAGGAGATGGGGGTGGGGCTGGAGGTGGACCTCAGTTTTCATCTCTGGCATCCACCTGGAAAGCAAAATCCATTTCAAGCCCACCGGCTCCCACATCTACCGAGAATACACCTCCTCCCACCCAACTTCCAGTAAAAATGCCAACCCCTATTCCCAATTCCTTCACCTCCACTGCATCTGCTTCCCAGGATGAGGCATTCCACTCCCCTACATCTCAGATCTCCTCGTTTTTCAAGGACCGCAACTTTCCCCACTCAGTGGTTGAGAATGCCCTTGACCGTGTCTCCCGCATTTCCCGCAACTCATCCCTCACACTCCCTCCCCACAATAGCAACCAAAACAGAATCCCTCTCATCCTTATGTAACACCCCACCAACCTCCAGATCCAATGCATCATCCTCCAACACTTCCGCCATCTGCAATCCAACCCCACCAGACATTTTTCCCTCCCCACCCACAGCTGCCTTCCAAAGGGACCACTCTCTCCAGGACTCCCTTGTCCGCTCCAAACTCCCATCCAGCCCCACCACACTTGGCACTTTTCCCTGCAACCGCAGGAAGTGTTATACCTGCCTGAACACCTGCCCCCTCAACCACATACCAGGCTCCAAGAAGACTTTCTATATCAAGCAGATGTTCACCTGCACATCTGCCAATGTGGTATTCCATATCCACTGTTCCGGTTGTGGCCTCCTCTACATCGGAGAAACCAAACGAAGGCTTGGGGACCACTTTGCAGAACACCTCCGCTCGGTTTGCACTAAACAACTGCAGCTCCCAGATGCAAACCATTTCAACTCCTGCTCCCATTCCTTAGACGACATGTCCATCCTGGGCCTCCTGCAGTACCACAACGATGCCAACCAAAGGTTGCAGGAACAGCAACTCATTCCGCTTGAGAACCCTGCAGCGCAATGTTATCAATGTGGACTTCATAAGCTGCAAAAATCTCCCCTCCCCCAACCGCATCACAAAACCAGCCCAGCTTGTCCCCATCTCCCTAACTTGTCCTTCCTCCCACCTATCCCCTCTTTCCCAACTCAAGCCCCACCCCCATCTCCTACCTACTAACATCATCCCATCCCCTTGACCTGTCCGTCCTCCCTGGACTGACCTATCCCCTCCTTAACTCCCCACCGACACTCACCTTTACTGGCTCCATCCTCACCTCTTTGACCTGTCTGTCTCCTCTCCACCGATCTTCTCTTCTATCCATCTATCTGCCTCCCCCTGCCCTCCCTATTTATTTCAGAATCCCCTTCCCCTCCCCCATGTCTGGAGGTGGGTCTAGGCCAAAACATCAGCTTTCCTGCTCCTCTGATGCTGGGGCTTGGCCTGCTTTGTTCATCCAGCTCTACACCTTGTTATCTTAGTACTAAAGTCTGTTCGGTACATCAACCAGCAATGAAAACTAATTAGTTGTCAATGACTCTTCACATTGACAACACAGTCAAATATAACTGAATATTTGCTGCTTACGTCAGGCATTCATCAAATCAAAACAAACACGGGTAAACAAACAGAAAGCTACGTTTAACAAGATGTTAGATGTTTGATGGTCTCCTTATCTAAGCATTATCGCTGCAACAGAACAATTCATTCCATGCAGACACTGATCAAGTACTTTCATTTCTGATCAATTACAAGGAAAATAACATTTACTTTCAGGTGGCCACAAAGTAAAGGAATGCATAAAGGTCAACATATCTTGTACTTATTGTTTGGGCTCCATTCTACATAAACAGAATGAAAAGGTAAGCATTGGGCAGCTAAGTATCAGAGCATTCCCTGCCTCAGAAAAAGGGCCAAGAAGCTGTTTGCCTGCTCCAACTGTCATGTTGAGGTTTGAACATGACAAGCCTCAAATGGGGGTGTGACCAAGGCAGTAAATCACTGATGAAGTATTACATAAAATGCAAAACACCAGAACTTTCAGATTTATAACTGAGAAAACATTCTCCATAAAATACAAGTTAAAGACTGATAAGAAAATTTTATTTTGAAATGAAAATCAAAGTT
The DNA here is from genome assembly GCF_030684315.1 of Stegostoma tigrinum. Taxonomy (NCBI): domain Eukaryota; kingdom Metazoa; phylum Chordata; class Chondrichthyes; order Orectolobiformes; family Stegostomatidae; genus Stegostoma; species Stegostoma tigrinum. The sequence goes on along the minus strand of NC_081363.1, from coordinate 64,314,754 downwards.
TAGAAGAAAAATCAACCAAAAAAGTGCAACTTTGATCCTCAAATGTTCCTAGCCCTGTGCTACCAAATTTCACAGTATTTCTTTAGTCAGATCAAAGGCTGGGATGTTCAAACCGTTTTCAATGCTCCTGGAAAGAGGTAGAAGCAGCAGCCTTGGCCAATTTTTAATTATTCATTCGCTTCTACAAAAAGAAGTGTACATGTCAAAAGAAGACTACATCAATTCCAGTCCCAATGTTCTCTGTACTCATTCAATAGCAAATGCTGGCAAGATGAGTGTAACACATGCTGAAAAAGTACTTTGCGGCTGTATTATTGCCGCAGCACAATAAGAGTTTCAGTCTTCAAAAAAAGAGAAGTGAAAAAGAATGGAACAGTGCCAGGGCGGGGGAAAGAAAAGGGAATGAATTAAGAAGAGCGAAACAACTGCTCTTCGTTCTTGAAGTTAGTTTTCTTCAAACATTTCTGCTTTCTCCATAATGATCGGCTAAAATGGAATTAAAATCATGCTAGTTCACGCGTTTCCATTAATAAAAGTGATCTTTCCGAATTAAGAAATCCATCTGGAGTTTAATCAATATTTTTATTTGTTAAACTCCTACAACTAATGGGTGGGTATTGTGAAAAATTTGAAGTGAGCTTTTAATAGGGAAAACAAAAACAAGCTGGGAGAGGCAACCCAGTAGAATGCTGTAACTAAGTGCTGCATATTCAGACTCATTTCTACTGAAGCATGTATTAACTGCTCAAGCACAGAAATATCAGAGCAGAATCTCGTAATTGTGGACAAGTACAAAACCTACATTCAAAAAAATGTTGCATCTTCACACTTCTCTGGTTTGAAGGATGCCCTGCAAATCACCAGAAATAACTCAGTTCACATGCTGAAACTAGTCAAATTCATTTTGTGTAGGATTTTTCTAGTTGTTAGATAGCTGGGGGTTTGGGAATGAGTGTAATCTTGAAATAAGAGGCAGCTCATTTAGGATTTACATAAGGTGGAATTTCTTCACTTAAGACAATTGGCTGTGGAAGTTCTGGTATTGAGTTTACCCAAGATGGAGGAAAAAAATAGCACCAGCCTATTTAGCCTCTTCCTTTCGCTCAAAACCTCCAACACTGGCAATATTGTCAAACCATTTCTGAACCCTTTCTCATTTCACAATATCCTTCCTATAGCAGTACATAGAACATAGAACACTACAGCGCAGTACAGCCCTTCGGCCCTCGACGTCACGCCTTCAGTCTGAAAAACTATCCTGCAACACCCTCTGTCTTCTACATTTGAGCCAGTTGTGTATCCAAATAGCTAGTTCTCCCTGTATTCCATGTAATCTAACCTGGCTAATCTACCATGAGCGCTACTTTCCCTGGAGCATTGGAGACTAAGGGATGAACTTATAGAGGTCTGTAAAAACAAAGGACATGGATAGGGCAAATAGGCAACGTCTTTTCCCTGGGGTAGAGAAGTCCAAAACTAGAGGATGAGAGAAAATAGATACAAAAAGAACCCAAGGGGCAACTTTTTCACGCAGAGGATGGTGCATGTATAGAATGAGCTGCCAGGGGAAGTGGAACAGTGCGCCACAATTACAACATTTAAAAGGCATCTGGATGGGCATATGAATAGGAAGGGTTTAAGAGGGATATGGGCCAAATGCTGGCGAATGGGACTGGATTTATATAGGATAACTGGTTGGCATGGATGCATTGGGCTGAAGGCTGTTTCCACGCTGTATATTTCTATGGAGATCTGTAGATTTCTATACACCAGTGACATCAAGGGATATGGTTAAAGCAGAGGAAGATGGCACGGGCATAGATGATTAGCCATGATCTCGAACAATGGGCAGGCTCAAGGGGCTGGGCAACCTACTCCTGCTCCCATGTTCCTATTTCCTGAGACTGCATTAATCCTAACATTATACAGGCTTGCTCTAATCACCCTATTGTTTCCACTTGTCCTATTTCCGTCCCCACTTCCACCTAACTCATCTGTTTTCTTCTTTTGCTGTGTAGTCTCTTCTTACCAGCATATGACTCTTTTGATGCTCTACTCAACAGTTCAACACTTCAACAGTTTCCTTGCCCTAACTATCTCTGCTGCATCATGAATACCCAACTTCGCTGCTTCTCAAGCTCTTAGGAGAAATGCCTGCAGGATCTCTCACTTTTGCTCAAGCAAAGAACCAACCATTTGTTATTACTATCCCTCGGACACCTAGCTAAACTTGTTTTCACTCTGAAGTTTTCTTTCCACACCCCTCATTTTTGTTCAAATGCAATAGGCTCCTTCATACGTGGAAGGCTTATGGCAGTGCATTCTGGTTTCACTATAAACTAAAATTTCACTTTTCTCACTGTCGGTGATCCTTTTTTGGTGCTTCTCATGTCCAGTCCTGGACTTCTGTCTTCCTACATCTACGGCGAATTGGTTGTTAATTAATATCCATTACAAGCTCACTAAATGCCCACAACCACTTTGAACACACTTTCTCATACCCCAAATTCTGCACAATTATATTCTGCGCCCTCAGTTTTTCGATCAACATATCTGTTTAGATGGTGATACCTAGTGCTGCCTATGCCTTTCTTTACTCAAGTAGAGGAACTCCACATTTGACGGCTGCTATGAGGTCTTTTAAACCTCATATGGCAGGATTGTTTGTGTCACTGCTTTACTCCCCTTGGCTTTTGTACCACAAAATCTCTGCCCGCGATTCTTGACTGACCTCCTCCCATCACAGACCTGCCTTTAACTTCAACAGACCAAGTAGGTGCTGTCACTATGGCATCCGTATTGCAACCCATGCAGCAACTGGTCACAACTCTGCTGTTGTTTCTTCTGTCTTTTTGAAGATTAGACATTGTTCTGCCACTGGACACTATTGACCCCTTGGCCAAAACAAGTAACTTCAATAAATTTTCCTAATGATTCATTTTTTGGCAAAAATTCGTTAAAAATATCAGTAAAATTTTGTGACTGTTGCTACTTCTGGATTTAGATGTTCTTTTCTACACTTCCCATCTTAGTGCAGAGCACCACTATGAGATTTGGGTCTTCACCCGGATTTCTTGACAAAACATTTTTGTTATTCACTCACAGGTGCTGGAGAAAGTGTGGCTTATATTATAGAACTAGCACTGCTGAAAGAAAATCAAAACTTTTCATTTTTCATGCAAAGAATCATACAGCATGGAAACAGACTCTTTGGTTCAATCAGTCCATGCTGAACATAATCCCAAACTAAACTAGTCCCACTTGCCTCCTTCTGGCCCATATTCCTCAAATCTTACTAATTCATTTACTTACCTAAGTGTGTCTTAAACACTAACTGTGCCCTCATCCACCACTTCCTCAGGCAAGAAATATTAAAATAAAAAAAGAAAATTACATTTCTCTGGTATGAGATGACAGTGGTGACAGGTTGGCAAGTGGATGCTGCCAGTTTACAGGGAGAAAGCATGAGTTATTGAAGACTGGCAGTTAAATGCCAAGTTTTAAATTTTACACCAGACAGGTTGACTGGTCAAGGCACTGCTCTCAGAAATGAATCTGAGAATGGTAGTCATCTATTTTATTGAATTGACACAGGTGTAATGTGAGCATATAAAGTGAAACAAGAACTGCAGAGATTTGTATATCTGAAAAACAAAAAAAAATAGGAAATGCTGGAGAAAGCAAACCTCAGCAGGTCTGCCAACATTCATGGAAGGAGAAACTGAATTACCATTTAAAGTCCGGTGACCTTACTTCAGAACTGCCAGCGTGTTAAAGCTTTCATTAGTACATGTTTGTTCCATCTGCAAAAGACAAGGCTTTGCGTAATTAATATGAAATTTCCACAGCACCATACTGTCTAAAAGACAACAGTAAATTGGCTGTCGCTAATTTTTCACACATCCAGGATTTTGATTGCAATACAATGTGCCTTTTTTCCCCAAGAACACTCAAATATTGGAGAAACCCAAGGGACTAAAATTCAACAAATCCTTAGTACAGTGACCTACAATCTAAAAAGCCACATAGATTTACAAAGGAAAATAGTGCCAATTTTATTATGTTTTTCCAGAATATTACTGGCAGGTGTATCATAAAGCCACATATATAATTTTTAACGGTAGTTGCTGGGTTTTCTTGGTTGAGCTGGTAACTAGTGGCTTTCTTCTGTATGTCTGAAGTTAATTATAAACTTGGGTGTATTCCTCAAACTACAGTGATTTTGCTTAAGAACAGATTTTAAGACCTGCCTGCAGAGTTGAAAAGGTTTAAAGTATTGGCCTTCTGTTTCCTTTAGTTTGTTTCCAATACAGCATGATTAAAAAAAGGGCCTCAAAAGAGTTTGTTCGACATTAGTGAAATTTATTTTCTTTTTAAACTTGGGAGAGGCGCCCTTGGTTGAGTGAGATGAACTTAGTTTGACTTCTAACTTGGGTAGCGTTTTAGACCTTGGAACAAGATGGTTGTATGGAACAGTGGTCCCAAGAAGAAAAGATAATACATTTTCACAGTGAAGAGCTAGTACTGGATCCTGACAAGATAAAAATCCAGAAGTGGTTATCTAAATTAAGTGCAGTGAAGCTCAGTTTTATGACAGCTCCAGGAGCAAGCCATCCACTTTCACCATTCAAGACTCAAGTGACTTACACACTCAAATGTTAGACACAGGGATACTGATGTGAATGTATGATGGTACTTAGAGCATTTACAAGGAATAGCATTGAGAGAACTGTACCAGGAATGTTTAGGCTACACAGCAGCAGGTTGTTACATTTCAATATGTAAACAAGTGCTTTGGGATGTGGTTTTTTTTAAAGTGTGTTTTAAAAATTTTTGAACTTGTACTTGCGTTATTTAATTTTACATAGTGTAGTTACGGTTCAATGAGAGACCACCTCATTAAAACATTAGAACAGTCAAGCCAGGTTCCTGTCTGAGATGTGATATTTTCAGTTATAACATCAGCTAGGATCATCACACAGGTATGACTTAAAATGTAAATGTGGGATTTCCAACAGTCGTTTGTTAAGGTGCCACTCAAATGATTAATACAAAGGATAAGAATTGGCAGTAATATATTCACATAATTAGAGGATTAGCAAGCAGACTGAAAGCAAAAGTATGGGATAAACAGGGCAGTTTCAAGTTTGCAGGCTGCACCTGCATACTGTGTTCCTCATGATGTCCACTAATGTTTACAATCAAATTTTTTTTTAAAAACTGTGCAGGAACACATTCTGCCCCACATTGGCAGTGGCTCTCTGAATGAGCACTATGATATAATACCATTGTCTTGCCTTTCCCATTCACAAACCTGCAAAGTAGGTTGTATATCTGAATAGAAATAACATCTTCTTGAATGTCTTATATGAGAAAAAACACTAAATGAAACAACTTTAAGTGAATTAGAGGCTCCTGTGGGAAATCAACATTAAAGTCAAAGTTAGACTTCTTCAATACTGGCCTCAGAATAAAGTACACAAACTGTGTGCTCTCATACAGGTAGAGTACTTCGTATCTGTAATAAATAAAACTTTCAAAACAAAATATAGCACTAACTATAAGAGAGAAACACAATGCTATGTGCGGAGTTGTTGGTTGGTTGGTTTACTTGCTGAGCTGACTGGTTTTACAAGAAACGTTTCATCTCCCTTCTAAGCAACATCAGTGTTGTGAAGCCTCTATTGAAGAATGTACAATAAAACAATGTACACTACTTTTATTGACCCTGGTGTATCTAATGCATGTTGGTGCACTTTTCAGAAGTCCTAGGACTGCCTTCAAGTGGCATGACTACCTCATGCCACTTGGAGACCAGACTTTGGTGCAAGTTTGCAATGGAGCGAGGATCAAAGCTTACACAAGAAAAACAGATTTCAAGGCATAAGGTAAGAACAAAGGATGGGAGATGGGAATGGGAGATAAGCAAGGCTGGGAGGCAAGGGCAGGAACCTAGGATTGCATCGGGGACAACACATCAAAGGTGCAAGTGGAAGAGTTGGACTCAAAGAGGTCAGGTGTGCAGGCAGGCCATAGGAAACATGAAGCAAATGTTAAAGTGAAAGTGGTCACCTTAAGGAGATTATGGTGTTATCATCAGATAACCAAAGGTTAAAGTGAAACAATGTGAAGTGGGGACTTACTGCAAACAGTTGAAACCTTAGTACTGATCCAGGAGGCACTGCACTTACTGCATCTTGCTAACCCAAAATGATCCACTTATAATAAACTTTCATCTTGGCTTGGTCAAATGGGGCCAGTGCGTGAGCACTGTAACCACTTTTATTGCAACAGATAAAGCCAGCCCACCACATCATTATCTGTCTGCTGCTGTTTTAACAAAGTGTAGCTTTATCAAGAAGCCAGGAACATGCATAAGTGATTGTTCAGTTGCATACCTTGCTACTTCTGGAGCTCACAAAAGCTATTTCATGCCCTTTCTTTCTTTCCATCTCTTACTCTGCGGCATATTTGGAAACATTTTAGTCAGAGCTAAATTTCCAGTGAATTAGATAATAATAATCATTTTCAGTTTCACACAGGCAACACGTATAGTTAGAATGTACAGGTTAAGTGGAGAGTTGTACCCTTTAAAATGCAAGTCTGGGCAGTGAAGAGTTGACAGAAATGAACAAATTCATTTTCAAAACGGTACTGTATTTTTGGAAATAAAATACTTCGTTCAGATTTATTAGAATACCAATGCCAAAATGTCTCGGTTTCAAACATATTATTGGAAAAATTATACACGTGATTGAAAACCATAATTTTTAGAAAATGTTTGGTAAATGTTCAATTTCTAAATTCCAAACATAATTCCAAAATAAATTAAAATTTATTTTGTATGTCATTAATAAACATTATATTCCTAGCAAATAGGAACACGAGTAAATTTATTATACCTCAGGTCTTTCTGTAAAACTCTGTCAAAGAGATCTCATTCTGCAAATAATTAGTTTGGAGGAATGCCCTTTTAATTATGATTATTTGTAATAAATGCTATTGCTACTTCTTGAGATGTCTTGTTTGTAAGTATAAAAAAAGTTATGTGACTGACTAAAAGTCAGTGGGGAAATAAAAATGAGCTTGGAATACATGATAAGCCTTCCATAGCTAAAAGGCCACTTGATCAATTCATCTGAAGCGGCTGATGAGCTGTAATTCTATTTTTAGATCAAGTGCTGCTGTTGCAATTCAGATTCAGACAGAATAAATTATTTCAATTACAGAGATAACATTATTGCAAATTTATTTTTAAGAGGTAGTCAGTTAAAAATCTTGACAGCATCTAATCCTCAACCAAAAGGGTAACATTTGCTGGAAAATGAGCTGAGTTATTAGATAAGAGTGAGGGGAATTACATTCCCATGCTTAGTAAATTTGACTAGTTAAATTATTTTATAGTTAAAATTATTTTCCAATCAAAATTGAAGTGTCTATTGGTTAATTTATTTCATGAAATAATGGGTGACTGTCTGAAATGACTGATGTTGCAAATATTTCAACAATCTCAAGCAGAGAGAACAAGGGGCTTGCACAGAGCATAGCCCATTTCTCTTTCAGTTCCAGAAACTTCCAATACTTTCTTTCAAATATTTATTTGCACCTTTGTTCTGGCTATCTGTTTTCATAACCTTGGCCCTGCTGGTCAAAACAATTCATCTGTGCTGACAAGCCATTTGCAGAGAGAGAACATCTCAGGGGAGGCCAACGTCAGTGGTTTCTGTATTCTCTAATTACAGGTTACTGTGCGCCTAAGCTTATTAATATTGGCAACAATAGTGCTGGGTAATGAAGCATTTTCTTGCTGTGTTCAATAGGACTAAACACTTGTAACAGGGTGAAGCACAGCAGCCTTCCATTTGATAGCAGTTCTCATTCCTTCCAAATCCTACTCAACCTGCAAACATCAATCTCAGCAAAAGTATTTTCCACCTGATCAATGTGACATTTCAAGTTAAATCTATTCCTGTAAGCCCTCTTGAATCATATGGCAAATTGTTATCAAAATGTAACTGCTACATTTCAAAAAGCAGTTAAAAGTAGCAGCTTTATTTTCACAAAAATAATGGAATAAGCAGACTACAGGTCTCTGCTATTGGTCCTTTGGAAAGCATCTATGTCTACTAAGTGCAGGAGCTTTATGGTTTCTTTGAAAAACTCCCTGGATTTCTTCACGTCAAAATACTTGGAGTCTTTGGAGAAATTGGGGAAAAAAAACACTAATTCTACGTGAACTTTGTAAATTTACTAGAGAGCTCAGTGGCCTAATTTGGAGTTACTTGCAACTTTTAGGAATCAGCAATAAATTTTCCATTCTTCTAGGTGGAAATGGGGAAGGGTCAAGGAGGTGATGAAGACAGCAGCGAAGTATAAAGGAATGTGAGGAAGACCAACAGCTGAGAAAGGAAAAGGATGAGTTAAGCAGAAGAAAGGAAAAGTGAAAATAAAACAGAAAAACAAAGATAAAATTAGTAAAACCAAGAGGAGGAACAGAGTAACAACAAACAAGAACGAACCATCAGAAACGAGTTGACAGAAGCACACACATTCAGGAACATCTCTACAAAACACAGAACAATGAGAACGAGAAAAAAAAAGATGGGTGGGTAATATGGAGTGACAAGGTAAAAAAGGAAAATGCAGAGGAGTGAGAGTCCAAGGGGAGAAAAAAAAGTGAGGGAGAGATATAGAATGGATCGCGTGTTAATGTGAGATGTTACATCTCTAAAACTGTACATGAAGTAAAGCTGACTAAATGTATAAACTACATTACCTGGTCAGTGAGCTTAGTTAGCTAGATGGCGAGTGTAAATCAGAATGACACCAAATACAAGGGGTAAACCAAGTTCTGGCTGTTGGAGCTCACAGAATCCTCGCTCCTCACCTTCTCATGATTGTACAGTGGATGGGCAGCACGATGGCTGAGGGTTTAGGTCTGCTGCTTCACAGCAGCATGCAGCCACCAGGTTCAATTCCACCCTCGGGCAACCATCTGTGTTGAGATTGTACATTCTCCTCATGTCTGCATGCGTGTCCTCTGGGTGCTCCAGTTTTCTCCCACAGTCCAAAACCAGGCAGGTTAGGAGAATGAGCCATTGGAAATGCAAGGTTGCAGGGATAGGGTACAGAGCGGGGTCTGGGTGGGCTGCTCTTCCAAGGCTTGGCGCGGTCTCAATGGTGTAGGGATTCTACAATTCAATATTGACCATATTCAGGTAATTGGAGAGATCTACCCTTTAAAATGCAAGTTTGGGCAATGAAGAAGTTGCCCAAGAAATTAAAACTATGAAAATGACCCATGCTGGTTAGAATTAGAGATTATGGAGGATTCTGACTGATTCATCTTAATGTTTAGACAAGAAAAGTTAGAGGAATTATAAATTGCTTTAAGTCCTGTGTAACTAAGGAACTTATCCTTCAATCCTCTCAAATGACACTCCCAGTACTCTTAAACAGCCACCACAGTCACCTAATGCCCCAAATCACCTCCCCCAATCTCAGATCCTATACTAGACCAAAATTTCATTCTACCCTACCCTACCTCCTCATCCAATCAAACTCCCTGGACTGGCTCGAACCCAGATGTCACCCTATGCCAGTAGGCAATAGACAACAGGTGCAGGAGCAGGCCATTCGGCCCTTCGAGCCAGCACCACCATTCATTATGATCATGGCTGATCATCCACAATCAGTATCCTGTTCCTGCCTTATCCCCATAACCCTTGATTCCACTACCTTTAAAGAGCTCCATCTATCTCTTTCTTGAAACTATCCAGAGACTTGGCCTCCACTGCCTTCTGGGGCAGAGCATTCCATATATACACCACTCTCTGGGTGAAGCGGTTTCTCCTCAACTCTGTTCTAAATGGCCTACCTCTTATTTTTAAACTGTGTCCTCTGGTTCTGGACTCCCCCATCAATGGAAACATATGTCCTGCCTCCAGATTGTCCAATCCCTTTAATAATCTTATACGTCTCAATCAGATCCCCTCTCATCCTCCTAAATTCAAGTGTATACAAGCCCAGTCGCTCCAATCTTTCAACATATGATAGTCCTGCCATTCTGGGAATTGACCTCGTGAACCTACGCTGCACTCCCTCAATAGCCAGAAAGTCCTTCCTCAAATTTGGAGACCAAAACTGCACACAATACTCCAGGTGCGGTCTCACCAGGGCCCTGTACAGCTGCAGAAGGACCTCTTTGCTCCTGTACTCAATTCCTCTTGTTATGAAGGCCAGTATGCCATTAGCTTTCTTCACTGCCTGCTGTACCTGCATGCTTGCTTTCATTGACTGATGTACAAGAACACCCAGATCTCGTTGAACTTTCCCTTTACCTAACTTGAGTCCATTTAGATAGCAATCTGCCTTCCTGTTCTTGCCAAAGTGGATAAGCACACATTTATCATATTAAACTGTATCTGCTATTCATCCATCCACTCACCTAGCCTGTCCAAGTCACCCTGTATTTTCGTAACATCTTCACATTTTACCCTGCCACCCAGTGGCACCAGTTAGCCTGCATTTTCCACTCGCACAAACCTGTTACCCACCAGATTCCACACCAACACCCTTCCAAACTTGCCTGCCACCTAGTCCTTCGGTATTTTAAATCTTGGAATCAATGCAGCTTATGTTAAAAGCAACAAGAGGCCTGGTTTCAGCGCCAGTCCACTCTGTGGTCAGCTGCGTAGATTCTCGGCTTGGGCTAAACTGTTTCAGCTGGGAATGCTCAAAGGTTTGCATGAAAGCATGTGATTTTGTTTGATCATCCCACAGCCTTTAAATGTGATCATCTTTGGGAAGTTCAGTTTAGTTCTCCATTTAGAAAACCATCCTTAATTTAAGTCTGTTCAATTCACTGGTGTTTCAGAATAGCAAAGTGAAGAAGCTCCTAATACAGAATAATTAATGAAACAGATTATGTCATCGAGTTGAGTTCCATTCTTACAAACATCATTGATATTCTGTGTAAATGGTAAAATCTATTGACATCACCCTGCCTGCAGAGCCTTATCACTGCTCTATTGGCCCCAGCTGGGTAATTTTATCAGGGACATATCACTCAAAATAATTTCAATTTCCTGCCTGCTGAGTTATATACAATTGCAGTTCCAGTCACTACCCTTCTGAAGGCTGCAGTCATATATAATCAACACAATCAAATAAATCTTTTAAAGTGTTTACCATAAATTACCTTGGACAAAACTGAAACCTGTTTTAAGTCTACTTCTGCAATTCTATTTATACTTGGTAAAATTCTCCCACCCCTCATTAACTGGTCTTAACATGTCATGCACTAGCCAATAAATCTCCTGTTGTGACTTTCTGAATGGTATTAACAGAAGGCCAAACTCAGAGTCCTTCCCCTGGCTGTGGAGTTCAGGGATCAGGCAACAGTGTCTTGTTTGCACTCTGTTTGGGCGTGCAATTGCAGCAAATGCACTAACTACACTAACTATTTCATCCCATGGCACTGATGAGGGACTACTTTACAAGCAAAAACAAAAACCACTAAGTCCATCCAGCCACTGAGAATGCCTGGACTGATGTACAGGATAAACTTTCAGAAAGTGCACTGCTGCATTCTATACAAATGCAGTTCCCACAGCAATTTTCCACAGACCATTTTCCACTCAGGAAGCTAAAAGCATATCAACTGTTTAAGCAAGAGTAACCAAATAGATTGTAGACTGCTTTTAAAGTAACCCAATAACGTAAATTATTGCAACAGTACTGCCGAGAAAGGGGCCATTTACTCCCATTGTGTCTCAGCCAACTCATTTGAAGATCAAAAGTCAATTCCCACCTCCTTCCTCTTATTCCTTCAATTGGTTATCCCATTTTGAAGGATTCTATTGAACCCATTTCAAACATATCAATCATTGTACTCCAAATCCTTAATACTTATTCTATAAAGCAATGTTTCCTTACCTCTGTTCAGCTGTTCTGCCAACCATGTTAGAACTATACCACGGTCATGGGCATTCTGCCTTTGCAAACACTTTCTGCTCAAACTCCCCACTGTCTTTTTAAAAGACCTCTATCAAATCCATCATGTTACTGAAGGGTAGTGTAACAGTAATCTTTTTCTTCAGAGTCATTCTAGTGAATCTCTTCTTTGAAGTCCTTAGATCCTTTTTGTAATGTGGTGCCCATAATTGCACGTAATACTGCAGTTGGGACAGAACTAGTGTTTGATGTTGATTTAACAATTCTGCATGATGATGGATCCAAATACTTTTCACCTGGTCATCTTTTGCTCTCATTGAGGATAGGGATATTCATGGATCCCGTTTTTAGTTAACTACTTGGCTGTTCACTACTGTTCTTGACTGGACGTGGCAGGACTGTAGAGCTTTGGTCTTACTGAATTACAAAGCTCAGTCTATGTCATAATGTTTTTGCTATTTAGCATCTTGTGTTCTAGCCTCATTATGTTGCGGCATCGTCTTTTGATATGTTTGGTGCTGCTTCTGGCTCCTTATTTAACCATAGTCTGTCTCCTCATGGATGATAATGGTAGAGTGAGGGATATGCGAGTTGATGAGATTACAAATTCTGGGGGAATACAATTCTGGCACTGATGGCCCAGAATGCCACAGTGACACTGGTTTTGAGCTGCTAATGTCACTGAATTTAGCCTGGAGGTTTGTATTAAACTACTTAGCAGTGGTCATTCCGACCAATATGATTGTCTAGCTCAAATTACTGTCGTGCTCATATGCACCTATATCTGGCGGACAAGCAAGAGGAGATCAGACCTCGGGCCTACTCAAGTTTCCACATGCTTTGTTCAAAAATAGATAGCTCCCTCATTTTAGTTGCGGGAAGCTTTGCACAATCAACTGAGCTGGTTGTGCCCATGTCAATTCCAGTCATTTGTTCTGACTGAACAGCTGGCTCGGCAATGGAGAGTGGCTAAGAGTCACCCACAGTGCATTGAATTTGGAATTCCATGTAGATCAGACCAAGCAAGGATTAGCAGATTTCTTTCTGTAATGGCCATTAGTGAAATAGAAATGGTTTCTAAACAATCAGATAGTGTGTCATTGTTTGTAGTCTTATAGTTGAATTTAAATTCCTCAACTGCTACAATGGGTCTTGAATTCAGATGTCTGGAGGATCAGTTTAGACCTCTGAAGTACAAGCTCAAAATGAAAAAAATATGGAATTGTTCTCTTAGCTGTAGTGTCTTGCATGGTTGAATAATATTACACAAAATAAAACAAAGAGCAGAAGCAGCTTAGTAGGTCAAACATCTTCAGAAGATTCTCATACTAAATGTTAACTCTACTGCTCTCCAAAGATCTGTTGAGTTACTCCAACACTGTTATTTCATATTTTTGGCATCTCCAGTATTTTGCAATTGAACTTCTGCTATAATCTAGGTTCATAGAAAGAACGTTTGTTTGGAAAAAATGTCAACTCACTTGTAGTGACTGAGGATATACACCAGTCCTGGACCAAAAAACAAAGAAGTTGGAGAAAAGAATCCTACTATTAAACAGAGATGATAAAATGTGAGGCTGGATGAACACAGCAGGCCCAGCAGCATCGCAGGAGAACAAAAGCTGATGTTTCGGGCCTAGACCCTTAGGCCCGAAACGTCAGCTTTTGTGCTCCTGGGATGCTGCTGGGCCTGCTGTGTTCATCCAGCCTCACATTTTATCATTTTGGATTCTCCAGCATCTGCAGTTCCCATTATCACTACTATTAAACAGGGAGGTTTAAATAGAGAGCTAATACATAAAGGGTTGCATGTTCAGTGAAATACAAGTCATAGCAAATTATTTTCCTTCTGCTCATTATTTTTCTGACACATTTAGATCACAAAAATTGTTCTACATCTTTTTCAAACATACTTGCTAGGTGAATTGATAGAGAGGACTTCTGTAGCTTCATGCTCTAAATGCAGCCATGTCAGTGCCATCAATGCTGCTGAACAGTTACACAGCTAGGTATCATCTTCCCTTTCTGGTGATCTTGCTCCCTTCATTGAATATGCACAACACCACCTTATAAATTATAACCCTCAAAACTAGGAAGTTGGTTATATGTTACAAATAGTGTTAAAATAATTACTTCCTTTCCTTTAAGGAAAACAATGGGGTTTTGAATTAATCAAACACAAATTGAGAAGAACGTTCCGTGAACCCACTTGAGTAAAAAAGCTTCTCAATAATGTAATTCCTGGAAGGAAATGTCATATTTCATTTCAAACAGCAAGAAATTTTGATTGCCAAATTCTTTGAAGTTTTGTCAGGATTATGAAAAGTCTGACACACTTTAAATTCCAGGGATGTGGCTGAAAAGAATTTCAACTTGGGATCAGCTCTTTATACTAAGAAATTGGTATTGGTACTGCTACTTCTAAAGCCAAAAAATACATAGAGATGATGTTTCTACAGCAATCTTGAGATCAATTGCAGCAAACATAAATGCTCCTACTACACTGACTTTCACTGTATGTAGACACCACTAATTATATTTTGACATTAATGATCCGTATAGATTGTCCATAAGATTTGGAAATTAGCTACAAAATAAAGCAGTGATAGCTGGTTTGCACGCGTGTATTTACATGCATACATACACGTAAGCACAGAGATAACAAGGCGTAGAGCTGGATGAACACAGCAGATCAAGCAGCATCACAGAAGCAGGAAGGCTGGTGTTTCGGACCTAGATCCTGAGGCCCGAAATGTCAGCCTTCCTGCTCTTATGCTGCTGCTTGGCCTGCCGTGTTCATCCAGCTCTAAACCTTGTTATCTCAGATTGTCCAGCATCTGCAGGTCCTATAATCTCTGATACACAAACACACATACATATTTCAAACCTGCATCACTACTTTTAACTATATTGCTTGGTACCATTGCAGCAACCTAAAAGGATAACTGTCGTAGCAGCCCAACTGAGATTACTAACAAACTGATACTTTTTGCTGGCATTAAGACAGGTTGCAGTGGTATAATATTCTACTCATGGCAAGACAAAAAGTGAAATTTAGTGCAACCAACATGAAGCCTCCTTCAACAGCAAAACAGGTCCAAATAGTTTGAAATAATTCAAAGAACCATTCTTCAGCCTCAGTTCATTAAACATATGTAAAGGCTGTCGAAAATGCATCACCCAACTGTACACTTGTTGATAGTATTGATATTTTCTGTGCTCCTTTATGAGTTGGGTTAAAAGCAACTCCATACTGTACATAAGATAATAAGATGTGAGGCTGGATGAACACAGCAGGCCAAGCAGCATCTCAGGAGCACAAAAGCTGACATTTCGGGCCTAGACCCTTCATCAGAGAGGGGGATGGAGTGAGGGTTCTGGAATAAATAGGGAGAGAGGGGGAGGCGGACTGAAGATGGAGAGAAAAGAAGATAGGTAGAGCGGGGAGTATAGGTGGAGAGGTAGGGAGGGGATAGGTCAGTCCAGGGAAGACGGACAGGTCAAGGAGGTGGGATGAGGTTAGTAGGTAGGAAATGGAGGTGCAGCTTGGGGTGGGAGGAAGGGATGGGTGAGAGGAAGAACAGGTTAGGGAGGTAGAGACAGGCTGGGCTGGTTTGGGATGCAGTGAGTGGATGGGAAGAGCTGGGCTGGTTGTGTGGTGCAGTGGGGGGAGGGGACGAACTGGGCTAGTTTTGGGATGCGGTGGGGGAAGGCGAGATTTTGAAGCTGGTGAAGTCCACATTGATACCATTGGGCTGCAGGGTTCCCAAGCGGAATATGAATTGCTGTTCCTGCAACCTTCGGGTGGCATCATTGTGGCACTGCAGGAGGCCCATGATGGACCAGCTTCAAAAAATAAAAATTGAATCTCTTCCTTGTTTCTAGTAGACTATTTCTTGAAATGTAGAAGTGTCCCAGCTGATAGCACGATGATAATATTCATTAAAGCATGGCACTTGAACGGTTGATACTTCACTTGGGCGCAACATTCAAGCATTTTCCAAGGGGCAAAAAAGTCATAACTACAATACATACAGACTGCATTTCAAAAATCAGCATTTATGTCACTAAACTTATTCATACTTTCAGAGTAAATCAACAATGCTGATTTCACCCAACAGCACCACTGTGTTCATATTGGATATTTCTGCTACCAACTCCTTTAGATATATCCTTCAGAGTAGCAATTGGGATCCATAAACTTAAAGAATAATTGACGTGCAAGACCATTTAGCCCATTTTAAATCCATCAAGATGGATCTCAACATTGTCCATCCCCAGCCATCCTAATGCCATTCAAATGTTCCTTAAATAATTTTTAAGTCAATGCATTCACTATACCATATGTTTATTCATTACATTAATCACATTTTCATTGTACTTATCAATGCTACTTTTACACCAGAATGAAGCAAGAGTTCATTGTCTGAAATACTGGAGTACACTTCTACGTTTTTTTAAAAAGAATACAGCAAGATGTACATCAGTTGCATGCATGGTTGGAAAAATGGCAGATGAGTGTTTAATCTGAACTAACGTGAGGTGATGCATTTTGGAAGGTCAGGTACAAGTGGTAATTATACAGTAAATGGCAGAACTCTTGGGAATATTGATACGCAGTGGGATATGGGTGTGCAAGTCCACAGATTGCTGAAGGTGGCAGTGCAGGTAGATAAGATTGTTTTAAAAAAAATCAGACTTATGGCATGTTTCCCTAAATTAGAATGGGTTTTTGACTATAAGATAGACAAGACATGCTGCAGCTTTATAGAACTAAAATTAAGCCACAGTTGGAAAATTGCATACAGTTCTGGTCACCACACTACCAGAAGGACGTGGATGCTTTGGACAGGGTACAGACAAGGCTTGCCAGAATGTTGCATAGCATGGGGGATTTTAGCTTTGAAGAAAGGTAGGACGGACTGGGTGTGTTTTCACTGGAACGCAGGAGGTTGTCGGGTGACCTCATCGAATTTTATAACATTGTGAATGGCATGGATAGAGGAGTGGATATAATGAGGCTCTTTCCCAGGGTGGAAGGGACACAGTTCAAGGTACAAGGCAACTTGTAATAAAAGGCAAATTTTTCGCACAAAAGGTGGTGAGCACCAAGAACGTGTTGTCAGAGGTGGTGGTAGAAACTGACAACAGCAGCATTCAAGCAGCACTTGGACAAATTAGTGAATAGGAAGGGAATAGAGGGATATGGATCCTGTAAGTGAAGACAGTTTTAGCATAGAAGGCCAAAATGCATTGGTGCGAAGTTGGAGGGCTAAAGTGCCTGTTATTCCTGGGCTATATTCTTTTTCTTCCTTTGTTCTTCAAATACCGATAGGATACGTGCTATTTCCTACCTAAAAAATCACCTTGCTAGTTTGATTAACTCCACCAAATAATACAAGTTTGTGTCTTTTGAAAGGATTAAAAATTATAAATCTTCTCTTAAAACCCAAGGAATAAAAGCATTTCTTCTGAGATTGGTATATAACAGCCTTGGAAAGTAAATCTACATTTCATTCTTAAGTGACAAAAGCAGAAATTGCTGAAAAACAACTCAGCATAACTGACAGGATCTATAGAGAGAAATCATAGTTAACATTTTGGGTCCCATAACTCTCACACAGCTCTGACTGAAGGCAGGCTTACCTCCCAACACTTTAGACTGGCAATTGACGAACTCTGGCTTCTTGTCTGCAAGATATCGCTGAGAAATATTGTGAAGGACCTGAAAGAAAGTGCACTTCTCAGAGGCTGTGCTTGCAACCCACTGGTCAAAGGCATTCTCAAACACTAGATCAAAATCAGGACAATCCTGAAAAGAAAAAAAAAGTTTTTATTACTTTTCTCATACTGTAATAATATAAATAAAGAAAAATTAACCTGATTTATTATCAGTTGCTTAGTTTATAACTCAATTAATACTAAATTGTTAATATACCAATGATTGCACATCTATTGGATAATCTTGTACCACTTAACGAATTAATAGGAACTTGACTGCAGAAATTGAACCTTCACCATGAGAAATTCTTGTGCTTGAATTTTTATGCATAATTTTTTTGGTCAGCTTTCATCAGAATACTAAACTATCATAGCAGATGAAACAGTAAATTGATGTAAAATTTACAGTGACAGCACTGCAGGCAGCATTTTGCATCATCATGACACGAGTGCAAAAATATTCAGATAATGCTGCATATGGATAAAATGAGCTCACTTTCTTCCTTTAAATGATTCAAGTTGCTGGCAACAATGTTGAGACAGTTTATTCTCTACTCCTAACAGACACAGAATCTCACAGTAACAGAGTTCCTGAGCCGACCATTCCCTCTACAAAAAGGTTGGTCTTCTACTCCATCACTCCAAACAGCTCTTCACCATCGCTCCTGCTATGGCACATTCCAATGTAATTAAGTATAACACCTGCTCCTTCACCTTCGCCATCCTCATTTGCCACTGCCCTGAATTTACCTTTCAAGTGAAGCAGCAATTTAGCTCCACCTTTGATAACAGTGAATACGTTGATAACACTGAATAGCAATGTAGTCTCCATTACATCGGTAAGACCAAATGCAGAGTAGGTGACTGCTTTGCAAACACCTATTTGGGGTGGTAAGGTGGCTCAGTGGTTAGCAGTGCTGCCTCACAGCACCAGGGACCCAGGTTTGATGCCATCTTCGGCTGACTATGCAAACTCTGCATGTACATTCTCTCTGCATCGGAGTGGGTTTCCTCTGGGTGCTCTGGTTTCCTCCCACAGTCCAAAGATAAGCAGGTTAGGTGGACTGGCCTTGGTAAAGTGCCCATAGTGTCCAGTGATGTGTGGGGTAGGTGGGTTAGCCATGGAAAATGCAGAGTTACAGGGATAGGGCTGGAAAAACAATGGATCTGGGTGGGATGCTCTTCAGGGTGTCCGTGTGCACTCGATGGGCCAAATGGTCTGCTTCTGTACTGTCAGGATTCCATGAACCGTGACCTCCACTGTCAATGAGAATGACCCCAATTATCTGATAATTTGCCATTTCCAGACACCACCTTGCTCTAAAGTTAATATGTCTATCCTGGCTCCATTACGATGCTCCATCAAAGCCAAATGCAAGGTGGAAGAACTAACATCATATTTTCCTTTTAGGCACTTTACAGCTTTCCAGCATCAACAGAGTATAGTATCAGATCTCGAACTCTATTCTCCCTTTTGATTACACGCCTGTCCCAGCTTGCACAAGTTTAGTCAATACAGCTGAACTATTATCTGCTATTTGGATCTAACATTCATATCTACCCTTTACCTATTTTGCTTCTCTGCTACAATTAACACGCACTCTGCCTTTTGCTTTTTCAGCATCTTTATCTTCTGTTTCCCTTGATCTACCTTCCTGCTTTCAATACAAGAAAAAAAATTCTAACCCTCTTCAGATCTGAAGTAGAGTTAGATTGAAATTGAAATATTAACCTTGTAACTCTCTCCACAGAAGCTGTCGGACCTACTATTTTCACTCTGCTTTTATCAGTTACTATTCACTGGGAGTTTTATTCTTGAGGTGAAGACAAATCTGTTTGGTAACTTAATTTGCTATTAATCAATGGCCACTTAATTTCAGAGTCCATCCATTTTTATTTCTGTTTGAATACATGTCAAAAAGGCATTTTCAATTTGCTGTTTCTGACTTTAAATAAATGCATCAGTGCACACAGTCGTCATTGTGAGATATCCACGTATAAATGATTTTCACTTTTGCTTCAGAAGTAGGTATTCCATGTACCAATTTAAAAATCACAAAACAATCTATTTAAATATCCTGCTCTCAGGAAACTACGCTAATTTAATTTTAGCAAACTGGTTTAAAGTGCTAGTTTACTTGTTACACAGCATTAGCTCTTGCCCCAAGGTTTTAGATTCATCATGCAACTTTTGTTTGTAATTTGTTCATGGGAAGTCAATGTCACCAATAAACTCCGTATTCATTGCTTATTCTGCACTACCTTTGAGAAATCAATGGTCAGCTGTCTTCTGACTTTATTACAGTCCACATGGTACAAATCTATCAAGAAGGGATTTGCAGAATTTTACCAAAATAACAGCAAAGGAGCAGTGACTGAGTTGCAAGTCAGGATGGAGTGAGGCTTGCTCAGGATGGTGCTCTCTGCATCCGCTTCCCTCATCCATGACTTCTGTGAAGTAGAAGGGTTTCGAAAGTGGCCGCAAAAGGAACCTAGTCCAGGTGTGCAAGTGCATCTTACATTTGGTACACACTGCATCCGCTGGTTTTGATGGTACAGGGTGTGAATGCGCCACATTGACCTTGATGGTGTCGAGTTCAAGAGTCAAAGGAGTGACAGTCAAGTAGGCAAGCAGTCTTTTTATTAAAATTCCAATGCTGCCTTATTGATGGTGGAAAGATATTGTGAAATCAGGTGTTTGGTGCAAGCTGCAAAATTCCTACCCTCTGGCCTGTTCTTTTTGTCTCACTATTTCCAAGGCTGATTGAGTTAACCTTTTGGTCAGTATAGCACACAATATATCCTTCTTTAGCAAGGGAACCAAAACTGTATAGTAAAATGCTCCATGTGCAATTTCACCCAGCTATGAGGAAGCAGTTGAGTACATTGGACACAACACCATGACTGTAGCACTGAACACTTTGGCATTTCAGAAGCTTGTTAAGAGATTGGAAAGTGTTTAGTGTTTATGTCCAAAAATGCCCAGATAATCTTAAAGTCACTGAAATGTATGCGCAGCAAGCAATTAAGAAAAAACTGGAGTACAACCCAAGTATGACTTCTTCCTCCAGTTGAAGACTAACATACTGCTTTCCTTATGAACTGCATGAGCCCAAGAGCATATAGAGAGCTTTCTTTGCCTTTTGTCCCTGCAAAGATAGTGATCCCTTAAATTTAAAATCATGACATAAATAAATTAAATACATTACCATTATATTTCTATTGCTCAGCACATTAAAGGGAGGATAGCAAACCTGTGCATCTCAGGAATATCTGGTAGAAAACATGGCTGTCTGGTGCAAGGATTTTGATCTGAAGCCCAGACACAGCATTATAAATTGCATGAACAGTTAGGTACATTACCACTTAATTTCTATTATATGCTTACGAAACTAAGACACGCACAAGATTACTTAAACTGTTGTGTATTCATCACAATTATAAATGTGCCTTTCATTATTTGCTTCACCACTGACCCTGTTGGGATCGATGCCATTCACTTGTCGGAGCTGATCAAGCATCCACTGTGACCTTCTCACAAAAGATGACGAGCCTTCAAACTGCTTGACTTTGGTAATGGACACCAGTGCTGGTTTCTTATTGGTCACTGCGATCAAAAAAATATATAGAATCAATTACGCGACAGCAATCCAGACAGCCCTCAATCAACTTGCCCACGCAGAGAGAATGACAAACTGAAAATGGCAAAGTGACTGATTACAATAAATAACAGTAATCAAATTATTTTTCAATAACGTCATAACGCTCCTTTATCATTCATCCAATTTTAATGGTCTGCAGGCAATATGAGATACATTCAGGTCTTTTACAGCTACACCTCTTTGCAGAATTTATCAATTATCCAATGTCAAATGCTTCTTCAGATGTAGCTGGATGTGGGATCTACCTCTATCAAAATTCAAACAAAATTGCATCGGCATCCTGCTCAAAGCCTTGCCCCCAATTCTCCAACCTCACTCAGAAGAACAAAGAAAACAAAGAAAATTACAGCACAGGAACAGGCCCTTCGGCCCTCCAAGCCTGCGCCGATCAAGATCCTCTGTCTTACCTGTCATCTATTTTCTAAATGTCTGTGTCCATTTGCTCCCTGCCCATCCACGTACCTGTCCAAATATCCCTTAAAAAGATGCTAACGTGTCTGCATCTACCACCTCCGCTGGCAACGTGTTCCAGGCACCCACCTCCCTCTGTGTAAAGAACTTTCCACGGATATCTCCCTCAAACTTTCCTCCTCTCACTTTGAACTCATGACCCCTAGTAATTGAGTCCCCCCACTCTGGGGAAAAAGCTTTTAGCTATCCACCCTGTCTACACCCCTCATGATTTTGTAGACCTCAATCAGGTCCCCCCTCAATCTCCGTCTTTCTAATGAAAATAATCCTAATCTACTCAACCTCTCTTCATAGCTAGTACTCTCCATACCAGGCCAGGCAACATCCTGGTGAACCTCCTCTGCACCCTCTCCAAAGCATCCACATCCTTTTGGTAATGAGGCGACCAGAACAGTACACAGTACTCCAAATGTGGCCGAACTAAAGTCCTATACAACTGCAAGATGACCTGCCAACTCTTGTACTCAATGCCCTGTCCAATGAAGGAAAACATGTCATATGCCTTCTTGACCACCCTACTGACCTGCGTTGTCACCTTCAGGGGACAATGGACCTGAACACCCAGATCTCGCTGTTCAATTTTCCCTAAGACTTTTCCATTTACTGTATAGTTCGCCCTTGAATTTGATCGTCCAAAATGGATCACCTCGCATGTGCCCGGATTGAACTCCATATCCATAACTTGGATTTTGCTACCAGGAGCGAATTACGGTGCTCATGGCTGGCCTTGTAGAAATTTCTGTGTGGTGCCTATTTCAACTCATCTGACATTAATTTCATTCCATGTCAGTTACAATGGATTTCTAGCATCCAGCACTAGTGATGTTACCAAGCAAGTTCAGCAGGTGATCACGTTGAAGGAATTTCATAGACAACAGACTAGGAAATAAAAGCCACTGATTATCCCTCATTTCTTAAATCACAGAGTAAAATAATTTGTTGGGATATACATACACAATTAAA
Source organism: Stegostoma tigrinum (assembly GCF_030684315.1). NCBI lineage: Eukaryota > Metazoa > Chordata > Chondrichthyes > Orectolobiformes > Stegostomatidae > Stegostoma > Stegostoma tigrinum. Next base: position 64,291,982 of record NC_081363.1, on the reverse strand, counting down.
AAAAGTTGAAATATCACAAGCTTCTAAAAGCTACACATTTTCATTAGAGTGAAGAAACTTCACATTCTACAAATGAACGCAAGGTTTTTTTTAAAAGAACTAGGCAAATTGTTTCACAGCATTTATGATTTAGTCTATCGCTTCCATCCCAGTTTTACCTCTTGTAACATGCACAAATTTTTCAAAGGTTTTTGCTGTGAGAATAGAAGGGCAAAATGTGGAAGTGCACATGAAATTAAGTAGCCCAAAATTTCCATCTGCATGGACTGCAACACCAAACCTTGCAGAGCAAAGCATCACAGACAGTAATTTCCAGATATATGCTAAAACTCACCTCAGTTTCACAGGGTAATGACAGTGATTGTCTGCAACCATATCATTCTCATTAAGTAGAGATAACACAGTGGGGAGCTGGAGAAACACAGCAGGCCAGGCAGTGTCCGAGGTGCAGGAAGGTTGCTGTTTTGGGTCGGGACTGTTCTTCAGAAATTTATTTTCTTCTGAGCAAGAGTCCTGACCCGAAATGTCAACTTTCCTGCTCCTCTGACGCTGCCTGGCCTGCTGTGCTCCTCTTGCTCCACACGTGTCTCTGACCACAGCATCGGCAGTTCTTACTATCTGAGATCCCCATTAAGTATGCTTTTACTCCAGTCCTTAACCTTAACCACCCCAAATACTTTTTGCTTCACCTTTAGCTGCACCTTTGACTAGGTGCAACAGTAATGCACGCTGCTTGAGATTCTTCAGCTTGCTACTTCTCTATTTGCCTTTAATACAGAATTCAAAACCTATACATTGCCTTGCATGGCTAGCTCTGGTGCTTCTTTTTTCAATGCCCAGTAATTTTTCACATATGTAAAATGATTTTGTAAAATACTGTACAAGCATGCAAAGCTTTCAGCTTCGTTCTCATGTTGAATTCCAACCCTTTCTTTAGCTTGAAATGTGATGGGATTTTCACCTAAATTAGAATATTGCGACAATGTAAGGAACCACTATTTTGGAAATGAGTTGTGCTATGTTCTGATTAAAGGTCTGTTTGTTTTTCCACAGATACTGTCAGTCCTGCTGTTTTCAACTTTTTATTTCAAAATTCCACGATCGGCAGAATGTTTTCCTTGTTACATTACGTTTGCTGATTAGTCTGTGAAGAAACCCATGAAGCACAACACACAAGAGTCAGACATTCTTAAATTACACCACACTATAAACAGAACTCAATTAGAATGTTCTTCAAAACTGCAAGTTGTAATGTGGCAGAATGAAGTACAGAAAATAAGGAAAAATAGAATTAAGAAATAAAATAGATGTAATTCTCAGTGTTCAGCTAATCTAAAATGAAAAATAAGATTGTGTATCCCAGTCACTGTGGGAGGCAAATTACTAAATATTATATTTTGTATTAGGGAAAATTAGCATGCCAGATATTTTCAGCAGAGCTATAATTAAATGATTCAGACTCTTAGGTTGGATTTGCAAATTTCAGAAGATCATGTGATATTTCAATTAAATCAAGAGGCGGACTTATCCATTCGGTTTTGCTGCTTTATCTCTGGTCTTTCTGCACAACGGTAATTGCCACTTGGAGTTATGTCATTGGGACTTGGTAAAATTCTCCATTTTACTACCTTGAGATGTCACCTGCCCATCTTGCAAATATTATTCATTGTCATGAGGCAACACTCTAGATGAGTGACAGAATGTTAGCACTGCCTTCGAGAAATAGAAATTAGACAAAAGGGTGTTTCCTTGTTCTAGGTATAACTGACAAAGACTGTAATTGCCAATTGCTTTGTATTATGTGTCTACTACATGAACTTCTGAATTAAAGTACAATACAGACTACAAACTTTGACCATGACATTAGCAACGTAAATGTTCCTTTATAAAAAAAAAGCTAGTTCTACTAGATTGGCTCCAAGAAAGGAATGTTTTCAGGAACAAAACAGACAGCATTCCAATATTAAAGGGAATGTCTCAACTAACTTTGCCACTTGAGGTTATTTATTTTTATAACATTCCTTCACAAAACTGACTGAATTGGGAGGTGTTACTTCATTTCCAGCCTAAAGGACAAATGGCAGAGCAGTTCTGCCTGCACTCTCAGGTTAACAAAACTTATGGTTACACATTATTGCAGAGTTCCCCATTCAATTCAGTTTATGAATGCAGATCATTAGATTTAGAATTTTGCTAGACAGCTCTGATAGTCAATAATTGCACTTGTTAACTGAAATTTTATTATTTAGAATAAGAAGAATGTCAAATATTAATTTTTAACGATATTGTAGTATGCATTTCAATGACTTGTATTTAAAAATACAAAAAATCTGTCTGCAGACTGGCTAAAGTGTGTGTGGAGTGTTTTACTTCAGTTTACATTTTTTTGTAACACAAACAGACCATTCAACCCAACAGGTCCTTTACAACATTTTACTCTATCATGCATTCTTCTCCCTCTCACCTAACTATTACTATGCTCTTAAATTTCTCTCTCTTGTCTTCATCTGGCTACTGCTTAAATATATGCAGAACAGTTGTCTCAAGCACTTGAGTATTTTTATCATTATATCTTTGGCAAAAGTTTATCTTTAACTTCCTATGGATTAATAAACAGTTCCAACTCTAAGAAACTAGGCAGATAGTTGCACAGGGAGGCAATTCTGACAGCACTGTTCACGTTTAACTTGCGGGAGGATGACTTTTTAAAAAAAATTCTGGATTCAATACACTCAAGCTTATCAATTCATTTCTTCCAATGGTCACCCAAACTGCGCTCAGAATCTGACAACATTATAACAGAAATACAGACCATTTAGACTATCTCAGTTATCTGTAAGAATAATAGAGTGGCTTTATTTGCAAAGTTAAAAATCCCCTACCATAGAGTGGAACTGCCAAAGTATAAAGGGCCTGGATGAAGAAGAATTTGTTAAGCATGTACAAGAAAATTTTGATTCAGTGTGTAGATGTACCTACTAGAGAAGGTACAAACCCTGACCTACTCTTTGGAAGTACGGCAGGGCAGGTGGCTGAAGTATCTGAGCTGAGGGGGAAAGAGTTTGGAGCCAGTGACCACAATTCTATTAGTTTTAAAATGGTGACGGAAAAGGATAGGCCAGATCTAAAAGTTAAAGTTCAAAATTGGAGCAAGGTCAATCTTGATGGTATTACGCAAGAACTTTCCAAATTTGACTGGAAGCAGATGTTTGCAGGTGAAGGAACAGCTGGAAAATCAGGAGCCTTCAAAAATGAGATAACAAGTGCAGAGACAGTGTGTTCCTGTTAGGGTGAAGGGCAAGGCTAGTAGGCGTAGGGAATGCTGGATGACTAGAGAAATTGAGGTTTTAATCAAGATAAAGAAAGGAAGTGTACATTGGGTATAGACAGCAGTGATGGAGGGAATCCTCAAGAGTACAAAGGCAGTAGGAAGATACTTAAGAGGGAAATTAGGAGGGCAAAAAGGAGACATTAGGTAGCTTAGGCAAATAGGCTTAAGGGGAATCCAAACAGATTCTACAAATACATAAGAACAAAAGGGTAACTAGGGAGAGAATAGGGCCCCTTAAAGATCAGCAAGGCTGCGTACGAGTGGAGATGGGGGAAATACTAAATGAGTATTTTACATCAAACATGGGGAAACTAATAGTGACAGCTTGAAAAATTCCCACATTACAGAGGGTGGTGGCGCTGGATAGTTTAAAATGCATAAAAAAGGTGAATAAATCCCTAGGACCTGATCAGATGTACCCTAGAACTCTGTGGGAAGCTAGAGAAGTGATTGCTAGCCCCCTTAGCAAGATGTGTATCATCGATAGCCACAGGTGATGTGCCGGAAGACTTGATGTTGGTTTAACACAGTGCGGCTATTTAACAAAAGGTAGTAAGAAATGCTAGGGAATTGTAGCTTGGTGAGCTTGACATCAGTAGTGAGTAACTTGTTGGAAGAAACCCTGAGGGGCAGGATTTACATGTATTTGGAAAGGCAACGACTGATTAAAGACAGTCAGTATGGTTTTGTGCATGGGAAATAGTGTCTCAGTAACGAGTTTTTTGAGAAGAAGTGAAGAGGAGGACTTACGGGGGCAGAGCAAGGGATATGATATAGACTTCAATGAGGTGTTCAACAAGGGCCTTCACTGTAGACTGATGAGCAAGGTTAGATCACACATGATACAGCGCGAACTAGCCACGTGGATACAGAACTGGCTTGAAGGTAGAAGGCAGAGGATAGCGGTGGAGGGTTGCTATTCAAACTGGAGGCCGGTGACCAATGAAATGCCACAAGAATTGGTGCTGGGTCCACTACTTTACATCATTTATATAAATGATTCAGATATGAACATAGGAGGTATGGTTAGTAAGTTGTCAGATAACACAAATAGGTGGCGTAGTGGAGCACTAATAAGATTACCTCAGAATATGACAGGGTCTTGATCAGATGGGTCAAAGTTTTGAGCAGCAGATGAATTTTAATTTAGAAGGAAGGTGTGGCATTTTGGAAAGGTAAATCAGGGCACGATTATACACTTAATGGTAAGGTCCTGAGGAGTGTTACTGAATGAGGAGATCTTGGAGAACAGGTTCTTTGAAAGTGGGGTTGCAAGTAGATTGGATAGTGAAGGTGATGCTTAGTATGCCTGCCTTTATTGGTCAGTGCATTGTGTATATGAATTGGGAGGTCATGTTGTGGCTATACAGGACAATGGTTAGGACATTTTTGGAGTACTGTGTGCAATTCTGGTCTCCCTCCTTTGCAGCAATGTTGTAAAATGTAAAAGGGTTCAGAAAAGATTTATGAAGATGTTGCCAAGGTTGGAGGGTTTGAGTTACAGGGAGAGGCTGAATATGCTGGGGCTACTTTCTCTGTAGAGTCGGAGGGTGAGGGGCGACCTTACAGAGGTCTATTAAATCATAAGGGGTATGGATGGAGTAAAAGGGATCGTCTTTTCCCCAGGGTTGGGGGGGGGAAAAGAGTCCAAAACTAGAGGGTATAGGTTTAAGTTGAGAGGGGAAAAGATTTAAAAAGGGACCCTAGGGGGCAACTTTTTAAATGCAGAGGGTAGTACATGTATGGAAATAAGCTGCCAGAGGAAGTGGAGATTAGCACAATTACAACTTTTAAAAGGCAACTGGATGGGTATATGAATAGCAGAGGTTTAGAGGGATATGGGCCAAAATGGTACTAGTTTTATCTAGGATCTCTCATTGGCATGGATGAGTTGGGCTGAATAGTCTGCTTCCATGCTGTATGTCTGACTCCCTAAGTCAGCACAGGCCTTTGTTTTTCTCAGAGTGGAGTTAATCAATGATGCCCTCTTACTTGAACTACATACGTTCTTTTCTAGCAACTGCCTATTTTCACTCTCTTCATTCCTGCTGCAAGCCTTTCAATACAGAGACATGAAATGTTACTTCTCTCCAACTTGCATGCAATCAACACAAAGTAACTTGTGCATCTTGAACGGTTTCGTATTTTTAAATGAGTTAATTCTCTTATGCTTATAAAAGCCTAATATTTGATTTCAAATTAGACACTAACATATTCTGTTGTAACAGTGTTCAAACGCTAAACTCATCACATGCTCCTCATACTCATACTGCCAACAATAGTTTAAATTAATTTCATCATGTCCCCTTTAGATTAATGCTAGTTAAGATGATTTTTCACAATTACCCTTCCTTCCATGCTCCTTTTTCCTTTCAAGAATGTATTGATTTTATATCTGAGGACATCTAAACTGGATTTGCTAACATTCAGTTTTTCCTTCTTAGTTATTTGGGGCAGATCTGTATCAGTGGACTTTTTTTTAAAAAACCTCATCCCATTCCTTTATTCCTGACTTCAACAGTTTTCTATGTTTGGCATCTAATATGAGATTGTCATGTCCTACTGTCTCTGTTATCCACAAATGAGTCATCCCACTTCGTTTCCTGAAACTAAAATCAAATCATATTTTAATTCCTGTTTCAACAAGGAAAGAATGATCTAGAAATCTGTCATGGATGCACTTGAAAGAGTGACAATATGGATTGACTGCATTCTTGTCAGTGCTCAGGCATTTGAACGCCTATTATTGTCATATTATTTTTGCAATGCCCTTGACCTGTTTCCAGCTCTACTTGTTCTGCATTGTTCGGTGGCCTGCAATATTCACTAAGAATTGCACAATTTTTCTGACTACTTCCTATCCTTATCAAATTTGTCTCAACATTAGAACAATCAGGAAAAAAACTGATTAACAAACTCCTTCAAATTGTGCCATACCGCCCTTTTCTGACCACCCAATCTCCACGAACTCCTGAAAGTGTGGTCAGCAGAAATATTACGATCCAGACTCGTCCAATATAACACTCTTCTCTTCATATTTACTAATTATATCCCTTATAGTAATCAACCTCTTTAATCTTCTACTTTTGCTGAATGTTTTGTGTATTCACAAACATACCTCGAAACCAAAAATTCTATTCTTTTTGGATCATTGATTTTTTTTTGCCCCTGGTGCTCACTCTAGAACCACAACTGTCTGTTTTATGATTCAATGCTTGTCACATTCTCTTTTGTCTTCTCCACATCACCACCCCCCTCCAAAACTCTCTCTCTTTGCTTCAGCTAAGCCAATTGATTTTATATTCACCCCTAGCCCCAAAACTAAGTATTGTCATGATAGGGGTAAAACTGGATGATCAATTTTCAGCTTCACCATCTATCTTTAATACCTGGGACCTCTCGTGGAAGAATACTTTTTTTAAAAAAGGAGAAACACGGACTTAAGGTGGCCACAGTAATCACATGGATTACAGGTTAAGCCAGTTCATGGAATCAGCAATTAACAAGATAGTCAGAAATTGCGTCAAAATAATTGAAACCAGTCATTCAGATATGTAAATCCTGCTTGATTTACTCCTTTCTATAATTTTCACATAACAGGATGAATATCGCTGGCAGATTACCCAGCTTTTAAAGAAACACATCTGGATATGGAAATACACAAATGACTATTTCAGGCAACCACTTTTTAGCAGAAGAAGAGAGAAGAAGAATGAGATAACAAAACTAGAAAGCTGCGATCTTCGCTGCTAAGCCTCTTTAAAAAAAAGCGCTCGACTACAAGACAAAACTGGAGAAACATTCACTCACAAAAAAAACCAAGGATTTCTACAAGTCCAACACTGCTGAGGATACAAGTTATCAAATAGCTAACTATAGTTTCAGTTTAAATTTACCAAGGACTCTGTTTAAAACAGCCTATTCTTGGTCTCCCTTCACGTATTAGATACTGTCTCAGAGCTAGGCTGACGAGTGGAAAGTTCGTGCCACACAAATGCACATCTCCAAGACAAACTAACCACTGCTCCTTGACATTCAATTGAGTTACTATTGAATCCCCCACCATCAACATCCTGGGGGTTACCATTGACCAGAAGCTCAAGTGAACTCAAAACACAGTGACTACATGAGCAGATCAGAGACTAGAAATATAGTGTCAAGTAATTCACTTCCCGACACCCCAAAGCCTATCATCTAGAAGGCACAAATTAGGAGTGCGATGGAATATTCCCTTCTTGCCTGGATAAATGCAGTTCCAGCAACATAAGCATGGTACCACCTAGGGCAAAGCAGCCTGCTTGATTGGCAGTACATCCACAAGCATCCATTCCCTCGACCACCTGCAAATTCTCGTCCCAGGCACTCACCATCCTAACTTGGTAATACGTTGCTGATCCCTCTGTGTCACAGGCCAGAATTCTGGAAATTGCTCCCTTAAGACATTGTGGGTCATTCTACAGCTCACAGATTTCAGCAGTTCAAAGAAGTCAGCGCATTATCACTTTCTCAAGGGCACTAGGCATCGGCAAGAAATGCTGGCCAGGCAGCAACATCCACGTTCCACGGGTGAATAAAAAAAGTTATTCCAACTGATTTCCCAGATTGGAGGATAGTGGACAATTGTGCTCTTCAGGAGATTGTTTTAGGGTTTGCATTTTTAGTAACTTCGATATTGGAACAGACTAAAACATTAAAAACCACCAAACCTCGGAGAAGAACACTAACTGATTGCAACAGAACGTAAGTAGGGTAGCAGAAAGGAGACAGAATTTAATATGAAGAATCGTGCGATTATGTATCTTGACAGAGGGATTAGGGAGAGGGAGAACTGGTTTTTATTTTATCGTCCCATGTACTGAAATACAGTAAAAAGTTTTGTTTATGAACAGTACAGACAGATCACACAAAGCAAAGGATGTGCTGATCAAAACAACTTAGAGGCATACAGGTTACGTTAAGGTTAGAGTCCTTGATAATGGGCAAAAAAAAAAAGCTGTTCCTGAATCTGCTTGTTCACGTGTTCAGGTTTCTGTATCTTCTGCCTGACAGATGTTGTAGGTCATCATTACCAGGGTGTGGTGATGGGTCTTTGATGATGTTGGCTGCCTTTCCACAAAATTTACAGCGTGTACAAGGCAAAAAAGGAACCTCAAGATCTTGTAGGGGCAGTAAATTCTTAGTTATGAAGCCCAAATACAAAAGGAAGTTATACGCCAAAATTTGATAAAGCTCTGCTTTGGCGAAGAGCAAGGGCCCTCAAGAGGGTGCAAACAAAATTTAGCTAAACAGTTCTACGGAAGAGGTATTTGGCTATAACATCAGGTTGCAGAAGGTGGGATTGTACTCCTTGGAGTAAGGGAAATTGTGGGGAGTTCAAACAAGAGTGCCAGGTTAACACAAGTTGGACAACGAAAGGCTGTTATGGCTGATAAATCTGAGACTCAGTTCTTTACCAAGTGTTTGGGCAAGGGATGTTTTTTGGGGACAGTTTGGGGCATGTGAAAAAGAATTTCTAACACTAAGAAATAATAACTGGTTCTCAGAAGGGTGGAGAAAGTGGAGACAATTAAAATGAAAGAAGCTGAATGGGCACTTGAGGGCAAGAAGGTTGCTTGGTGATGCAGTTAGAACGCAGGGAATGGGGCCGACTGGATTTCTCTAAACAGCCAGCATGAATTCTACAGACCAAATGATCTCTGCATGCCAAATCTGTACTGCTTTAATCCACCTAACTTAGCTATATCATCAGAAACTCTTAATGGATTTCTTCAGCACGTACCGCTTTTCAGTCTCCTGTTTTGTGGATTTTTATAAACATGCAAGGTATTTCTAAATTACAATCAAAACAAATAGCTATTTACCCAATGTCAATGTCACACAATCTTGAACATTTAATACTCATGGCTTACACTGCAAAACATTAATGATAAATGCCTGTTTATAGCTTTTGCAAACACACAATATGGGCAGAGTGTAAATGCATTCTCTTGCCTATTCTGGCCTCAAATCAATCTCAGATTGGCAATAGCACAAATCTGAAAGAAAGTTGTGTTTAACAAACATGGAGAATACTTTTAGTACCTAGATGAAAATTGCTAGTGCACAGTACCAATACAAGTAAAGCCTACTTACTGGCTAAGCATTTGATATGGTGTACTGGTATAATTCCACATTTCTGCCCATTTACTTAGGTCATCAATTTACTGTTGAAATGTAGTTTAGGAAATCATATTAATGTCAGTAAATTTCAAGCTCAACTTGCTAAACAGGTTTTCTGGCTTCAAAAGAGGTTATGCCACCATTTAAACTGCAAAAATTAATGATCCATAGGGGTCAAAACACAGAAAAGGCTCTCTGATGCTGTTAATTTTCTAATGGAAGTAGTGAGAATTTAACACAAAAATCTATTTTCTGTCAGCATTTAGTTGGACTTCATTTGTTACTAGGCACAGTAAATGCTGTGCAGTGCAAACTGGGAAAGTACAGATAGAGATACTCAACAGGAACCATAAGTCAAAATTTAGGAACAAGTTTAACCAATAGGATCACTTTATGATGTCTGTGATCAAATTAAAATGATTTTTCAATTATTTGCTTCCTGAAAAATTAGCATCTTAATTACAAAAATGGGACCCATGGAATTCAAAATATTAGCTTTGCACCACTTTCTTCACTCAGTAAATGAAATGATCTTCCACCCACCATGCAAAAGACTAGCTGAACAACAGAAGTCATCACTAGGGATTCATTTTCAATTTAACGTTCAATCTGATTTCAACACTATCTTCCTGCTAAAACTGTCTAAATGGTCTTGGCTCCTATCTTTTCTCTCCTAGGCTATCTTTTTAGAAGCATATCTTTGACTCCCCAGCAGTAGTAACTACATTACCCATGGTCAGGGCTTCTTGGCTTGAGGTGGGAAAGCAGTAACCTGTTTCCCAACCAATTTGTGCAAGATTAAGGATACAAAAATAAAGTGCACGTAGAATGAGGTCTGTCAACTTAAAGAAGTGGTGGTTGGGGGGGGGGGGGACCCTAACTCCTTCAATAGGGCTGAAGACAGATGTATCTATCTATTACTTGTCTGCTTTCTGTCATTATTTCATTTATCAAAGTGCTGAAACCAAACTGACTAAAAATGACCAAGATATTGCAATAATCTCATGCCTTTTGCCAGGTAACTATCAGGCACAGCAGCAGAACATTGCTGTAACTTGACGACTTATTCGGAAACCTGAACTGGAAATATTTGGCAGCTAGGAATTGAAATTTTATTAACTAAACAAAGCCAGTAACAGGAATGTTGCTAGGAATACAATGGAATTGCTATTCCGTCCCCCCTCCCCCCAGTATGGCCTGTTTGTGACAGCAGATTATAAAAACATGCTGCACCCTGATCCAAGAACTCCTCTAAGCAGATCATGCTACAGAAAATTCTGCTACAAAGATCTGCGGACAATGCTCTTTCCCATATCCGTAACTTTAGGGTGACTACAAGCATCAAGGAAGGCACGGGACCAAGGAATGCATTTCGGTCCTTGTACACCCAGTTGTAATGAATAACGAATTCTGTTACCTGAGGTCCACAATGACAAATGTGATGCAAGGTGTATATTTCGTATACATTTTAATGCCATTTACTTGAGTGTTTAGGTGCGAGTTAGTGCCATGTGGGCTTTGAACTGATGGGATTTAATGATTACCTTGTAAATAACATAGCCATGATAATTTCTATTAAAAACAAAATAATAGTGCATATGTTTCTGGTGTATATTAGGGCGTTGTCTTCATTGCAAAAGTTTTAATGATTCAATAAAATAAAAAGTTGTGCAATTAAGTGTCTTTAAGACAGAGATAGATAAATTCTTCATGAATAACGGGACCAAGGGTTATGGAGAGAAGGCTAAAGAACATAGTTTTGACATATATCAGGCATGATTGAATGGTGAAGCAGACTCGACAGGCCAAATGGCCTAATTCTGCTCCGATACCTTGTGGTCTTATTAGACTCAGTTTCAAAGGTCATAAATTTTTCCTTTAGATTTGGAAAAACAGCCAATATTTGGAAAACAAAACTTCTGGGTTGCAGTCAGACATTTGTGAACTTGGATCAGTCAAGACAGTTGCTACTGACAACAGTGTTTAGAACAGTTAAGAAATGGGCGTAAGAACTTTAGTTTTGAAGTCCTAAACCTGAGTGACAAGTGATGAGCACAGGCTACATGCCCACCAATGCCCCAAAATCACAATCCATTCCAGAGTCCCACTACGAGGGCACCACCATTGTTACTGCTCCACCGCCAGGGGTAGCACACTAGGTCTACCACACCGCCGCTGATGCAAATGTATCCATGGTGATCAGTCATGGTTAATGATTCAGGACGACTGCATTGCAGCCGCTTAAACCCAACATCCCAATTCCGATGCCACCACACCATCTTTAAAGCTGCTGTCCACCACCACTGAGTGTGGTGCTAGTGGGTCCACCAGCAAAGTTGCCATGCTCTAGCGGCATCTCTAGCCACTGGGCCTGCACTTCAATGCCAAGCACTCTCAGGAGGTCGGGCCCATTCTTGTCCTCCTGAAGACTCGAGAAAGCTTCTCTTTTTAAAAAGAGAAGAGAGCAAAAGAAAAGAGCAAATGAAAAAAGTAAAAAAAAGTGAAAAGAAAAAGAAACAAAGCAGATGAAAGTGATTGAGCTCCAGGCCGTGATTTCACATGCAGCATTGCCACTCTGCTGCCATCTTGGTATTCTGTCATAACTAAGATGTAGCTGTTTGCAACTGACAAAGCCTAATGTACAGCACTTGTATGAAGCCTTCAGGAAGAAGTGATCAGATTCTCAAGGGCATTGAAGCACAGGTAAATTAACCTCAACAGTAGAAGAGAAGAAACTTCTGTGACAAGAGTCCTCAAAAGGAGTGCTTTTGAGTTTAATGGGCTTATCTAATGCTTCCAAATTTTTAAATATGTTATTTGCAAATTGGTTTACAAAGAAGTCTACCTCAAGGAGGCTTAGGAGAGCGTCTCATTAGACTTTAGGTATAGGTTATTGCACCAGAGAGTCACTAGCAGATGACAGAAAAAAATAACATCTCCTTTAGGGTGGTGTGCACCAGCACAATGACCAGTGGCTTGGCAACAGATGCCAACTCAAACAACCCATACTGACATTCAGTAGCTTTCTCCAATTGATGAATGAACAAAAGCAACATGAGCAGTATACATTGTTGAAGAGAGGATTCAAGATCAATGAAGCATGGGAATAAAACGTGCACAAATCATTGAAAATAGCAAGTTAAGAAAGCAGTAAACATTTAAAACAACATGGCCTTTATACATAGAAATACAAGACTGGATTTTCAAGAGCTCTGCTCCTTAGTGATAGTAATACCAGAGTCCAAATTCTAGAAGCCCAAACAGCATTTGCAACCATTATTCCATCATTTTCACCTAGTCTGTGAATGCGTGGATGGAAGGGTGAGGGCAGGAAGATGAAAGGAAGTCACAATTATTTCTTAAATATGCAAACTGCAATTTAAAAGTGCAGCATGCAAAAATAATTTACAGGCTTGAGGAATTTGAAGAAAAGGCCAAAGCATAATTTATTTTTCCCCCCAAGAGAGCCTGGTGACCAGAATTTTTGAAAAAGCCGATTGTGGGGTTAAAAACAAACAATTCAGTAGTTGGAATTTCAACATGTTCCTTTTTTGGAAATGACACAAACATTATTGTAGGGTTAAAAGCTGTTTGATTGCTTCTACATCTATTTTGTCACAGTGGGAGACTTCACTTTAGATTGATTGATAACTCCAAGTGGTTGTAAAGGCATTAAGCTGTCTTCTGTCTGGGCTACCAATACAAACATTCGTTTATAATTTAAGTACTTGAAGGGCTAGAGGTGTATTAAGATGTACTTTACCAGGAGTGCTACTCCTTATTATAGCGAAATCTGCAAGAACTGTATTTCCACATAGAGATAGCAAGAACTGCAGATGCTGGAGTTAGAGTCTAACAGTGCGGAGTTGGACGAACACATGTCAGGCAGGAGAGGAGTAGGGAAGTTGATGTTTTCAGTAGGGACCCATCTTCAGAACTACAGGTCTTGCTATCTCCAAGTGACTCATATTCCTACTGCAAAGCCTCTTTCAAGAATGCCCACCTTGAAGAAGTTGTCCTCCCCCCAGTTCCAAAGGCCCCCAACCCGAAACGTCAGCTTTCTTCTCTTCTGCTGTCTGACCTACTCTGCTCTCCAGCTGCACACTGTCTTAGACAGTGTTTCCACAGAGCTCAGGAGATCTACTATCCATTATGAAGAGTTGATGAATTGGTATGGAGGGTAAGAGCAGCCAGTGTTTTGCTAGTGGGCCACAAAATGGCATGATAGGCTGAGTGATTTTATGATGGGGCAAGGTTCCAAAGCAATGAAGTGGGAGTTGTATCTTGCCCCCCCTCAATAACTGACAGCCCACAGCCTGCATGGCTGCCTATATGCTATTTCATAGTACAGCAGGCCAGAGTCTGGTAAATACTTTGCAGGCACTGAGCAGCCCAGTCTGCTTACAACAACACTGAGCAACATTCAAGCTTGGACTTAAGTGGCAAAAAACAAATACCAGGCAGTGACCATTCCAACAAGAGATGTGCAAATTCTTTGTCAATCAAGTCCATAATTACCGAATTGCATACTAATATTGAGGGTTAACATCAACCAAATACTGAATTGCATCAATTATTTAAATTCAATTAAGAGATGGTAATTGGTTGGGAATTCTGAGCAAACAACTTCACCAAACTCTGTTCATCAATTGCAAGGCAAACAGTATGACAGAATACTCTCCACTCGCCTTGGATGAGTATAGTTTCAAGTACATGCAAGAACCTCAACACCAAAGACAAAGCAGTTCACCTTATCAGCCACCCCCCTCCAGCTCATTCACTCAGTTCAGTGGTAATGTGTACATTTACAAGGTGAACTGAAGCAACTCGGTGAGGCTGTTTTGTAAGTGCTGTGCATTGCTGGAGTTGTGTTCGTCACTATGCAACCCTGAAAACTAGTAGTCTGTGCAGAGATAATAAAATGTGAGGCTGGATGAACACAGCAGGCCAAGCAGCATCTCAGGAGCACAAAAGCTGACGTTTCGGGCCTAGACCCTTCATCAGAGAGCTCTCTGATGAAGGGTCTAGGCCCGAAACGTCAGCTTTTGTGCTCCTGAGATGCTGCTTGGCCTGCTGTGTTCATCCAGCCTCACATTTTATTATCTTGGAATCTCCAGCATCTGCAGTTCCCATTAAGTCTGTGCAGAGTTCCCTGAATAACCAATAGGTCAGAGACTTAAGTTGTGCATCCTGAAATCAAATGAATGTACCAGGAGGGGAGAGATCAAAGAAATGCAAGTCCTGGCAAGCCAGAAAAGATCATATCAGTGACCCTGTGGGAAGGATCATTGAAATGCCTTCCCAGTTTTCGCTCCATTTACTACACAAATGTCAGCACTTGTATTTGTCTGTATTTGTGAGAAGGAGGAGTTTTAAGGGGGTCAGAGTTGTAACTAGGAGAGCTACATGTTAACAGTTCACATTGTTTACATACGGCTACAACACATTTATTTGCGGATGTGAGAGATAATGGGAACTGCAGATGCTGGAGAATCCAAGATAATAAAATGTGAGGCTGGATGAACACAGCAGGCCAAGCAGCATCTCAGGAGCACAAAAGCTGACGTTTCGGGCCTAGACCCTTCATCAGAGAGGGGAATGGGGTGAGGGTTCTGCAATAAATAGGGAGAGAGGGGGAGGCGGTTGGGTTGAGAAAAAGAACAGGAAACGACATCAACACCCCAAGGAAACCTAAACAGATAAATAGAAAGTGGGACAATAACACCAGCGCTTCATCGGAGGCTCACTGATGGTGTTACCTAGAATGGTGACGAAACGCCTGAAAACTAACCTTCCAGCTCAGCAAGCAAACTCACGTCCAGAACCTCAACCTCGCTAACATTTATTTGCAATAAATAAAGTACAGAAACCAGATGGGTATTTTGTTAACCTTGGTGTAAAAAAAAGTACATTGGAGAAATTTTGCATACTTTGATAAATCCTTAACTTTTGAGACACTTCAGGAATAGTAGAGATTATTTCAGCATGCAACCACAGTGAGGTGTACTTCCTGCTTATTTTCTGAAAATTTATTACTGTGCTAACAGTTTAAAGAGCTGGAGAAACTCAGCATGTCTGGCAGCAGTGGAGGAAGAGTTAATTTTTTAGGCCCAATGGGATTGGGGCAATAAAATTATGGTTTTTATGGTATTTACAAGGGGATAAAGCACTACAGGAAAGATATAATTGAGGAATAGGTGTTCGTGCTAAGTGTTATTGCTAGGAAATATGTCAGTTCTGCTGTAAGCAAACACATACAAAACAAGATACTGGAGCAAGGGAACATAAATGTGAGTATTTTTTCCATTCCTGCTGCAGGAAACACCATTTCAAGCTGGTAGGGGTGCGGGGGACATCATCTTATTTTCTACTACAACACATAACAGCCTTCAGGACTCAACATTGAGTCCAACATCTTCAGAACATGAAGAACGCCCTCCATTTTGATCCATCACCCCTCTCCCATAATCTTATTTGCATGGATCTGCTTTCTTTTGTGCTGCCTTAAAAATTGTCAATGTTAATCATTAGTTTTACCTTTAACAATAAACAGAAAAAACTGTGGATGCTGGAAATCAAACAAAAACAAATTGCTGGAAAAGCTCAGTCGGTCTGGCAGCATCCACAGACAGAAATCAGAGTTGATGTTGAGTCCAGTAACCCCTCCTCAGAACACCTATGATTAACACCTATTTTGCAACTCTAGATCTCTCCTCTGCCACCATTAGCACTCAATTCTGCTTTTTGCTCTGTGCACTTACACCATCTGCTTCCCCTTCCTTTTTTTAAAAGGGAAAAATGTACTGCTGGTAGTTATCATCACTGCTTTCTTCAGTTCCAAAGCAGTTATACTGGATTCAAAACATGAATTGTTTCTTTCTCTACAAATGTTGCCAGACCTACTAAGTTTCCCTCAAGACTTGCAGTCTTTATTTCATTCTAGTTTGTTTTTATTTGAGTGTTAGCACCATGTTCTCGATCTGAACAACAAGGACTAGTTTATACAATGCGCAGTGCTGAAATGACAACAGGAGTCAAGACTACATTAATGATTCAGACTCCAAACAACAACTATAAGTGCGTCATGTACAAGGTACCAATAAAAAGACTATTCCAATTTACCAGTTTAGTGAACACATGCATATAAACCTGCTACAAGGATTAATTTCCTGAAATATTTGGCAAGGCAATACCCTCAGTACTACCATGTAGTTCATCCCAAATTGTCAAGTCCACAATTGGGTTTGAACCCATGACCTTTTGAATTAGGTAATAGAAAAATGTTACCTTCTGACACTGCCCACAGCAAGTGTCTGCTGTGGAATACATTTACCCAAGACAATAAAACTAAACAGGCATAAAGCTCTCAAAAAAACACTGCTTGGGATGAAAATGAATGGAGAAACTCATTCAGGATAGTTGGACAATTTTCATCTGTGTAATACTTGCTCAGGTTTGCATATCTGTTTGTCCTGTTAACAGAAGCGTTACAAGTTGAAAGAGATACATGGTTACATTAAAAGCAGAGATGCAATATATAGATTATAAATGTGTTTCCCCAAAAACTGCAATATTATTTATATTTGCGTATCATTTCTTGCTGCAGGATTTGTAATGAAACAGACAATTCTAGCTCCTTTAATATAATGAAGTGAAAAAACTTCAAACTAGACAAAACAAACTTTAGAAAGAGCCTGCTCACATTTTATTGAAGCTATTTTATGGAGCATCTGGAAGGAAAAGATAAATGGAGATCAATAAAGCTTTTAAAGTATTTTACAGGATTCTGTCTAGTGCTCATTATGCTAAAAACCACACAACACAATAGCTATAAAAGGCCATATTTCTCTTTGTTGTTGTAGACTAATTGGTGTTTTTTTTGGTATTTTGACTTTGTGGTTTGAATTGTATTCAAGCTAGCAAAAGCATACCAAAATTCACCAGTACACAGAAAATTTGAAGATTCCAAAATATTAAGTATTGCACTCACTCAACACACTACATCCTACTTTGTTCAGATGCAAAGCAAATATTTTAAAATATTTCAAATATTTGAAGTTTGCCATAAGATTGTGAAAATACAATTATTTATTTAACAAGTCGAAGCTATATCTTCACATTTTAGAAGCAGTGTACATTAGGTGACAGTGTAACACAGCACATCAAAATTCTCCAATTACGGAGAAAGATCACATCAGCATGATATCCTCACAAAGTCACTAAAAGTTTCAGAGATTTTTGAATTTCTTGGCACAATTTTTAATAAATTGGACTTCAGACTGTTCAAAATAATTCACTAAAAGTTTGTGCACTCAAACTCCATGCCAAACAGGTGATCCTTACATAGACAGTAATTTAAAATGCTGGCCCTGCTGTGTCCAAGACCTTACACATGACCGATTCTCCAAATCCGAGTTCGATCAACATTGATCAATGTTGGTCAAAAGAAAATCACACAGGCATGGGCACAATACTGTCAGTTACATTCAACTGTTTTAGTAAAACAATGTCACATATATACAAGCAGATATACTTTGCATGTATATTTACCCAGTATCTACCATCATTCAATGCAAAAAAGTGGACCCCGTCAGCTTATTCTAGTTTTTAAATCCAGCTGTCATGAAAAGAGCTTGTACTTCCTCCACTTGCGTGCAGAGAAACGACTTTACCACTACTCTCCGTAAGGAATTTATCTGGATGTTGGTGTTCTTTGACACAACATCTGTATTGGAGCTGGTTGGACTATTTTTTTCCTGCAGTTATCTGTCAACTGACAGGTCAAGCTGACTAGAGTGAGTTCTCAATTGAATGTTAGAGATGATGGGAACTGCAGATGCTGGAGAATTCCAAGATAATAAAATGTGAGGCTGGATGAACACAGCAGGCCAAGCAGCATCTCAGGAGCACAAAAGCTGACGTTTCGGGCCTAGACCCTTCATCAGAGCCTCTGATGAAGGGTCTAGGCCCGAAACGTCAGCTTTTGTGCTCCTGAGATGCTGCTTGGCCTGCTGTGTTCATCCAGCCTCACATTTTATTATCTCAATTGAATGTTGTTGTGTTTTCCCAGAAACTGACGTTTTGTTCTCACCAATGTTAGTTTAGAAGATGATGAAAAGTTGATCAAGGAAGTAAAGCAAACAAAAATAAACTCACATAGCCTGCTTTTCTTTGTAAAAGGTTAACTTTTGAATGCAGTGCAAACGATTTACCACTTTCCAGCAGTGTGCTCGTTTTATACATTTTAAAAACTCGTCAAAGAAATACAACAATCCAAGTTCTAATTCCAAGTTTTAATTCTGAGCTTGAGGCTTAGAGATTGGACATTATTTTCAATTCTGTACAAATACAACTGTAGCTCAAAATCCCCCCAGAAATTTAGAAAATTTTAGATTAAGGTTAGTTTAAAATTAACTTACATTAAGTTAATACTTTGCTGGAGTCCTGAATCTTTGTATTTATATTGAGTTTCAAATTCTAACAGATTCAGGATGTTTTAAATTTGGCAGTGAAATGTCCTATGACACCCTGAAGCTGACAGGCTCATCATTCCTTCAGCTTTGCTAGCTTGTCACGTTACTGACAAGTTTTCTACCAGCACCTAATGGCCATTAACCTTCCCAATAGTACTCCTAAGTTTCCCGAGACACGGCGATAGCTAAAGGCTTCTTACTTATAGCACGTTATGTCTAAAGTCAAAGTCAATCTCCATGTGTAGACTGAAAATGAAGTACATGGTGCAAACAGCATGGAGCAACAGATATTTTCTCATTGTCTAACAAGCGACGGAAACAGTGGAACAACTCTGTAAAGCATCAGGTCATTAAAATGATCAAAAAAATTCGATAGGCAATGACAATAGGATCACATTCAGTCAAAATCTGATTTCATACTGATGGAATAAATATGATGGAATAAAATGCAAAGTGTCTGTCCTTTGTGAAAAATTCCTATGTATCCCTAAAGGAAAATCTGCAGCCGCTTTAACCCCTGAACACTACACCCACGGTTGAGTAATATGCACGATAATTCAATTTTATTTTTGGATTTCAATTTTTTTTGCTCCATTTGAATTGCAGGGTACCAGTTTGTGTAGGTGTCATGAATGGCATTTTTGCAAAATAATCACACCACTGTCCCACACATTAAAAGTTCCGCTTCAAAAACTAGTAGACCTAGTAATGCTCTGGATTCAAAATAAATGCCGAATTTCTCAAGAGCTAAGAACAGCAGTATATTATTTCCAGAATAAATATTGCCTCAATTAATTTATACATCCCTTCCTGAATTTCTGTCTGTTCAATTTCATTAAATGTCTCCAACTCAGAATGCAAACAGATTGGCAGAGTTACTCAGTTCATCAAATAAGAGGAAATTAAACTACTAATAAAAGGCCGATTTAGACCGAGATACTTTCAAATATTTACTATTTGTTCCTTCTCCTTACACCTGCATATTTGACTAACTAATTCATTTTCTGGGGGATCAGAATTGACTAATTACCTCTTTTTATACTTTCATTCGGCCTTTTAGACCTCAGAAAAAGCTGGAAGTTTGAGATTATAAATTGGATAAAAAGAGCTGAATTTAGTATTTTAAACACTGGGAGCCTACTTCTCTTAATAGTTTAATTGTGTCAATATCATAGACTAGCATCCATAGTCTACCGACATTCATGTTGGTTTTACTAGCTAAAACAGGCAAACTGAGATGGCAATCCTGATAATTAATTATAAACATAGCAATAACTAAAAATGGAAGTCATACAGCATGGAAACAGATATTTTGGATCAACCGGCCTGCACTGACTAGACATCCCAATCTGACCTAATCCCATTTGCCAGCATTGGGCTCATATGCCTCTAAATTCTTCCCCCATTAATATATCCATCCAGATACCTTTTAAATGTTGTAATTGTACCCATCACGTCCGCTGGCATCTTGTTCCATACAAGCACCACCCTCTGTGTGAAAAAGGTACTTCCTTCGGTCCCTTGTAAATTTTTCCCCTTTCAAGCGATGTGGCTCTGACTATGTCCTCAGTGGTTGAAAGATTGTTGATGTATTGTTGGGGAAACTGATGGTCTGTAAAAATTGTGGATGGCTACTCTTGATTTTGTCAATGCTAGCAGGCACCAGGTAAAAATAGTTTGTTAAATATGGAATGAATGAGAGAGAATTGAGAGAACATGGTCAGTTTCATTTTCTCCCTCCCTTACTATAGTGATTCCCAATTCAAATCTTTGAACAAGGATGAGCCACAGTGTATTTCCATGAGTGATTCACGTCCCCCACAATCTAAATCTAAGTTAGCTGAGTATTTTGATGTTAACAGGCATTAAAACTTCAAAAGTCTGATTTTTTGCATAGTCCCTGGTCACCACGTAATGCAGCAATACTAACAGAAGATTCTCATGTTGGTTTTTGTATTAGAGTTTTAAGGTCATTTTAAAACAGAATTCAGAGTTATCAAACTATAGTCTCAATTATGAATAAGACCAATTGAAATTAGGGAAAAATGGATGTTAGAAATTTCATTAATTTATGTATTAATCTGCACCATTATTTAATGGTTTCACGGTAAACATCCCAGAGTAGCAGATATCATGGCCCATATTGGAGTCAGTGCAAACTTATGCAATCCAGGTTGATTGCACAAGTTGTATCAATTTCATCCAGTCCCTATCCATCACCATCTATACACAAGCGCATTTGTTCTCACATTCAACAACTTTGCCTTCAACTCCACACACTTCATTTAAATAAAATGTGAGGAAACTTGAAGACATTGCCTGCATTTTTGATGGCCAAATGGAGCCTTTGTTGCACCTTTCCTATATGGGTTACTTGTTCACCCTTTCCCACACCACTGCTGCCATCGCTCTCAAACTGTAAAGTATAAACTCTGGTTCTTGCCTTCAGTCTCCTTATTTTCAGATGGTTCAACGTTAACTACTACTTTGCTCTACTACTTTCTAGCCACTTCTGGGGATAAACTGTCATCCAATATCAGCAAACTCAATCGTTGATTTAAATACACCGTTTCTAGTTGCTTCCTGGAAGGAAAGGAAGCATTAGATTTTCCCAGTTTCTCTGTTACATATGTTCCAAGGATGCAACATGGCAAACCAGTGCTTTGTGATTTCTTTTCTTCTCAACCCCACTGTGATTGACAAGGTACTTGGCAATTCCCATTATGTTGAATGCCTCACCTCTTCCCTTCCCCTTGTTTTCAGCTTCCACCTAAGAGACGGAGTTTAAACAATTTAGCCTTAAATGCATCCAGGGTGATTCCACCAAAAACACTTCTTCCCCTGATAACAAAGTGTGGAGTTGGATGAACACGGCAGGCCAAGCAGCATCTCAGGAGCACAAAAGCTGATGTTTCGGGCCTAGACCCTTCATCAGAGAGGGTCTAGGCCCGAAACGTCAGCTTTTGTGCTCCTGAGATGCTGCTTGGCCTGCCGTGTTCATCCAACTCCACACTTTGTTATCTTGGATTCTCCAGCATCTGCAGTTCCCATTATCACTCACACTTCTTCCCCTATTTTCCTATCAGCATTTGAAAGGGATATTCTCAGCTATGTCTCGTCTACCTCTCCAACACTCACTCCCCTTTCATGTGCAAGCACAGCAAATGTCTGCCCTTTTACACCGGCATTGCACTCAAAGCCCCAAAACACCATACCAAACAGAAGTAGAAGATCACTGGCTTTTCAGCTGATTGTATTTTGAACAGGGAATACAGCAATCTCTTACAGTAGTGAAGTCATATGCATTTTTGGGCGATTATTCTGCTGAACATCGCCATTCATTTTCTAAGTGCAATCTTAAGCTTCTGATCACTTGTAATTTAAGTCCTCATTCCATTCACTGACTTTTCTGTCCCCTGCTTCCTATCATGTTTAAACATTGCCTTATAGAATTGTACAACACAGAAACAGACTCTTCAATCCAATTTGCCCATGCCAACCACCGTTTCCATAAGTAAACTAGTCCCATTTGACCATGTTTGGCCAATATCCCTCTAAAACTTTCCTATTCATGTCCAAATGTCTTTTGGATATTATAACTGTATCTGCATCTACCCATTCCTTGAGCCATTTATTCAACATATGAACCAGCCTGTGTGAAAAAGTTGCCCCTCAGGTCGCTTTTGAATCTCTGCTCTCATCTTAAAATACACCATTTAGTTTTGAACTCCCCTACCCTAGGGAAAAGACCTTTGTTATTCACCTTATCAATGGCCCTCATGACTTTATAAATGTCTATATGGTCACCCCAACCATTGAAAAAAAAAAGAGCCTAATCTCCTTAACTTAGGCCCTCCAATCCCAGTAACATTCTTGTAAATTCTTTTCTGCGCTCCCCAATTTAATATCCTTCCTATAACAGGTCAACCAGAAGTGCACACAATACTCCAAACTTGGCCTCACCAACATCTTATACAACTACAACATAACATTTCAACTCCTATACTCAATGGTCTGAGCAATCAAGGTGAGCATGTCAGAAGTCTTTTTACCTCCTGTCTACCCATGATGCAAATTGCGAAGAACTATGCACCTGAATCCCTGGGTCTCTGTTTGGCAACACTCCCCAGGGCCCTACCATTAAGTATACAAAACTTGCCGTTGTTCATCTTGACAAAATGCAACAACTTGCATTTATCCATATTAAACTCAATCCGTCACTCCTCATCCATTGGCCTAATTGATCAAGATCCCTTTGTAATGTTAGATAACCTTCTTCCCTATACACGATGCCACCAATTTTGGTGTCATCTGCAAACTTACTAACCATGCTTCCTAAATTCTCATCCAAATCATTTAAATAAGTTACAAACAAAGTGGACCCAGTGCCAAATCCTGCTGGTTACAGGTCTCCAGTCTTCTTGCTTCAGTTTGCACTTGATCAATGACAATGTATTTACATCGGTTTATATCTTGTAAAAATCTTTTATATAGATTTTGAAGCAACATGCAAGTAATTGCATAAACTCCTGTGAGTTTGTGCTTTTTTTTAAAAAAAGCACATTCATACAATAACACAACACAGCAATCCAATGATGAAGATGGAGGAGTGTCCTGGAAGAATGGATGGCTTTAACAGCACTTATTCCATTGGAGGAAGTTAAGGCAGGTTACTCAATTCTTTGATAATACAGATGTAAGAGGAATGGGGCATTCAGCTTCAGAGATCTAACGGGCTCTTCCAACAACGGCATTGCCTCCATTTCTGCAGGGACAGCTATCAAATGGGCTCTGGTTCACAGATGCACTGTTACAAAGGCTGAAGAATGGTGAAGTTCTCTAAATATACATAGAACATCTTTTTATTTAGGCAGTTCATAACAGGGTACAATAATTCCAGATTTATAGACTCTGTTCCATTTAGTCAATTAATAATCCGGTCTTTAGACCCATATTTTGTTCCTTAGCCCATTAAAATACCACATTTTGTCCTGCAGCATGATCCCATTTATCATTTAACCACTCTCTTCTGCCTTTTTTGTTCTTTTATCCTGGTAACGTTCATTTCCTCTCTCTGCACATTGTTAAAGCCCATTACATCTTTCACTTATTCTAGTTCTGGTGAAAGATCAATAACTCAACATAAACTCTCTCACCTCCTCTGTGCAAATGCTGTCTAACCAACTATTTCCAGCAAAATGTGGGGCTGGATGAACACAGCAGGCCAAGCAGCATCTCAGGAGCACAAAAGCTGACGTTTCGGGCCTAGACCCTTCATCAGATGAAGGGTCTAGGCCCGAAACGTCAGCTTTTGTGCTCCTGAGATGCTGCTTGGCCTGCTGTGTTCATCCAGCCCCACATTTTATTATCTTGGAATCTCCAGCATCTGCAGTTCCCATTATCTCTATTTCCAGCAAAAACCACTTTTAAAAGGAAAGCACAAGTTCCCTCCATTAAAAGTGCAAAGGAAGAATAATATTTCTGCCAATAATCTCAATCTTCAAATGTGGTCAGCCTCTAAACTACCACCACATAACAAGTGTAACAATGCAATGAATTTTATTTTTTCCACAGTCCTACATTAGGGAGATATTAATTAGATTGACATTTCCAAGGATTGTCTTTACTCCATTGTCCTGAAAAAAAATCTATTCTTCTAAATTATAAATGCTGGCCTAGCCAGCAACACACATCCCAAGAATGAATAAAAGGAACTTTGCCTTCTGGCATTAATACTTGGGGCAAAACGCTTCATCCTGCAGAATGGTTAGAATTACATTTAAAGCAAGCTTTCTGACGACAGCATGCGGTGCCAATCTTCAAACATCAGCAATTTTAATTATTCATCAAACGGTTGACAGAACAGAGCTTCATGATTCTGCCAGAGTACCTAACTGTCAACATTTATTTTGGTCATTTCAGTTTCCACCCTTGAAACACATTTCCTTCCAACAAATATGACATACACGTAACAGTACACAGTGCAATATAAAATACAGCAGCACAAAATGACTCAATTTGGAGACTTCAGTAGCTAGGCATGAAATCATATGTGATACCTTTGCAGCCAATAATGTTCCAAATTCTAACAAGAAGAGCACCTATTCTGCTCAAGCCAGTACAGCTTACACCTGTACAGCAAAAAAGTTCGGTGCGACAGAATAAGTAACTGATGCACCGAACGAATTGATTATTCGGGTGGACAAGTGAAAAATTGCTAGGGCCTTGCTAAAATTTGGTCCTGATTTTTGATCAAGTCAGGCCTTACTGGTACATTTTGCTGCTATAAAGAAGCAAATTGCCCTGTGGTGCAATCATGTATTACAAACAAATTTGGAATTATCACTAAATATAACTATGCGCACAAAATATTTTCATTATTCCTCACAAGACAAACAGGCCCCGGAGTAACTCGGCTGAGAGTAGCTCGCCTTCAAGTCTGGGAAAGTCTCTGATCAACAAGGCTCATGTCAGGACTAAGATTCACAACTCACTTGGACTTGAGCAGCTGCAAAAGCACTCAGTCACCCAGCATACAAAAGTTTGCTTGGTCTGCCTCCCTGCTAGATCTCAGTGCAACGTAGCTGTAGTGTGTAATCTACAGGTGTAGTTCTTAGGTTTAACTAAGTCTAGTTCAAAAGTATCTGCCAGATCACTTCCATCTCTAGGAACCAAAAGCAACTACAGTTTCTGGACATATTTCCCCGTTCTGCAGAGATTCAACTTGAACATGTATTATTATTCCTCCAATTGTTTCGAACTTCTGGAATTTCCTAGCAACATACATGGTGGAAGCACTACTCCTAAAACAAATCAAATAATGGTTGTAATTTGCCTTTTAAAATTGTTTCCCTCTGAATTGAATCTTTGCAAACTAATTAGATTGCAATGAATAGACAATATTTTGTGCTCTTGATCATAACTGATGCATTTTTTTCCTGAAAAGTGCTTGCAAGCAAGTGTCAAATTCAGAATGTGTTGAAGCAAAATGATTTACTTTTCTTCAGAAATCAACATTTCAGCAATGTTAACTGCTTAGGTTCACCAAAAATGTAAGAGTTATTTGGAAATAGTTATTGAACAGCTGCTAATAACCATTCAATAGCATTAGTTAGCATTTTAAGTGAGGCAAGAGGTAAATGTCATTACAAAGGCAGAATTCTACCTACCTAAAAATGAATTCAGTAAGGGTAAATCAGGAAATTAACCAAATAAACTTATTTCATTCATTGTGAATTATATTCAATAGTATTTTCCACTTGATAGTGCAAATATAGACAGACAGAGGAATAATATGCTGCAAGAACATATTACTATTTTTCCTCTCGTACATGTCAAACTTCATTGCCCCATCTCACCTGTGGATTGCTCAAGATTCATAAAGGAGAAATAATTGTCAATTTGGTCTTGAGAAAGGCAAGCAACAGTTTCCAAAGCTGCAAAGGCATGATCAAAAGAAAACATCATTCATACACTTGTGCTGTGTAACAAAGCAGAGGCCTATTACAGAACACAGTTGCAACATAACCCACAATTTAGGTTTCCAACATACATTCATAAGGCAGTTAGTTTCCTGTCAACTTAGCCTAATTATAGCAGAAACACAATAGCAAAAAATAAATCAGTCCAGCATGGTGTCTTCATGCAACCAAATACTAAAGCTGCAGTCACCCTGTTCATAACCTGCTACACTTTAAATCACAAACACAATTGAAGGGGTTCATTCCTGTTTGGCATCTTTTGTCTCTAGTCCTGTTGGAGTAAGAGTGAGGGGAATCACTTTCTGAACTGTTTGTTTCTCTTCTTGATGGTATTGACTTCTCACAGGACTCCGTGACCTATGGTCACCACTGCTATCCATTCACAGATTTTCACATCATTTTATATTTCATTATCAAATTCGCTTCAATACGATGTCATACAAGCCAAAGTCTTATAGATGAAAGACAATGACGAATAAAGCACTACAATAATTAAAATCAACAGATTCCTGAGCTTGTCTCTGAGAACAGAGGACTTGTACACACCAGAAGCAGTAATAACTTGCATTTACGTAACTTGAAAAAGAAATATTCCAAAAGCACTTTAGAGGCTTAGGAAATTCCATATTAACACGTGGATATAATCCTACGTCTTGAAAGACAGTTGGTAGAGAGGAAAGACAGTTGGTAGAGAGGAGAAACAGGTAGGAGTAAGAGGAGCAGACACCAAGTATAATGACGTCGTCTTTTTTTCCACTCCATTCCCAATGGTCAGTCAATGCCCTCCTTTAAAGCAATTTCATGTAGTCAAACCAAATTCTCTCAAAAACACGATGGAAATTGGATTCGTAAACTGCAGTTAAACTTGGACGCTTTTGTAATAAAGCTTCAAAAAGTTGTCACATCTGAAAAAAAAAGATATTTTGCACAGTGCCAAGCCTTCAGGTGGAATGCTATTGGGGAACGAATGCACGACAGGATGTTTGGAATGCATTACATTGACTGCAGACTTTCGGAACCAAAATTGATAAATTGGTTTAATTGCACAACAAAGATACAAACAACATATTCAAATGCAAGTAACTATGGCTCACAACTGGATTAAAATCATTTATGGCCTGCTGATTACGAGGACATTATTCTTCAATTGTTTCAGGTCAGGCGTTAGCTCTCAATGCTATATGCCAAACTGAGTGGAATCTTGCAGAATTTTGCTCAATTGATAGACGAATCCATTGCCAATGGATGTTTGAAGGCAAAAGGTCTCATCACACCGTGTTAGAGATAGTGCTGAGCTCACATCCTATTTGATCAGAGATTAAACATGGTGCCCTGCTTCACTTTAGCAATTTATGACCATATTAGGATTTTTGCAACCCTCATCTGTTTTTAATTCGCTGGATGATATTGGCACTAGCAAAGCCAGCCTTTAACTGCTCATCCCTAATTATCTTCAGGTCAGGGCTGTGACAGTACTCACCAGTGGTGGAGGATAAAATTACACAATTTTTAATTTAAAGAAGGAAAGTTGATAACTTTTCAAATCAGAATGGATGTATGATTTGGAAATGCCTCTGCAGAATGTGGCATGTTGATAGATTTGGTGTCTTAGGAGCCCATTTCAGAACATGATTACATGCTTATTACATTGTTGATGATCTTGAATCTTATAGGCCATAACAGGCAAGTATGAAAGATTTTCTTCCCTAAAAGGACAGACGAGCCTGAGACAATAATCCTGCAGTTTCACGGTCAACATTACTGATACCAGCTTTTTAAATTTCAGATTTATGTAAATAACAATTTAAACTTCCCACCTTCCTGGGTGGGGTTTGAAATCGTAGCTTCAGTTTACCAAATAACACCAATCTAAACCAAAAACAAGTGTAATGTCATTTTTTTTCATTCAATGTTTCAACTAAACACAAAGCAATGCAGAAGCAGCAGCAACTTTCAGGACCCATACAGGAGCTCTTTGCTTAATGTGAAACTAATACAGGTAGAAAAGTCAAGGTTATCAAAGTGTAGGTATTGTTTGGTTCTACCTGTAAAAAATAACTACACTTTGATAACATTGAATCACTGCTTCACATTTTCCTGAAATGGCATACAACTACAATGCAACAGACATTTTAACCCCAACCAATGTTGAGTATTTAAATGAAAATCAGTGCAGATCTTTGTGACAAATAGTTCTGAAAGTTTTTCTTTCGCATTGAAAACACAGACAGAAAACACCAGACAAGCAATGTCAGCAGGCAAAGCGCGTCAGCACTACAGCAGGCTACAATTACCATCACCTTGTCATTGTCTTCTCTTGTAATTAAGACACTTGCATTTGATTTTCATTGCAGAGAAAATAAAGCTACATTTGCTCAACCTGTCAAGGGTTCACACAAGATATTTTGAGCAATTGTGTTGCTACAGATTCTCAAACCAATTTTTTTGAATCTGGCTATTTGTCAAAGGCTAAGATTCATTGCCTCACATCTTCTTGCTACCATTTCCCTACTTATCTGATCAAATAATATGTCATCGATAGGGAGCCCTACATCAAACAAATAAGAGAGTCCAATTATAACTGACAGTTAAGTATGCCAATTAGAAAAACCATCAGATTCTCAAACTATAGGGCAAATCAAGGGTTATTGTGAGCAGACAGAAAAACGGAACTGTGGTAACTGTGGAATGCCAGATCAGCCATGGTCCTCTTGCATATCAGAATAGGCTCAAGGGATGGCATAGTCTACTCTTCGATAAATGATACTTTTTTCCAATCCATTTAATTTTCAGAGACAAATTGACAATCGGAACTTACAGATTCACGAATCTAGCTCCTTCTCTAGCATTCAAGCAAACTTCAATCTATCAGATTTGCAAGGCAAGCTTTTTTTTTAAAAAAAACATGCATTTTGAGTTACACACTGGGTCGTGGAGAAATGCTTTGGATTATCAGAAAAACAGAACTGCTTTCTGATTAGTTTTATGCTATCAGAACTACTGTTGCTAATCTGTATCAGGACCAATACAAAAACTAATACCTTCAGCATCAGTGAAACAGTTTTTATTACAAACAGATCACACTTTATTATCTAAAATAAAAAGTGAAGCTGGATGAACACAGCAGGCCAAGCAGCATCTCAGGAGCACAAAAGCTGATGTTTTGGGCCTAGATCCTTCATCAGAGAGGGGTTTGGGGTGAGGGTTCTGGAATAAATAGGGAGGGGGGTGGGCAGACCGAAGATGGAGAGCAGTTTCAAGGCTGTAGAGATTGCAAGAGGGTTGCAGTGGGAGAGAGATTCCCTGAGGTTGGTCCGGAGGGAGGAGGGTAACTTCTTCAGGTTAGGCATCCCTGGAAGAGGCTTTGCAGTGAGGTTAAAATTGTATCAGAGATAATGGGAACTGCAGATGCCGGACCAACCTCAGGGAATCTCTCTCCCACTGCAACCCTCTTGCAATCTCTTCAGCCTTGAAACTGCTCTCCATCTTCGGTCCGCCTCTCCCTCTCCCAATTTATTCCAGAATCCTCACCCCATCCCCCTCTCTGATGAAGGGTCTAGGCCAGGAACGTCAGCTTTTGTGCTCCTGAGATGCTGCTTGGCCTGCTGTGTTCATCCAGCTTCACACTTTGTTATCTCGGATTCTCCAGCATCTGCAGTTCCCATTATCTATGATAGCTTTTTATTTTAGCTACATTGCCTGATGCTGCCAGACCTTAAAGCTTGAGCAAATGTTGTGCATTATATAAAATCACTGGCTTCTCAAATTTCTGGTAAGTATCCTACTCACTCACTGCAGATCAGAAGCAGTCAGCCTCAGCCTAGACAAAGTAACTCCACAGATCATAAAACATAGAACAGTACAGCACAGTACAGGCCCTTCGGCCCACAATGTTGTGCCGAACTTTTACAATAAACTCAAGATCTATCTAACCCCCACCCCTACCTTATACTATCATTCATTTGCTGATCCAATAGCTGCTTAAATGCCCCTAATGAGGCCGACTCCACTACCCTCTCCGGCAATGCATTCCGCGCCCCGACCACTGAGTAAAGAACTTACCTCTAACGTTTCCCCTATATATACACACCTCTACTCACTATAAAACTATGACCTCTCGTAATAGCTACCTCCACCCTAGGAAGTCATCTCTGGCTGTCCACTTTATCTAGACCTCTGATCATTTTGTACGCCTGTATCAAGTCATCTCTCATCCTTTGTCGTTCTAAAGAGAAAAGCCCTAGCTCTCTCAACCTTTCCTCTTCAGATCTTCACTACATTGCAGGCAACATCCTAGTAAATCTCCTCTGCACCTTTTCCAGTGTTTCCACATCTTTGCTGTAAATGAGGCGACCAGAATGGGACACTACTCCAGATCAGTTCAGTTACAGCTTCCTTCCGGGTTGCCTAGGAAAGGAAAGGGGGCTCTCTTCCACAGTGATTGCCTCAGGAGGCCTGCCTGCCAGACCACTGCAGCCTGAAAGGCTGTTGCTGAGGTTAGCAATTATGAAGGACACCAGAGAAACTAATTCCAGTGATGAAGAGAATCAATGATCTCCTGTTCCTCAAGTGTGTGTGGCACCAGACATTATTGTAGAGTCATGAAGTTCATGAAGGAATCATGAAGGTTACCAGCAGAGGCTGAATAGAGGACAATCGCTCGTGAGCCTCACTACAAGCTTGCGTATGTGCACTGTAGCCACCTTACATGGGCAACATTCCACCAGTTGTCGGACAGTGCTGCTGATCATTACTCACTGGACAGAGTACAACAGCTGGCATAAGTTTGTGGGCTCAAGTTCCATGCATCCGCTGGGATGACACTATCGTTGTCTCTGCCTGCAGAAGGAAGCCCATAATAGGGTGAGGGGTTCGAGTACTTCCAGACCAATACAGAACTGATGGATCTTTGACAGCTTCACCCCTTGAGAAAGTTGCAGAGTTGGCAAAAGAGCTGTCCTCTCTTCAGCCTCTGCTGGTAAAGTTCATGATTCCTTGTGCTTGCAGAGAAAAATCACTCCTCACAGAAAGCCAATGAGGTTGTCTCTAGTTTGTTATCAAATGCGCCAAGAGAGAGATTCTTTAGAAAATGTAAGTGTGCATAACTGTCAACTGACTTGCCTGATAATCAGAAGGCTGGAGATCAGATCCCTCCACCCCAGCCCCAAGGCTCAGCCTCATGCCAAGCCTTCTCACTCAAACATAAGATCCGTTGGAGATGCAGATGCAGGCACAGGCACAGGTAAGGGGACATCAGGCAGTATTACCAGAAGTCAATACGAAATCACTCAGGACCTCGTCCCTGATAAAGATGTGTTGAGCCACATAGGTAGCTCAGGTGCTAATTTAGGACTGAGGAAGGGTTGCCAGACCCGAAATGTTAACTCAGTTTTTTCCTCCACAGATGCTGCCAGATCTACTGAACTTTTCTAGCAACTTCGTTTTTGTTCCAAGTTTAACTCAGTGTCTCTCAAAGTAGTGGCCTGCCTGGATCATCATTTCCAGTTTTTATTTTAAAAAGAGAAGAATTTCCCATTGCTAATTGCAGGATTCAACCTGCATGGAATGGGGGATCAGGTGGCTGGATGGCTGGTGAGAGATGCAGAGTGACATCAGTGTAGGTTGAATTCCCATCTTAAGTTACCTGAAAGGGCTTTGTCATAACCTCTGCCCTCGTCTGAGGCATGGTGATCCTTGGGTCAAACAGTCAGCAGTCGTCTCTGATGGAAGACACACATTATGGTTCACTCCGTCTTTAATGGGCTTTACCTTTTAATGGAATTCCCAGGGCGCCTTCACCCGAGTAATCGCATTGATAATGATCATTTCATTCCATTGAACCTTATAATGACATTTGCCTAAAAATTTTGCTGACTTTTGACATTCCTGAAGAAAATTTCTTTGAGAATTTGGGCTAATGCATCCAAACTCATGGTCACTCCCAAAAAAGTTCTCCCAAAAGCACTCCCAAAACAAATTCTCATGTATCCTGCAGATCAAGTTAGTTGCAGGATAAATTGGCTTTGAACGAAAATAGCTCAAATAAAAGTATTACGTATATTTTTCCTACCTAACAAGACCATTTAACATAACTTCGCTCACATTTGACAATGCCAGTATGTCAGAGTCCTTAAAATGGGCTGTTACAAAAGTCTAGAATTGGTTAGATTATACCAAGCTGACAGCAGTGGAAGAACAAATTAGCTCTGTATTTCAAGATAATAAAATGTGAGGCTGGATGAACACAGCAGGCCAAGCAGCATCCCAGGAGCACAAAAGCCGACGCTTCGGGCCTAGACCCTTCATCAGAGAGCCCGAAGCGTCGGCTTTTGTGCTGCTGGGATGCTGCTTGGCCTGCTGTGTTCATCCAGCCTCACATTTTATTATCTTGGAATCTCCAGCATCTGCAGTTCCCATTATCTCTCTCTCTAGCTCTGTATTTCGATGAGTTGTGAACAGAGTTAACATAAACAAGTGGAGGAGATTACTACTCTCCACCCATCTGTTCGTTATTGCACAACACGGCAAATCCACAGGGCATCAAGCAATTTAACAATCGATTAAACAATTTTGACTGAAATTATAACTGAGAGCCCAACATTAAGTCTCAAAAGCTATCAAAAATTTGCACCCTCATTTAAATCCAATACAAGTACACCTACACAGGCTGTAAAACATGCTGAAATAAGTGGAAAATGTTAACCTAGAAAGCATAGATAGCAGAGCCCCAAAACAATGCTGCAGATGCTTGAAATGGAAATGACAACAGAAAATGCTCAATAGTCAGTAGGCCATGTTGCATCCATGGAGAGAAAAACCTGTTATCATTTCAGATCTTCAGGGCAATTTGCGTGTTTACTCAAGTTATCCTTGTCTTTCATTTGAAAGACACGCTTCAGAACCTCTCTGCGCAGGCAATATCTGAAAAAAGGTGTGCTGAATACACGAGAAAATGCAATGATGCAATGACTTATAAATGCACTCGAAACTGGAGCATTGCACTAGTTTGTTTTTGCTTGGAGATAAATTGAAACCATCGTACTGGTAAATCACCATTCCCAAATTATAGAAAGTTGTTAAAGTACAGTGATGTCACAGTAATGTAAAGTGGATCAGTAATTCAGAGGCATGGGTGAATGTTCTGGTGGACAAGAATTCGAACAGCACAATGGCAGCTGCTAGAACTTCAATTCAATTCATCATTTTGGAACTGCAAACTAATGACCATGACAATCATTTATGACTGTCAAGAACCATTTAGGTCACTAATGTCCTGTACGGGGGAAAAATATGAAGTTCTTACCCATTTTGACTGAGACATGACTCCAGGCCCACAGTAATGTAGTTACCCTCTGAAATCGTCTGACATGCCAATTAGTTCAAGGGCAAGTAGATTGAGCAATGTATTGTGGTCTTACTTTGACACCCAAATCCTTGAAAGGTTTAATAAATATTTCTGACTACTGCATTTGGCTTAATAAAAGTGATTGCATCTAACCCACAGTCGAGCACAAGTCCCCTTTCACATTTTTTAAAAAAATCAGTTATTTTCTCCTGGAATAATACTTTGGAGCAATGCTTCACAAACCACTAAAGGCTTTGACACAGTGCTTTACAGTCATTGTGACTGTGGAGTGAAAACTCAAGGGCTAAAAGTTAAGGCTAGAGGGAAGGAGAGGTGGTGATGCACAGTTGCTACAAAGCACAAATTATTTCTTACTGACTCTAATATCATTCTCTCCCCTTAGGTTAATGACTTAGCACAACACTTTTATGTTGCCACGTGATCAACTGACTTCCAACGCTGAAGTCCATAGGAACCAGCCTCATGGCCTCCCTTGATATCAATAGCATATCAATGACCAGTCTGTTGGGTATAGGCTGGGAGGTAGGAAGGCTGGCAAAGTAATGGGAACACATCAGGCAACGGGCCCCTCATCTTCCAAATGCCATGCATTGGTAGGAATTCAGGACGTAGCAAATAGCTTGGCTACCTGCAGATCAACTGAGATAATTAAGTGGGCAATTAAAGGCCTTCGCACAAAAGCGCTAGCATTTTACCAACACCAGTGTGAAGGGAGAGAAATCTTCACTTCGAGGTTCCATTTCATCTTCTAAATTACTTGATGAATGTAACTTTGCATCCAGTGTCAAATCAATAAGTTTGAAGCTAGAAGGCCAAATCTGCTGACCCAACTGGAGAATTCAGTGAGTTTAACAGAGGCTACCATGGGATTTATAATGCTCACTCTTGACATTTATTGTGAAAGAAACAGAATACAAGTAGGGAGATGCTGCTGCAACTGTACACAGCATTAGTGAGAACACACGGAGTATTATCGAGGAGGAATGTAGTTACATTGCAGGCAGTTGACTGGTGATTCGCCAGATTGATTGCAGAGATGAAAAGCATCTTGGAGAGTTTGAGCAGCTTAGGCCTGAGTTTAGAAGAATGAAATCGAAGCACAATAGACAAGATACTAAAAGGGATTGACAAAGAAGATACAGACAGGATGTTTCATATCGTGGGGCAATCTAGAACGAGAGGTCGTAGTTTTATATGAAGGGGTAGCTGATTTAAAACAGAGAAGTGGAGAAATTACTTCTCTCAAAAGGTCGAGAATCAAGGAAATTATTACCCCAGAGTACAGTGATGCCAAAGCGTTGAGTAAAACGTGGAGGAGAAAAAAAGAGATTTTTAATTAATAGTACATCGAGGGGAGGCCTTTTAAAATTAAAAATCAGTCATGACCGTACCAAATAGTACAGCAAACCTTGAGGGGCTGAATTGCCAACTTGTTGGGTATTCTCACAAACTCAAATAGCCTACTTCAGCTAAGATCACCCCAGAGACCATTCAAACCTTTCCTTCAAATGAAAGTTATTTCCTCAAACTTCCATTGTACCGTTCAACTCTATAGCAAATTCAAGATGTATGAGTCCACCTTAAAATCTACTTCATTAATTCTCCATTTAGAGGCAGTAATGAGAGAAAAAGGAGGGAATCCAGAGTTGAAGTCATGGGTCTAATGGTAGGCTATAGTTATGTCAATAAAGGTGAATTTACACAGAACACTGACGATCTGTTGTAAAATTCCAATGACAGGATTGGTGGGCAAGTGAGGCCTGAAGTTATTTTAAAAGTAGACTTTTGAAGGACAATGATTGATTGATTTCCGTAGGAATAGCAATGTAGACGCATACAATTAGTTGTAGGACAAAGACAATGGCAAAACTGGATGTCAGCTTAAAATCCTGAAGCTTCTAAGAAACGTATTTCAGGACAGAAAAGTCAATCTCCAGCCAGGAAGACGAGGTGACAGTCAACTAGAGGAACTGTAATAAAAATAAAAAGCACGAGTAATTCAGCAAGTTTTGCAGCATCTGTAAAGGAGAACTATGTTCTAAACAGTTAGAGAGAGTCACGCAGCACAGAAACAGACTTCAACTCCACAAACTATGTTTCAGGACTCCAAAAGTAGCCACATCTTCAGTTGCTAAGGTTTATAATCTGGAACACCACCATCAACAAAAATCTCCCAATTTCCTTTTTCCCTTTTAAGGCAATCCTTAAAACTAACCTTTTGGTATCTCTAAGTGGCTCAGTGCCAAGTTTTATTTACCATCGTCCTATGAAGTGCATTTGGGCAGCTTATGAAGGTGCTGCTATTATTATATATGAAACAGGAAGGGTGGGGTAGAGAAGGGGAAAACGTTATGGTTAGAGGAAGGGAAGGGAAAGGAAAAAGAATCACACTCAGGAGGGATGAGGAGGAGGACAGGTGTGGAGCTGGGCAGAAGACAATCCTGAAGGAGTTCAAAAGTGGTCGGTTGGTCAGACATTTAATGTCTCAGAAACAAAATCAAGAAGTGACCTATTTTGGTGAAGTGCTGCAGTTATTATAGATCATTAAAGCTGTTAATTACGTGTAGCTATTCCAACGGTGGGGAAGCTTTTTACATTGGAAGGCCACATTTTTTTTAAATCTAACATCCTATTCAGCCACATGCTGTTGAACTTAACATACATGACAAAATGTTACATTTTTGCCAACATAGTTACTAATCTTAATTAAAATCTTCTATTATGAGGATTGCAAACAAAAGAATTCTGCAAACATTTGTTTGGCAAAGTTAGCAATCGAACTAAAATAAAGGTGGAAAACTTGGACAACCAACCATTTTGAGATTGCTTATGATGAGATAGGAATCGGATATTTGGTTCCAACATCACAGACTGCAGCTTTAATTGGCCCTCCAAGTGAATGTCTGTCTTCTGAGCTCTCAAGCACGTTTTAATTTGTGTCACATATGAAAGTGTTGAAACAACACAGTCAGTTGTGCCAAAATAAAGGGAGCATTCAATGAGCATGCTGAGGTAGACGTAGACATGGGTATTCAATGGCATTTTTCCATATTTCAATGGGATCCTTCCTAGCATCAAATAGAGGCTTCAGAATGTTATCTTAGCAACCCCAATCAATTCCACGTGTAAGTTATCAGGTGCTTTGGAGACATTAACCAGGTGTGGTTGAAAAGCTAGTTTCAGTGGGAGATCATGTTTCTCAAAAACTACAAACATTTCATTGAGGAATACAATCAGGGAGTCTAGACAGCTGTGTATTCTAGCATGTCACATTTCCTTAACGATTTGCTTGCATCCTGTCCATTGCTGAACTGGCAAAGGTAATTTCAAATGAACACTTGTAAGTTCCTGGATGAACACAGCAGGCCAAGCAGCATCTCAGGAGCACAAAAGCTGACGTTTTGGGCCCAGACCCTTCATCAGAAGGGTCTGGGCCCACACAGCCTCACATTTTATTATCTTGGAATTCTCCAGCATCTGCAGTTCCCATTATCTCTGATACTTGAAAGTTCCTATCATGTAAGGAGTATTTTGAAGAAGGTCAGCTTTTCCTGAAATAACTGGATTTTCAGCACATATCATGCATAGATTAGTTTTACCTTGCAAAAATATTCAGATCATTTTACTTTGACATTAACACAAAAAGGCAGCATTTCTGCAGAAATCTTCATGACAATTCACATGGTTCATTCAGTTGCTAAAATAAAATATTTTGATGTGTTTTCATAAAATAACAGTTTTACAAGTATTTGTCCTTGTGACAGCCAGTGCAGTTTAGAATGATATGGCAGATCCACACAATGTTTCATCAAGCTGAAGCATGTTGCGAAATTGGTGATGCTGTGATGCATTTACTTGAACGCAGTTTATAATATCTGCAACTTTATACAAAGTGTCACTTAACAACAGTAGACTTGGCACAGAGATTCTGTTGACGCAAAAGACAATGAGAGGAAATTAAAGTATCTGGATCTGGCAATTCTTTTTGTAGGAACACAACAAATCCCTCTTGTTTTTCTCTCATGGAAGCACCATCTGTGCATCCACTTAACTAAGTTACATGAATTCAGTTTCGCTTCATGGCATTTTTCTTTGAAGATAGTGAACATGCCAATTCCGTGTCCTCACCTTAAGGATATCCAAAACCAGTAACTCTCCGTGGCAATGAAAATCCAGGTATAACAAAAAAACACCCATGCTGAGACTATAATGTCAGTGGGTTCATCTACGGCAATTAAATAATAAAAGTCTTCACCTTGGCATATTGTATGAAGTTGTTCTGTTACAATGGGGACTAATTTGTGTTGCCGATCAGTTACGGTCCTTCTTGAAGGGACGGTTGTTTGTACTTATTAACCTTATCACTGCCCTGGCTCTGCAGGCACATGGAGGACAGACCAGAAAAGGATGGCAGTTTCCTTCCTTGAGAAACATTAGTGAACTAGATGGGTTCTTCTGACAATCTGCACTGGTATCATGGGTTATCGCTGGGCTCTTATTTCCAGAATTTTATTGAATTCAAATTCTACCAAGTGCCATGGCAGGATCCAAACCCAGGTCCTCAGAACATTACCTAGGTCTCTGGATTAACAATCCAATGGGAATGCCACTAGGCCATCATAACCAATTTCCATTTACATTAGCTTTGCCCGAGTGCTATACTTTGTCAAATATTACTTTGATGAAAGCAGTCACTAACCTATTATACATTCATGCTATTTGCCTATTTTTGAACTGGGGTGTAATAAGGCCAGAAGCTGATTGCTAACCGATCCCAAACATTCAACAACCAGTTTTTGCTGTGTACAATGCATTATCAATTAACACCACTGAATATGTCTTTTATTGCTTGCTGATAGAGAGAACAGACTGGTTTGGCAGTAATTGACTGACCTGGATTTATTCTGGTGTTTGCAAACAGGGTGTACCTTAGAGAGATTTTCCCAAACTGTTGGCTAAAATTTAATGTAGCTCTACTGGAATATTTGGCTTGGAGTACAACTCTTCCTGATTACAGGTGGGATTTGTCAAGCCCATTGCATTTGCTTTGTCATACTTTCACCAGTTTCTTGATATCCTGTGGAATGAATCAAATTAGTTGAAGACTGGCACCTGTTATGCTCAACACTTCAGGCAGAAGCCAAGACGGATTATCCACTCTACACTACTGGCTGAAACGTTGCATGCTGTTCTGTTGTAGCATCGCTAGCTTTGCACTTCATTTTTGTCTATACTTCTGTTGCTCTCGTCATTCAACCCTGCTGTCCTCATTTAATCAGATTTGAATCTCTGGCTCGACAGTAATGGTAGTACAAAGATACACGTGTACAGGACACAACTCCAAGAAACTCCTGCAGGAATGTTCCAAGGATGGGTTGGTTGATCTAGAACAACTACAACTGTCTTTGCGGAAGGGTCACTGGGTCGGAAATGTTAATTCTGCTTTCCGTCTGCAGATGCTGCTTGACCTGCTGACATTTTCCAGCAATTTCTATTTTTGTTTCTAATATCTTTTACTTAACTGTTGTATAGTGTTGAACTGTTCAGGTCAAGTTTTTTCATGTAGACACGACAGAAAGTACTTTGATTTTATAAAATCCCTTTCATGACCTCAAGATGCATCAAAGTACCTCACAACTAACAAATTACCTTGAAGTATGATTACTGTAATGCAAGGAAACATGAAAGCTAACTTACTCTAGCACTGAAAAGGGGCAGCGTGGTGACTCTGTGGTTAGTACAGCTGCCTCATGGTGCTAGGGACCCGGGTTCAATTCCAGCCTCGGGTGACCGTGGAGTTTGCACACATTCTCCTTGTGTCTGCATGACTTTCTTCCCACAGTCTAAATATGTGCAGGCTAGGTGGACTGGCCATCCTAAATTGTCCGCAATGTTCAGAGATGTGCAGGTTAGGTGGGTTATAGGGGGATGCAGATGGGACGCTCTCAGGGTCAGTGTGGACTTGTTGGCCCAAAGGGCCCGTTTCCACACTGTAGTGATTCTATGATTATCTGAATCTAAACATCTGACACCTTCAACAATGCATTCTTTTATGATTTCCATATTGCTAAATGGCTTAATTCTTCTTCCAAGTATATATGTTACTTTATGAGTTGCTTCAGTGATGTCAGTCCCTTGTCCCGACAGTTTTAAATTCTTGTTGCTGCAGACAGAACATAGAACAGGACAGCACAGTACAGGCCCTTCGGCCATGACGTTATGCCGACCAATTATCCTACTCTAAGATCAAACTACCCTGCATACCCTACATTTTATAATCATCCATGTGCCTATCCAAGAGTCATTCAAATGTCCCTACTGTATCTGACTCCACCACCATCACCGGCAGCGCATTCCATGCACCCACAACTGTGTAAAGAACTACGTCTGATACTTCCCCTATACCTTCCTCCAATCGATTTGAAAATTCTGCCCCTTCATGATAGCCATGTCCACCCTGGGAAAAAGTCTCTCTCTATCCACTCTCTACTCCTCCCATCATCTTGTACACCTTTATCAAGTCACTTTTCATCCTTCTTCGCTCCAATGAGAAAAGCCCTAGCTCCCTCAACCTTTCCTCATTAGACCTGCCCTCCAGTCCAGGTAGCATCCTGGTAAATCTCCTCTGCATCCTCTCTAAAGCTCCACACCCTTCCTATAATGAGGCAACCAGAACTGACCACAATATACCAAGTGTGGTCTAACCAGGGTTTTATGGAGTTACAGTATAACCTCGCGACTCTTAAATTCAATATCCCCTGCCAGTGAAAGCCAACACACCATATGCCCTCTTTACAACCCTATCAACTTGGGTGGCAACTTTGAGGGATCGATGGACATGGACCCCAAGATCCCTTTGTTCCTCCAAATCTGTCGAGAATCCTACCATTAACCTTGTATTCTGCATTCAAATTTAATCTTCCAGAACGAATCACTTCCCACTTTCCTGGATTGAATTCCATCTGCCGCTTTTTTGCCCAGCTCTACATCCTGTCAATGTCCCGCTGCAACCTACAACAGCCCTCCACACTATCCACAACTCCACCAACCTTCGTATCATTGGCAAACTTACTAACCCACCCTTCCACTTCCTCATCCAAGTCATTTATAAAGATCACAAAGAGCAAAAGGTCCCAGAACAGATCCCTGCAGAACACAACTGGTCACCGAGCTCCAGGCTGAATACTTTCGGACTACCACTATCCAGTCTTCTAATGGACAGCCAATTCTGTTTCCAGATAGCCAAATTTCCCCGAATCCCATGCCTCCTTACTTTCTGAATAAACCTACCATGGGGAACCTTAATCAAATACCTTGCTAAAAATCCACACATACCATGTCCACTGCTCGACCTTCAATGCGTTTTGCCACATCCTCAAAGAATTCAAGAAGGCTTGTGAGGCATGGCCTGCCCCTCAATGCCATGCTATCTTTAATCAAACCAAGTATTTATGATTGTTTTTCCAGCTAATCTCAGAATCCTCTCCAATAATTTGCCCACCACAGAAGGAAGGCTGACTGGTCTGTAATTCCCAGGAATCTCTTTCATCACTATCTTGATGAATGGAGCAACATGTGACACCCTCCAGTCATCTGGTACTACTCCAGCAGACAGTGATGATGGAGAGATTATCACCAAAGGCGCAGCAGTCTCTTCCCTCACTTCCCATAGTAACCTTGGGTATATCCCATCTGGCCCAGGGGTTTATTTATCCTTGTTTTTCAAAATTTCTAACACATGCCCCTTCCTAACATCAACCTGTTCGAGCATATAGCCAGTTTCATGCTGTCCTCACAAACATCAACGTCCCTTTCACTGGCGAATGCTGCAGCAAAGTATTCATTAAGGACTGCCCCTACCACATCCAACACCAGGCACGTGTTCCCTCCACTTTCCCTGGTCGGCCCTACTCTCACTCAGGCTTCCTCTTTTTCCTCATCCAAGTATAGAACGCCTTGGGGGTTTTCCTTAATCCTACCCTAATTTATACCCGCTATTTCTTTTGAAACATCTAAACCCTGGAATATCCAACAATCATTCCTGGCCCTGTGATATCCAAGTCTCCGTAATGGCCACAACATCATAGCTCCAAATACTGATCCATGCTCTAAGTCTGTCACCCTTATTCCTGACACCACTTGCGTTAAAATAGACACACTTCAACCAGTCACACTGACTGCAACTTTGCCCCATCTATCCTTCCTCACAGTCTCTCTGCATGCTGCACCTGCCTGTACACCAGTTACCCCATCCTCTGATCTGTAGCTCCGGTTCCAATC
The DNA here is from genome assembly GCF_030684315.1 of Stegostoma tigrinum. Lineage (NCBI taxonomy): Eukaryota > Metazoa > Chordata > Chondrichthyes > Orectolobiformes > Stegostomatidae > Stegostoma > Stegostoma tigrinum. The sequence continues at coordinate 64,249,892 of NC_081363.1, read as the reverse complement.
CCCCTGCCGAAATATAATTTAAACCTTCCTGAAGAGCTCTAAGCAAACCTCCTGCCCAGGATAATGGTGACCCTCCAGTTCAGGTGCAACCCGTCCTTCTTGTACAGGTTCCATCTTCCCTAGAAGGTACAACAATGATCCACATATCTGAAGCCTTCCCTCCTACATCAGCCCTATCACCAAGTGTTCAGCTGCACTCGGTCTCTATTCCTAGCCTCACTAGCCCGAGGCATGTGAAACTACTACTCTGCTCACCCTGCCTTTCAGATTTCAACCCAACTCCCTATACTCACTTTCAGGTCCTCATCCCTTTGCCAAGTTATGTCATTGGTACCGACGTGCACCACAACTTTTCTCCATCCCCCTTAAGAATCCTGAAGGCTGTATCAGAGACATCCCTGACCCTAGCACTTGGAAGGCAACATACCACTTGGCAGTCTCATTCACCGCTGCAGAATCTCCTGTCTGTTCCTCTAACCATTGAATCTCCTATCAGTATGGCTCTCCTATATTCTCCCCCATTCCCTTCTGAGCCTCAGAGCCAGGCTCAGTGCCAGAGACTTGGCCGTTGTGGCTTTCCCCTGGTAGGGTGTCCCACTCCCAACAGCATCCAAAGCGGTATACTTAATATTGAGGAGAACGGCCACAGGGGATTCCTGTACTGTCTGCCTATTCCCGTTCCTCCCTCTCCTGACATTTACCCAGCTACCTTTATCCTGTAACTTCAGCGTGACAATCTCCCAATTACTTCTTTCCATCACTCCCACAGCCTCCCAAATGAACCGGAGTTCATCCAGCTCCAGTTCCAGTTCCCTAACGCGGTCTGAGGGGAGCTGGAGCTGAATGCACTTCTTGCAAGTGAAGTCAGCAGAGACACTAGTGACTCTTACCTCCCACATCTTACAAGAGGAGCATGCACTTGTCCTAGCTACCATGCCCTCTGTTCTAGGCTGCAGAGAGGTAAGCAGGGGTTAAAAAAAAAGCTCACTTTACCAACTCTTCAGTGTTTTTTCTTGGTTAGAGGAAGAGGATGGGTGGGAGACACCACACACGTAATGCTTTGGGTTTAGACACTGCCCGAATATAATAGTTCACTTACCAGCAGTCCCCGTGTCTTCATTTGCTCCTGCTTAGCCTTCGTTCCACCTATTCACAAGGCAAGCATTTTATACAGAAACCTTACCTTCCTGGCTGCCCCCGGCTCGCACTCTCACTACTCCCGACACTTTAATGGAGGACGCTGACTCACAAGGCAAGGTTTTTGGATCTTCCATTTTGTCAAGTGTAGACTTTTGGGGTTCTTCCAGTTTAGCATAATTGTAGTTCTTATGAGTTGCATAATGCTTGTACATCTTCAGTGTCGCAATCATGGCTTTACGGAGCAAACATCATTTGATCTTTCACAGCAACTACATAATACCGCAATTCTAATTCTTAGAATATTCTGTTCTCTTCCTTTTACATTTTTGACAGGACTGGGTTAGCAGTAAAAAAATTTTTAAATGGTACACCGACCTATAAAAGGTAGACTTAGAATTTGTGGACAAATAGGCAGAACGCTGCAAACTAGTACCCCAAAAGGCTGCAGGTTCTCCACCCAAGCTAGTCCCACCAGCTGTTTTATGAACAAATCTATATTCAACAACTTTAATTCCAAAGAGAACATTGATCGGGTAGCCAGTAAACATCTTACTTCTCTCTACAGACCTATAGGATTTAAGTTCTAGTTAAACACCAGAACAGATTGTGTAATACTTTCATTATTGCACTGAAACATCAGCTTTTATTACGTACTCAAGTTTTTGGGGTGGACTTTGAAAGACAAATATATGCATATACTTCGCTGTAATCATGTGGGAGAAGGAAAAAAGAGCAGCTCTCAGGAGAACATACCACGACTAGATGTGGGTCAGAATTGCTGTAAGGTCTTAGTGGTTCCCAATATCGACAATATAGTCACCCATGCACCAAAAAATCTCCATTAGTATCTAAAATATTCACTTGACTGTTACAATACACTGTTTACATATTCAGTGATGACACAAAGCTAAAACTTAATGAGACCTACCGTTGTTAGAAGCTGTTCTCCTGCTCATTATTTGGTTACCTTTTGTCCTGTGTGGGAGGTCCTGCTTTTTATCTGCACTTTAAAAAGGTACCCTAAATTAAAACAGTCAGGCAGAGCTCATTATAGCTTGTCAGAAGCAAAAAATCTGATTGCTGTACAACATGATGGATGTGAATTTTTCCAGCTGACCTTTATTGCTTGTCAAGGGCAATTAGAGATGGAACAAATACTGTGCTAACCAGTGATGTCTATATCGCATGAACAAATGCATTATAAAAAAGGACCTTTACAAATTCACTATCAGCTCAAATTTTAATGGCCAGACAAGAACAGTACCAGGTGGGAAAAGTAGTATCGAAATACTGACTTATCCAGAGATACTGACCACAGCCACCTTTTTACAGCATGGATCATGTTTCAGACCTTTTATTTTTCTCCTTGAAGTGAACTTTACCTGAGAAAGGAAACTACTCTTCCAGTTTGAGGAACCAAAGTGAAACTGCAATTAGAATCTCAAACCTCTAGGAAGAATGAACCTAATTGAAAGCAGAAGACGACAGGCCAATCCACGCAAATAAATGTTCAGTCAAATGGTGTCGTATAGGTGAACTGAAGGCAGAGGCTATTAAGGAACTTAAAATTGCTGGATCGACACCATCCCAAGAAAATTGTGGTGGTTCTGAAAATGTGCTCTTTGGGGGAAGACATTCCTATGGATCTCAAGTTGCTTGTTTGCTGCAGACAGCTGCAAATCAGGACAGCTTATAGAAGAGGAGGAGCTAAATTCTTCATGACAAAGACAAAGACAGTTCAAATGAATTTTTGTGACGGAGATTGATTGACTACTAACTTGTAAGATGTGCCTTAGTTGGTTCCGCCATTATGATTTACTGTATACAAAATGACCAAATTTGCTGATGAATTCTGTTCAACTAATATTGAGTCTGGGTTTGACAGAACAGGTGATAATCTAAGATAGAGTTTAACATTTAGGTTATTGACTTCTATAGCAAAATATTTTTGATTTATTCAGTGAAATCTTGTGGCTTCATTCTCAGTTATCATTCAAGATTTTGTATTTCTTCCTCATTTTATAAAAAGTCATTAGACACCATTGAGATCATAATTCCACTGTTCAAAACCAGACAATGACTCCCTAGAGGGATAGTAGGAACTGCAGATGCTGCAGAATCTGAGATAGGTCTGATCCCTTGAGGGAGGTATGCTCAGCATTTGAGAGTCTCGTGATGCAGCAAATAGCCCAAAATGGGTTTGGGATAACTAGACTGTCAGGAGCTTTCTACCTTCATTTAATTCACGACTTGCAATTGCACCCACAATTACCAACCACATGCAAGATTCATCTAAGTGCCATGCACCTCAAAAAGAAGATCAAATGTTGCCTTGATTTGGAACATAAAGTAGATCATTCTTGCTGATAATGTCCCATCTGAATTAGAAAGTGCTCAAAAATTTCACACACACAGTCACCATTAAAATTATGGGCCGATTCGCCTGACCTCTGTCGTTGGTAAGATTTTGGAATCCATTGTGAAGGGCAAGATTTCTGATTACTTGTAGGTGCATGGCAGAATAGGGCAAAGTCAGCATGGTTTCAAAGGGAGGTCATGCCTAACAAATCTGTTAGAATTCTGAACTGATAACAAGCAGGCCAGACCACAGAGAGCGAACGGGCATTATCTACTTGGGCTTCCAGAAAGCCTTTGACAAGATGCCCAACAGGAGGCTACTGAGTATGATAACAGCCACCAGTGCTAGAAGGTCCTACTCAGGATGGCAGGCAGTAACAAGTAGCACTCCACAAGGGTCAGTGTTGGGACCACAACTTCTCACTTTATACATTAATGATCTAGATGAAGGTACTGAAGGCCTTCTGGCCAAGTTTGTAGATGATATCAAGACAGGTGGAGCGACAGGTAGTATGGTGGCAGCAGGAAGGCTGCCGAAGAATTTGGACAGATTAGGAGAGGAGAGTGGGCATTGAAGTGGCAGATGGAATACAATGTGGGAAATTCAGGTCGTGTGCTTTGACAGGAAGGTGACATAGTATGTTCTAAATGGGGAGAAAATTCAGAAATGTACAGTGCAAAGGGAGTCATAGTCCAGGATTCTGTTAATGTTAACTACTAACTCAATCTGCAAGTTAAGAAGTAAACAATGTTGGCACTATATCACGAGGAGTAGAATATAAAAGCAGAGATACACTTCTGAGGCTTTATGAAGCTCTGGTCAGACCACATTTGGAAAATTGAGAGCAATTTCAGGCTCCATACCTGAGGAAGGATGTACTGGCCCTGGAGCAGGTCCAGAGAAGGTTCACGAGAATCAGCTCAGGACTGAAAGGTTTAACAAGTGAGAAATGTTTTAGGATTCCAGATCTATATTTGATGGATTAAAACTTACAGAATACCTGGATAGAAGTTGTGAAGATGGTTTCATGAACAGGAGCGATCAGGACCCATGGGCACAGCCTTAGAGTAAAGGGAACACTCCTTAGAATGAGGAGATGGAGAAACTTCAGCCAGAGTCATGATTCTTAGGGAATTCATTGTCACAGAGGGCTGTGGAGGCCAGGTCACTGAGTATATTTAAGACTGAGATAAATAGGTTCTTGATTGTTAAGTCAACAGAATGGTTTTGAGAAACTCATCAGCCATGACTGAATAGCAGAGCAGACTCGATGAGCTATGCGGCCTAATTTCTGCTTCTGTGTCTTATTTCACTAATGCCCTACTGAGCCCTCTTCTGAGAAATACTATGTACACAAGTAGTGTGTTGTGTTGCACAGACAAAACAGATGCTATTTCAATCCTCTCTGGAGAATCAACAATGCCCTGGAAAGGTCCCACAGCTGTTGTCAACCCAAATCAAGCCAGCACTGCTGTTCCTGACCTCCCAATTAGTAACCTATAAAGGAGAGGGAAATAAGGCATGGAGGAAGAAAGAGAAAATCTGAGAGTAGAGAGGGGGTGCATGCACTGGAGGGGTGAGAAAGCAGATGCAGTGAAGATATAATGTTGATGCTTAACTAGAAACCCAAGCTTGACTTCCAGAGTTGACCCACATTTCCTGGTGACAGCATTTCCCACAGGGGGATTGAGTTTAAGAGTCGTGAGATCTTGTTGCAGCTCTATAAAACTTTGGTTAGACCGCACTTGGAATACTGCGTCCAGTTCTGGGCGCCCTATTATAGGAAAGATGTGGATGCTTTGGAGAGGGTTCAGAGGAGGTTTACCAGGATGCTGCCTGGACTGGAGGGCTTATCTTATGAAGAGAGGTTGACTGAGCTCGGTCTGTTTTCATTGGAGAAAAGGAGGAGGAGAGGGGACCTAATTGAGGTATACAAGATAATGAGAGGCATAGATAGAGTTGATAGCCAGAGACTATTTCCCAGGGCAGAAATGGCTAGCACGAGGGGTCATAGTTTTAAGCTGGTTGGAGGAAAGTATAGAGGGGATGTCAGAGGCAGGTTCTTTACGCAGAGAGTTGTGAGAGCATGGAATGTGTTGCCAGCAGCAGTTGTGGAAGCAAGGTCATTGGTGTCATTTAAGAGACTGCTGGACATGTATATGGTCACAGAAATTTGAGGATGCATACATGAGGATCAATGGTCGGCACAACATTGTGGGCTGAAGGGCCTGTTCTGTGCTGTACTGTTCTATGTTCTATGTTCTAAAGAGATGGATAGAGCTCTTAAGATAGTGGAATCAAGGGTTATGGGGATAAGGCAGGAACAGGATACTGATTGTGGATGATCAGCCATGATCATAATGAATGGTGGTACTGGCTTGATGGGCCAAATGGCCTACTCCTGCACCTATCGTCTATTGTCTATTGTCTATTGTCTATTGTCTATCTGATGGGCATTTCAAGGATTGAATCCTTCCTTCCTCAAATGAGGAATGTTTCTCAGGCAGGTAGCCAATGAACAGCACTAAAAGCTATAGACCATCCATCTCAATGAGGATAAGTGGATGGACCCACAAAAAGAAATGCAAAATTACCTACAAAGCAAGGCTATTTACTAAGATGAGTATGATGAATGAACAAACTTCAATTCCTCAATAAGTTATATTACAGGCAGTGTTTAGGTGCGTTATCTTTAACAGGATTAAACACATATTATGTGCAGTCAGATCAATATCACAATTCTTTCCATGTAGCTTCCTGGTGCTAGAATTATTTTTGCATTCTACCCACGCTAGCAGTATTGTCAATCTCCAGTAAATCTTTTTCCTTTCTTTGTAAAAGATGTGCTCCATACTGCTCAGTTAATTCGGCCTTCACTGAAATCTGATGAGATATGACACGTGCGCAGCATTTCATATACTAAACATCAAAATTAATTTCAGCTTTAAAAAGTATTAATATTTTACATTAATTGGTTAGTTTGATGGTCCATCAGACAGCATCCTATTTTTCTACAAGCTGTCTCGAATACTGTTTAAACAGGCATAATTCTCTACTTTAAATTCAGTGAACGTCCTCACGACCTTCAGAAAAATCAGTTGAAATTGCAACTCACTGTTTCTCACAGCAGGCCTTTGAGGTCAAAGTTGGCCAGGAGCTGGTTTAAAATTTAATAAAATGTTTCAAAATGTCATCAAAATAAAATCCTGAAGTTTATAAACTGTGTTTTAACACTGTCAAATCAATTTTGGTTACACCAAGAATGTAAAAATTACATTACAGAATGTAAAACAAACCTTTCCATGGTTATAAGATCATGGAAAATAGAAACAGGAGTAGGCCATTTGGCCTCTTGAGCCTGCCATACAGTACAATCACATTCATCACACCTATTTTGCTGCCTTTTCCAGTAGCCCTTGACTCCCCCGCCAACCAATCTATTATCCGAACATTGTTTATTTTTCATTAGGCACTCCAGCCATTTACTGTAAAATCTCATAACAAACTGGACTGTCAGGCCAGCATGGCTGATGCCGTTATGTGCAATGACTAAACAAAAAAAAAATACTTGATGAAGAAGCCTGAATACATCATAACGTGGCCAAGCAGGGATTTTCTCATTTGTACACTTGTCCAGGTCTAAGTCTCCAATTGATATGATATTGAAAAAGAGACTCAATCTATACCTTTCATAACAGCAAACTCAGATTGTGCAGTCACCCTTCCTTCCAATGAGAAATTGTTTGGTTTCCTTGTTTTTCTGCCTAAAGTCAAAGCCTAGCAAGCTTTGCAAGAAATAAGCTGTAAAAGCAATGGTGAAAAAGGGGGTGGTCCAAATCACAAATGCAGTAAGTGTACCAAGTGCTACCTGAAACTTTAAATTGACATACAGAAGTGCAGATGCTGGAGAAACACAGCAGAGCTGGCAGCACTGGAAAAAAAAAGTTTACGTCAAGTCCAGTACCCCTCTTCAGAATTTTCTGATGAAGAGTCACGCAACTTGAAACATTAATGGTTCTTCACTTAGCAGGTCTGGCAATACCTGGCATGTTCCTCTAGCACCCTGCTTTTAAATACCTGAAACCACTTTGGAACAATCCAGAATGGGCGTCAAAACAGATTACGGTGTTATAAGACTACAAGTGTTATGAAAACCGGAGCAAACATTTCTCTTAAGATCCTGAACATGGCACTGACAAATTAGTCCAATAATAATAACCTCCAATGCTAATATAAGGGTCAATTTCCAGACAGGTTGGAAAAAAAACCAATAGAATGAATCAGCTACATTAAGGAGAGGCATGTACAAGTTCAGTATAAGATATTGATAAGATTCTCCTTTGCAACTCAGAACTCTAAAATGGCAGATGAAAAACAGGTTTTACTTTCAAATTTGGTCTTGTAATACATATCACCAATCAAGGCCAACAATGGCCATTCCTATATCTCCTGCAAGCTGAGCTGCCACCTCGAATAGCTTGCAGTGAAGTAGTTTCCAGGATTGTGACTTGATGGCACAGGAGCAGTGACATATGCCCAAGGCAGATGACAATGGCAGCTTTCCTATTACTTCTACCCTCATCCCTCTCAATTGTAAACTCCAGGAATTGAGAGCTGAGAAAAAGTGAATTGCAATGAGTGAAATCAATGTCTAACCAACTTCCAAAAAAATGGAGAAGCAAGCTACTTTTTAAAAAAAAAACTTTTCAAAAATATCACCTAAAAATCTGCAAGGGCAGAACAGTGTAATGCAAACAGAAGCTTCTAGTTGTGTTAGCAAAGTGTGAAGCTGGATGAACACAGATGGCCAAGCAGCATCTCAGGCGCACAAAAGCTGACGTTTCGGGCCTAGACCCTTCATCAGAGCTACACACTTTGTTATCTTGGATTCTCCAGCATCTGCAGTTCCCATTATCACTTCTATTTGTGCTATCTGCCCTCACCTGAAGCCTCTGAAGCATTTGAACATGAGCAATGAGAGCAATTAAGCTATACTGAAGAAAATTCTGGCCACATTGCATAACAATGCTTCTGATTCTGGAAAACATTGCTATTAGTTAATTAGGCTAAGCAAGCTCAATATCATGCTGTAATGCTTTCCCAATACCTTAAGCTTCAAATTCTCAAGCATAACTTTTAAAAGTAAATTCACTACTAAACTGTTTGAGAAGTACAAAATTATAACAAGTGAGTCTTTATTTTCCATTGTCTGCTGGCAAAACTGAAGTCTAGATCAACCTCACTCAGCAAAAACTGAAATTAGTGTCTATTATGAGTAAAAATAAAGGGGGGGGAAAATCAACATACCCTCCCTTTTGTAATGTTGACTGATTCAAGTAACCTTTACATTGTTCCAAACTGCATGTTGTCTGGCACACAATCTCTGATCCATCAGGCTGAGCAGCAAACAGACAAAATACATGAGGCACTTCCCTCCTGAACAGCAGCCAAAATGGTTTTCCAGGGCAAGTAACATTTCCTGGGTGAGAATTTGGAAGTTCAGTATTCAAGAAATTATAATTCTGCTCTGTATTGGAACTTCACTGGAAAGGAAAAAAGTTATAAGCAGAATGGCATGCATTAGACAGGTAATTTACAATGAGGTAGATAATTTACTAATCTGAATTAGCAGTCTGTTGTATTATGTACAGATAAACATGGGACAAAAGTGGAGATGGTTGAGAAGAAAACAAATGATAATCAAGGAAAACCAAGCAAAAAAGACAGAAAGGAAGAGCAGTAATAAGGAGGAATAAATGTGGGAACAGAACTTTGAAGAGGAGTAGTAGTGAAACTTGGAGTGATACTGAGACATTCTCTTTTGACTCTCAACTTTAGTCATCAGTGGAGGGTCTAAGATAGCAAGGTATAGAGCTGGATGAACACAGCAGGCCAAGCAGATTCAGAGGTGCAGGAAAGCTGACCTCATGGTAATATACTGTACCCGCTGTTCCAGATGTGGCCTCCTCTACATCAGGGAAACCAAGCGGAGGCTTGGGGACCACTTTATGGAACACCACACTCAGTCTGCAACAAACGACTACACCTCCAGGTCGAAAATGATTTTAGCTCTCCCTCCCATTCCTTAGATGACATGTCTATCCTGGGCCTCCTGCAGTGCCACAACGATGCTAACCGAAGGTTGCAGGAACAGCAACTCATTCTGCTTGGGAACCCTGTAGCCCGACGGTATCAATGAGGACTTCACGAGCTGCAAAAATCTCCCCTCCGCCAATCGCATCCCAAAACAGCCCAGTTTCTCCCTGCCTCCCTGACCTGTACTTCCTCCCTCCCACCAATCCCCTCCTCCCATCTCCAGCTCCACCCCCATCCCCTATCTACTAACCTCATCCCACCCCCCTGACCTGTTCGTTCTTCCTGGTCTGACCTATCCCCTCCCTAACTCCCCATCTACACTCATCTTTACTGGCTCCATCCCCACCTCTTTGACCTGTGTCTTCTCTATCTTGTGCCTCCCCCCACTCTCCCTATTTATTGCAGCCCCCCCCCACCGCCCCCGCCATTCCTGAAGAATGTCAGCTTTCCTGTTCCTCTGATGCTGCTTGGCCTGCTGTGCACATCCAGCTCTACACCTTGTAATCTCAGATTCTCCAGCATTTGCAGTTTCTACTATCTCTATCAGTGGAGGGTGGTTGGGATGGGGGTACCAGACAGTGGAGATGATGGAAGCAAGTGTGCCAGCCATAGATGGATTATTTAACAGTCTTAAGGATCAGATTGTCAGCTGTTCTCAGAATTCTAAACTAATAAAGCTGTTTTTATGCTACAGCTGCAAGTAATCCTAATTTCCCAGTCTAGTTGTGGATCATAGCTTGAAGGAAATGTTCCCAAATACCTTAAACTTCCCTTTCACAGTTCAGGCTATGTGGCTTCCTCTCCTGCAATGCAGAATGTTTGAAACTTGCTTGCTTTCTTCATTTGTAAAATGCGATCTACTTGGATAAGGTTTATCTTGAGGGGTCACAAGGATCAGAAGAACTGGTCAAAACTTGACCACTCTTTCATCTTAATTACATTCAAGTTTAGCAGGAAATCAATTTAACTGTTTAGGGTGGCAAAAATGCTGGGCTTTTAACTTAACAAAATATATTAAGATTAGCTTTGAAAAGTATCTAAATTTTGAAGTGTACAATTTTTAAGAAACTGATTAACAAAACTGAATTTGCTCATTGTGATGACACCATCTGATGGCATAACGTCAAATATAGTTGTAGTTGTAGATGGATGCAACTAGTGAACTTGTACACAATTAGTGGCATTTCTAGGCTCAAAACAGGTGTGCATTTCAACAAAAGCTGTGGTATTTTCTCCAGATAACCACTCCTGGTACCTCGCGGTATTTGTCACCTCTACCGGTATGCAGCAGTGGATAGGGTTGTTGAGGTTGCTTGCTGTCACCATTCCTCCTTTGTCTTGGGCTTGGCTGACTATTGGTACAGGATACATCACCTTAAACTAAAATAGTCACATCCCTTCCTAAGGTAACAAAAAGTTTGTTTGCATGATAGCAATGAAGTACAACCACATCAGGTAAGGAGTAAATGCCAGGGCCTAAGAGAGGTGTAGAACTCTAATCTCCATGCAAAGATGGACAGAGATCAAAATTGGTGCAGTCAATCTCACATGAACATTAATGCCTTCAGAACCAGCAGCTAATCTGAACAAAACCAAATGTAAAATACATTAGTGATGAAAATAATGAACTGCACATTCTATGAGACAGCAGGTATCCAAATGATTTTTTTTTCTTTACGTTGATTAAAATAATAAACAAACACCAAAATGTTGAGGTGACTATGCTCGTTAAACAGTTTGTAGTTTTAAGGATATTTTAGACAATACATTCAGAGTCATACAGCATGGAAACTGACGCTTCAGTCCAACAAGTCCATGCCGACCATACTCCCAAACTAAATTAGTCCTACCTGCCTGTGCTTGGCTCATATCCCTCCTAACATTTGTTATTCATGCACTCATCCAAATCTCTTAATTGCTGTAACTGTACGTGCATCTATTTCCTCTAGAAGTTCATTTCACACACAAACCAGAAAAAAACCTGTCTCTCATATCTTCAAATTCTCTCACCTTAAAAAGATATACCTTAAGTCTGAAGTTTCCTCTTGAACACCTAAAAGCCATTAGAAATAGAAACAGGAGCAGGCTGTTCAAGCCCCTTGAGCTGGCTCTGCCGTTCAATAGGATCATGGCCAATGAGACGTTCTTCGCATCCATCTTCCTGCATTTTCCGTGTCATCCTTTACTCCCCTACTGATCAAGAATCTCAGCTTTAAATATAAACAATGATGCTGACCCCCACAGGTCTGTGACAAAAAGTTGCCAAAACAAGCCTCAGACAAAATTCCTCCTCATTTCAGTCTTCAACTGGTACTCTTTATTCTGACTCTATGCCCTCTGGTCCGAGACTCTGACGTGAAACATCCTCTCAACCTTTGTCCTGTCAAGTTGTGTTTCAATGAGACCTCTCATTATTCTCAACTCGAGTCAGTACAGTCCCACCCAGTATATCTTTTACTCGTGACATCCCTTCAAACCAAGGATCATCCTAGCAAACCTTCTCAAACTGCCGCCAATGAAACACGCTTATTCCGGAAATAAGGAGATCGAAACTATTCCGTACTCTGGATGTAGTCTCACTGGCACCTTATACAGTTTCAGTAAGACTGCCCTAGTCTTATACATCAAACCCTTTGAAGTAACAGCCAGCATTCCATTAATCTTCTCAATTACCTGCTGCATATGTATGCTAGCACTGAATTTTGTGCACAAGTACTCCCCAAGTCCCTTTATGATGTAGCTTTTGGTAGATTCCAACCATTTAAATAATGTTTTGTTCTCCCTTCCAAAATGAACAACTTCACATTTTCCCCACGTTTAACTCCATTTGCAAATCTTTTGTCCACTTAACCTATGAAGGTAAATTATACAGGTCTCTCAACTTGTCTTTCCACCTATTTTGGCATCGTCTGCAAATCTGGCTACGGAACATTTGCTTCCTTCCTCTAATTCATTGATATGTATTGCGAACATTTTCTATAGTATGGCTCAGAGTGAGGTTTATCATATTCAGTGTCAAAGACATAAACAATTCTAAAAAGCGCAAAAGCTAAAAGGCAGTGTCTTTACAGACTCCATTTGGAAAGTCTACTAATCAATTAAAATTGTAACTAAAATACTAGCCAGTTTTCCAGATCTGTTACTGTTGCTGATGAAGAATAAGGAATGGCATAAAGTTCTTCAGTGGACCTTATAATCATTGGCCTTTGATAACAATGGCCTTCAGCACCCATAATACATTCAATAGAGTAGAATGGCACAATTGTCAAGATCAATCCAGTATCAGTGGTATTTTTAAAAAGTCAAACACAGACTCAGTTATTAGATTGAGTCGATCATCTTACAAGCAATATTTTCCTCTCCAAATCAACAATGGTCAATGAATGATGGAGGTCCAAAAGTATCACAGTTTTTAATTACATAATGATCCTAAATTAGGGAAACGTTTATTATTTAAAAGTGAGGTTTATCATATTCAGTGTCCAAGGCATAAACAATTCTAAAAAGGGCAAAAGCAAAAAGGCAGTGTCTTTACAGACTCCGTTTGGAAAGTCTTCAAAGCTACGTCTTCTAACCAATTGGAAAACTGCCATTCTTCTGCAATGATTTGCACTTGCGGATAACAATTAATCTACTTTGGCCAATCTGTGAGCACAAGCTGTGATAAAAGAATGGAGTTTTTTTTTAAGAAACTAAAGCTCCAACAACTATCACTCTTGCCAAAACACTCAATCGCTCACTGTAGTAACAGACGCAACAAACCACTTGCAACAGGTTTCTCCATTTTGTCATATAAAGACCCCCTTACCCTAATAAACCTGATTCTCTTCCTCTTCCAAGCAGCTGCTCCTTCTGATGGTATGCTTGAACCTCTTCATCCTCAGAAGTCTTCCTCTGCATTGAAAGGTCTTTCCCTTCCCAACCCTTATTCAAAAACACTCTAGACAAATTTCATAATTGCCCACTATTTAATTAGCTTTGAATGTTCATTTGAATGCAAAACAAATCTGTTCCTTCCAATTCTGTTACGTACTATGTTTACAAACAGAATTTACAAGATTTGTGTGTCAAACAAAACAGCCTAGGGAGTCTCACCCATTTTCCAGCCTCAATGTACTATGCCTAAAAAGCCTTAAATGGTGGCTATTTCTCACTGTGACAAGATTCATAGCATGCTGTTTTCTAAGGCCTGGAGAATGTTACTTCTGGATCACTGCCTGTCAGAACGGTCGTTAATAAAACTACATAATTTTCTCCATGCAGGCAGGTTGTCTGCTGTGGCCCAATTGCTTAGAGTGTTCAATGGCAAATGTGGCCTGATCAATTCTTTGCAACAGCTGGGATAGATAGCACGTTTGTATTTTGAGGGTCTAAGGTTTGATGCAGCTGCAGAAGGCAAAGTACGCCCTTCTCTAGAGACATTTTCATTACGTAGCTGGAGATATAGTCCGTGACTAACTATCAAAGTTCAACCAGCTGAGCGTCACAGCTCAGATTTCCATTGTATCCACCCTGGCAGCTCTTAAAAAGCTGATTAGTTCCTGTCCATTCTTTCTAAAGAATAGATCTTTTCTTCATGCCACCTTCCTCCAGATGCCATCTTGCTAAACTAAAGTATCACGCTGCTCACTGTGGTGTAATAAACGTACATCCTCTTTTTGGCATTAGGATTACAATTCATAATTTGTTTGTCCTGGCTCCATTAGAGGTGAAAGCATGCTAACTAAGTACCTAATTTATTCCACCTCAATTTATGACTGCAACTTGGGATGGAGCAGACCCCTCACTTCTGACACCCACTTCACATTGTCAGCTCAAGATCCCAACACCACTTTTCAGAAATTTAAACCCCACACAGAACAAAACTTATACTCTCCCTGACTGTCAAAGCCAGCCCAATGGCTGAGGTCATTGATATTTCTTTAAAAAAGACCATTAACTGCATCTCTTCATAGGTGTGGCTTGGTCTGCTGAATTTCGCCTTTTGTTTAATTTCAGATTTCTGTTCTCCAGATTGCTTGGCTTTTGCTTGTATCACTTTTCTGCTGGTTCTACCCAAGAGGTTAATTATTTATACCAAGCTGGCCAGGGATTTAGAATGAACTACACGGTACTGTACGAAAACCAACCAATTTATTTGTCACTGCCTGGGGGGGGGGGGGGGGGGGGGGAGAGAGAATCAAACTGCAAATATATTGAAAAGCAGCCTTGTTCTACACCATATCAGCCATCAAATATTGCAATGGCAGGAGACGAACTGCAGAGGTCCCCTGGTAATATTTCAGTGTTCAGAGATGAACCTTTTTTGAACAACTGATTACTTTATTGACAATCTCATCAGTACAGACAGCTAAAAGTGCAGGGATCAGAAAGAAAGGGAGAGCAATCTCGTGGACACGGAATACTAATACAGATTAAAATCTGAAAGGGGTGGGGAGGAGGGAAGAAGCCAAACATAAAATGAAGAAAACTCAATGAGCAAGTTTTAAAAAGTGTTGAACCAGAGACCCATAAATATTTGGGCATTGTGTGACTACAGCCTGGCTCCAACTGCAAATTCAAGCTACTTAAATGGATGAGTAAATGCAACCCGTACGCTTTATATCTGCTGTTCAGCATTCATTGGCCAGTGATGCATGGTATATCTAAGAATGAATGTTTCTCATAAGTTAACATATAATTACATATGTGACTCAGAAGCCTGTAATACAAAGAGGACTACGGAAATTTCACAGTCTTGTCACAGTGTGAAAAGCACTTAATTCAGTTTTTGGATTGGTGCAGTATTCAAACATCTTTCTGGTGGTAATTGAGATAATTTGATAAATAATTAGGCAGTACCTTAAAAGGTTTCTAGAATCCTGTCAAATTCGTAAATTAGAAACAATCTGGGAAAACATGTTTAGTTTATTGAGACAAATATATAAATATCACTAGTATGCAACAGAATTTAATCTGAAATAACAATAAGAGGTGTGCATGATATAAAAGAAAAGGTGGCTCAAAGAAATGAGACGTACACAGCCAACAAGGAGGGTTCAATACATACAGAACTGTGTTATAACATTGCTGCGTATCAACCTTTGGTTTGAGATGGAAATCAGTGCTCTATTCTTTCATTCAATCTCATGAATTCAAGAGACAGCAAGCTCTACCTTGCGTACTAAGTTTTGCCTGGGGCAGGAGAGCAGACTCGGACATCTCAGCCGAAAATAGTCATGCAGCGACTTCTCATTACTGACGTTGTTATTTGTAATTCTCAGCAAATAGAATTCCAGCTTTCGAAATGCCAAGCAAAACCCTGTGTACCTACAACTGTGCTGCCAAATTCCAAATGAACGCCATCTGCAAATTTGTTGACGACACCACCATAGGGCGTACAGATATCTAACAACAGGTCAAAACACAGAAGGGAGATAGAGTGTGAAGCTGGATGAACACAACAGGCCAAGCAGCATCTCAGGAGCACAAAAGCTGACGTTTCGGGCCTAGACCCTTCAGAGAGGGGGATGGGGAGAGGGTTCTGGAATAAATAGGGAGAGAGGGGGAGATGGTCCCTGAGGTTGGTCCGGAGGGAGGAGGGTAACTTCTTCAGGTTAGGCATCCCTGGAAGAAGCTTCGCAGTGAAGTTAAAATTGTGATCAGAGATAATGGGAGATAGAGTGCTTGATGACGCGATGCATTGAAAACAAATCTTTCAACATCAACAAAACTAAAGAATGATCATTTCCAGAAATATGGAGGGCAAACATGCCCTCAACCTATAGTCAACGGAATTGAGGTTGAGAGGGTGAAGAGCATCAAGTTCCTCAGTGACAATAACCGATGGCCTGTCCTGGCCTTCCCATGTAGATGTGGCAGTCAAGGCAGCACAACATCAGCTCTTCTTCCTCAGGCGCTTAGGAAATTCGGTATATACATTAGGTCACTCAACAACTTCTACAGATGCACCATTGAAGGCATACTGTCCAGATGCATAATGGCCTGGTACAATAATATAAGCTGCATTGTAACCTGTATGGCTTTAAGTCTTTGATCTGTACATCCCTTGCTAGCAGTGCTCTGCCTGTATCGCTTGTAAAGAAAGCTTTTCATTGTATTCAATAGAAGGTTTAATGTAGGGAGAGAGATATTTGGACTAAAACCTACAGTGTGATATTCAGATATTGTTAGCAGCTCAAAAAACAGAAGGAAGCAATAGAAATAAAACATTGTTTGCAAATAAGCGTTTCAGGAACAAGCAACACACTGGAATGTCGATGTGCTGCTTGCAAACGGGGAAGTCCTAAACCAAACTAATCTGTTATGACTTGATTCATTGCTTCCCCTGCACCCACTGTCCTATGCTTCCTGATCTTTCATTGCACTGTTTCTGAAATGTTGATAATGGCTGTAGAACTGTTTACATTTGCCATCATTGCTCCTCTGAAAAGGGCCATTAACAGCTTTCACAGAATCTAGACATTTAGAGTTATGGAATTTGCACATTGTCAATATCTGTGTAGGTCTCCTCCAGCTGCTCTGGTTTCTTTCCACATTCCAAAGATGAGCAGGTTAGTTGGAGTGGCCAAGCTAAATTATCCATAGTTTCCAGGGATGTGCAGCTTAGGTGGATTAGCTATGTGAAAAGCAGGATTACAGGGATAGGGTAGGGGATCAATATGGACTTGTTGGGCCAAATGTTTCCACACTGTAGGGATTCCAATTTAAAAATGTTGCTACCACTCAATCTAAGCTTCTCCAGGCTGTGTGCTGTTGAAGTCTCCCCACCGCCAAGTCAGTCCTTACAACTATAACAATCAAAAACTTCCACTTTTATACTGGCAGCCCTGTTGTAAAACAAATCCTCACGCTACTCGGACCTTTTCAAATGTCACATAACTGATATATTCATGGTTACAAATTTCATAATTTATAAACACCCTCACTGACTCTGAAAATCAGAGTTTGTAGAACCAGTGCAAAATCAGTCTTCTCCATAATACCACATCATTCAGTTCAAAAATTAACTAGTTATCAAAATAATGAAATGAGAGGCTGGATGAACACAGCAGACATAGCAGCATCTCAGGAGCACAAAAGCTGACGTTTCGGGCCTAGACCCTTCAGTTATCAAAATCTTTGATTTCACTCAACAGTTATTCACTTTCACTATCACTAAGGGGTCACTGCTCAAAAACCAGACAGAATCCCACACTGAACTACAGCCTGGTATCAAACTAGCTGGGGTGTTGGGAGGAGAGAAGAGAGATCTTTCCAAGTCATCCCTTTTCTTTGAATTCAAACCTTATTATGCTACTCAGGAAAAAGTTCATAGTTGATAACATCAGTTAAATTCCAGACTATACCATTTGTTGCACGTTAAGTTGTTGGCAGAGGTATTTTTTGCACCGAATAACTTCACAAATGGATTGTATTTAGCTGTATTGTCAGCTTCTTTAGTTAGGATGCCCCAGTTCCAACTGAAGTCCACCTAGTTTATACTTTAGAAGCCCTACAGACATTCATGCTGCAGCAGGACTCCTGCTATCAAAAAGTGAAACTGAAACCAGGTTGCAACTACTCGTTTCTGTTGCCAGTTCTCAGACCTCAGACTTTGTTTTATATCAGAAGAAAAATTAACCAAGGGGAAAAAATGAATTTTGGCAGAGGTGCTGATAATATATTTTCTCAAATGAATGATTTCTAAAAACCTAAGAACAAGGTCCACTAGTTCAATATTCCTCAATTTTCAGCATAGTCCTAGTCAGGATTAAGGTGGAAAAACAAATTTATTAGCTTGTATACGATGACTGCAAACACAGGAAAACTTTGAACAAGTTAATTTATCGCATCAAGTCTTAATTTTCCACAGAAAATCACAGCCCTCTTCAAAGGAGAAATCAGGACAGGGCTCATGTATTTAAATGATAAAAATCCTGGGGAGTATTGCCAAACAGTGAGCCTTGGTGTGCAGATTACAGATCCTTGAAAATGCAGTCGCAGGTAGACAGGGTGGTGAAGGCGGTGTTTAGTATGTTTATCTTCATTGGTCAGCGCATGGAGTATAAGAACTGGGAGGTCACATTGCAGCTGTACAGGATCTTGATTAGGCCACTTTTGGAATGCTGCATTCAATTCTGGTCTCCCTGGTATAGGAAAGTCATTGTGAAAATTTGAAAGGGTTCAGAAAAGAATTACAAGGGTGTTGTGAGGGTTGGAGGGTTTGAACTATAGGGAGAGGCTGAATAGGCTAGTCTATTTTCCCCCGAATGTCTCAGGCTGACGGGTGAACTTAAGTTTATAAAATTATGAGGGGCATGGATAAGGGAGTCTGAAACGAGGGAACATAGGCGAAAGAAAAGACTTAAAAAGAACCTAAGGCGCAACTTTTTCACACAGAGTGGTGCACGTATGGAATGAGCTGCAGAGAAAGAGGAGGCGGCTGGGACAAATACAACATTTAAAAAAGGTACCTGGCTGGGTATACGAATCGGAAGAGTTGAGGTATATAAACCAAATGCTGGCAAGTGGGACTAAGTTAACTCTGGATGTCTGGTCAGCATGGAAGAGTTGGATCAATGGATCTGTTTAGATCTTAAATAACCTTCTTCACTGTCCACTATACCACCAATCTGATCATGCCTATATTCTACAAATACTGGCCTTGCCAGCAATCCCTAAATCCCATGAAAAAAATCAAATAGTGAGTGATAGACAGACTCTTATTCAACTTGCCAAAGCATTTTACAGCCAATCCAGTACATCAAATGCAATCACTGAAGCAAAGAAGACTCATCAACTTCAACTCAATTTGTTCACAGCAAGCTCCCACAGGCTATGATAAAAATCACTTGAGCAAGTTATTCTGATATACAGTCTGATCTGACTTGGTCAGGATACCAGACATAACAC
Organism: Stegostoma tigrinum; assembly: GCF_030684315.1. Lineage (NCBI taxonomy): Eukaryota > Metazoa > Chordata > Chondrichthyes > Orectolobiformes > Stegostomatidae > Stegostoma > Stegostoma tigrinum. The sequence goes on along the minus strand of NC_081363.1, from coordinate 64,230,403 downwards.
TTATGTCCTTTGAAAATTTGCCACAAGATCATATGCCCACCAGGGGAGTCAGACAGTTTGAGTCATCACTTCAGGCAAAAGATGGGCCTCCAACACTGCAACATTCCCCCGATACTGCACTGGAGATTCAGCCTTGATTCCTTTTGCACTTTAATCTTAAATTTGGCTTGAAACCATAACCTAAATCAGAAGCAAGAATGCTACCAAATGAACCATGGTTGAGGAGCAAGAAAAAAAAGGCATGAAAATAGGTATTAAAGCAAATGTACGATAAAACAAACAAACAAACAAACAGTCTCCTTTTCTTTTCTTTTTGCATTTCTAATTAAGAATTCTGTGCCCATGCAATGTTACTTGACAACCTCCATCCATAAAAGACTACTGGCCAGGAACACACTAATCTCAGCCAACTAATTACAGGTTGTATAGGTAAAGTCTTAAGTACGTAGAAGTACAAATTGATTTTACAATCAATGTAGCTGCATCATATTTAAGCCAAAAGTAATAGCAGAAACTAGAGGTGCTTCTATACTCCCCACCCAATTCAAATTGGATCTCAGATTAGTGCTCCTCATTAGAGCAGACTCCCAGGTAAAGTGTTCAATACAATGACATTAACATTCAAAATCTGGATAATATCCCTTCTCAATATCCTTCCCATATGAAGACAAATTCAAATTAGCAGGCCTGGGCTTTAGAATGCTGATGGCAATATGTCTATTTTAGTTTAACACCAGCTGTGGGGGGAGTGGGGGTACTTATACAGAAGTCATTCTTCTCCAAAGTCAGCTAATTTCTGCATAAAGGTCTATTTCATTTCAGAAGTCCAACTGACAACTTGAATATTCATATCCCCAACTCCACAGCAGTGTTCAGCCAACAAGTGTAAAGTTTATTATGGCGCAAAAATCAATTTCAATATAACATTAAAACAAACCTGCTGGTCACCTGCCTGAAGATTGCTAGACAATTCAACCGCCCACCTGTGCATTCAGCCACAGGAACATCAAGCTCGTTTTAACAAACTTTGAATATCATGGATACTATTTTACTCCGCAAAAAAACTTCCCACTCTTGAGCGACAATCGCCAGAGCTAGGGACAAACAGATATAGGAGCAAGAGATAAATTACAAATGAAGCAGATTAAAAATGGAGCAACAATCTAATTAAAATATTAGAACCTCAATGTTACCTACAGTAAAGTAAATCAAAAGCCAATACTACAGCTGTCAAACTGATTTTAATTAAAACACACAAGCTAAAGTTCACATTTACTAAAAAGGAAAGGACAAGTTTATGCCAGTAGATAATAGAGGACCCTTGAGAACGGCTATACAATAGAAATGCTGCCGACTGTCAGCATCCATCATTACTCAGCAGATGCTTTGATCTACGGTTAGATGCTAGAGACATTAAAAAGACTTAGAAAATCAGATATTTGGTCCCAGCACTGCAAGTATTCATGAAGAATTTATTTTTAACATGATGGCCATATGCATAAATGCAATTTAATAAAATGTTTTACGTAGAGTCCAAATAGGTATTAACGATCCACTGCTTCCTGATGTGTCAGCAGAATGCAAGTTGCATGACTACCAAACAACACATCTCATTAACTGGAACAAATTGAAAGTTCACTAGATTTACAATATTACTTGCAAAGCAATAATGTACTATTGGTCTGACAAAACTATATCGCGTATCACTAACAAATTAGACAAGCTCTTTAAAAACAAGATTGCTGTAAATTCAGCATGTACATCTCAATGAGATTTGTTGGATACAAAAGGGCAGGGAAGGAACGGCTAGGCTAAGTAGGTACAAAAACTCTTCACTCGTGACCTGTTTGACTCAATTTAATAGGCAGAACTCTCAAAACTCTAGCTTCTTCAATTTTATGTCAACTATCTTCTACAAGAGTACTTCAGAGACTGAAGTTCAAAAAAGACCTGTTTATCTAATGGTACCAACAAGCCTGAGCTGGTTTCAGTAAAATGAAACAGGCATTCAACTCTAGATTAAGGCTTAAACTCATACTTGCTTCTTCCAACTTTGTAAACATTTCAGATAAAAACTCTTAACAGAAACATTCCTTTGCTGATTAGACTGTGTACGCACTCATCATTTTGCTATTTTCAAAACATTTGCTGCTGCTTTATTCTACTCGAAGACTTTTTTTATTTTGCCAACAAGTTTACTTCTACTGACCACATGGCAAAAACATTAATGCAGATGAAAACATCAAACAGTGATTAGCAGGGTTCTCAACCTGCCTAGTACACTTTCAATGCGCAAAATATTGAAAAAAAAACTTAACCCAAAATAAATAGCTTTACCCGATTTTCCTTTTCACCCCCACATGAGCTTATACCATTCAGAAATCAAATGGCAGAGTTGCGTATCATATCCTAGGCACACTGGAGTGACTCATCACTGGGAGGTGAATAAGAACATCTTCCAATGTCCCCATGCGCCAAACCACCACCAACTCCAAAAGTGCCCAGTTTCAATGCTGTGCCACCTTTGATGTCCGCGCCCAGAAAACAATAAACCAGTAAAATCAGACCGGTCAGTCGTATCCATTTAAAATGTGCAACAAGATCCAGCAAATAAAAGATTTCAAATAAACAGCAGAACAAGATTCATGAACTGATATTTCATTGACATAGAATTATCCATTCTTTTCACTTTCGGTTATTTCGATTCACGTGAAGTCCAATTTTCCAACTTCAATGCATCTGACACATGACTTGAGTGGGCAGAAAGAAAGAGGGGTGAAGGAAGACAGATGGAAGGGAGAAAGGGAGGGGAGAGAGGAGGAAGGCCATAACAGGGCAATGAAGACAACAACTGGCAGAAACTGGATTCTTACAAGTAAGAACACCTGCACACTCAAACTAAAGGCTAATTGTTTTGAACTGCCCAAATCTGGATGCAAATCATATGCGAGACCAGGAAAGCCAGATGCTTGCGTTAACAGCACATATTATAGACAACTCCTCTATCAGTGGATAAGTGTGTGCTTATTTTGCAACTGGATAGAGAAAATCAAGTTAAAAGGAAATTATTAAATTGCCATTTTATGATACTACAGGGGTATTCATGTCCCCATTCATAATTTAAAGACTCCACTTATTATTTATTTAGATCATTTCAAATTGGCCGGAATGTCTAAAATTGAGTTAAAATCACATTGACATGACCTCCAGTGTGGGCGCAGGCAAGGTGAACAATCAACTCAACAGTAATGGGATGGATCGATTTCTTGAAGAAAACTACTAAGTCATAATATCTCTAAACTAATGGCCTGCAACTAATTTAATATTTTATGACCCACTAGGTCCTACAGTGAAATTTTATTAAATTAGTCAATTCATAATGTCACATTAGAATAAATGGTCTGCTAACATTTTTAAAAGCAGACTTTTGAGGTACACAACCATTTCCCAGTCGAGCAAAGGAGGAAATCCATGGAAGGGTTGATGGAGTAAACATGGATACTACATTTGGAATTCATGGTCATTTCTATTTTCATTCTGTATTAGTTGATCCAACTCTCCAGATTTACTTGTGAATTTTTTCCAATATGTCTTGTCCCACAGCAGCAATATTAAAACAGCCAGCTGCGCCTGTACCTGCAGAAGAATTAAAAAAAAAACTCATGATCCTTCACTAATGTTTAATATTGACTGACCACGTCTTTGTTTCCTTCACCTCTTCGCCACTGCCCTCAGTGACTTCACTCTCAAATTCAACCCCAGTGCATCCCGTAATACCCTCACTTCTTTGGAATCACTTTTGGAGGCCAAAGATACATCTTAGGCCTCCTCCTTAATATGCTTCTCAAATGAAAAAAGTGTGTATAAGTCACAAACTGATAACATGCAGCACTATTTCATTTCTTACCTTAAATCCATAACCACCTTCAAATGGCCAGCCTGGCATCAAGCGTTGACAAGTTTAAATTTGACATATTTTTTAGAACCCTCTGATAGCCTGGTGAAGACTGACTCACCAACTGAAACATCGCCCATTATGTAATTACTAATGACACTGGCGAGCATGGAGATAAAGCAGTGAAAAACAAACATCGAGTTTCATGATCAGCCGTGATCTGAAACGATAGAGAAGGGCTTGCTAGCCTCTCTCCGGAATAGGTTTATTCCTCTTTGAACAACTTTTCCTTAGCAAAAGGCTTTCTTTATCCCAAAACAATGAATTTTGACATCAATGCCATGCCAAGTTCTTCTCTTTATCGATGTTACCTTAATGGTACGACACTGCTCCATCCCCACTGCAGAGTGGATTTTATATCCATTACGTAAATTTATATGTATAACCTTCAATATTTTGGGTTGTGTGGGTCTGGTTTTTGAGTTAGTTTTTCTGTGCATCTGGTGTCAACTGTTCACTTGAAAGTATTTCTGTAACCATGGCAATTTCTTTTAAGAGCAGTTTTTGAAGCCTTGCTGAGGTGTGAATGGATTGATGCATGAATGTACTTCAGTTTACTTTAGATTGTTTGTGACCCAGCAGAGCAAATAATGAGCCTCAAAAAGTTGTTAAAAGTGTCTTGAAAATTTTTAGCTCAAGGGAAATGCCCATTGCCAACTGATATTTAGTTTTGCTTTTAACTTTGAGTAGCTTTCGCGCTGTGAAAACATTGGAGCAAGATGGCTGCTTTAAAACCAAGCTCTTGAGGATGCAACGACCTTAGAGGGAAGTGTTTGTTCCACACGAGGTACCAACTCAGAGGCAACTGTTTAGGTTAGGTGCAGTGAAGTTCAAATGCAAGTTAACTCCAACAAGTAGGCATCGTAGTTTCAGTTTAACTAATATTCCAATTGACTTTAATCCATCCAGGTGTTAAATACAAGACGACTAGTCAGTATAGCATGAAAGCTATTTTTGGATACCATGTCAAGAGTGATTTTGAGAATTGCACCAAGGTGTTTTTGGGCACTTTACACAAGCTGTTTTTCAATTCATATCGTGTTTTGGGATTACATTTGATTATTTTATTTCATCATGTTGTGCTGTTAAAAGCAAAATCTTGTATTATGTTTCAGTGAGAAACTACTTTGTTAAAAAAAAAGCAAAAATGTTACAATCCATCAAGCCAAGCTGCTGCCTGGGATCTTACTTGTAATATCAGCTGAGATCATAAAATCCATCTCCTCTACTGTCACTCTACCTGGATCCCAGACTCTGGCCATCTCTAAATGATTTCAGTGAGATAGCCCAATTTCTCTGCTCTCAAAAAAACTTACCCGAACTACTCGCCCACTGAACCTGCAGCACTCATCGTCATTGATCAAGAACTAACTTTTGAAGAGTCACTGGACTCTGAACATTACGTCTGCTTTCTTCCCATAGATGCTGCCAGATCCGCTCAGATTTTCCAGCGATTTGTTTTTATTTTATATCTCTAGCATCCACAATTTTTTGTTTTATCATCATCTGGTCACCTTTCTCATTATTGTTTAGGGAACCTTGTGCCAATTGACGTTGCATTGGGAGAACAACTACTACACTTTAAAAATGTTGTCCATTAAGAATTGCAGCAATTTTCATAACCATGGGCTACAATGTCCATCTTATTTAAGTTATATCTAAACCGAACAATGTGTTCCACATTCTGACATTGTGCAAGGGAGGGCTTCTGATAGGGGAACCGCAGCAATATAACCTAGGCTAACAATATCATAACTTAAGCTAATAAGTTAATGCAGAATAACAGCAGTTAATAGGAAACAAAAACAAAGTTGCTGGAAAATCTCAGCAGGACTGGCAGCATTTGAGCAGGAGAAAACAGACTTAATGTTTCGGGTCAAGGTGACCGTTCCGCAGAGCCCTGAGCAAGGATCACTGGACCCAAAATACTAACTCTGTTTTCTCCTTCACAGATGCTGCCAGACCTGCTGAGATTTTCCAGCAACTTAGTTCCTATTGACTACAAGAACAAAAACACAGTCATTTAAGGTTTCCCCAGAACCAAAGGTGAGCAAATGGGTGTGAATAATGATAATTGAAGAGCATGTGTTATTTGTTTAAGATGCCACATGTGAATCAAATCTCACACAGATGTTAACATTTAAGCTTGAAGCCTGCAAAAGCATTTTCCCATGATTTCTTGGACAGAGTGTCTGCTGACACCAACCATCCACTGAAAGCTTCAGCTATGGCTTGCTCACCTCTGGTATATCAAGCCCAGTTTTTAAAAACTAAACATGACAAAATACTAATGGGATCAGAGATAATGGGAACTGCAGATGCTGGAGATTCCAAGATAATAAAATGTGAGGCTGGATGAACACAGCAGGCCAAGCAGCATCTCAGGAGCACAAAAGCTGACGTTTCGGGCCTGGACCCTTCAGAGAGGGGGATGGGGGGAGGGAACTGGAATAAATAGGGAGAGAGGGGGAGGCGGACCGAAGATGGAGAGTAAAGAAGATAGGTGGAGAGGGTGTAGGTGGGGAGGTAGGGAGGGGATAGGTCAGTCCAGGGAAGACGGACAGGTCAAGGAGGTGGGATGAGGTTAGTAGGTAGCTGGGGGTGCGGCTTGGGGTGGGAGGAAGGGATGGGTGAGAGGAAGAACAGGTTAGGGAGGCAGAGACAGGTTGGACTGGTTTTGGGATGCAGTGGGTGGGGGGGAAGAGCTGGGCTGGGCTGGTTGTGTGGTGCAGTGGGGGGAGGGGACGAACTGGGCTGGTTTAGGGATGCAGTAGGGGAAGGGGAGATTTTGAAACTGGTGAAGTCCACATTGATACCATATGGCTGCAGGGTTCCCAGGCGGAATATGAGTTGCTGTTCCTGCAACCTTCGGGTGGCATCATTGTGGCAGTGCAGGAGGCCCATGATGGACATGTCATCAAGAGAATGGGAGGGGGAGTGGAAATGGTTTGCGACTGGGAGGTGCAGTTGTTTGTTGCGAACTGAGCGGAGGTGTTCTGCAAAGCGGTCCCCAAGCCTCCGCTTGGTTTCCCCAATGTAGAGAAAGCCGCACCGGGTACAGTGGATGCAGTATACCACATTGGCAGATGTGCAGGTGAACCTCTGCTTAATGTGGAATGTCATCTTGGGGCCTGGGATGGGGGTGAGGGAGGAGGTGTGGGGACAAGTGTAGCATTTCCTGCGGTTGCAGGGGAAGGTGCCGGGTGTGGTGGGGTTGGAGGGCAGTGTGGAGCGAACAAGGGAGTCACGGAGAGAGTGGTCTCTCCGGAAAGCAGACAGGGGTGGGGATGGAAAAATGTCTTGGGTGGTGGGGTCGGATTGTAAATGGCGGAAGTGTCGGAGGATAATGCGTTGTATCCGGAGGTTGGTAGGGTGGTGTGTGAGAACGAGGGGGATCCTCTTGGGGCGGTTGTGGCGGGGGCGGGGTGTGAGGGATGTGTCGCGGGAAATGCGGGAGACGCGGTCAAGGGCGTTCTCAATCACCGTGGGGGGGAAGTTGCGGTCCTTAAAGAACTTGGACATCTGGGATGTGCGGGAGTGGAATGTCTTATCGTGGGAGCAGATGCGGCGGAGGCGGAGGAATTGGGAATAGGGGATGGAATTTTTGCAGGAGGGTGGGTGGGAGGAGGTGTATTCTAGGTAGCTGTGGGAGTCGGTGGGCTTGAAATGGACATCAGTTACAAGCTGGTTGCCTGAGATGGAGACTGAGAGGTCCAGGAAGGTGAGGGATGTGCTGGAGATGGCCCAGGTGAACTGAAGGTTGGGGTGGAAGGTGTTGGTGAAGTGGATGAACTGTTCGAGCTCCTCTGGGGAGCAAGAGGCGGCGCCAATACAGTCATCAATGTACCGGAGGAAGAGGTGGGGTTTGGGGCCTGTGTAGGTGCGGAAGATGGACTGTTCCACGTAACCTACAAAGAGGCAGGCATAGCTGGGGCCCATGCGGGTGCCCATGGCCACCCCCTTAGTCTGTAGGAAGTGGGAGGAGTCAAAAGAGAAGTTGTTGAGTGTGAGGACGAGTTCCGCTAGGCGGATGAGAGTGTCGGTGGAGGGGGCCTGGTCGGGCCTGCGGGACAGGAAGAAGCGGAGGGCCTTGAGGCCATCTCCATGCGGAATGCAGGTGTACAGGGACTGGACGTCCATGGTGAATATGAGGTGTTGGGGGCCTACCCCAACCTCACCATCAAACCCGCAGACAAGGGTGGCGCAGTGGTAGTATGGCGTACTGACCTCTACATCGCCGAGGCCAGACGCCAACTCTCCGACACCACCTCCTACCGCCTCCTCGATCATGACCCCACACCCGAGCACCAAACCATCATCTCCAACACCATTCATGATCTCATCACCTCAGGGGACCTCCCACCCACAGCCTCCAACCTCATTGTTCCCCAACCCCGCACGGCCCGTTTCTATCTCCTTCCCAAAATCCACAAAACTGCCTGCCCTGGTCGACCCATCGTCTCAGCCTGCTCCTGCCCCACCGAACTCATCTCCACCTATCTGGACTCCATTTTCTCCCCTTTGGTCCAGGAACTCCCCACCTATGTCCGTGACACCACCCACGCCCTCCACCTCCTCCAGGACTTCCAATTCCCTGGCCCCCAACACCTCATATTCACCATGGACGTCCAGTCCCTGTACACCTGCATTCCGCATGGAGATGGCCTCAAGGCCCTCCGCTTCTTCCTGTCCCGCAGGCCCGACCAGGCCCCCTCCACCGACACTCTCATCCGCCTAGCGGAACTCGTCCTCACACTCAACAACTTCTCTTTTGACTCCTCCCACTTCCTACAGACTAAGGGGGTGGCCATGGGCACCCGCATGGGCCCCAGCTATGCCTGCCTCTTTGTAGGTTACGTGGAACAGTCCATCTTCCGCACCTACACAGGCCCCAAACCCCACCTCTTCCTCCGGTACATTGATGACTGTATTGGCGCCGCCTCTTGCTCCCCAGAGGAGCTCGAACAGTTCATCCACTTCACCAACACCTTCCACCCCAACCTTCAGTTCACCTGGGCCATCTCCAGCACATCCCTCACCTTCCTGGACCTCTCAGTCTCCATCTCAGGCAACCAGCTTGTAACTGATGTCCATTTCAAGCCCACCGACTCCCACAGCTACCTAGAATACACCTCCTCCCACCCACCCTCCTGCAAAAATTCCATCCCCTATTCCCAATTCCTCCGCCTCCGCCGCATCTGCTCCCACGATAAGACATTCCACTCCCGCACATCCCAGATGTCCAAGTTCTTTAAGGACCGCAACTTCCCCCCCACGGTGATTGAGAACGCCCTTGACCGCGTCTCCCGCATTTCCCGCGACACATCCCTCACACCCCGCCCCCGCCACAACCGCCCCAAGAGGATCCCCCTCGTTCTCACACACCACCCTACCAACCTCCGGATACAACGCATTATCCTCCGACACTTCCGCCATTTACAATCCGACCCCACCACCCAAGACATTTTTCCATCCCCACCCCTGTCTGCTTTCCGGAGAGACCACTCTCTCCGTGACTCCCTTGTTCGCTCCACACTGCCCTCCAACCCCACCACACCCGGCACCTTCCCCTGCAACCGCAGGAAATGCTACACTTGTCCCCACACCTCCTCCCTCACCCCCATCCCAGGCCCCAAGATGACATTCCACATTAAGCAGAGGTTCACCTGCACATCTGCCAATGTGATATACTGCATCCACTGCACCCGGTGCGGCTTTCTCTACATTGGGGAAACCAAGCGGAGGCTTGGGGACCGCTTTGCAGAACACCTCCGCTCAGTTCGCAACAAACAACTGCACCTCCCAGTCGCAAACCATTTCCACTCCCCCTCCCATTCTCTTGATGACATGTCCATCATGGGCCTCCTGCACTGCCACAATGATGCCACCCGAAGGTTGCAGGAACAGCAACTCATATTCCGCCTGGGAACCCTGCAGCCATATGGTATCAATGTGGACTTCACCAGTTTCAAAATCTCCCCTTCCCCCACTGCATCCCTAAACCAGCCCAGTTCATCCCCTCCCCCCACTGCACCACACAACCAGCCCAGCTCTTCCCCCCCACCCACTGCATCCCAAAACCAGTCCAACCTGTCTCTGCCTCCCTAACCGGTTCTTCCTCTCACCCATCCCTTCCTCCCACCCCAAGCCGCACCCCCAGCTACCTACTAACCTCATCCCACCTCCTTGACCTGTCCGTCTTCCCTGGACTGACCTATCCCCTCCCTACCTCCCCACCTACACCCTCTCCACCTATCTTCTTTACTCTCCATCTTCGGTCCGCCTCCCCCTCTCTCCCTATTTATTCCAGTTCCCTCCCCCCATCCCCCTCTCTGATGAAGGGTCCAGGCCCGAAACGTCAGCTTTTGTGCTCCTGAGATGCTGCTTGGCCTGCTGTGTTCATCCAGCCTCACATTTTATTATCATGACAAAATACTAACTCTTTTTTCCCCCAAATTCATCGATATACCTTTGAAACAATTGCTTAGGTCTTCTATTACTCTTTATTACAAAGTATTTTAGAGATTGTACTTCTACGTATGTTCCTCAATCTCTCTCCAACAAACAGATGAGGAATTCTTCACTTCTGGGGTTGTGAGCCTTTGAAAGTCTCTACACTAGAGGGCTGTAGAAGCTCGGATATTGAGAATGTTCAAGATAAGCCTTTATATAACTGAACAGCAAGGTGAATTTGTTAGCTGAAAGAATAAGCTGAGGGCTTACATAAAATGGTAGAATAAACAGATACTGAATTTGGAGGTTAAACAAGGGAAGAAAGAGTAGAGATAATGGGAACTGCAGATGCTGGAGAATCCGGAGATGATAAAGTGTGAAGCTGGATGAACACAGCAGGCCAAGCAGCATCTTAGGAGCACAAAAGCTGACGTTTCGGGCCTAGACCCTTCATCAGAAAAAAGGGGGGTGGGGAGAGGGTTCTGAAATAAATCGGGTGAGCGGGGGAGGCAGACCGAAGATGGATAAAAAGAAGATAGGTGGAGAGAAGAGTACAGGTGGGGAGGTAGGGAGGGGGATAGGTCAGTCCGGGGAAAACAGACAGGTCAAGGGGGCGGGGTGAGGTTAGTAGGTACAGCTTGAGGTGGGAGGAGGGGATAGGTGGGAGGGGGGAATAGGTGGGAGAAAGAACAAGTTAGGGAGGCGGAGACGAGCTGGGCTGGTTTTGGGATGCAGTTGGTGGGGGGGTGGGGGGGGGGGGGGGTGGGGGGAGGGGATATTTTGAAGCTTGTGAAGTCCACATTGATACCATTGGGCTGCAGGGTTCCCAAGCAGAATATGCGTTGCTGTTCTTGCAACCTTCGGGTGGCATCATTGTGGCACTGCAGGAGGCCCAGGATGGACATGCTGTCTAAGGAATGGGAGGGGGAGTTGAAATGGTTCACGACTGGGAGGTGCAGTTGTTTGTTGCAAACCTCACCCCCATCCCAGGCCCCAAGATGACTTTCTACATCAAGCAGATGTTCACCTGCGCATCTGCCAATGTGGTTTACTGCATCCACTGTACCCATAGCAGCTTCCTCTACATTGGGGAAACCAAACAGAGGCTTGGGGACCGCTTTGCAGAACACCTACACTCAGTTCACAACAAACAACTGTACCCCCCAGTCATGTACCATTTTACGTTCCCCTCCCATTCCTTAGACGACATGTCCATCCTGGGCCTCCTGCAGTGTCACAATGATGCCACCCGAAGGTTGCTAGAACAGCAACTCATATTCCACTTGGGAACCCTGCAGCCCAATGGTATCAACGTGGAATTCACAAGCTTCAAAATCTCCCCTCCCTCCACTGCATCCCAAAACCAGCCCAGCTCGTCCCCGCCTCCCTAACTTGTTCTTCCTCTCACCTATCCCTCCTTGAACCTCAAGCCGCACCTACTAACCTCATCCCGCCCAATTGACCTGTCCGCCCTCCTTGGACTGACCTATCCCCTCCTTACCTCCCCACCTATACTCTCCTCTATCCATCTTCGGTCCTCCTTCCCCCTCTCTCCCTATTTATTCAAGGAAAAAAAAAGGGAGTAGACCCAGGTGTAAATGAAAGACATAATACAAAGATGTTGTCACACAAGGAAACTGCTCACGGGAAGCAACAGTAAAGAAATGCACAAGAATATCAGATCACACAAGCAAAGCAAATAGGAACAGATGAATGGATTCTGCAAACAAAAAAGGTGTCAGACGACAAACGGCTTGAAACAAAACAAACTGCATTAGTAAATGTTGAAGAAATGGTATGAGCCACAACAAATGTAACTTTCGTAGATCTCCCAAATCACCTCAATGTTAGTTTCTACCACACTCAACACCCAAACGCTTTGAATGCATCTTGCCAGATATTTTGATAACCTAGGATCCATCTCATGTTAGAAATTAAATAGGTCAAGGGTATAAAAGAGGAGGGCATTTGAAAATCAGTGTGAGAGCAATTGCCATCTAATAGAGTTAACAACCATCAACTCAAAGGGAAAAAAAAATCACTGGGTCTCAGAACACTAAGCTCTCAAGAAACAGTCATCTGACGAAAGGTGCAAACAGCACTCTTAGCTTATATTTCTGACACCAGAATTTGACAGGTAAGGGCATTCCTGACTGAATATCAGCAAAGGCGGTGCTGACATTCTGAGAGATGCATCTTGGCTGTAATTTATCATTATTTTTTCAGTTTATCTAGGTAAGGCTTGTATTCATTTGAACAGCATACCATTGGAATGTTGTTTTATTTAGGATTAGTTAAAAGGGGCATTGTTTGGTTTGTTAATATGTTCACTGTTAGAATCAGATAAATAAACTTACTTGTTCATTACAGACAGTGAGAGAAAGTATTTCATTTAACCACTCCTTTATAACAGATTGGTGGTGGGGAGAGGAGGAGGAGATTGAAGGGTAGGTTATACCAGTTTTCACACTACTTTTAACAGGTTGAGGTGCGACAAGCCTCGCTGGGTGTTCCAGTTTTAGTTAGGTGTGTGTGTGTGTGTGTTGACCTCCACTTCATAACACCTTTCAATGCTTTTGTTTCATTAAAAAGTAATTGTGAGAAGGTTTTAAGCCTTTGAAAGTATCTGCAACTTATTTCATTCACACCATCTGCTACATGACCTGATGAATATGACTGGTGCCTTGATCTGTTCAGTTTCAGACTTGGTACAGATATATATTCTCACACAATGTCAAACTTGTACTGCTTCATCCATCTGACATGAGATCTTTCAAATTACTATTTCTCCTTCCTATGTTAGTTATTCTTGTACCTTTAAAGCAATTTTAAATCTGTGGCATCTTAATGCTGCTTGTAATCTGTCTTCAAGCTTATGTTCTCACTTTAAATTAATCCTGTTTAAACACCAAAATTTCTTCAGACTTTTAAATGCTGTATCGGAATATTGTATGATATTATTCTAGTAAAGCTTTAGCAATGCTACATCATGCTACTTATTATTTTCTGACAAATAGCAATGCAGTACGTATGTACTTTTTGGAATTTGCCTATTAAACAAATTTTGCTTCTGGTCTTCAAGGATTTTCCTCACATCCTGCAATCAAGACAGAGGTTGTTTTGAACTGTGCTGAGAATCAACTGCACATCTGATATAGGGTAGCACATCTGCATTACTAATTGTCTTGTTATTCATCAGGGCTACATCCTTTTCTTTTAGGAACACAGACTCCTAGATGCACAAAGTTGCTATTTCCTAGTGAATGGCAACGGGCATACCAGCATGATAGAAATAGATCAGAACACAGCTCCTTGAAGCTGCTTATCTATAGAAAGCATGGACCAGGTGTCTGTTCGAAGCAAGAATCACCATCTGTTACCAGTAATTACGTTCTGTCTACAGTAAACAGTTATCAACTATCAGCATTTAACAATAATTAAAACTGTAATCTTCCTTTAGACACCCACTTGAAACACACATTAAAAATAAATGGAAGAATAAGACATTGTCAGAGGGGTAACTGACAATATTAGCATGGGCTTTTCTCTCTCAGGTTATAGCATACAAAACTATGGCCAGAAAAAAAAAGAATTACTTCAGGCTTGGTGAGTTTTGACTGCAGAGAACAGAGACCCCACTCCCTCTAACTTGCTCCCAGCTTCAATCTGTTCAGTTACAAGAATCAATTGTTGTGACAAGCAAAAAGGTCTCCGCTCATTTCAGTCCACAATGTTTTTTTTAAAAGTACAAAAAATACAAAGACAGTCCTTACAATTACTCAGGCATTGAAATCAAAGCCTTTCATGAAAATTTGCTTAAGACCTCTATGAAACTTAGCTTATGTTACAAATCCATTTTGCATATGGTTCAAGGTCTGCAACAGTCAAAGATCTTGATTTGGTTATTGTTTGCAGTGTCCGGCCAAACTCAAGGAGGTGTGACTCACTGAAGTTCACAAATTGTTGGGGCTGGGAATAGAGTACAGAGAGAGACAGAGAGAGAGTGAGCGTGACAGAAAGCACACGTAAGAGCCACAGAGAGAGCATGGCAGGGTGAGAGGGGTCTGGCGAGAGCATGACAGACAGAAAGAATTGAGTGAGGAGTATTATAATGAACAGTCTTGTAAATGAGTTCAAGATACAACATTCAGCTGAATGTTGTAGATCAGTGCAATACATTTATATTCAATACTTTAATGTTCATTAATGAAGTAAAAGCCTCAATTTACCCAGTGCATGACAGTAAATTAATGCTAAATAATTCATTTATTTCTGATGTTTTCCTTCATAAACTTTATTCCCTTAAAACAATGACATTGAAAGTCACAGATAACGAAGTGTGAAGCTGGATGAACACAGCAGGCCAAGCAGCATCTCAGGAGCACAAAAGCTGACGTTTTGGGCCTAGGCCCCTCATCAGTGAGTGTGGTCCTGAGATGCTGCTTGGTCTGCTGTGTTCATCCAGCTTCACACTTTATTATCTTGGATTCTCCAGCATCTGCAGTTCCCATTATCTCTGACAACATTGAAAGTCACAGTTAACTTTCAAACTGTCAATTGAGCAGAAGTTTAAAATGAGAATCATCCCCATTAGTTTCAATTATAGAACCATTAAAACCATCTCCAGTCACATTCTAAGCATCACTGCAATCTGCAACTCATTAGTGTTATCTAAAGGCCTTTTAGTCAATTTAAAATTGGAATTACCTTTTTCATTTGAGTAACAATGGTATGCAGACAGAAGAAAATACAAACCAACCATGGTCTTAAGTGTTGGAACAGGCTTGATGGGCTAAATGGCAACTATTACTCCTAGTTGGCAAGTTGATTTCTGAAGAGGACAAAGTACATTCCAATTTTTGTTGCTGCTCTTCTATATACACCTGTTTACATAGTCTCAGGATATACAAATGCATGAGAAATTTTGAAATTCAAGTCTTCATTTGTAGCTTATTATTTTTAATTAATGTATCAATAAAACATGATACAACGCAGCAGGATGGTTTTCCTAATATAAAACATGCAAAATTCATGATCTAGACTACACATCAAATTCTCTCATCTATTATGAATTTGCAGCTTAAATATACAACTTGGTAGAAATCTGACTACATCTCACATTTATATTTCACAGCACTTGTATCTTCCAGTTGGCACCAGAATCCACCAAGAATGATCTATCTCCAAAATTCAGCAAACACCAGACATCAAAAAAAATGCAAATGTTACAATACTTTAACAGTTTAAGCATAATTAGTGAGGTAACCTTCGCAGATAGTACAATTCACATGCGTCAATTATGGAGGGCCTCATGTAGAAGTTCTTTGATTACAGAAATATACTGTTCATTATGAAAATGTCAAAGAAGCTAACAACATGCAAAATGGAAAGAACAGTCCAAAACAAATCTTCTCTATACAAATACAACTCAATTTCTTTCAATTACTAATTCACCTTACACAAGAAAAGGACACAAAGAACATAATACACTATTGACCTGAACAAAGTGCTTCTGTTATTCTCTTTTCAGTCACAGCAATTCAATCCTTTGTTATTCTCTACATGTTCCTTATTACAGTTGCATACATTTTCCCACATTACAAGCTGCTTGTAGTTCTAAAAATCCAGCCAAAGTGGGGATCACATTTAGAACACCTGAATTGATTCACTTGTGGGATAAGGACATTTCTAGCTGGTCAGCATTTCACACCCACACTTAGTTGCCCTTGAGAAGGTGGTAGTGAGCTGCCTTCCAGAACCACTGCAGTCCATTTGTTTTAAGTGGACCCACTGTACCCTTGTGGAGGGAATTCCAGAATTTTGATGCAGGAGTGAAGGCTAGCAATACATTTTCAAGGCAGGATGTTGAGTCGTTTTGGAGGGGAGCTCGTAGGTACTGGCTTTCCCCACGTATCCACTACACTTCTCTTTCTAGATAGACATTATCGTTGGTTTAGAATGTACTGTCCAAATGTCTTTGGCAAATTTCTAAAATACATCTTGTAGATTCGACACACTGCTGCTACTAAGCATTGGTCATGAAGGGAGTGGACACTTCTGGATGTGGCACTTATCAAGCAGGCTGCTTTGGCCTGGAAAGAGTCAAGTGTGTGTTGTTGGAGCTGCATCCATTCAGACAAGTGGGGAGTATGCCAACAAACTCATGATTTGTGCCTTGTAGATGATAGAATGGCTTTGGGAAGTCAGGTGAGTTACTGTCCTAGTGTCTGACCTGGTCAGGTAGTCAGGGTTTGTGGACAGTCCAGTTGATCTTCAGATTAATAGTAACCCCAAGGGGGATGACAGTGGGGGATTCAGTGATGCTAACACCATTGAACGTCAAAGTGTGGTGGTTTGATTGTCTATTAGAGATTATTATTGCCTGGCATTTGTATGGCACAAAATGTTATTTGCCACTTATCAGCCCAAGCCTGGATACTGCCCAGATCCTGTTACATTTGAACATGAACTGCTTTATTATCTGAGGAGTCATAAATGGTGCTGAACATTCTCAATCATTGGCAAACATCCCCCTTCTGACCTTATGTTAGAGGGAACGTCATTGATGAAGCAGCCAAAGATGTTTGGCGTAGAACTCTACCCTGAGGAACTCCAGTGGAGATGTCCTGCAGCTGAGATGACTAACTAACATCCATGATAAATCTTCACATGTGCAAGGTATGACTAAGCAGCAGAGAGTTTGCCCCAAATCCAATTATTTCCAATTTTGCTGGGGCTCCTTGATGCCACACTGTCAAATGTTAAGAGCAGTCATTCTCATCTAATTAAGTAGAATGGGTTACTACACAGGATTGTTACAGCATAGATGGTCAGTCAACTGAAAGCCAGTGCAGATACAATGAGTACTTTATCTCGCGCCAATAACCTGTTTTCCCCCTGGAACTGGATACATCCTTCCCGTTTCTTCCCCCACCACCACATAATATGACTCTATCCTGGAATGCCTTGATTGAACCTGCATCCACCAGTCACATGCAGTGCACTTCAGATCCTAACTATTCTCTGCACAAAAAGGGTTTACTTATGTCTCCATTGATCCTTTCCCTACTTAGCTTAAAAATGTATATATGTGTTTGTGATCCTTTCATTACAGTTTATCCCTATGTACCCTGGTCAAATCCCTGAACCTCATCTCAGCTTTCTCTTCTCCAAGAAAAATAGCCCCAATTTCTCCAACTAATTTTTCAAACATCAATTCCTCAACCACTGAAATCATTCACAGGATTCTACTGTACTGTAATGCCTTCATATTTCAGAACACATTGCACCCAAAGCTGGATGCAACACTCCAGTTGAGACTGAACAAGTACCTTATACAAATTCAAAATAGCCTCCTTGCTCTTGTATTTTACACTCCTATTAATAAAGCTTGGGATATGGAATGTTTCCAATATTGTTTTCTCAACTTGGCCTGCTACTTTTAATGATTTTCATAAAGGTATACAGCCAGATCCTTTTGCTGCTGCAACCCCTTTCAAGTCATACCCTATATTTTATTAGGTATATTCTTCATACCAGAATGAATCTCATTTCTCTGCAGTGAGTTTTATCTGTCACATACCCACTTGTGTCAGCTTGCCTAAATCTTTCTATCCATCCACCTCAGTTTCTGATGTTTACAATCTGGGATGACACTGCTGTTATGAGACAGACTCCGCATCGTTAATATAAATCAAAGAGCAAGGATCCCAACAGTGATGCTTGGGCAACTCTATCATCATCACCTTTTTTTTAAAAAAAAGGCAGCCATTAACTGCTGTTGTTTTCTATTACTTAAACAATTTTATATCCCTGTTGCATCTGACCCTTTTATTTCTTGAACTATAATCCTGCTGACAAGTGTGTTGCCCAGCACGGTACCAGATACTCTTGGAAATACATAAAAAAGTTTCCTTAATTTACTCACATTGGCCTAAATGACTAACTTTTACCCAATAATTGTATTATTCAAATTTTCCCATCAAGCAAGTTAAAATTAGTGGCCTCACATTCTGACCTTGGCACTATAAAACATTAACTTGAATATATTGTATGCCAGTATATAGTTCAAGGAGACTAGGGCAAACAACCAAGTTATTCCAAGACCATGGGCTGTTCTTAGGAAAAAACGTAGTCCAAAATGCAGTAAGTTATGCATTTCAATATGTACATTTCATGCCACTCTGCAGCGTATCATGTTTCACTGTCCAATGGACACTGGAGTTTCTGACCTTGGTGTACTGTCACGATTCAATGCAAATGACAGTCAAAAGATTAGACTAGACTTAGATTAAGCGTACGATTCCCACCTGCATATTATAAAAGCGGACACAGAGACACTGAAAGAGGTCGAATGAATTTAGGCAACAAAAATAGCAAAGGTCTTTTCCCCAGAGTAGGGGTGTTCAAAACGAGAGGGCATAATTTTAAGGTAAAAAGAATAAGAGTTAGAAAGGAACTTGAGGGACAACTTTTTCATAGAGGTGGTGCATATATACAATGAACTGTCAGAGGAAGTAGATACAGGTACAGTTATAAAACTTAGATATTTGGACAGGTACATGCGTAGGTATGATTTAGAGCGGAATACAGGTAAGTGGGACTAATTTAGTTGGAAAACCTAGTCAGCATGTTTGAGTCAGACCAAAGGGTCTGTTTCCATGCTGTATGTCTGACTCTAATGGGAGAGGCAATTCATTCATAAAATGACAATATTTTTGCTTTATGCTTACCTTTCTGTGATCAGTTATTTGCAATGAAAGATGAAAGAAAACTGAGAAGTTGCCCTGAAGTAACCAAGTAAATGCAGCAATTACAGTACATGTTCCAAATTATTGAACAATGCAGTGGAAATCAAGCCCCACCTGCTACCAGAGTTACAAACATTAAGTTTTAACATAGCAACCAAAAACCCTAGTTTGCCACCAAACCAACCCAGTATTAAAGCAAGCCATACCAGGATTTAAATACCAAAACAAAATCTCCAAGTGCAACACAAATTTAACAAGAACAATATTTATATCATAAAACTTTACCCCTTTTAAAATTCATATATACAAAGTCAATTAGGAGGGGAGGGAATGGAATAGTCATAAGAGTAACACTGATCTAGTAAAACTAGATTTCACAATTCTTTAGATTGTTTGATCGTTGCTATGCAAATAACAATCTGTAGTCAACTCATAATGTGCGATACCTAGGGATTTTCTACTGGTCTCTGGGTTTTAAGAATTGTTTCTTTCAACGTCACCAAATGAACTACTGCAGCTCTTTTGACCTAAAATTGGAGACAGCAGCTTTACAGAGAAAGACTGATGCAGGTAACTTCTGGAGGTCTCCTTTCTTCTATGTTTCACTCCAGTAACAGAGTCTGTTAAATTGCATCCTGACCAGGGAGTGTTGCTGTTGTGTGGGCTCTGCCGAACCTATAACCAATGGCACAATTTGTCTCAATTCAATGTCCTCCAAAAGTAACAGTGTGCCACAGGCATTAGTAAGTTTCATTTGTTTTACCAAAGCTGCTCCTTGTGTAATAGACATTATGTATATTTCCTCATTTTTCAGTCCAAAAATACAACAAAGGTTCGGTGTCTTAACAGGAGGCTGTAAAACATTTGTCACTGGTCCTCACACTTAATATGCCTGGATCTTGGCATGAAAGAAGCAGGACTTACATATCTAATACTGACCTACTTCAGACCTGGACCAAAAATTTAAAAAAACTGTATTAGAGTCCTGCTGAAATAAAAAAAACACTAAATATTCCCAGCATTTTTTTTAAAAAGTTTCATATATCCAGCATTGGCAGCACTTGACAAAAGTCAAGTACCAGCATCTTCATTTTATTCGGCAAATAAATGATTACATTCCTGTCAAAGGCTACATTAAAAAAATTGCTTTAATCTCCTGGTTGTCTTACTTTTGTTAGGTCAAGTATTCCACTCGGCTTGTTTTTAGTTCACAGCCTGTAAACGGCAATCGAGTGATCTATCCAATATACAGTACTTGAATAAAGGGGAGATTAATGGCAGATGATGGAAACCTGAAAAAACCCAAACTGGAGAAACTCATCAGGTCTAGCAGCATTTGACAGAAACAGCATTAGCATAAGCTATTAAGCAAATGTATTGCTTTACATCTTAAAAGAATTTCTCCCCTCTTTTCAGACTAGTTTCATTTACTTTCAAGATTATTCTGACACTTTACGTTGGTTCAGTAATTTTCAGTTTTCCAGTCCTAGCTGCTGTGTCTTCACCATGGACGTGCAATCATTGTACACATCCATCCCTTATCAGGCTAGTCTGAAGGCTCTGTTTCTTCTGTGAAAAAGGCGGCTGTATATCTCAACACACTACCACCCCGCTTTGACTGATTGAGTTTGTTCTACTTTGCACAACTTCATCAACTGATCTCATTTTCTCCAGGTCACAGGTACCCACAAGTCCCAGCTAGGTATGTCTCTGTGGGGTATGTGGAACATTCCATGGTTCCAGTCCTACTCAGGCTCATGTCCCAAATTCTTTCTCCAGTTTTGCTTCCAATTTCCATTCTTCTCTCCTTCATCTGGTCCACTTCTGACTCTTCACTTTCCTTCCTCGACATTACAGTTTCCGTTTGAGCATAGGCTATTTGCCAACATCTACTACAAACCCAGCATCTCTTCCATAGAATTACACTTGACAACACCTTCTCACATCCTGGAAACCTGAGAAATCCTGTAAGAATTCCACATCATTCCACCAGTTTCTGCTTCTCAGTCACACTCCAATCTCCCAACATTATGGCTCACAGGGCTTTCAAGCGTGTCTGACCCATTTCCAACATTTCTGCTCACACCATCTTTCTTAGAGCAACAGGGTTTCCTCTGTCCCTACTTTTCACCTTATTAGTCAACATTCAAGGACCATCCTCTGCCATTTCTGCCACCTCCAACAGGATGCCAAACTCATCTTCCCTTTCTCTTCACTGTTAGCCCAATTCACTCCATCAATCCTAACATTTCCTCACTTCCTCTTGAATGGGAAGATTCCATTTGTAGGCATGACATTCACCCATTCATCTCCTCCATCCTCAACATCTCCAAATACCACTTTTCAAATTACACTTGCCCTTCTTCCAATCTAGTTTACTACATTCGCTGCTCACAGAGCCTCCTTTACGTTGGCGGGACCAAACACAGGTTAAGTGACCACTTGGCAGAACATTTCTGCTCTGCCAAAGGAATGACCCTGGCTTCCGAGTTGTTTGCCATTCCAATTAACCATCTTGCTCTTACATTAATATTTCTGTCCCAGACCTGCTGCAATGTTCCAGCAAAGCATAACATGATCAAAGAACACCACCTCATTTTCCACAGAGGCAGTTTACAGGTTCATGATCCAAAAGCTATATTCAATAACTTCAGAAACTTACTGCATTATGTTCGTTCTCTATTTGTTGTACACTGCACCCACGGATCCCCCATCTCCTCTACAAGATAGGGCTCATTCTGGCTCATATCTTCATTTGCACCCAATTTACATTTCGTTTTCTTTTCTCCACAGTTAACAATGACAGTCTTTTGCCCTGGGTCTCTGCCCATATCAAAAAGAATTTCAACACTTTTCAGTTCAGATGATGATTCATACTGGACTTGAACCTGCTTTTAAAGACTTTTGCAGAGCTGAATTTCTCCAGCATTGTTTCAATATGGAACTTTTTTTCTAGTCAACCTATTCAACCATGATATTGCACAGCTCTAGAGCAGGTGGGTTTTGAACCCTAGCCTCTGAGTCAGGATGACGGACACTACCACTAAGCCATAAAAAGGGCCTCAAGAATGGTTTTTAAGTTTACTACAACACCAATGTCAACAATTTCGGAGTGTAAACAAGTTAGGCTTGATTCCCTTGTCAAACAACTCCTGAGGTGCAGGGGGAAATACAGTTGAAGTATAATTGTGCAAATATTGTGTACTTTTACACAATGTTGAGACAGATATTTATTCACAAATCCAGCTAGAATAATTTGTATATCATTAAAATGAGCAATATCCATTAGCTTTGTCCTGCACTCAAATGCAAGAAACCAACCGAAAGTCATATTCTAATCTTAAACATCTTCAGTAATTACACATTTAGAATAAAATGAAATTTAAAATTTAGAAGCTCAGACATATTGCCTTCATAATACAAGCAGTACAATCATTTAACAGCCCAAATATTTTAAACTGCCTTAAGGCTGTACTTTCGACTGGACAGATACTAAAAGAACATACAAGCAAAGAGGCAACAGTAGGTCGTGTGAGTGATAATGGGAACTGCAGATGCTGGAGAATCCAGGATAATAAAATGTGAGGCTGGATGACAACAGCAGGTCATTGGGTCCTTTGAAAGTCTTGCCAAAAAAGATCGTGACTTAAATTCCATTGCAATTGCATTTCCTTCTGTTTGCAAATCCCTTATTCTAAAGTATACCAATCTTTTACGTGAAAAGACTCAATGACTGAGCTTCCACAAACCTCAAGTACTGAATTTCAACAAATCATAAGAACATAAGAAATAGGAGTAGCAGGCAGCCATCCGGCCCTTCAAGCCGGCTCTGCCTTTTGAAAAGTTTGTGGCTGATCTTTTCATGGCCTCATCTCACCATAGCTCTTTTATTTTTGAACAGTAAAGGAATGATGTAAGCTTTAAAAGCATTCAATGAGGAAGTCTCTATAACTTCACTGGAATTTCTTGTCCAGATTCACAACCCTTTGGGTGAAGAAGTTCCTCCTCAATTCAGTCCTAAATCTGCTGTTAATTTTGAAGGTACGCGCTCTTGTTCTAGTTTCACCCACCAGTAGAAACAACCTCCCTGCTTCTATCTTATATATTCACCTCATATGTCTGTAAAAGGACACCCCATCATTCTTCTCAATTCTAATGAAGACAATTCCAGTATATTCAGCCTCTCCTAATAAGCCAACCCTCAACTCTAGAATCAACCTAGCGAATCTATCCTGCACCCACTCCAGTGTCAGTACATCCTTGCTCAAGCAAGGAGACCAAAATTGCATGCAGTACTACAGGTGTGGTCTCACTAGCACCCTAGTCAGCTGTAACATAACCTCTCTGCTTTTAAACTCAATCCCTCGCGCTGTGAAGGACGAAATTCCATTTGCCTTAATTACTTGCTGCACCTGCCAACCAACTATCTGTGGTTCTTGCACAAGGACACCCAGGTCCCTCTGCACAGCAGCATGCTGAAATTTACCATTCAAATAGTAGTCTTTTTTACTGCTATTCCTACCCAAATGGACGATTCACATTCAAAGTTGTACTCCATATACTAGACCTTTGCCGACTCAAACTATTTATATCCCTCAGCAGATTTTGAGTCCTCTGCACAGTTTGCTCTACCTTAGTGTCATTCGCAAACCTTGACACACTACATGTGGTCCCCAACTCAGAATCATCGATGTAAATGGTCAACAATTGATTCTCAACACCGATCCCTAAGGCACACCACTACTCACTGATCATCAACCAAAAAGAAACCATTCATTTATCCCTGCTCTTTGCTTTCTGTTAGTTAACCAAGCCTCTACCATGCCAATGCATTGGCCATAATGCTGTGCACTTTCATCTTACGCTGCAGCCTTTTGTGCGTCACCCTGAAGGCCTTTTGGAAATCTACATACACCACATTTACTGGGTCCCCTGTGCCTACTTCGCTTATAATGTCTTCATAGAATTCCAGTAAATTAGTTTAATATGACCTGCCCTTTGTGAACCCATGATGTGTCTGCCCAATGGGACCATTTCTATATACAAGTTTTGCTATTTCTTCCCTGATGACAGATTCAAGCATTTTCCCCACCACAGACATTAAGCTAACCAGCCTGTAATCTGCCATTTTTTAAATCTACCTCCCTTTTTAAACAGTGATGTCACATTGGCTGTTTTCTAATCTGCTGGAACCCTCCCAGAGTATGGCAAAATTTGGAAAATTGAGTGCTTCTGCTATTTCTCCCACCATCTCTTATTACCATGGGATGCATTCCATTAGGGTTAGGAGACTTATATACTTTGAGCTCCATTAACTTGCCTAACACTACCTTTTTTGTTATAATGATAATTTCTTGGTCCTCACATGCCATAGCCTCCTCCTGAATTTGTTATTCATGCCCTGCGCTGTGGAGGCCAAAACTAAAATACCTGTTCAATGCCTCCGCTACTTCCTCATTGCCCATTATTAAATCCCACTTCTCATCCTGTAAAGGAAGAATGCTTACTTTTGCCACTCTGGTTTAATATATTTAAAAGTAGAAACATTTGCTATCTGTTTTTACATTGAGATAATTTAGTCTCAATCAATTTTGCTTTTCTATATTGCTTTTTTGTGGCTGTTGACCTTTAAACTCTTCCCCAACCTTCTACTTTCCCACTGATCTCTGTTACTTTGTATGCCTTATCTTTCAATTTGATAGTCTCCTTTATTTCTTTCGACATTCATGGCTGATTACCCCTTTTTCTACAGCTCTTCCTTTCACTGGTGAAAGTCACTTTCACTCCTTCAACAAAAGAAGTTCCTCATACCTGTTGGACAAAGTCAAGAATTGAGGCTTGTCTGTTCCTGACTGCAGGATCCCTCTACCTGCCTCGCTCACAGTCACCCTCCATTGTCCCTAGCCACTGACCAAATACTTAATCTACCAGGTGTGACCGCCTCCTGAAACACAGCATCCAGGTACTTCTGCCACTCCTGAATATGCCGCAGTGTCTGAAGCTCAGATTCTAGTTCATCAATTCTAAGCCAAAGTTCCTCAGGCAATCAATCTGCTGCAGATGTGGTCAATGAGGTTCGCAAGGGGATCAACCAGCTCCTGCATACAGCTACAGCACATCACCTGCCCAGCTCTATCTACCCAGTTAACATTACTTTATCAATTTATGCAAATTTGAGTTAATGAAATAACACTTTCGTGCTGTTTTGTTTTCAAATTTAGTGCAGATTTCCTACCAGCCAATCGAGTCACAGCCTCCCTGATAGATCACTGTTTTCTTCACAGCTACAACGTGCTCCGTGCCCAGTTAGTTTTATGCTCTGTGCTGCAGCTCTGCCCTCCAACTACTGCCTGCAGGCTAGGCTGCAATACTAGAGGTCACAAAGTGTGAAGCTGGATGAACACAGCAGGCCAAGCAGCATCTTAGTAGCACAAAAGCTGACGTTTCAGGCCTAGACCCTTCATCAGAAAAGGGGGATGGGGAGGGGATTCTGAAATAAATAGGGAGAGAGGGGGAGGCAGACCAAAGATGGATAGAGAAGATGATAGGTGGAGAGGGCGCGGAGAGAAGACAGGTCAGTCGAGGGAGGACGGAGAGGTCAAGGGGGCGAGATGAGTTAGTAGGTAGGAAATGGAGGTGCGGCTTGGAGGTGGGAAGAGGGGATAGGTGAGGGGAAGAACAGGTTAGGCAGGCAGGGATGGGCTGAGCTGGTTTTGGGATGTAGCGGGCGGAGGGGAAATTTTGAAGCTGGTGAAATCCACACTGATACCCTCAGACTGCATCATCCTCACCCTCAACAACTTCTCTTTTGATTCCTCCCACTTCCTACAGACAAAGCGGGTGGCCATGGGTACCCGCATGGGCCCAAGCTATGCCTGCCTCTTTGTAGGTTATGTGGAACAGTCCCTCTTTCACACCTACACTGGCCCTGAACCCCACCTCTTCCTCCATTACATTGATGACTGTATTGGCGCCGCCTCATGTTCCCAAAAGGAGCTCGAACAGTTCATCCACTTCAACACTTCCACCCCAACCTCATGTTCACCTGGACCATCTCCAACACATCCCTCACCTTCCTGGACATTTCTGTCTCCATCTCAGGCAACCACCTACAAACCGACGTCCATTTCAAGCCCACCGACTCCCACAGCTATGTGGAATACACCTCCCCCCACCAAAAATTCCATCCCCTCTTCCCAATTCCTTCGCGTCCGCCACACCTGCTCCCAGGATGAGGCATTCCAGTCCCATACATCCCAGATGTCCTAGTTCTTCAAGGACCACAACACTTCCCCACCACAGTGGTCGAGAATGCTCTCGACTGGGTCTCCCGTATTTTCCACACCTCATCCCTCACACCCCATCCCCGCAATAACTGCCAAAACAGAATCCCTCTAATCCTCACATACCAACCTCCAGATACAACGCATCATCCTCCGAAACTTCTGCCGTCTACAATCCGACCCCACCACTAAAGACATTTTTCCAACCCCACCCTGGTCTGCCTTCTGGAGAGACCACTCTCTCCATGACTCCCTTGTCCGCTCCATACTCCCCTCCAACCCCACCACACCCGGCACTTTCCCCTGCAACCACAGGAAGTGCTATACCTGCCTCCACACGTCCTCCCTCACCCCAATCCCTCGCCCCAAGATGACTTTCCACATCAAACAGATGTTTACCTGCACATCTATCAATATGGTATACTACATCCGCTGTACACGGTGTGGCTTCCTCTACATTGGGGAAACCAAGCGGAAGCTTGGGGACCGTTCTGCAGAACACCTACACTCGGTTTGCAATAAAACAACTGCACTTCCCAGTCACGAACCATTTCAACTCCCCCTCCCATTCCTTAGACGACATGTCCATCCTGGGCCTCCTGCAGTGCCATAATGATGCCACCCATAGGTTGCAGGAACAGCAACCCATATTCCACTTGGGAACCCTGCAGCCCAATGGTATCAGTGCGGATTTCACCAGCTTCAAAATTTCCCCTCCCCCCACTGTATCCCAAAACCAGCCCAGCTCGTCCCCACCTGCCTAACCTGTTCTTCCTCTCACCTAACCTTTCCTCCCACCTCAAGCCGCACCTCCATTTCCTATCTAACCTCATCCCACCCCCTTGACCTGTCCGTCCTCCCCGGACTGACCTATCCCCTCCCTACCTCTGCCACTCACCCCACTCCACCCCCACCCCCCACCCCAAATACTCTCCTCTCCATCTATCATCTTCTCTATCCATCTTCGGTCCACCTTCAAGATGCTGCTTGGCCTGTGTTCATCCAGCTCCACACTTTGTTATCTTGGACTCTCCAGCATCTGCAGTTCCCATTATCTCTGATAGCAGAGGTCAGTTAGTTTTATACTCACTGTGCTGCTACTTGCCCTTTGACTGCTCCCAGCAATCACAATCGTTAACAGTATAGAAATTTGTCATTTCAACTCAAATGATCAACTGCTTATTCCAACACTGACTTCCATTTCTAAACACCCAAGCCAGGAAATTACTGTCCTTGCTTGCACTTTGTCTAATTATAATTCTTTACGAAAAATTAGATCATATTTCAGTCATCTAACTCTATAAAAGCTAGTTTACTCATTAACTCCTCCATGAGGAATCCAACTGTTTTGTCAATCCACTGAACCTTAATTGGTTCCCACTTCATCCCCTCTCATCTTCTATTCACTTTGTCATGAAGGTTCATAACATTTGCTTTTCGAATTGCTTGCTGCATCAACATATTGTGTTTGCTGTTTGGTGATGGGTGTACAAAAGTTTCAAATTCTTAAGTACACCTTTTACAAAATACTCTTATTTTTCCATTTTCCTTCATACCTCTTCTTACACTGTCTGCCACATTCTTTTTAACTCATTCAAATAAACCTAGTCCTGACTATCCTGCAACCATATCTCAATACTGGCTACTAAATCATCTACGATCTACATCCCTTTGCAGCAGTGTGCACTCCTAAGAGCTCAACTTTCAACCTAACTTCGTATGCAGGTAGTAGACTAGTAAACTTAGACATAATATTTTCCATTCTTCAACATTCCTGAAAGTAACTGCAAATAACAAAGACCTAAGCAATGATCCATGTCGAACCCTGCAAATTACAATGTCAATCAGAATTTTTTCTTGCTCTTTTTTCTCTCTATTATCCAATCTTTAATCTGTAAGGTTAGCCCGAATCCTTTGAGCATAATTTTGTGCAATAACTTGGTCTGGTTTACCAAATACAGTTTGAAAATAAAACTTGTAACATACTCATTGCTTGGGAAGGCATTAATGTCTCAGTGACTTGTGTGGAAAACATTCAATGTCTTTTACTTGCGGGACAGTACACTAACAAAAGTGATTGTGGAATTTGATCTGCCAAGAGTTTGTGATTGGTTAGTTTAACATGAGGTGTTTTCCAATGAGCGATCTTGACAATTTCCTTTAATAGTTTTAAAGTAACACTCAATTCTGTAACACCAGAAATCCCACTCAGTACTGAGAAACCTCCACATCAACCTGCTCACGAATCCACAGATTGTATATTTCTTAGGCAGACAGTTTCCCTGGGAAAGCACCTTCTAGGTATGTCCAAAGGCCTTGGGTGCAGAGGACAAAAACTACACCTACAGTAATCTTCCATCAACAAGCAACGATGGACAATTCTCCACATTTATTTGCCTCATTAAAACAACATGGATGAATAGTTGAGTTCCCAACACAGATTGGTCTAGGCCCGAAACATCAGCCTTCCTGCTCCTCTGATGTTGCTTGGCCTGCTGCGTTCATTCAGTTCTACTCCTTGTCATCTCAGATTCTCCAGCATCTGCAGTTCCTACTATCCCATCAGACACCACTACTCACTTTTATTCCAAGCACTTACCCATCATCCCAACTCTGACTTCCATCTCCAAACCAACCTATACTATCAATTACATTAGTTTCAGCAATACAAAATCTTTCTGCAGTCCTTCTGGAAATTCAGAGAGCCTCTTGTTTATTTTAATTGCTTCCTTGTCAAGTTCACTTGTGGTGGCTCTCTAATCAGTTCATGTTTCTCCATCCTAATAATGTTCCTATAACAGATGAACTAATATGTCCATCATTCTCTTGCATCTCTCTCGGCTTTTAAAACTAATGGAATTACATTATCACTTTTTGAATTTAAAGACACTAGAAGGCACTTTTGAAGACTGACAAAATTATCTGCAACTTACTCCCCTGCTTCCTTTAAAATTATGGAGTAGTAACCATCAGTTCCCAGGAACTAATGAGTCTTCATCTTCCTTATTTTTCAAATACTGTTTTATCATGCATAGAATGCTTCAATCTGACATGTTCATGAGGAGGAAAATCTGCTTTATATAGCTTAAGACATACAAAAATGTTTAATTGCATTGCTGAAGGGGTACAAGTCAAAGCCCTTCCACTTGCATTTACCAGGATTAAGAAATCAAAATAAAACTTCAAGAGAAGGAGGGGCAATTTATATAGCACTAAAAGACAATGTCAACTGGTTGTGCCATCATTTGTATGAAGATGCAACACTGGCATTTGATAGCCTATCTTTACCAGCAAATTCTGGTTTTGGCCTGAGGACAAAGTTTAGCAGGTCTGGCAGCAAGTGAGAAGAAGAAACAAAAATCAGTTACCGTTTTGGGTCCAGCAACCTTTCCCCAGAACTGACATCACTGGATGCGAAACATGAACTGATTTCTTTTTTCTTCACAGGTGCTGTGAGACCTGCTGAGCTTTTCCAGCAACTTCTGATTAGTCAGGGTGCTACCCTTGAAATTCAGAAAATTAAATCTGTATAAACAAACACTGCATTTGCGTCACTGAAGGGGTATCATGGAGACTCCTAATCTCTGCTTTATTTGCATAACACCCCGACCAGAATCAACCTGCATGGTCTAAGAACCAAGACTGATGATTAACTGTCCTTGCTGCAACTCCAAGTCAATGATGCTTAACAAATTTTTTTTAAAAATACCGAATAAGGTGGTATCCTTTATTTCCCCAAATCTGTTGGTTGCGCCTTAGTCCTGATGAGTGCAAGACAAACAGGCTTTGGCTGCCTATCTCCTACTGGAGATTAAATTCGACCTTGTGTTAAACAAAACCAAACTTCTAGAAATGCTTGGATGTAGCAGCAACTGTGGACAGAAATACAAGTTAACATTTCAGGTCAAGTGGTCCTTTTTCAGAAGGAGTGTGAATACAGTTTTCTGAGTGGGTGGCTGGCTGGCTGGCAATGCAGAATTAAGGTGTGGTTTCAATTCCCGCACTAATTGATGTTATCAAAAACTCTCCTCTCAACCTGTCCCCTCATGAGATGGGGCTGTCCTCTGGTGAAACCATCAGCAGGCATCGGTCTCTAATAATGATGCAGCCTACAGTGTGGGATGAAACTCTACCTTTATTTTTACAGTTCCCAATTCATGGTTCAGTATTTTCCCAGAATGTCCTAATCTGTTATGAGCAATAACTCAAAATACTTATTCAAAAAAATGCAACATTTCCTTCATTCTTATTTGGAATACTTCCCCAATTGTTCTTAAAGAGTTTCCAACCCTGCTTTCAAGTAAAAATTCTGTCAAATCACAATTAGATTGCTAAACCCATGCTGCTCCATTGAACTTCAGATGAGATTAGTCAGGAACTAGTGACATCTGTAGATATAGAAAGTGAAAACAGAAGTAGTGAAGGAGCTTTTAAGCAATGGTCCCACAAACATAAAACCAGTAAGCTTTTGAAAAATTGCTGGATGTTGGATTTTAATTTCTCAGAGGAAGAAATAGCAAGTCAGGTTTTATTAGATGTTAAAAGCCCATGGCCGATGAAGCTTAATCTAGTCAATTTACTTGTATCAAGTGCTGGTGTAAGCTAATTTTAACACTATTTGTGACTGACTTTTAAAATCAATTGTAACTTCCAATCAACTGTACAGAATACAAGTGAATCAGCTGCATTGCTCTTTCATGAGTATTTGTTTGAAAAGGTTTAATAAACTCTGAACATAAAATGCTGCCCTCTCATTAAGAATCAAATCAGGTATGATTTTCAAACCACTCAAAGAAAATCGGGCAGATTTTTGCAAATGAGACAACACAAAGTGCACAGATTACAGCAGGCAATGCTGAAAGCCCAGCAATTAATGGTGGGATAAAGATTTGAACAGTGCATAAAAGACCAGAGTAGGAGGAATGTGGAGTTGAAGGTTACAGAGTTGGAGAATGTTAAACATAGAATGTAATTCAAACATGGTCTCATGAGGGACTGTTACAGATCTTTCAAAAGACTATAACTATTGGTTATTCTTGGATCAAATGACTTTTCATCTCCAGACAAACATCAACTGAATCTATATAAAAGCACTGAGTGTAACAAGTAACAAGACTGTTTGGGTTTCCTGAGGTACAGCTTACAAGTGGGGAGGAAGAATCAAATTTTTTCTGAAATTAGCATTTTCTGGGCACCATTCCATCAGTAAGCTTCCCATAGTCAGGAAAGAGAGATCGCATCCAGAATGAAACACTGCCCAAGAGAGTATACGGTCTGGGGAAATTGAGGTAACATGGGAATAGAACCGTTAAATCTTTATTTTCATTCTCTATTAAAAATGTTTAAAATTCAGTAGTCTATTGAAAATATCATGAACGTAGCTGACTCAGCTTACTGAGGGACAGTTTATCCATCACCTGAAGCGGAACTAAGTGTCAATTACTTCTGAAGCTTAAATAGTGCGGGTCATCACACCAACTCCCACACTTACTTTGATTACACTTCCTCACAACTTGCAAGGTCTCCATTCCATTCACCCAATTTCTGGCACACATCTTTCCTAATGCCGCCACCTTGAGGGCAACATCTGAAATATCATTCAACTGCATATTGCCTTCCCTTCTTCTCCCTTTCCCACAACCTTCTCATCTCTAGCCCACCGACTTCACCAGTGGTTGACAGGATCCTCAGCCATGTCTCATCCATTTCTATCTTTATCACTTACCCTCGCTTTCAGAACAAAAACAGTCCCCCTTGTCCTCATGCATAAATCGACCAACCTCTACACTCAAAAGTATGACTTTACTACTTTCACCACTTCCAACAGGATGCCATTAACAAACATCTTCCCCTCCCTTTGTCTGCATTCTACAGGGGTCACTGCTTGCACAACACTTCTGTCATTCCTAACACTTCCTCAATCCCACCACAGGACCTTCCCATGCAATCACTCAGTGAAATAGTTTGCCCTTTCAGCTGATCCCTGTGCAAGGTTCTAAACAGTTCCAGGTCCAGCAGAGTTGACTCTTCCATCTTACAGACTACTCTGCTGTACTGTATTTGCTGTTCACAATGCTGTTTCATTTTCACATGAGACCAAATACACTTTGCAGAACACCTCTGCTTTGTCTGCAAGACTATGACCTTCCAGGTATTTGTCAATTCAGTATTTCATCTCAATGTCTCTTGTATATTTTTGTTCCCCCACAGTCTCTGCTAAAATAGTCAGTAACTTTCTCTGAAATGTTTTGAATCTTCAGACACTCATCTCTCCATGATTTGCCCCATGGGTTTTATGTAACACATTGTCAATGTGTGCAAGTGATTTTTTAAATTCTCAATCCACTACTATAGTAGGTAGACTTTTCATGAACTTGAAGGAGAAAGTAGAAACTGATTCATCTTCAGAGGCTGAATGTTTAGTCAAACTAACGTGTTAACTTCCTCAACTGAGTTACCCAAATGTTACTTCTTGCTGATGCAATATTCATTATGACCGTGAAGGATTCTTCTTTGGAGAGTAGGGAGGTTACGTATTCTTCTTGAACTTGTCCCTTCCTAGTCAGAGTCACACAGCACAGCAGAAACGGAATTCCTTGAATCATCAGCATGTTTGCCATGTTAGGATAGTCCTGCTAAATTAAATCTACGTATCACACAGTACTCTTGTGCTGCCATCTATCCCCTACGAGGAGACTGAGGTACAATGCACGGAAGATTGTCACCTTCTGGTCTTAGGAAGTCTTGTTGAGAAAACAATATTTTCTTTATTTCATCTATGCAATGATTTACAGGTTATAATATTGGGTTCTACATTACTATAAGAGGCATCAAGGCCTGAGTGCCTTTTCAGGCGCTGACCACAATTGCAAGTGCACTTCACAGGCCAATTAACATATTTACCATTCAATTAAGGACAGTGCACACCTTCCAAGGTGAGGCACCAGACACTCAAATGTCTGAAATCTGGAGGAGACAGAGCGTGCATCCCAAGGTGAAAGCTGAGATGCTGAAATTTAACCACAAGGAATGGTCAGAGTTTTCAAAATAATCATTATCAAGGATCAAATGCATAGGATTCCTTGTGGGGCACTTGTGCATTAGTTCAGTTAGGGACTATAAATCTGTGAAAAGAAATCCAAATACCTCCATTTAACCAACAGAGCTATGCCACAAGATTTAACCTTTTGTATTTTAAAAACATATTGAATTAACAAATGAAACCAATACCATTAACCATATGATTTTTAATAATATTAAACATTCTGGCTAACTCCCTAATTCTCCCAATAATTGAGGTATTTCAATGCCCTTTTTTAAAAGCTTCTGAAGCGACCACAGAGGCTTACCAAGTCCTCTTGAATTCCCTTGAAATTCAGCTATGCACATGAGCAAAATGAACCTCCTCTCCTTTGACTGTCAGGGTTTCAGATTCTTGCTGCTTCTGTTTTCTAATACTTCAGAGTTAATCAGCCGGTTACTTTCTTTTACAATAATGCAAGCGGAATGTAATTTCTCCCATCAACTTCAAACCAACCAAACTTGCAGATTAAGTACCCTCAACATGCTAAGATTATGTCTTTCATGCAGTCCAAACTTGGAGTTTTACCTTGTCTACCGTGAAGTCTGTCATTTATTTTGGCTAACTTCTGTTAATCAGCTGTAAATAACACAAGGTCCAGGCTGAAATTAAAAACCTCTTTCAGCAAATATCCAGAAACCATCTAAAATGGCATAACCTGCTCTTCGGTGGTCTCAACGTGAGCTCCAGGCTAATTATCCCATTTCCAATTTCTTAGAGTCATAGACATAAAAACAAAAACAGATCCTTTAGTCCAACTCCATGCTGACCAGATATCCTACATGAATCTAGTCCCATTTGCCAGCATATGGCCCCGATCACTCTAAACCCTTCCTATGCAGATACCCATTTCAGATGCTTTCTTATTGTTATAATGGTCCCAGCTTCCACCACTTCCTCTGACAGCTCATTCCATACATGTACCACCCTGTGTGAAGAAGGTTGCCCCATTAAGCCCCTTTCAAGTCTTTGCCCTCTCATCTTAAACTTATGCTGACTAGTTCTGAACTACCCCACCCTGGGGAAGAAGATATTCCATTTAACCCTATCCACGCCAGTCATGATTTTAAAAACCTAAGGTCACCCCTCAGCCTCCAACACTCCATGGAAAATAGCCCCAGCCTATTCAGCCTTTCTCTACGGCTCAAACCCTCCCACTCTGGCAACAGCCTTGGAAATCTTTTCTGAATTCTTCCAAGTTTCACAACATCCACAATACTCCAAAAATGGCTAAACCAATGTCCTATCTGTGCAACTGCAACATGACCTCCCCACTCCTATCCTCAATGCACTGACCAATAAACATAAGCATACCAAACACCTTCTTCAATATCCTATCTGCAACCGCAATTTCAAGGAACTGTTCACCTGTACTCCAAGGTCTCTTTATTCAGCAACACTCCCCAGGACCTTATCATTCAGTGTATAAGTTCTACCTGATTTGCCTTTCCAAAATGCAGCACCTCACATTTATCTAAATTAAATTCCATCTGCCACTCCTGGACCCATTGGCCCATTTGATCAAGATCCCATTGTACTCGGAGGCAACTTTCTTCACCGTCCACTATACCATCAATATTCGTGTCATCTGCAAACTTACTAACTATGCCTCCACTGTTCACATCCAAGTTACTGGGCTCAGCACTGATCCTTGTGGCACATCACTGGTCACAGGCCTCCAGTCTGAAAAGCAACCCTCCACTGCCATCCTGTCTTCTACCTTGAAGCTACTTCTGTATTCAAATGGTTAGTTCTCTCTGTATTCAATGTGATCTAACGTTGCTAACCAGTCTACCAAGAGGTGCCTTGTTGAACGCCTCCTTGAAGTCCATACAGATCACATCCATCACTCTGCCTTTCAGTCTTCTTCATTACATCTTCAAAAAAAAACTCAAGTTAGTGAGACACACTTACCTCATGCAATTTGACTATATTGACTATCAGTCCTTGCCTTTCCAAATTCATGTAAATCTTGTCCCTCAGGATTCCCTCCCACAAGTTACCCACCACTGATATCAGGCTTGCTAGTCTACAATTCCCTGGCTTTTCTTACCATCTTTATTAGATAGTAACACAACATTAGTCAACTTCCAGTTTTCCAGCACCTCACTTGCAGCTACTGACGATACAAATACCCAACAAGGGACCCACAATCATTTGCCTAGCTTCCCAGAGTTCTACGGTACATCCAAATAGATCCTGGAGATTTATCCACCTTTATGCATTTTAAGACATCCAGCACCTCAGCCTCCGCAATATGGACATTATTCTACATCTTCGATATTCTTCTCCCCAGTAAACACTGCTGCAACATACTTGTTTAATATCTCACCCATCTCCCGCAGTTCTACTCACTGGCAGCCTTTAAGGACCCCAATTCTCTCCCAAGTTACCCCTCTGTCCTTAATGTATTTCTAGAATCTGTTTGGATTCTCCTTAACCCTATTTGCATAAGCTACATGTCTCCTTTTTGCCCTCCAAATTTCCCTCTTAAGTATCTTCCTATTGCCTTTGTACTCAGAGGATTTCCTCTATCTCTGCTGTCTACTTCTGACACACTCTTCCTTTGTCTTTCTTGATCAAAACCTCGATTTCTCCGGTCATCCAACATTCCCTACACCTACCAGCCTTGCCCTTCACCCTGACAGGAACACACTGTCTCTGCACACTCGTTATCTCATTTTTCAAGGCACCCATTTGCTAGCCGTTCCTTTACTTGGGAACATCTTCTTCATCACATCTTTTAAAAAAAACCCTGGGAACATCTACACCAATCAACTTTTGAAATTTGTTTGAAATGAAGGAGTTTCACAACTTTACAATGTTCAGTGAATTAGTTTAAACTAATTTAACTCTCTACTTATCCAAGCAAAGACTTCCTCTCACGTAACGCATACATCACATATCTAGCTCACCAGCTAAAGAAGCTCATCTGCTGTTTTACAACTCTCCACATTGATACTGCAATCTAATAATTGAGGAGAAATTAGATTCCTCAAACTCAAAAGTAACGTACTGAAGTACATGAACGACAAGCTTAGATATTTCCAACCTATCACCCTCAGATCCCCACAGCTCTGGAATGGGGACATTGAGAAAGTGACAGCCACCAACCACCCTGTACACCAGCCCAGACCCATCAGTGGGTGGGAACCCCCATTAAAATCCAAAGTGAGTTCAAGACTGGGATGAACCCCATGGCAACACATTCTACCCCTAAATCGCCTTGCAAATGACTCAAATTGATTACCTGCTGCTGCCAGACAAGAAGCCACTGTGCACCCACCTCTGTCCAGAATGCTCACACACAGGAATTCAACAGCAAGTTGACCCAATCTGTGATTCTTGGAACATGTTCCCAGTCCTGCTTTCAAACCCACCTCCAGGAAGTGCAGTTACTAAACATTAGCTCAAGAACAATCACTCCTGTTGGGAGGAAAATTCTAACAATTACAAATTGAGATAATCAATACTTTCTTGCACAGTGGTTCAGCAGTTAGCACTGTTGCCTCACAATACCAAGAACACGGGTTCGATTCCACCCTTGGCCGTCTGTGGAGTTTGCACATTGTCCTTGTGTCTGCGTTTCCTCTGGTTTTCTCCCATAGTCCAAAGGTGGATTGGCCACGCCGAATTACCCATGGTGTTCGGGGATGTGTAGATTGGGAGGGCTGGGGGGGGGGGGGGGGATGGGTCTGGGTGGGATGTCTGAAGATTGGTGTGAACTTTTTGGGCCAAAAAGGGTCAGTTGCCATACTGTTGGGATTCAACATAAACCACATCATTAAGCTGCATGGTTTTAAATCTTCAAATAAACCCGAACCTCATGAGAGTTTTTAAATTCAGGAATAAAAAAAATACTTTTTCAAATCTAGATTCTTTTGCCGCCTCCTCCTCCTCGCCTCGCCACCCCCCCCACCCCCGCCCCCCCCCAACCCATCCCAGCACAACAAGGTTCCTCAGTGGTTTCAAATTTCCAGCAGCACTGGAATTTTCAATTATATTGTGATGGTCTATAAAATTGACTATGAACAGTATTCTGAAGTGATTATTCTAGGTTGTGGTATGGATATAACTGGAACAAATATTTCAGCTAAAAGGAAGAATGTACTGCTTCAGCTTTTGTTGAGCAAGTACAGAGAGGCATAAATGCACCTTTCCTAAGGCAAAAGATTGGAGAGATAAAGCACAGTCAGCCCCAAACTTTACTCAAAGTTATTCCCCTCTTCACTATGCACAAGTTCAGCCATTGGTTTTTCTCAGAGATTAATTACTCAAACACATTTACTGCTACGTTATTCAAGTTACTTCACACTCATGAAAACCTCACCTGCTAACTAATGTCAAGTGGCAAAAGGGGATGGGGAGAAAAGCAAAACAAAAAGTAGCTAAAGGACGCTGTCATTTTACCAAAATATTTCAATAAAAATGTCTAATTTACAATAAAAGCAACACATCAGGTAATGTCAATCGATTCAGAGCTTTACAGTTGCACTGCAACCACCAGCCATTATAAATGGTAAGATCTGGAAACTCTCTGCTTAGGTTACAACTCCATTTCAGCAGCCAAACATTCCCATGTAGTCGAGCAGCCTGAAAAGGGAGTCTTACTAAATACATTCTCAGTGGTTGCGGTTTTGTTTTGTATGAGACTAGGTTGCTGGTAATTGTTGACGCAATCTACATACAACTGTCAACCAGGTTATGAGAAACTGTTTGAATTAGTAGAAGGTGAAATGTCATTTCTTGACCCATAACTGGTCTTCATGACTGCCGACATCAATCCAAATTCCCTGCAGGCCCAAGAAAACCAAATCAAGAAAGTATTACAAGTGAACCTCAGAATGGGTTGCCAGCACAGAATTATCCTCAAACAGCAACCCCAAAACTAGGACATTACACACTTGGGTTTGACGTGCAAGCTTTGCCAATTTGAACAGCTTTTCTTCAGCTATGGTATGCCAAGAGACATCCTCATTTCAGTTGCTAAAATTGTAAAATAGTAGCATGGAGGCGAACATGCTGAAAACAGCTGGTGCCAGGACGTTGCACTGTTTCATCCTGCGTCTCTTGAAAAAGTGTCTTATGTCACTTCACTGTAGTGAACAAATTTCATGGAAGAGAAATAATGCCTACAATAACCACATATTAACAAATAGCCTACAGAGAGAAAAGAAAAATACAAAAGATCCCTGAACATACTCAGCTAACTTGATGCAGCAAAGGTCTTCTTACACCAATGTGTCAGAACCACAATATACTACATAGATAAAGTGTGGAGCTGGATGAACACAGCAGGCCAAGCAGCATCTTAGGAGCACAAAAGTTGACGTTTCGGGCCGAAGGGTCTAGGGCTGAAACATCAACTTTTGTGCTCCTGAGATGCTGCTTGGCCTGCTGTGTTCATCCAGCTCCACACTTTGTTATCTCAGATTCTCCAGCATCTGCAGTTCCCATTATCTCTGATCACAATACACTACAGGTGTTTTTTACCCTTTATTTCAAAATATGTATAATTTTGTAAAGGACTGTTGCAGAAAGAATAACTACAGATTTTTAAAATAAAACTGGAATGGAGGAACCAATGGAGTGTAATATTAAAAGATACCAAAAAAAACTTCAAAACTGGACTGCCATCTCATGGTTACAAGGTCAACAAGGGGCTGATGAGCCCAAGTTCAATAGCAAAAATCTTTCTGCAGATCACGTCTCAAACTGGAGACATTTTGTGCTTTACCCAATCAAAAGAATATGCAAGAACTGGGGGGGGGTAAAAAGCCAACGCTACTGGAATGGACTATGCGATTGATACTTGCATGTTTAGCATCTTGGGTTCCAGAATTAATTCTCAGAAAGTCAGTAAAAGAACCATCTTCAATTTACCCCAGCTTGCAGATCAAGGAAGAATCTCTCACTCTAAGTGCTGCAAGCCAGTTTAATAAAAAGGAATCCAAACCAAGGAACATTGGCCTGCAAAACCAAGAAACTCAAAACTACCTTTCAACTGTCAATGCGACCAGAACCCTCTACTGCAACAGCCAAAATATTAAACTATTCTCACTTCTCGAACAATTCAGACCATGATTCTATTTTTAAATATCTTTTGTACTCTTCTCATTTCTATAATATGCACGGCAGTTGTATGACGTTTCAGAACTAATCATTTCACTTTGTTAATTATATATTCTATAAATATAAAAATGAAAAAAAAAGTGGCTAGAGTAAAACGTCCATTTAGAGGACGAAAGGGGGAATTTAGTTATGGGATATGATGAAAGGACAGAGGTATTGAACAGATATTTTGTATCGGTCTTCACAGTGGAGGACATTAATAACATGCCAGTAATTGATAAAGGAACGAAGGCAGGTCAGGACCTGGAAACAAATAATTATGACGAAAGAGGTAGTGTTGGGCAAGCTAATGGAGGTAAGGATTGATAAGTCTCCTGGCCCTGATGAAATGCATCCCAGGGTTCTAAAAGAGATGGTGGGAAAAAATAGCAGGTGCACTTGTGGTAAATTTTCCAAAATTCACTGGACTCTAGGGCAGTTCCAGCAGATTGGAAAACAGCAAATGTGACACCACCGTTTAAAAAGGGAGGTAAACAAAAGATGGGGAATTATAGACCGGTTAGCTTAACCAGTGTAGTGGGGAAGATGCTTGAGTCTATTATCAAGTAAGAAAATAGCAAGCCATCTCGATAGAAATTGTCCCCATTGGGCAGACGCAGCACGGGTTCATAAAGGGCAGGTCATGTTTCACAAACCTTTTAGAATTCTATGAAGACATTGCGAGCCAGGTGGACAATGGGGACCCAGTGGATGTGGTGTACCTAGATTTCCAACAGGCCTTCGACAAAGTGCCGCACAAGAGGCTGTTGCGTAAGATAAGGATGCATGGTGTTAGCAGTAAAGTATTAGCATGGATAGAGGATTGGTTGACTGACGGGAAGCAAAGAGTGGGATAAATGAGTGCTATTCTGGCTGGTAGTGACTAGTGGTGTGCCTCAAGGATCAGTGTTGGGACTGCAATTATTTACAATTTATAAGGGTGATTTGGAGTTGGGGACCACGTGTAGGGAGTCAAAGTTTACAGATGACACGAAGATGAGTGGCAGAGCAAATGTGCAGATTCCTTGTGCAGGAATCACAGAAGGTTGGTCTGCAGGTACAAGTAATTAGGAAGACAAATGGAATTTTGTACTTCATTGCTAAAGGGATTGAGTTTAAAAGCAGTGAGGTTATGTTGCAGCTGTACAAGGTGCTGGTGAGGCCACACTGGAGTACTGTGTGCAGTTTTGGTCTCCTTACTTGAGAAAGGATGTGCTGGCACTGGAGGGGATGAAGAGGAGGTTCACTAGGTTGATTCCAGATTTGAAGGGGTTGTCTTATGAGGACTGACTGAGTAGATTGGGATCATATTCATTGGAATTCAGAAGATTGAGAGGGGAATCTTATAGAAACATAAAATTTTGAAGGGTATAGATAAGATAGAAGTAGAGAGGATGTTCCCACTGGCAGGTGAAGCTAGGACAAGAGGGCATAGCCTCAAGATTACATGGAGCAGATTTTAGGACTGAATTGAGAAGGGACTTCTTCACTCAGAGGATTGTTAAGCTATGGAATTCCTTGCCCAGTGAAGTAGTTGACGCTACGTCAGTAAACATTTTTAAAGCTAAGGTAAGTTTTTTTGAACAATAAAGGAATTAAGGGATACGGTGAGAACGCGACTAGGTGGATCTGAGTCCACAAGAAGATCAGCCACGATCTTACTGAATGGCGGAATGGGCTCGGAGGGCCGAATGGCCTACTCCTGCTCCGAGTTCTTATGTTCTAATTCAAGAAAGCCTGATGAAACAGACTCCTTTAAAAAAAAGTCTATTTAAGACTGTAAGAAAGGTATCATTAGTGAAGGGATCCTTTTCAAATTAGCCTTGTTGCAACCAACTTATGAGGTGGGCAAATAAAGATGAGCAATCTGTTCATTCCTCCTCAAGAGCGTAATAGTTTTTTTGGGCGAGGTGGGCAATATTCCTTTTGGAATATTGCTGACTTGGGGAATCTGGCACACTGTCTTATGACAGCAATCTATGCTTCAGCCTCAGCTCTCACATTAGTTGAAATAATTTCCAAGACCTGCCACTTTACCTTACAAAATAATGATAGCATGATATGAGCCCAGACAAGCAAACCGCAAAAAGATTGCTTCAGAGCGTGAGTGTGTTTGAAACGATATATCGCTGGCTTAGAACTATCTACTGTTTTCATTTCAGATTTAGTCATCCATCCAGAAAATGTTGGCAAATGTTGGGCAGAGTCAATAGTGGGCCAACTTGTATCTCATACCAGTCAAACACATCAGATATGAATGTTTGGATGAGGTACAAGGGTGTGACGTACAAGAATACACAACACAAAGATTCAATTTTCAAGTTGAATTTGGCAGAGGTGATATTTCAATTCTCTTCATTGAGAAGAGCACACCAAAACTGAAATCACAAGACCTTGTACAACCTTTAATTTTTGTAAATATGCATCACTACAAAATACAGACACATACTGATCAAACAGCAACACATTAAAAGCTTAGACTGTAGAAATCAAAGCATCATTTGAACCAATATCGCAAGACACTGCATTAATCACTTCTCAAAAAAAAAGCTAAATTCAAAATAATGAACTTCAAGTGCCAAATGAAGTAATGCAATAAAAATTCTGCAAGAAAAATCTCAGATTTGTGTATCAGCATTACAACAGAACTAGCAGACAAATTAATCAGTTTACACAGCTTTGGTTGTATGAATAATCTCCTGTAACAAATTCAGGTTTTTACTTGCAGCAATTAAAAATATCAACTTAACACAAATATGTCGTAAATTGAAGTATTCACCAATGATCAACCTGGACAAAGACATTCATTAACTTTTATTATAGCTATGAATTTCTGAGCAGGTTATACCTTACTAAAATAAAATCAAGTAAAATACAATTACCTTTGGACAGTTTTCTTCTAGGATATCCAGCACTTGGTACAAACATTTGGAAAAAACTACTTTTAACCAACATATATAAACATGTTATGACACTCCACCATGGCAGGTGGTAATTGAACTTGACTCTCGTGCCCAGAAATAGGAACAATAACGCTGCTCCACAGGATTCCTTCCTTATTTACAGTGCTAATGATGATATAAATAGCAAAGGATAGTTATGCTGATTCAGCATTGAAGTTTAAGGGCAGTCTTTGGCCCATTCATTCGAGGCACGTGGACATTGCCAGCTTAGCCACTATTTATTGCCCATCCCCAAGTGCCTAGAAGCAGTTAAGAGTCAACCACATTGCTCCTGGACTGGATACCCCTGTCGACCAAACTAGGCAAGGGTGGCAAATTTCCTAAGAGTAGTTCTGCTTCTCTGCACCATTCAAGCCCCTGTTTGCCGAGGAGCACCTGCCTCCTTATCATTCCAAACAGGAAAATGCACCACCTGACAACTACACAAGTATTTTTAAGGCAAGGCAATTAAAAATTATTACAGAGCACATAAAAATTTGTCTTTGCCCAAAAAAACAATCAAAATCCAGTACTTCATTTGTACAACTCTCAAACGAACAATTCTTCAAACTGGTACCATGGTGAATTTTAAATTCACTGATATTTAATTAGGGGCATACTGTTCTGTAGAAGTGGGCAAGGTGAATTTCCACAGACATGTTTCTCAACCATAAGAATCAACAGTTTCATGTGAGTTTAGAATCACTCTACACAATTTACAAAACAAAACCCGATAACGCAATACGGTGAATTAAAACAATAACATTTCTTCAGCTATAGAGGCAAAATGTTACAAATGTATTTATATCAAGGCATCGACTTAAAATGAATGAAGCCTTCTTTAATTATCGTGACTGTGAACAACACAGCTGTAATTCAGCATTAATAGGTCTTCCCTTTATCCACTTATGTACAACTGAATCTCAGTTTAAATCACAAGCCAAAAGCAAGTGCTAATTCTTCTTACCCAGTAATGAGGATTGAGAAGGTCCCCATTAAAGCAAAAGTTCTTACTTTCCTGGAGAGGTTCACAAAAATCAACTGCATCAGATTGGTTGATCTCAGGCTGTTGATGAAGTAGATATAAAGCAGAAAGGCATAGCAGGTGGATGTCAGAGACAAAAAAGATTTTTGGGTTTTCAACTTCCTGCAAGATTCATTTTGGAGCAACAGCAAGTAAATAAAAAGGACAGGAGGCAGCAGCTGCAGGC
Organism: Stegostoma tigrinum; assembly: GCF_030684315.1. Lineage (NCBI taxonomy): Eukaryota > Metazoa > Chordata > Chondrichthyes > Orectolobiformes > Stegostomatidae > Stegostoma > Stegostoma tigrinum. The sequence goes on along the minus strand of NC_081363.1, from coordinate 64,186,617 downwards.
ATTCACTTCTGCCCAGGTCTCTCAGCTGGAAGCTCAAACACTGATGCCATATGTTGTGTTGGTGAGCTTGGAGTGGACGCACGCAAGCATATTTTTGATATTTAAATCTCAAAAGGCTATTGCTCATCTATTAAAGTTAAGCTTTGCTTGGCAAATGGAGATAATGAATTTAATACGCTCATTTAAACTAATAAAAGTTCTCTAACTCGGGGCTATGATCAGTATTGGCCTGGTGCAATATCATTTAATGCTTCAAGAGTCAATAAATCTAAAAATACAAAAATTGAAAGAACCCCCATTTTAACATTTTATGCATTTATTCTTGCAGTGCAAAGTATTTTTGACTGAAGGTGGTAAGAGTCAGTCAATGTTTTATGGAACCAGTCTTAAGTTTTGGCCAGACAAGACCATAAATATTAGCTGTTTTTTCTCTATAGATGCAGCCAGACCTTCTCTTTCGCCAGCACTCATTTTCAAGACCTCAAATTAAGTTCTATCCTGGATGTAGTTGGTAAGATTTCCTATATGAAGGACATTCCTGTTTGTATGTACAAAAAAAATGCAGCTTTTGAGTATTTTCATTCTGTTCTCAGCACCAAATAATCTAGTTAATTTCTTGAAGACAATTTCAGAACTGACTATATTCACTTTAGCATGCAACCTCTCCAGCTGCTACTCCAGAACCATAACATTGCCATACTGCCACTTGTCCTTTGTGCCATTCAGCTGATTAAATTGCTCCACCATTTAATACAACCACGGTTGACCAAATAGTTCCAATGCCTTCTCCCCACAGGATCCCCAAACTCCATTGCTAATTAGAAATCAACCTGTACTTCAAATATGCTAAAAGCCCAAGCTTCCACAAAACCCAGGTAAAGAATTCAATGCCTGCTCCCAGCCACCAAAACAATTCATCACCTCGGATCAAAATGGCATCCATTTCATTTTAAAAGTCGTACCCCTTGGTTTGAGTGTGCCAAGGGTGGGGGGGGGGGGACATCTTACTTGCACCTTCTTTGTCTATCCCTTTAAGTATCCTTTAGTTTCAAGGAAATCACCTCCCACTCTGAGATGCTAGAGAACGCTAGCCTAGTTTGCCTCATCTCTTTTTATTGGATTGTTCCTACCACCCCAGAGACAAGTCTGGTGAACCTGTGTTGCACTCAGTCTATTGCAATATCATACTTCCTGAGGCAAGGAGGCCAAAACTATCTGCTGTACACCAGGTGCAGTCTTCTTTACCACTGAAGCAAGACTTCTTTAGTCCTGTACTCAGATCCTCTTGCAATAAAGATTGCTATTCCATTAGCCTTCCTAACTGCTAGCTGAGTCTACATCAGCCTTATACACCCCGGGCCCTATGCACATCAACACTTTTGCATCTCAAGTGCTTAGGTCATTTCACATATCTCCAATAGGATGAGTTAATACTGACTTGTTAATCAAATTAACAACTATAGATCATGTACAGACTGTAACTCAAATACTCCAAAAACTGGGCAAACAATCCATTAAAAAAGCAATTTGAATGCATGTCTGTGCATAAAACTTGCTGAAACAATTTCTTTACAAAGTTAGTGGTCAGAACTTTGATTAAAACACAATAGCACACATAATACGTCTTCCTAAAAAACTTTCTAACCTTTCTAAGACTTCAAACTCTTTGATATTATCTAACATCGAAGAACAAATATGTTTTGTTTCCACCTGTCTACATTTCTTATAATATGCAGCACTTCATTTCTTCTAGCTGCCAATGGGGTGGCTATTTAAGTAGCCAGAGGTCAATGCTGAAGCCAAAACATTTAAATTTATTTACCTGACAGGCAGATGTAGGTCATATACTCCCCCTGACCTCCTGTTGCAAGAAATGGAATCTTTTTTTTGGTTCTTCGCTTGACCTGGACTGCTGCAAGCATGCGTTCATCGTGTGGAGCAAAGATTTCTTTACTGATAGCCAATTTGGCACTCATCATGGATTGAGAGAAGAGAAGGCAGCTTTATGTACCTAAATAAGAAATCAATTAATTATGGTCAATCATTTAATCAGATGCAAAGAATTCATGTAGTATAACAAGTTTACGTTAAGATAACCTACTTGAATCAGATAGTTAAAATCACAACGCATGTCCTAGAATTTTTTTATACAAACTGAATGAACAAAAATAAAACAATTAGACACTGAAACAACCTACTTAAACATATAATTTCATAAATTCAGAGAACAAAAAATTATGGGCCAGCACACGGTTTTACCAATGAAAACGCCATCCAAATGTCCTTGGAATGACGTTCCTGCAAGTTTCAAGAACGAATTAAATTAGAATAGAAAACTAAGCTGAATCTTCTGAGATAGTGCAAACCTACACAATTCAAGCAGGCTATTTGAAACAAGTGCGCTACTCTTATGAGAAATATTCAAGAGCAACAAAATACCCTTTGATTTCTTTGACGCTAACTGCCCAAGGAATTTTTTCAACTGAATTCATTGGCCATTCCCAACCGCCATTGAAAAGCTAGTGGCAAGTTACTTTCTTAATCTACTGCAGTAGATGTGGCTTGCAGCACAACCTCACAGCAATCAGGGTCCAGGGTTCAGTTCCAGACTAAGGCAACCGAGTTTGTGCATTGCTACATCGGTTTCCTCACAGTTCAAGAGAGACAGCAAACATCTCAGATAAAAATAAATTGTTTCCCCATCGGTGAGGGCCAGAAATACAACCACGTGATCAAGGCAGAAAGGGAATGTGATCGAGAAATGGGAGATACGTTGCACAGTCTTCATGGATCCAGAGAATTCCTAGTGTGGAAACAGGCATTTGGCCCAACAGGTCCACACCAACCCGGTGAAGAGCATCTCACCCAAAGTCATTTCCCCCTACTCTATCCCTACATTTCCTGTGACTAACCATACCTAGTCTTTGTCACTGAACACTATAGGCAATTTAGCATGGCCAATCCATCTAACTGGCAAATTTTAGACTGGGAGTCTTTGGTGTCAGAGTTGTACCACATGGAAACAGGCCCTTCGGTCCAACTCATCCACGCTGACCAGCTATCTTAAATTAATCTAGTCCCATTCGCCAGCTTTTGGCCCATATTCCTCTCATCCCTGGCTATTCATGTATGCAGTCAGATGTCTTTAAATTGCGCCAGCCTGCACCAGTTCCTCTGGTGGCTCATTCCATACACACACCTCTGCATAAGGAGGTCCTTAGGTCATTTTATATCTTTTCCCTTCTCACTTTAAACCTATGTCCTAGTTTTGGACTGCCCCACCCTAGGAAAAAGGGACTTTGGCTATTCACCCAATCCATGCCTCCAACACTCCAGGGAAAACAGCCACAGCCTATTCAGCCTCTCGTTATAGCTCAAGCCTTCCAACTCCAGCAACATCCTGGTAAATCTTTGCTGCACCGTTTCAAGTTTAACATCTTTCCTATAAGCAAGGAGACCAGAATCGAATGCAGTATTGCAAAAAAAACCTAACCACATTAAAGGAATTATGAACACGCATCCCAAGGTCTTTTTGTTCAACCCATCTGATCAAGGTCCTGTTATACTCAGATAACCTACTTCACCGTCCACTACGCCAATTTTGGCGTCATCTGCAAACTTACTAACCATACTGCCACATGCACAAAGGCATATTGACCATCCCTTGTCAGTTCTTGCTTTTCCAAATTCATTTAAATCCTGTCCCTCAGAATCCCTTCCAGCAACTTCACTGCAGACATCAGGCTCACTTGTCTATAGTTCCCAAGCTTCTCCTTACCAACTTTTTGAAATAAGGTATCAGACGATTTAAGACTAGAGAGAGTGCAGAAGCAGTGAAGTGAGTGAACATTCTGTACTTGACCTTGGGGAGGAAAGTGAGTGTGTTCAGTATATTTCAGAGGGAGTTGGGAATAAGGATATTCAGGGCCTCTGCAAACTAATGCAGAAGGTAGCAAGGTTTCATTGAATAAGGGCAAAGTCTAAGTAACTACAATAGAACCTTGTACGACTATGGATCTGTCTTCCAGAAAGTGGCCTTGATTTGAATTCTAATGAATGCATTTTAAGAAAGTTAAAATCAGGCCCAATACTTTGACTTGAGGATAGGAGCCATTAGAAAAATCTGCAGGAATTTGATAAAGGGAGCTAGCAGCAGCACTGTACTCACCCAGGCATGGACATAGCTTTTTGGCCAGCTTTCTACAGACCAATCCAGTCAGTCCCAAGTCCCCAGTCTAACCTGAACTCTACAATCTTACTCCACTCAAAACACCTTTGTAATTTCCTTTCAGATAAGCTGTCTCCTCTCTTGCAATCTTGTAGACACTACCGTCTGCTCTCCTTTAAAAAACCTTCCTAAAATGCAATGGCCAGAACTGGATACAATATTCTGGTTGCAACCTAACCACTATAATCTGAAACTTGTTGGCAACTTGATTTTATGGTTAGGATTTGTATTATTGCTGAACCAAAGTCACAACAAACTCACTATGAAACAGTATAGTTTCTTTCAATATGAGCCAAATTACTGTGTATAAAGCGGTAAAATCAGTGTCCATGACTCCATGTCATGCTTTTGTCCTTTACTACTTGCTGCCAAAACTGATCTCAAATTTAATTGTTTTAAAAATTTAAATTTCACCAGATTCACAGCTGAATCTCTCTCAAGTTTACTAACACTGAGAATGAGAGATAGCAGCTTAATCACATCAGCATGAAGACACAGTAGGTAGGGAGGGCATTTGTTCAACAAACATTGACTTTTGCAAAAGTCAATGTTGATTCTAAGAAAAGTCTTACACAATTGTAGAATTCAACTTGGGCAGTATTTTTATTTGGAAAATGTTCATCAGTGACTGTATCTCTGCAAAAAAACCCCACAGTGATTTTTTTCAATTGAAAGTGGCATAGCAGTCTTCAAGCAATTCATTATCTGCTGTCCTGATAGCTCAACCACATTGGTTCAAAATCAGATATCTGAAAAATTATGCAAGCGCCAAGGATTACCACCATTAACATAAACAATGCCATACTAAATGACCATTGGCTCCAACAAGGGAACATCTATTCTGCTTTTTCTCTGAGGCATTAGAGGGGAGAATACCCGCATCTGTAACTGAAAAACAGCCTCAAACACAAGTATGAGGCTTGTCACTGTCTTGTGGTGAAGTGCCTAGACAGAACATTTATGATCATTTAATAATTAAACACGATCAGCAGCAGACCCAAGTTTCAGTCTGCCGAAAGCACTAACTGAAATTTTATCACTGACTGCAGACCAGAAACAAAAAAAAACACGCAGTCCTAAAATCTGTACTGCTGGAGTCTAAAACGTCAGGCCACATCGCATCCCAGATATCCAGTCACACAAGAAAACTCAAAATATTGTACCCCAATTCTAAGATGGTTAAAACACTATCAGCAACCCACAAAAGGTAAGTACGCTTTATTTTTAAAATTCATTCATGGGATGTGGGAGCTGCTGGCTAAGCCAGAATTTATTTAACATCCTCAAGTGCCCTATGAGGCACCTTCATGAACACACATTCACAGTTTTCTGGTTGTATAACAGACAGCAGAATACAACAGATGTAACAAATATGGAGCAAACCAATAACTGGAAATCAAAACCCGTTAGGCATTTATTAATTTTTGGTTAATTTATGCATCAAAAGGATTCAAGGAAATAACAGCAGTAGATTAGCTCTCGCTTAGTTTTACCAATAATGAAAGTTACATAAACCTTTGAAGAAATAAGTTAATGCATTAAACATATCATGGTATCAACACACATACTTTATAACTGCATATCCATTCATAATCCCTTAATTGCAACTGTGTTTGATAACAGCTTTTATCCTTGTTCAAAGGAATTTTTTGAGCAATCTTCTCAAGTTTGAGACTTTTGGATTAAAATGCATTTTCATTTTTCATTTCATAATGTATAATGGCAGGGTCGTATCAAAAGGAAACAAACCAGAATTGCTGAAGAAATTCAGCAAGTCCAGCTGCATCTGTGGAAAGAAAGTAAAATTTAATGTTAAGACATCGTAGGAACGGCCAATGGTGGAGAATCTGAGATAACAAGGTGGAGAGCTGGGTGAACACAGCAGGCCAAGCAGCATCAGAGCAACAGGAAAGCTGACGTTTCAGGTCTGGACCCTTCTTCAGAAATGGGGGTGGGGAAGGCAATTCTTAAATAAACAGAGGGAGGGAGGTGGATGGAAGATGGATAAAGGAGATAGGTGGAGAGGTGACAGACAGGTCAAAGTGGTGGGGATGGGGCCAGTATAGGTAGAGAGAGTGTGTCTGCCTGGAGTTAGGGAGGGGGATGGGTCAGTCCAGGAAGGACAGATAGATCAAGGAGGCAGGATGGAGGCTGGTAGGTCGGGGGTGGGGGTGGAGCTTCAGGTTGAAGGACTGGATAGGTGGGAGGAAGGATGGACAGGTTAGGGAGGCAGGACAGAGCTGGGCTGGTGTTGGGAGATTTTGAAGCATGAGGGGTCCACATCGATACCACTGGACTGCAGGGTTCCCAAGCAAAACATGAGGTGCTGTTCCTGCAACCTTCCGGCAGCATTGTTGTGGCACTTCAGGAGGCCTAGGATGGACACGTGGCTGGGAGGTGCAGTCGTTTGTCGCGAACCGAGCGTAGGTGTTCCACAAAGCGGTCTCCAAGCCTCCGCTTGGTTTCCCAGATGTGCAGGAGGCCACAACGGGAACAGTGGATGCAGACATGCAGGTGAACATCTGCTCGATGTGGAAGGTCTTCTTGGGGCCTGGGACAGGGGCGAGGGGAGAGGCATAGGGGCAGGTGTAGTACTTCCTGTGGTGGCAGGGAAAAGTGTTGGGTGTGGTGGGGTTGGTGGGTGTGTGGAACGAACGAGGGACTCACGAAGACAGTGGTCCCTGCGGAAGGCAGATAAGGGTGGGGAGGGAATAACGTCTTTGGTAGCGGGGTCAGATTGCAGATGGCGAAAGTGCCAGAGGATGATGCATTGGACCCTCTTCTGAAACTACACTGGCCCTATCCCCCACCTCTTCCTCTGTTACACTGATGAATGTATCGGTGCTATGCAAGCTGTTATTAAAAAAGGAAAACACTAACAATACAAAGCAAACTCAAAAGCCAGTACTGTGCCATAAAGAAACTGGGTACAAAGTTTGCCAAAAATCATTAGTGGAGAATGAAGCAAAGAGAGAGTATTTTAAAAAAATTGGAATTCACAATGCTCAGTATAGTTCTGTGGAATATCCAAACCTACATACCGGCAAATGCATTTTTAATATCAATTGTGTGCTCTAAAGCCCTGAATGGACAAAATAGTTTTAAAAGTTTAAAAAAATCTTAAGCACCTACAACAGTAGATTGCACAGCATTTCACCCAAGAACCTAAAGCATTTTGCTTTTTCTTTTGCTCAAATACTATCACACTTTCAAAATAAGCTTACATGCATCCAGGCAGGATAATTCAGTACATACGGAAACCAGAGCATGGTTTAGGAGGTGGAGAATGAAAGCTTCTCCTCACTGCAATTAAGGCAGCCTGTAGTTACTGATCCTGCTTGAACAAGGAGACTACTATATTACACAAAAAAAGCGAACTCTGAAGTCAAACCAGAAAATTGTGCAATAGCTTGACAAGATCTGGCAGCAGTTACTGATGTGTCTGACAGCACGAGAAAGACATGCAGTCGATTTGACTGCTGCTAAAAGGCAATTGCTACATATCCAAAAGCGTTCAGGACTGAAACAAGGGTTAAACTTTAATGCAACAAAATGTTTTCCGACAAGTTGTCTCAACTTAGATCCAAAAATACATGCCAACCGGAAATGTTATTTTACTTCAGTGAATCATACGAGTGCACCTGGTTGCTGTGTACAAATCTTACCTATTTATACCTAAATTGTGCACCATAGAAAACCTCGAACACCATAATGAGTTTCTACAAAGCAAACACGAATTTTGCATTCATGGAAGATATGGAATCATGCCATTTGATGCAGAGAACGTAACAAAAATTGTTCAGATTTACTAGAAGGCAAGTTTGACTTAATGCTGAAACTTGCACTGGTTCTTGGTACAGCAACACCTGAAATTTGAATTGACCATCCTGGTTTTCAAATTCCTCCGAAATCTTGCTCTTCCCTATCTATAAATTCCTGCAAACTCTACAATCTTCCTTAAAAATTTTCACCTTTTGCATATCCCTGACTTGCTTTGACCCATTGTTGAGTACTGTAGGCACGGTCACAAGACTCGAGTTCAGAATTTCACTCTACCTCTAATTTCTTTAGAAAAAAAACAACTTCTTAATACAGTTTTAGAATTTATCACTTTGATTAAGTTTCTGGTAACCTGCCACACACTCTCTTTATGTGGCTTGCGGTCAAATTATTTCTGGTAAGATTCCTGCAAGATGCTTTGGGCCATCTTGCTGCATTGAATTCATTATTGATACACCAGCTGTTCTTGCTGTTCAGACAAAAAAGTGGCCTCATAGTTGTCAAAACATAGTAATGCTCATAGCTCTGGTTAACAGATCTCTCCACGGTTACAATGGCTTTCTCATTAATGACCAAGGACTAAATTAAAATACCTGGATTTTCCATTTAATACACAGTTTCAGAACCGAAAAGACAAAACCCCTGTTCTGCCACTAAGTGCTAAGTAGATTTTGCCAGACAAGAGATAAACAGTCCTGCAGCACTACTAACACTGGTATAAACTGTTTAGTGTTATCAGTTTAGAAATTCCAAAACTGTTGGACCAAACTGCTTGTTGTTAAGTAGTTATGCTAAAAAAAATTACTTTGGGCTGAAGAGATGTACTGCAAACAGGCCAATCATCTATACTGGTGTTTAAAGTACACATGAGCTCCTCCCACTGTTGGTATAGGTTTCACCTCCTTTACCCCTAGTACATGTCTAACATCCCACTGAATGAGTTATGTTATCTTCCTCAAATGCTCCATGTTTCATATTCTAACCAAGTCAGGTGCAGAGATTTTTGCCCAAATTCCTTGTTGGATATATTAGTTGCTCTTAGATTTCAAAGCTGGGGTTGACAGTTCCCTTCCACAAGTGAAAACATCTCCATATTGATCTGATCAAAGCCATTCAGACTTTTGAAGCCTTTCATTTGGTCATTTTCTACTTGCCCCAGAATATTTCATCTTTTCTGATGGCACATGCCTTCTTGAAAATCCAGACTTAAGATTTTGTCTTAAGGTTTAGGGTAACAGCTGATCGATAACTTCTTAGCTGGATTTGTACTCATTGAATTGTTGCCATGTTTCCCCAATGAAACAAATTATTCAACAAGTGTAACAGCCTATGAAAATATTCCATCATTAAGTTTCCCCACACAGCACTTTCATATTTGCAAAACTTTCATGCAAATCCAACTTAACACCTACACAAATTAACGCTTCACTTTAATAAAAATTGCTGTTAATAGATTACACAGACATGACTCAAATGCTTAACTCAAGCTGTTGTTTGTTTTTCTCAATTATATATAAATTGTTTCTTACTTCTGGGACAGAATATTCTATTTTGATGCCACAGCAAATGATCAGCCAGCAATTTCTACCTTAAGATGATAATTGGATCAGGTCCAAAAATCAAGCATCATTTACATCATCATCTAGAAAACTCTGCATGATGGGAGAATTATAGTACACTGATTTGCCAACAGTCACCCACATCAACATACAGGACATATTAGCCCAAATCCCACTACTTAATCCAACCTTTCCTCTTCAAAATTTTCAGTTTGCATGCTTTGCACCTCTAATCACTACCCAATATATGTTCCTTGGTCAGTGACAAAATCCTCCCACTGTCACCTGCATCAATTTAGCTACAAACTACAGCAATCATTGCAAAACACTCTGGATTGGTCTTGACTAAAAAAAGTGCAGAATTTTAACCAAACCCAAATCACTGAAAAGTTAGCCTACTGCAGTGACTTAAAGACAGCGAAACCATAGCCTGAATATAAATCTAGGAAATGCCATATATCAAAGTAGTTTGAATAACAGAAATAAGCCAATAGGCATTTCTCAACACTATGAGAAATATTTCAATTAATAGAATTTATGGCTATTACAAATCCCAAAGTAATATCACACTGCACTTGCATGCGCAAACTGTACACAGCATGTTCCACACATTCATGCATGGTTCAAGTGTAACTGACATGTACAATGTCTAAATTTGAAACTGGATAGAGTAGCAGAATAGAGTTTATAGGGGCAAATAGGTTGCAAGGTTCTACAAGCCAAACTGATAAGATTTCAGTGCTAACAGCTGACAGTTCACAAATTAACAGGTACACAGAACACAAGAGTTATTGCAAGCTCAATGTGAACAGATCATCATGTTTTGCTACCACACAAAAGCTGAAATGCTCTTTCAATTAATTTAGAGGTAAACTTGAGCTTTTCTTTTCAGAACAATTTCTTCTTAATAAACCTCACCAATCGCCAAATCTGAAGCAGGATCTCAAGTAGGGAAAGAGTTATGAAGGATGGAACTGTTGGTTGTAGAATGGAACAGAAGGAGTCACACTAAGCATTACAAACTTTTATACCATGGCTCACGATTTAGTGGCAAATTCTAATGCTGGGTTATGCTCCTATCTGTAATCCTGAACAAACTGGAGATACATTTATACATATAATTTCTCACATACTACATTACTTCATTATTGAGCTTCCAAAATGAATTTCACTGTTGTTATGGTTCAGGAGGAAATTCAGTCCATGTCTGCAGTGGCTCTCCAAATGCAGAAAATGCTGTGATACTCTCCCCCTTCCACCATTTAAATAGATATAATCTTTGAATGCCTCAATTGAACCTACTTACACCACACCTCTACATACTGCATTCCAGACCTGAACCACTTGTTGGATAAAACATTTCTTCTCATATCACATTTACTCATTTTGTAAATCACTGCCCTCTTGTTCTTGAGGCAGGAAAAGCAAAAAGGTTCCAAGACAGGTGCTTGGAGAATGCCACTACAAACTTTCCTTCAGCGTGAAACGTAACAGTTAACCATTGTTTCCTATCTTAGTCAATTCTGTTTCAACATATTATTGGCTCCTTTATTCCACAAGCTGTATCTTTCCTCAAGTCAGCTGTGCAAAACAAAAAACTGCAAATACCTTTTGCAAAGCTACGTATGTTGCATCAACAGCATGACCCTCATCAACCCTCTTGCTTGAGCAAGACAGTTAAACATCATTTCCCATGAAGAAATCTAGGCTGGCTCTCCTCCATTAACTTGCAATCACCTATGGGAACATTAATTTTATCCCAAATTATTAAAGTTCTTAGACATTTCCCTCTCACAGAAGTTAAAGTGACTAGTCTGTAACTGTTGGACTTTCCACAAGTTTTTTTTTAAGCAAAAGAATCAATTTGCAATTTTCCAGCCGCCAGCACCACCCCAATTTCCAATAAAATCCGAACCATTATGGCCAGTGCCTCTGCAATTTCCATTCTCACTTCCTTCAGTATCCTCAGATGCATCTGTATAACACCAGGCCAGATAAAAGTTTTGGACAGTTGTTGGTACTATTTCCTTAACAATTCTGCACATGCATATTTCAGAAAGTAGGAAGCTTTTACTGGGCTCAGCCAGGATTAAACTCAAACTCAGGTTGAAAGGGTAACAGTTTACGATGCTAATGCAATCACCTTGTTCCAATGGTGTCACAACTGACTAGGGTACTGTGCTAGAACTCAAATCCCAACAGCTCCAGAACTGATCACAGTCCAGGACTGGCATGTTCCAGTAAGAAAGAAGGAGATTATGATTAAATTCACAAAGTAAAAAAAGGAAGCATACGCAAGGTTTAGAAAGCCAAAAAACAGACAGGGCCCATGAGGAATATAAAGAAAATAGCAAAGAACTCAAGCAGGAAATTAGGGTAGCAAGAAGGGGCCATGAGATGTCCTTGATGACTAGGGTTAAAGAGAATCCCAAGGCATTTTATACAAATATTATAAGCAAGAGGATAACTATGGAGAGAGTAAGACCACATAAGGATTAAAAAAAAAATGATTCTTGGAGCCAGGGGATATGGGCAAGATCCTAAATGAGTAGCCAGTATTTACTAAGGACATGGAGGATAGAGAGATTAGAGTGGGGCATGCTAATATGCTAGGGTATTTTGAGGTCAAGAAGAGCATTAAAGTGGATAGTCCCCAGGGTCCAATGTGATTTACCCCAGGTTACTGATGAGATTGCTGTAGCCTTGATGAAGACCTTTGCATCCTCTCTAGCCACTGGACAAGTCCTGGAGGACTGGCAAGGAATTAAATTTATTCCTCTGTTCAAGAGGGAAACAGAGATGATCCAAGGAAATTATAGATCGGAGTGGTTACAATGGTCAGGAAGCTATTGGGGAGAATTCTTAGGGATAGGATTTACGTGCAATTGGAAAAGCATGGCCTAATTAGGGCCACTCAGCATGGTTTACTAACTTGATTCATTTTTTTGGGGGGTGACGAGGATGATCAATGAGGGTACAGCAGTGGCTGTTTATGTGGATTTGAGTAAGGCTTTCAACAAGGTCCCTCACGGTAGGCTTATGCAAAAGAATAAGATGCATGGTGATATGGCCATTTAGATTCAGAATTGGCTTCCATAGAAGGCAGAGGGTATTGGGGGAAGATTTTTTTTTCTGGCTGGAGGTCCACAACTAGTAGTGTTCTGCAGGGATCTGTACTGGGACCACTGAAGTTTGTGATTTATAAAAGACTTGGATGAGTAACTTTTTCAATGCATTCCAGATTCAAACTTGTTAGAATGCCTCTGCTGTTATGCATTCTACTAACAAGTTTGAATCTGGAATGCATTGTTGAAAAAGTTAGTCCACTACCAAACCCAAATTACTAGGTAGATTCCCTCTCACCATGGATTGCCTGCATTGAACAGTTACAGTGGCACACGATTTAGGCATTGCAGCTCTTGGACTAGTTCTAAATGCAAACAAAGCTTCACTATAAACTGGTATTAATGACTGTCAGCACCATCTGTGCACCTTTTATTTTCAATTGCTCATTTTACGAAAGCAATGTCTCAGCATTTCAAGCTTTCAAAAAAAAAGACCAGTTTTCATAAATTTACCATGAGTATCGATTGCCTTATAACAAACTAACACTTCACTTAGATTTATCATTCTTGCAGTTTAGGTTCCCAAATGGCTACACGACTGAGAAGCAGCAAAACTATTGTGCAAGGTACAGTGAAGATTTACTGAACTGCTCACTACCAAGTTGTTCTACGGTGACAGACTCAATTTTCTGGATTTTGGAAGAACATTCAAGTGGTCTCATTGAAACATACAAGGGGAGATTCTGAGTGATTGTTTCTAGTGATCAGAGAATCTAAAACACAGGGCAGAGTCTTAGGATAACCATGCCAATTATTCAAGACCAAAGAGGTCAAACACAGTCACGGAACTTGGAAATTATCTACTTCAGTGGGTTCCATCATTAAATATGCACGTGGCTAGAATAGACAGATATTTTGGTCCCTCACGAAACCAAAGGATATGGGACTGGACAAGAAAGTAGAGATGAAGTCAAAAGATCAGACATGAAAGAAAGACTGATCTTAACTGAACTGTGTTGTTTTAGGCTGTCTTTGTTAACAAGTCAATCACAGCACTCATTGTCACATGGTTCCTTTTTAAGGAAGGTCAATTCAGAGCAAGCATAAACCTATCGACTATGGCCCTACATAATATCACAAGTTTGCATATCAAACCCAGTACCAAATGCAAAGGCAACAATTTTAGTGTTAACAGTGAAAACCTACAACATTAACAATTACTTGATATGCAGCATTCAGCAGGTCCAGCAACCTGGATTACCGAATAGGCCAATCAGCAAAACCACACCGTATGAAGTGGCTCCATTTCCAATGGATTTGATTTGTCACAAGGCTATCATCTTACATAGATAGAAGTACGCTGGTGATGGCCAACAATGGGCCAAAATCTTATCACTACTTCAGCAAATCAGACATTGACTCCATTCACCCACACATCACAACTTTACAAATCCAAACACATTATGATGTGGTGCTCACTACTTCAAAGCATTCCCAAAATTAAAATCAACTTGTTCAAGTAGAACTAACGTGAGAAACACTATAACGTTTCTCAATGAGATATTCCTTTTCCAAAAACTGCTATGTTACACAGTCTCTGAATGGAACCTAGCATTCATTAGATCAAGGCAACTGACTGAGGTAAGAGATAATTCAACACTACCCAATTAGTATGATTAATATCAAATTCCTACTTTTCATACAAAACCTTACTGGTTGAATAACTGTTTAACAAATTCGGCGCACTCACTGTTCTAAACACGCCCCAGGGCCCCGAAACACTGTTTCCGATTCTGAACTGCTCCCCCCCATCCCCACCGCCCAACGAACTAATATAAAGCCAAACATTTATCTGTTTGTTACTGAATTGCTGCTGCTGTCTCCAACAGGATATGAATGACCTTATCAAATCAAGGATGTTTACAGTAACCAAGTACACCCATGATTGAATTTATTGCTGTCTCGTTTACTAAATAGATTTTAAAAAAGACCATATTCAAAAATTCAGTCTATTCGTGTGTTGAAAGCCCAACAGATGACGAGCGTTCAATGGCACAGTAAACAAAAAGCTAAATCCGAACAAATTCGAAGTCCATGGGTCGAATTTTGCGAGGAGTACCGACCGCGCACACATGGCCACTGTTATTTTTTTAAAGAAGAGCTCCGCGTTTCCGGCAGGATATTCCAATCAGAGCTACCAATAATACAGAAGTCAGGAAAAAGGTAAATCAAACCGACTTGTTCAGATTAGTCAGCTGCACCGTACCCGCTAAAGGTGCACGGCTGCACTCGCAACAGGTGCTGCGGGTTTCTGCACATTGCTATCAGTGTTGGCATGGAACTCGCTGCCGAGCATAGGCCACGGAGTCCAACATAGCTGCAAAGATAGACGGACAATTGGTTACCACATTCTGAATTTTAAATGCCCAGTATCACAGCCACTTTACAGCTGTGAAACGGTAACTACAAGCCTGGATGGCGAAGTGGCAAGTAGGTAGAGTGCTGGGATAGAGCAAGTGCTAAGAGTGCCATGATACCAGTTTTTGTGTGTGTGTGTGAGAGAGAGTGAATGAGAGAGAGAATGTGCAGGTTCACAATTTCTTGAAAGTGGAGTTGCACGTAGATAGGATAGTGAAGGCAGTGTTTAGTATGCTTGCCTTTATTGGTCGGTGCATTGAGTATAGGAGTTGGGAGGTCATGTTGCAGCTGTACAGGACATTGGTTAGGCCACTTTTAGAATATGGCATGTAGTTCTGGTCGCTCTGCTGTAGGAGGGAGGTTGTGAAACTTGAAAGGGTTCAGAAAAGAATTAAGGTTGTTGCCGGGGTTGGAGAGTTTGAGCTATAGGGACAGGCTGAATAGGATTGAGACTATTTTCCCTGAGGGATGACCTTACAGTTTTGTAAAGGCATAAGGGGCATGGATAGGGTAAACAGGCAATCTAATCTGCATGCCACCGTTCCCCCACCCCTCCAATTTAATATCATCCTTTCTATAGCAAGGCAACCAGAACCATGTTTAATACTCCAAAAATGTCCTCACCAACACCCTGTACAACTGCATGATGACATCACAAATCCTATACTCAATATCCCTATTCATCCATTGCTCTCTACTCCTACCAGCCTTACCCTTCACCTTAACAGGAATATAACACCTCTGAACTCTCATTAGTTCAGAGACGAAGGTCAGAGAAGAATGGAGACAGGTAGGCAGCGTGCTTGGGGTGGCGAAGTGGGGGCGGTGGGTGAAGAAAAGGAGACAAGAGCACACAGGGAATGTCGTTGTATGTTTTTTTCATGGTCTAGAACTATTGAACTCCATTTTGAGACCTGAAGGCTACAGGGTCCCCAGATAGAAACGTAGATGCTGTTCTTACACTGAGTTGCTGAGAAGTTGAACTCTCAGGCAGATCAGCCAAACTTGTTAAAATCTTTTGCTGGAACTGAGAATATGAAGGAATCTAACCATTGCCCCTTGAATTTCAGTGATATTACTTTTGAACCCCCTATCAACATCCTGGGGTTTACTGTTGGCCAGAAACTGAACTAGGGCAGCCATTTTTTTAAAGATTACTGCGGTTACAAGAGGATGGAATTTCTGTAGCAAGAACTCATCTATCTCTCCAAAGAACATCCATGATCTACAAAGGTTGAAAGCAAGAGTGTAATGGAACACAGTCCATGTGCCTGGATGAGTGAAACTCCAACACTACAAGTTATTCAACGCCATCCAGAAAAAGCAACCGTTAAGGGGCACCTCTGACAATACCATCAATAGTAGACTCGCCAACTTTAAGGGCATTTAAATGGTCACTGGATAAACATATGGATGATAATGGAATAGCATAGGTTAGACGGGTTTCAGATTGGTTTCACAGTTCGACGCAACATCAAGGGCCGAAGGGCCTGTACTGAGCTATAATGTTCTATTCGTCTTCAAATAGCTGGTACGCTGTGCCACTACAAGTTGCCCAATAGTAATTCACCTCCCTAACACCTTCTAAACCCACAGCCCCAGTTAGAAGAACAAAGGCAAGGGATGCATAGTAGCACCAGCGCATGCAAGTGCCCCCAAGCCATACACAATCCTGACTCAGAACTTTATAATTCTTCCCTCATCATCACTGGGCAAAATCCTGAATCTCCCTTCCCAATAGTACTGTGGATCCACTGACCCTCAGTTGCAGCAGCAGCTTAAGATAGTCCAAATGACCTTCAAGTGCAGTTGGGGTATGAGCAACAAATGCTAGCCTTATTATCAATAACCGTATGCCAATGAACAAGAAATGTTTAATACAGACTCAATACAAGACTCCAAAGGTATTACAGTAGCAGGAAAATACTTATTTATATTGAGTACTTTGCCACATTTTAGGCAACAGCTTTGAATACATGAAGCTGGAAGAAATTTGTTCCAGCTTAGTCCTGATGTGTAACTGTGCTCAATCACAGTCAGTCAGCCACTTGCTCAAATCTGTTATCCTACCAGTTGCACACCACATTTACCAACAAACTTACACAAATTTCAGAAAGAGTACTATACAGCTCAACTGTAACATTATCTTGCAAATCTTTTTCATTTGAAGGGACTGGCAATTAGGTAGTCAGGTCATTTACCAAACTTTGGTAAATAAATGAATTCTATTCAGATGATTTAGGCAACTAGTTTTTATTGCACCTAATGTATGGCTGTCAGACGACTTCAGAAAGGAAAAAAAACAACTAAACCAATTTACACACAACACCAGGTTGTGTTCAATAAACTGATGAAGGGTAATATAACAGAAGCAGCATGTATTGTTGGTGAGAATTCTGGACATATGAAAAATAAAGTATTCTTATCAGCTGTGTATTAACAGCGACACTTACATTTCATTTTCTTTTACGAAAAGAATAGAGCAGTACCCCTTGTGGTTGAAGAGAATCAATTAAAAACAATGCTTTTAACATTCAGAAAATTAGCTCTGTGCTCGTCATTTTCTTCAATTTCCAAATTATCAGGATACCTAATTATTGAGTAGCAGTTTCAACAATGTATTTTCACAGACTCAAATGCAAATTAATCCCACTTATATAAAATCATTCAATATTTCCTCAAATACTTGGCAAATATAAAAAAAATTAATTTGTGAATTCTATACATACTAAAAAACCCAAGCAATCGTGTTAAATGAACCACCGGTGATGAATAAACAGCCACAGTTGCATATTTAAGCTTTTTCAGATGATCAAACATAACTGATTCTGAACAGATTACTTCAACCATAGTTCAATCAACAATTCTGATGGGATTTAAAAAAGCAGACAGGTGCACTCAGTAAAACAAACAATATTTATAGCATTATGGAAGGTTAATGCTTTGTATTCCCAAATCCAATTCCAATCCGTCAAAAGGGGTTGTTTAGAAATATTTTAAATTGACTGATCCATTTATCATATTGCTCAGTTATAAAGCAGAGAAAAAAAAAACAATGTCAGTTCATCACAAATATTCCCACTCTTTCTTACTCAGTGGCAGAACGCGAGCTGAGAGCATTGGTCACAGATGAGGTAACTGCGCTGGATATCTGTGATATATTCTTAGCTCACATCATGCTGGTTTGAACTGAATTCAACGTTTCACATTTTGACTCAAGATACTAACAGGGATAAAAAGTTACTGGAGTCAACAGGAGTGCAGTTTCAGGTTATAATCAGATGCTTTTGAATGGCAGAGTAGGTTGGAGGGACTCAATGGCCTACTGCTGCTCCCAATTCATAATAGCAAAAAAATTTACTGGAAAGTAATCGTTACTTTCTTAGTCATTGCACAGGACCCAAATTTCTTTCATGTTCATCGTCAGCAATCTGAAAGAGCAGTAAGCAAACACATTCAGTAATAAAAATGTGTCATTTAAATTCACTTAAATAAATCAGAAAAACATGCTGCCCTTCACAGAATTCTGGTAACATCCATCTGAAGGAAACCGTACCAAGCTTAAACAATGGATTACTATAAACACTGTGGGCTGGTGGGTGGCATTTAAAGATCAAAGAAAAGAATTTCCATTCTGTGGCATTCACAATTAAGAACTCATTGTTTTAAAAACATACTGAAAAAATATCAAATGTTAATCTAAATATGGATGCCTTTCCATACCTGTGCTCTGTTCTCAGACTGTCCTTTTCTTTCAGTACAGTAGTAAAACTTCTATTTGTTCGACATTATTTTGGAATACCACGCACAAGTTCAGTAATTCACTGACTGTCTTTTCTTTTCAGGCTCAGGAAGGAAGATGGAAGAAAGCTCTCTCAACAACATATCCTCTGGTGTAATAACAGCAGCTTCTCAATTTTTGCATTATTCTGGGCATGCAACAGACTGCAGAAGTTGCTGCCGCTTTCAGTGGAGTAATGATCAATGTGCAATTCTATTGCCATTACCACTCCAAAATCCTGGGACCTTGACAATTCGATCATCAGTTATCGCAAAACAATGAACTGAATTGCAGTAAATAGCTACTACAGACTGAAAAATTCCAATGCATCATACAATGAATCATGTTGTTATGTAGTAATCATTCAAGCATATATATATATATATATAATTAGCAGTTCAGTGACAAAGCCCAAATGCCAATGTACCTGTGTCAACAGAACAATTAATCTACATATAAAAAAAGCTCAATTTGACAGTGAAAATTGGATGGAATTTTGTCTATTTTGTTGCAGTTGTTTTATTTTTTAAAAGTTAATCAGCTACTGATTTGGAATAAAACTGGATGTAAAGAAATATTAGCAAGAAGAATTTGAAACATCTACATTAGTAGAAAATGCCCCAGTAGACTAGAAGATATGCATCATTTACTATTGTGTCAGATTGATCAGGATGATTGTGCAGTTCTTCTATTTGTTAGCTTAAACCTGCAGGGAGAGTCAGATCTGACAGTTTCATATCTATTATTGGAGTTTTGAAATATAGTTAGTCCAACTTGAAAGGCCATTGGTGAATTCATTATATTGGGTCATGGGATTACAGCTGGACTTTTGTAAAAATAAAAATTATTCCATTTTCTCACCTTTTCAGGATAGAAAACAAGGTTCTTACCAGTCACATGCAAAAAGACAAACTTTTCTGTAGTCAAGGCCACTAAATTATAATTACATGATATGCAATCTGGAGCCTCAACAAATAATTCAGAGATATTTGCTCCAAGTCCAAAGTTCATCAAGCCAGTTGGAGAATTTAAACTCAGTTAATTAAGTTAGATATGAGCACACTTCGGTTGTGGCATCCATGAAGCCATCAGGTTGTCTCAAAATCTCATGTGGTTCACTAATGTCTCATCAAGAAAGAAAATCAGATTCTTACCTAGTCTGGCCTACATGCAACTCCAGACTCACTACAGTGTACATGACTCTGACATGTTCTCTGAAATGGCCCAAGTAAGGCACTCAGTTTGGCAACTACAAATTGACAATAAATACCTTAACCACATCATTAGAAGTAAGTAAGTAGAGGTACTGGAAATGCAAGGATGCCAGAACAATGTCTACCGATATCCAAAATCTCACTGGGGTTGTTTGCTTCAAGGATTTTGAAAGTAAACAAAAGCAAACCAAAAGAACCTGTATTTAATATCAATCATTGTTTACCCTCTGGTATTTTCAATGGCTAAACATAACTTCTAAAATTATATCACAAACAACTTGAGGAATTCAAATAACCACAAATCATTTTTACCTTTTAAAAAAAGTACACAAAATACCTCAGAGACAAAAAAACTATCAGAATATACATTTCAAAGGGAACTAAAAATAAAACTATGTAAAAATATAAATAAAGTTAAATAAAATTGTTTATTTCTACAAATGTTTGTTTGTACACAATATTTTGATTATATGACATTTATCTTTTGTCCAGTGTATCTTTTTGAAATTAATGACTTGTATTTTGGTTTTCTAAATGTTATAATTGTCTTGACAAGCTCAATTTTGCTTTGAAAATGAATAGTGCATGATCTCACCTTATATTGAGGATAAAGCAATGTTCCATCAAGTTTAATAAACTCCTGAAATTATATTATTTGGTATTACTGAAACAAAATTAAAACAAATATAATCTGAACACACCTGGAGTATGATTCAGAGTTACTTAAAAAAGACAGACCATCTTGAATTATATCATGCAGCTCAATCTAATTCTGATTGGAGAAAGTGGTTTTATGTTAATTAGTTAAAAATTGGGCAGGGGGCAGAAATTAACTTACATTTTTAAAATATCTCTTCCCTAGACTAAGATCAAAGATTTTTCTATGACTAAACCTGTTCGAGGCTTGTAATATCTACAGCTATTACATACTGGACTCAAAACTAGTATAGTTCCAATACGAAATATGCACATCACAACTGTATCCCACCTTAATGCTGTTATGCACCTAGCATCAACCTCCAGTGCCACTAGCATTTGCTACAGGAGAAGTAATTATGAACACAAATGATCACATTCTCTGCACTTTGGAGATATACATGCAATTTTCAATTGCATGTACCTGTACAAGCTGCATAGAGGAAAATTTACCAACTTGACATGGCTAGTTAATCCAGTACTTTGAAACTGTGTACTGTACAAAGCTTCACACTTTACTAATGCAACTATTTTTTCCTCAGCAGAAAGAAACCACAATCACTATTTTCCATATTACTGATCCAGAATAATAATCAATAAAAAGTTCATATCTGGCAATTGATCAAATTTTCAATTCAAAAGCCAATCCTCTACTGATTTTTGTTTATAATGTTAAAAGTGACCAGTGTAGGGGAAGTCAGGGTTGTGACACATTGTATAACGAACTGACGCAAAAAAAGGCATGTTTCACACCTTAAATAGCTATTGGGTGTAGAGGTCAAATTTCAAAAACATTCACAATCTAAAAAGTATAAACAGGTTGATGCAAACAATCGTACAGAGTACAGCCAGAGCTGCATTTCTACTAGAAATTTCATAACTTTCATTAAAATCAACTTAATATCCTTTCTTGCAGCCAGCCTTTTCAGTTTTCAAGCCCTCTGTACGTGGGCGCATAAACAACTCATCTGTTGGGATAAGGAACACTCCCGACCCAGAAACAAACACAAAACTGTCAGCACACACAATTCGGAATAAATTGACGACGTCTCTAACACAACGACTTTACACCGAAGCCTGTAAACATTTACACAAGTAAATGTAGTGATATTCCAAGTTGTCTGAACAGATTTGCTTTCCGACTGTTGGATAGCATTATTTTCCAGAGAACGACTAGCATTAAATGACTGCCAGCAGACGTATTCTGGCTTGAAGGCTGAGCCGAGACAACGATCAGACTGCGTGGGGAAATTTGTCAACAGTTACTACTGTATTTTGCACAGTACCCCATGTAGTGGGGGAAAAATCATCCTAGGCAAACAACCCCTCAGGCACTGGAAAGTCATTAGCGATAACTCTGAGGCACTAACTGATGGAGACAAATTGATATTTAAAAAAGACAAAAGGGCAAAGATATAAATAAACCCTGACTTCAAAACGAGGAGGCAAACACAAATTTGGAAACTAATTCCTGCCACAGGGAAACACTCTCTATACCGAGTTTCTCTAACAAATGATGACAATCCTGAACACGCTTTAAAAAAAACGAGGAGGACAATTTGCCACCCACACCTTGACCTCTCACTGAGAATTGTCAACTCCCTGGTGTGAAAACAAAAATCCTTCTCCGAATTGACGAGAACGGTTAGCCACTAGGCATGAGAAATAATGGGAACTGTAGATGCTGGAGAATCCGAGATAACGAAGTGTAGAGCTGGATCTCAGCTTTTCTTGACTCACCCGTTGTTTGCAAGCAGGTCAGAAGTTTGTCAGTCTTAGCCTGAGTGATGAGAGTGGACCGGTCAGGGCCAGGTAAGGCAGGACAGCCTCCCTCCCTTAACCAAGATGCTGAAACGCTCCCTTCACACCATCACCAGGTGAGCCACGACATCAAACCGCCACCTCGGAAACAACTTCAAAACTCGCTCTTGCCCTTCCCGCCCAGACACCGACTCCGGCAGCCCTCGTCCGCTCCGGGAAGCTGGGCTGCTCTGGGCTGCCACCGATTCCGAACTGGAGCTGCCGTTGCTGTTGTTGCTGCCGCCGCCGCCCACCCGGTCCCTCGCTGCACATTCCCCGGCTCAACGCCGCCCTCCTCCAACACCACCCGTCCGTCAGTTACCACCTCACTGCGCATGCGCCCCCCCGGCCCAAGTGCGGCCGCCGTCGACTGGCTGCCGCTTCCACACCGCCGCGTAGATTGGTCGCCACTGCCACCGCGCCCGTCGCTGACTGGGCTGTCCTGGACGCTGTCCATTGGTCCCAGCAGAGCAAGCGTGGCTGATTGGCTCTCCCTGCCCCCGCCTGGTTCTGATTGGCCTGTTGGCCAGAGATCCGTGCTGTCAAGCAAACTTCTTGGGTTGAGTCTCCCGTTGCTGAGGGAGTTGTGGCTAAATTGCTCACTGAATCCTCTTATCACTTCAACAACAAAATTAACAATATCCGTCTCACTTATTTCTTTAATAAAAAAGTGTAAGCCCTCACGTTGCAATCGACCACGCAACTCAAGTTTGAACCATTATGTTAATTCAAAGACGGACAGCACAGAGGCGTGTGCCCAGTGACATTGTTTTCCTTTAGCGTGCATCGTATTACAGCACAGTACTTATAAGCACTTTAGAAACTTGGAAATTGGATTAGAATCAAACTTACAGCCAGATAGCAGTTCTCAGGTTCTGAAGGAAGGATGGGGAAGCGCTTGTTGAACAATAACCTGCTCACTGATTCTCATAGATAATGGGAATTGCAGATGCTGGAGAATCCAAGATAACAAAGTGTGGAGCTGGATGAACACAGCAGGCCAAACAGCATCTTAGGAGCACAAAAGCACTGATTCTCAGTTCGGGTTTGCCAGGTCCACTCATTACAGCCTATTTGAAACAAGGACAAATGATCTGAATACGAGATAAGGTAACTAGGTTTAGAGCTGGATGAACACTGCAGGCCAAGCAGCATCAGAGGAGCAGGAAGGCTAATGTTTCGGCCCTAGACCCTTCTTCAGAAATGGAGGAGGGGAAGGGGGTCCTGGAATAAATAGGGAGAGTGGGGAAACGGATAGAACATGGATAGAGGAGAGATAGGTGGAGAGGAGACAGACCAGGTCAAAGAGGCGGGGATGGAGCCAGTAAAGGTGAGTGTAGAACCCCCTTTCCCTCCCCCAATTCTGAAGAAGGGTCTCGGCCTGAAACGTCAGCCTTCCTGCTCCTCTGATGTTGCTTGGCCTGTTGTGTTCATCCAGTTCTCCACCTTGTTTTCTCAGATTCTCCAGCATCTGCAGTTCTACTATCTCTGATACAATTTTAACCCCACTGCGAAGCCTCTTCTAAGGTTGCCTACCCTGAAGAAGTTACCCTCCAGACAAACCTCAGTGGATCTCTCTCCCACTGCAAGTCTCTCGTAATCTCTTCAGCCTTGAAACTGCTTGACCACGTTCTGAAACAAACTAAGTACTCCTTTCCATCCTCCCTGGACTGACTTATCTCCTCCCTACCTCCCCAACTACACTCACCTTTACTGGCTCCACCCCCACCCCTTTAACCTGTCTGTCTCCTCTCCACCGATCTCCTCCTCTATCCATCTTCTATTCTCCTCCCCCTCTCTCCCTATTTATTTCAGAACCCCCTTCCCCTCCCACATTATTGAAGAAGGGTCTAGGCCCGAAATGTCAGCCTTCCTGCTAGTCTGATGCTGCTTGGCCTGCTGTGTTCATCCAGCTCTACCGAATGTAATCAGAGCCCATCAACACAAAGTTTGGAATGGTTTTGCAATTATCTGTGCTAAAGAAGACTGACCAAAACAGTACTGCACTTGGTCAATGGAAAGAAATTGAGCCCCTACTTTATCACTTCATGATCAGGGAAATAGTTTCAGATGGTATTCCCTTTCAGACAGCATTCAAATCTATAAATCTTCTTAAATCAATGAAGAGCAGAATGTCTTAGTGTTTTGATCAATATTTAACTATCAGCTAATATCAATAAAGAGCAAGTTAACTGGACATTTACCACGTTGCGTTTTGTGATCAGTGGTTTCTATGTGTCACAATGTGTGATTGCAATTCACTAATATTTCTTCAGGTTTAAAACACCATGAGATATTTGGAGGTCATAAAAGGCTTATAAATGAGCCTTCTTTTTTAAGTGCATTTCTGAAATCCTTTCTCAGTGAATGTGGCAATCCA
Source organism: Stegostoma tigrinum (assembly GCF_030684315.1). Lineage (NCBI taxonomy): Eukaryota > Metazoa > Chordata > Chondrichthyes > Orectolobiformes > Stegostomatidae > Stegostoma > Stegostoma tigrinum. The sequence continues at coordinate 64,161,696 of NC_081363.1, read as the reverse complement.
AGTCTTGACAATTTGACACCTATAATTTTACTCAGAACTGCTCTTCTCGGATAGAAGAATATGTATTTTCTTTGAAACAGCAAGTTGCCTTTGCACATTGTTGTGGCCTTGAATGCAAAACAGAAAAGCTGTATAAAGTTGTATGAAATAACAGCAGTAATAACCAGCTTTTAAAAAAAACTTCATTTCATTCTAATTCTTTTGCAAATTTTAATAAATCAAAGTCTCTGATTACAGAGATAACAAGCTGTGGAGCAGTAAAGATGAGTGTAGGTGGGGAGTTAGGGAGAGGGTAGGTCGGTCCAGGGAGGACGGACAGGTCAAGGAGGTGGGATGAGTCTTGTAGGTCGAGATGGGAGTGTGGCTTGAGGTGGGAGGAGTGGGTAGGTGGGAGGACAGGTTAGGGATAAGGGGACAAGCTGAGCTGGTTTTGGAATGCAGTCGGGTGTGGGGAGATTTTGTTACATCAATGACTGTATCGGCACTGCCTCATGCTCCCATGAGGAGCTCGAACATTTCATCCACTTCACTAACACCTTCCACCCCGACCTTAAGTTCTCCTGGACCATCTCTGATACTTCTGTCTCCTTCCTGGACCTCTCTGTTTCTATCTCTGGCAACCACCTGGAAACCAATATTCATTTCAAGCCTACCGACCCCTGCAGCTACCCAGAGTATGTCACCCACCTTCCTGCAAAAAGGCTATACCCTGTTCCCAATTCCTTTGTCTCCATCGGACCTGCTCCTGAGATGAGGCATTCCACTCCCGGACATCCCAGATGTCCTCGTTTTTCAAGGACTGCAACATCCCCTCCACAGTGGTCGAAAACGCCCTTGACCAGGTCACTCGCATTTCCCACAATTCATCCCTCACACCCCCACCCTGCAATAACAACCAAAACAGAATCCACCTCATCCTCACATATCACCCCACCAACCTCCAGATCCAACGCATCATCCTCTGACACTTCCACCATCTGCAATCTGACCCCACTACCAAAGATATTTTTCCCTCCCCCCTTACCTGCTTTCTGGAGGGCATCATGGTGGCACAGTGGTTAGCACTGTAGCCTCACGGCGCCAGGGACCTGAATTCGATTCCAGCCTTGGGCGACTGTCTGTGTGGAGTTTACACATTCTCCCCATGTCTGCATGGGTTTCCTCCGGGTGCTCCGGTTTCCTCCCACAGTCCAAAGATGTGCAGGCTAGGTGGATCGGCCATGCTAAATTGCCCGTAGTGTTCAGGAGTGTGTGGATTATAGGGGAATGGGTCTGGGTGGGACGATTCAAGGGGCAGTGTGGACTTGTTGGGCCGAAGGGCCTGTTTCCACATTGTAGGGAATTTAATCTAATCTAAAACCACTGTCTCCATGAATCCCTTGTCCACTCCACACTCCCGACCAGCCGCACCACACCAGGCACTTTTCCCTGAAACTGTAGGAAGTCCTACACCTGTCCCTACACCTCCCCCCCCATTTCCATCCAAGCCCCAAAAAGACCTTCCACATCAAACAGATGTTCACCTGCACATCAGCTAATGTGGTATACTGTACCCGCTGTTCCTGTTGTGGACTCCTCTACATCAGCGAGGCCAAGGGGAGGCTTGGGGACTGCTTTGTGGAGCACCTATGCTCTGTTCCACAACAAATAACTACACCTCCCAGTCGTGAACCATTTCAACAACCCCTACCACTCCTTGGACAACATGCCCATCCTTGCAGTGCCACAACGATGCCAGCTGAAGGTTGCAGGAACAGCACCTCATATTTTGTTTGAGAAACCTGCAGCCCAATGGTATCAATGTGGACTCCACAAGCTTCAAAAGTTCCCCTCCCCCAACTGCATCCCAAAACAAGTTCAGCTCGTCCCCGCTGCTCTAACCTGTCCTCCCAACTATCCCACTCCTCTGAACTCAAGCCCCAGCCCCTTTTCCTACCTACTACCCACCTCATCCCACCTCCTTGACCTGTCTGTCCTCCCTGGACTGACCTATCCCCTCTCTTGCTCCCCACCTACACTCACCTTTACTGGCTCCATCCCCACCTCTTTGGCCTGGCTGTTTCCTCTTCACCTATCTTCTCCTCTATCCATCTTCTATCCGCCACCCCCTCTCTCCCTACTTATTTCAGAACCCCCTTCCCCTTCCCCTCCCCCATTTCTGAAGAAGGGTCAAGAGCCGAAATGTCAGCCTTCCTGCTCCTCTGATGCTGCCTGGCCTGATGTGTTCATCCAGCCCTACTCCTTGTTACCTCAGATTCTCCAGCATCTGCAGTTCCTACTCTCTCTGGTTACAGGCATCTCTCTGGTATGCGAAATATGTCCTTCCTATCAGTTGTGCTTAGTTACCTTGTAATGGTTTCATCCTCCCTTAAATCCCTTACCAAGTCTCCCGTGTTCCAAAGACAATGGTACCTGGCAATCTAATCTTTACTCATAGCTACAATTTTCCAGTCTTTCCATGTTCTTATAAATCTCCTTTGCACTCTCTTTCATGTAAAGACTATAATGACTTGCTCAGAACTACATATGGTACTCTATCTAATGCCTAACTCATGTTTTATGTCATTTTAACATAACCTCCCTGCTCTTTTCTATGTGTTAGCTAATAAAGGAAAGTGTCCATATGCCTTCTCAAGCAACTTATCCACCTGTCCTGATACATTCAGGAATCTGCGAACCTGTATTTCAGGGCTCCACTGTTCCTCTACACCTCTAAAAATCTTATCATTACCCTCAGCAACTATATACTTCGAACATTTGATTTCGCCTCAACTACTCTTAATCTATCAGAGACCACGACTATTTAACATGAATGTTGCTTCCTCAGCCGGAGAAGTTTTAACCAGAATTTCTCTAACACTTCAACATACAATGCAAATGAAAACTCATTATTCAACACAAAGCCTCTTTTTCAGCTCTTGAACTCACATAGATATCTCCCACCATCTCCAGTACTGTATAGTAACATCTCTGAACAGGTTCAATGAAAATATCTACACTCCATTTAACATTCCTTATCTTTCTTTATCAATTCCACCAAAAACAAAAGGGGGATTGGGGATAAAATTAAATTATGATTGCCTTTCTCCTGTTAAGCTCAAGGCAGCTCGGTATTGTTGATTTACTCAACAATTTTCCTTTTTCCCCAACTCTTACTAGTGTAGACTGAAGTGTGCTCACTCAACCCTGGTTTTAGATTCCAGATTTTGAAACAAACCCACAGCAGTTTACAATTAAATCAAAGATAGGGTTTATTATCAATTAAATCAAATTGTGGAGAAACTGCTTTGCTATTACATCTATTCACGCATAAGCTATCAAGAAATTAATAAAGATGCAACAGAGATGTGATAGATTAGAAATGATAGATTTTGGTAAATTCAGAGAAATAAAAACATCAGTTCACATGAATCCTGCTATCCCAGTTCACATGAATTACAACTACCTGGACATCAGCATCCATTGATATTTATCTCAGTGAGCTGGACCCAGTTATTTTCTTACTTGAAGGCAAAGAGTAAGTTCCTTCCAGGGGCAACTTGGACACAGAGATGGAAGGTCCGAAGTAGGCTACCAGCTGAACCTTGAACCACGTGCTGTCTCTGAATACCAAACAATAACTGGCCTAAGAAAACCCAGAATTATACACTTAAGCAATTCAACAAGCTCCAATTTCGGACTTGTGACAAAGACAGACAAGAACACCCATCCTGATGGGTTATTGGAAGGCCACTGAGTGCAGTTTTGCCTCCCCAGTTAGAAACTGATAAAGTGTTGGTGCTCATTTTAAGAGAATGAATCTTGATGTTTTCTTTGTCCAGAGCTGGCTGGAGACAAATGACTTGTGCCAACATGAGCTGGATTGTCCATACAAGGCAACAGGATTCAGAAGCAGGTGAACATATGATGATCAATCTCAGCTATTTTATTAGTTCAACAAGATTGTTCTTTTTTAAAAGAAAGAGAATTTAAATGACAAACTATAGAAGAGGATAGTTTTCTTTGAGTTTTTTTCATGCACTCTGGCCATGGCGACTAGAAGCAATATTTTTCTAAACATTTCAAAGCTCCAAATAAAGTAGGTTACATTACATTTTGCCTGGTAATATCTCCCCACCTTTGATAACGCACACATTGTTCAGTCTTCACTATAATTATTCTTCTACTGAGCCTCATAACTGTGGTGTTCAGAACTCAATCATCATGATATCCAATCATGTATTTCACTGTTAGTTCACCTTTGTTTTAAAATATTTTCAACCTTCATCAGTGCTTTTCAAAGGTTAAGTAGAATTATCCCAAAGGAAAAGAGACCAGTAGAATATAATTCACATGTTCAATGTTGCTTGATCCGATAGTAGTACATTCTCATCTCGAGTCACAGTGCTGTGACTTCAAATTTTATTCAATGGCACAATATAGGTGAAGATTTCAATACTATTAGGAAAGAGCTGCATTGTTCAAAATGGGATTAAAATGAGGTGCTGCCAATCTATTCAGGCGAATATAAGAAAACTCAGCGTTATTTGAAGAAAAGCCAAGGAATTCTTTCCTGTGTTATTCGTCAACAGTTACTCCTCAGACAACATCATTCAGCAGTATAGCTGATCATTTTGTGGGGCCTATTTTAATTTGGGACACGCTGAGGTTTAATGTTAATTCAACAACAGTAATTTATGTCTGTTTATAAAACTTTCCAAAATGCTTCACAAGAACATTATAAATATGGTGCTGAAACAAAAGCAAAAGAAGAGTGTGACACAGGTTCAGTTATGAAGATATTAGCTTACAAAAGCATAGACAAAGAGGAAGGTTTTTAAAGCATCTTATACAAGGAAAGCAAGGTACAGAAGTGGAGAAGTTTAGGTAGGGGACTCCACAGCTTAGGCTGTGGCAACTGAAGGCATAATCCCCAAAAGTGGAGAGAGTAAAAATGGGGAGGCTCAAGAAGCTCGAACATGGATGCCTTGAAAGATTGTGGCACTGGAGGGACTTACAAAGGTAAGGAAGGTCAAGGACATTGATGGATTTAAAATCAAGGGTGAGAATTTTAAAGTCAAAATTTTAAAAAAACTTGACCAGGAATCAATGTCAGTCAACAAATACAGGGGTATTTTGAATGTGTCTTCATTTGAATTAAGGTACGGGCAGTAGAAGTCCAGATGACATCAAGTTTACAGAGTGTAGAATGTGAGAGACCAGGCAAGAGTGGTTTGAAATGCTCAAACCAAGATGAAACAAAGGTAACTAAATGACAATTTCAGTGGCAGATATGTTGAGTGTTATAGGTTAAATTAAGCAGTTTTAGTAATGGCAAGAATATAACAAATAAGATATGAGGCTCATTTAATTTCAGACTGTTGACATAGGGAGAGCTATGGAGTGTGTTGGAAGGGAATTGAGCTTGCAAAAGGGACTGAAAATATTGGAAATCTCTGCTCATTGAATACTGGATGTCAGGTAAGAAATCAGCTTATTTAGGAACAGTGGAAAATTCACAAGAGGTGGTGGTGAGTTAGTGCTGGATGTTATCATGGTACACAAAGGAAGTAACCCTCTGCTTTCAAATGATGTTAACAAGGGTTAGCATGCAGGTAAGAAATAGGAGAGGGCCATAGATAGGTATTTGGAACACACCAGATGTCACCATTTGGCACCAGAAAGAGAAACTACTATCTACGATTTATCAGATAAGAATGGAACCAGGGAAGAGAAATGCAACCTAGCTGGATAACAGCGGAAAGGTGTTGTTTCAATGACAGCATGTATCAATATATAATTTAAAGATAAATTCATTCTTCAAATACAGATTGTAAAGAATCAGTTGACAAACATACTTGTATCTGCTTTTCTTGCCTGCTAACGTAACTGTTTTTCAACTTCCTCCCCAGTAACCATTCCATCTTACAACATCCAATGTTTTAAAGAATAGTGCTGGTGATCTTTCACTGTTCCTTTATGTAGTCAAGGCGAACTATTTCTTCATAATTACAAAACATCATGAAATTTAAAACCAATTCATGTAAATTCTGCAATTCCTGCAAAATGCCACAAAGATTTAGAAAGGCTGATGGCATATTATAAGTAATTCATGCAATTAATTGACATTAAAATTCAGCTGCCTCACAGTGCACTAAAAACATTTATCCATTAGCTGAGTTTTTTTAAAAACGTGTGATTGCTGCTTAAGGCTGGCCATTACCAGGTTTGACTTAAGGATTAGCACACACCCTAGAGCAAACATTGTACACCATTTCCTGCTCACATTTGCTGGGGAAGATGCAATGTCAGCTGCTATATGACTTTTCGCAATAAATTTGAATTACCTGCTTCTTATTACAGCTTAGATGAAAATAAATTTGTGGTGTTCCTCAGCATAAGAACAGTGCAACCAGTGCAACAAATAGGTGCTCTCAGAAGATCCAATATTCTTATTTGTTGTGATTATCAAATGAAATATGCATAGGTAATATTAACGTTGTTAAAATACGTAGCTAATGAATTGTTCTATTTTCACTCAGAAAATTCCAAAGGAATTGCAACTTGAAATGATTTTGAACTCAAAGTACATGTAAATTATTTCCTTTCCTTAAATTCACTTCATTTCTGATATTAGTATTATGATTGCAATAATGATTTTTTCACATCCCAAAGCAAGGATAACATGACCAGTTAATTGGTCACTTTTCTCAGCAAAGTAGTCTAATTATTTCAATAAATTAGTGAATTTTATCTGAATGTGGTAATGCTCTTTAATGTATGTCATGAAGGATGCGCAGACAACAACTATACAATCTCAACCATATTTGAAATTCTGCTGGGGTTTCAATTGTTCTCTGTTCATTTCCTATCCAAACACACTATGTACAGCCTGATTCTGAATCTTGCATAATATAAGGTCTCATCCCATATGTATGAACTTAACCTTTTTATATTTAATGCTACTCTTCAGCTCACTTTGTGGATAAAGAAGGTCTTTGATTTCTCTGCTGTCACATCCCTGATAATGGTGAATTCACTCCAAAATATGCATTTTATCTCATTATTTATTCCAACTTTCACATGTTGAGAATAAAGCAGCTGCTTTTCCCAGGTGCTGAGTAAAAACGTCGATGTCCCAAATGCTTAGCAATGAGCAGATAAAGCTTAGAATTACAAATTAAATTGAATCTATTACAGAGGCAGATGACAGACACTGACTGAACTAAGCTGTCATTTGTATTTTTTTTAACATTTCTTTCCTTTATTTAACACAACTGACTGTCTTTATATTTTGTTCTGAAAAAAAAATCAACAATAAATCTCAGATAAGCAATTGAATACATAAGTAGTATTTGATATTATTATATGGCAATGGTCCTGTAAATGAACTTTTACCCCGCAAATCAAACATGACCCCTGCAATACCCAGACATAGAAAGAATGCTAGAAACACCCAGAATGCTGGAAAGAGAATCTAAAAGTCATTGCGCTTCCATACAATTTAGGATTCTGGCCATCTTCTTAGGGATCGTACGTTACAAAATAGAGGGCAAATTTTTCTATTCCTGTTTTTACTAAAAGCGGAATTCTAAGGTTTTTAAAGGTTCTAACAGATAATGATTCACTATATACACAGCTGTGATTTTCAGCTCTCAGTTACATTATTCCTCTTTAAAAACATCTATGCTTTTTAATAAAATGTTAAAAAATAATTTATTGTAAACATGTAAACTCAATAACATATGGAGTTATAAATAATTTGCAGTTTTTTAATCAGTTGGACAGCAGCCAGAATGCTTTTTATAGTTTGAGTGAACCTATCCACATTAAGCACTGTATGATTGGGAAGGGATTATTGCAGGTAAAGGAAGAAAGAGAAAGAAAATGACTTAGGTTTTATATATGCTTTTGTTGGCAAACTGGCAGTTTTTGCCTCCACTAGCGTTCTGAAACTGACCACAATTTCAGTATTTAGAACAAGTGCAAATGGTGAAATTTTGAACTTTAAAATACCCTCGGCCAGCAATCAGCAAAATTTCTTTATTTGGCAGAATCTTCACGTTATCTGCTGTTGCTGTTAACAACGCCATAACGATCAGGTCAATCTTGTTCGATCAGGTCAATCTTGTTCAATCAGGCCTCACTGTTCCATTCAACCGCAAGTTGAGTAATAACTATTAATGAACATTACACTTGTCACTGAAAAAAAAGTCTAATTTTGTGTAGTGTGATTAAATATCTCCTTTACAATAAATTACAAGATATTTAGGTTTACATTGTTAAAAATAATTTTTTATGCGCTTCCATGATTTTTCAGTTTCTGCTTCCATCCTGTGTGCATGTCCTATTATATTTTATTTATGCTCCTTTTGGAACATGTGATTTCATTTTCGTGTTTTTCATTTCCTGATTAGCTTTGAGAGAATAACTTAACCTGATTGACTGTTTGGATAGCTTGCTGACATGATAGAAATTTCTAGTTGCTAATAATACTGTGGAGAAGATTAACATTCTGACCAGAGACGTTACCAGATATGTGAGCTAACATCTTTGCCCCTGCTTGGGGTTTGTGGTGGTACTATAGATTTAAGAAGTGTATTTTGTCCTAATATTTCTTTTGAACAGGCGTTTTAAGACAGAGGTACTGAGCTTTTTCTTTGAAGCCAATAAAGTAAACAGATTGTGAGGGCTTGGTTTTTTTTGTAAGTTGGAACAATAGAAGCAGCCTGAATGGGCGGGGTCTAGAGCCCCAGAGATAGGATTTTTAGTTTTAGTTTTTCAATTGCAGTTGCTAAGGCCTTGAAGCTGAGTTTTGAAGCTGCATTACATCTCTTGCTGCTACTCTCTCTCTCAGAATTTTCTATTGATTTTTTTTCTGCTGGATGAGGGAATTACATGTGAGACAACAAATTTAGTGGATTTGCCTTTGCCAAGGATGTATTAAAGGGACATTACTACATTGGAACAGTTACCATCCAGTAGTTAAATAATCTATTATTCTGCTAAGTCTTCCAGTAGAGTTAAGTTATCCCAATTTCTTCTTTCTTTTATTGTATTTTAACTATAATATATCTATAATGTGCTATTTGCTTCAAGATTGGTAGTTTGACAAGTCAAATTGCACCTTGAACATAACACCTTGTTCTTGCCTTTAAAATAAGAATATGTTAGGATCTAGGCTGTTTTGTTAACTTGTCAACATACTTTGTATGGGGGCGACCGGGTCCATACCAGGTCTGTCCACAAATGCTCCTTATAACTTCAAATTTTCCGATCAGCCCCATTCCATGCTTTTGAGAATCTTTCACCCTATTTGACAATTTGAGAATTTCTTACTTTCTCCATTCTATTCCTGAAAATAGAAAGTCAGCAAGTATTGTCGATTCCTGGATATAGGCTCACTCCATCTATTGCTGTAGTCGGCTATTTCTCATTCACCTTCAAGACTTGATAAGTAGCTGGATTCACCACTTCAATTGCCACTTAGTGACCAAAGTAACAACATGGGTGCTCAAACATTGCTGGCTCTCAAATCAACTACTTGGCTTAGTGCCTGTGAATCATTACGTTATGACAGCTGGCATCAATAGGGATCTGCATTTATAGCCACAGGTCTGTATCCAACAAGTTCATGCTGGCTTAAAAGCAGACTGAGCATCTTAAACAAGTAAAAAAAACAAAAAAAAGCAAAAAAGAACAAGTGGTGCACCAAAGCAGAGAGTAGGCGTAAATTTATGCTGCTATGAATATCATTACTAGCTTCATCTCTGTCTTAGTCCAGATGTAGTTAGCACAGGTTTAATCTGTTATGTAGTTCTACCATGACTCAATTCCAAGTCCAGTCTCAATTGATTTCATTAACAGCCAGACTTCAACTGACTTCTTCTGCATGAGGAATTCAAAAGCTGAACCAACCACTTTGGCAAAAAAAAAGCCAGAACCTCCTGGGTTGAAATAAATTAGGAGAATGATGAAAAGAATTATTGTCAGTATTAAGAATGTAGATTAAACATGCTACACTTCTGGTGATCAAGCAGCCAGGGTGAAAGCCTCAGCGCTGATAATGTAGCATGGCTATCTTCATGTAAGTGATGCTTGCTTCCTTGTTATTGTGGCACTCTCTCAATGGGCCTGCACCTGATGAGCTATTGTGGTGAGATTCTTAAAGGATGTGATTTCAGAATTTATCACGGGCTCATTGCTAGAAGCAATTCATTCTTCCACAGACTTAAAGAAGTAAATCCAGTTTGTAGCTTCAACAAAAATGTTTGTATGCTTTGGCTAACAATCCTTCCTCAGTATAGACCTATTTAAAAGCCATTCCATTTGTTCTGCATCGTAACACCACTTATGGTATCACATAAAACCTATTGGAGATCCAGAAATTGGTTTGGTGAGTAGATCATTTATCAAAGCTTTAGAACCCGGGAGGCTATTTTTTCTAATCTATGGCTGGTATGTTATATAAACTTGATGGAATGAACAAGAATTGACTATTAACAGATATGTCCATACAGTTCAGCAAGAAATTAAATAATATACTCTCATCAGAGGAAAATTTCCAAAAATTCCTTTATAGTAAGGATACGGTAATCACAGTAAAAAATAATTTATATTTGTATAGACCCTTTAATGCTATGAAAGGTTCCAAGGTGCTGCAAAGTATAACAATGAGCCATATTAAGGAGCTATGAGGTCAAATGTCTAAAAGGTTGGTCAAGGTGAAGATTTTTAAGGAGTGTTTTATAAGAGGAAAATAATTAAAGAGGCACTAAGTAAAAGGGATGTAGGTAACTGAAGGCATGACCACCAACAATGAAACAAAGAAAACTGGAGGAAAGAAATAGAAAAATAATATTCTTTAATCAGGTCTTCAATTGCTATTTTGATCTTAAATTCATACTTTGTAGTTTTATTAGTGATCTCTCATTACAAATTGATAAGCTTCAATTCAGAAATAAATTTTAAATTCCATAAAATACAATCAAAGGGTAACAAGGTATAGAAATTAAGACTTCTAAAAACAAGAAGATGCTTGCTCTTGTGCAAACTTCTCACCTAGAATCATAAAGTCATAGAGATGTACAGTGCAAAAACAGGCCCTTTGGTCCAACTTATCACTGCTGACCATATATCCTAAATAGATCTAGTCCCATTTGCCAGCATTTGGCCCATACCACTCTAGACCTTTCCTATTCATATACCCATCCAGATGCCTTTTAAATGACTCCACTTCTTCTGGCTACTCATTCTGTACATGCATCATCTTCTGTGTGAAGAAGTTGCCTCATTAGGTCCCTTTTATATCTTTTCCCTCTAACCTTAAACCTATGCTCTGTAATTTTAGACTTTCCAACCCTGGGGAAAAGACCTTCCCTATTTATACTATCCATGCCACACGTGATTTTAAAAGCCATTTGTTGCCCCAGGGTTAGTAGCCCCAGCCTATTCAGCCTCTCCCATTGCTCAAACCCTCCAACTCTGACAACATTCTTGAAAATATTTCTGAATTCTTTCAAGTTTCACAACATCATTCTTACAGCAGGGAGACCAGAACTACACACAGTATTCCAAAAGTGGCTTAACCAATGTCCTGCACAGCCGTAAAATGACCAGCCAGCTACTGCGCTCAATCCACTGGTCAGTATAGGGAAGCATACCAAATGCCTTCAGCACTATCCTATCTACCTGTAACTCCACTTTCAAGGAATTATTCACCTGCACTCCAAGGTCTCTCTGTTCAGTAACACTCTCCAGGACCTTACCATTAAGTGTATAAGTCCTGCCCTGATTTGTCTTTCTAAAATTCAGCACCTCATATATATCTAAATTAAACACCATCTGCCACTCCCTGGCCCATTGCCCATCTGATCAAGTTCCTGTTGTACTCCAAGGTAACTTTCTTCACTGTCCATACACTTCCAATTTTGCTGTCATCTGCACACTTACTAACCACAGCTTCGATGTTCACATCCAAATCATTTATATAAATGACAAAAAGCATTGGACCCAGCACTGAACCTTGTGGCTCACTGTTGGTCGCAGGCCTCCAGCCTGAAAAACAACCCTCCACCACCACCCTCTGTCTTCTACCTTCAAGCCAGTGCTGTATCCAAATGGTTAGTTCTCCCTGTATTCCAGGTGATCTAACCTTGCTCACCAATCTACCACGAGGAACCTTGTTGAACACCTTACTAAAGACCGTAAAGATCATATCCTCTGCTCTACCCTCATCAGTCTTCTTCACAATACTCAATTAAGTTACATGAGACATGATTTCCCACGCACAAAGCCATGTTGACTATCCCTAATCATTCCTTGCATTTCCAAAAACATGATAGCAAGATTTACTCTTCATTCTGAGTTTTAGAAATAGACCTGTTTTATACTTCACTTTGGCAACTTGACCATGTGATGTAACCTTGATCTACATCACAGGGAGAGCCTTGAATCTGAAGCATTCTTTAAAACTTAAATTAATGAATGACATTAAGAAATTCAGAATCATGGAATTGTTACTATGCAGCTGGAGGTCATTTGGCTGTTCATCTTTCTACTAGCTCTTTGATTGAGAGATCCACCGATTGCCATTCTCCATCTTCTCCTCCAGTTTGGGGATTGAGTCAGTCAGTCTTTCAAGTAAAAATGCAAGCAGTTTGAAGATTACAGGTGGGCTACTCAGGCTGCTGTTGACATCAGTCAAGTGGGTGTACGTGTTTGGGTTCTAACAGCCAGGGGACTTCTCAGGGGCTGTCCATGGAATCTGCAGAAATTGGACAACTTAAGTCTGGGGATGGATTTAACATCTTGCATGGCTGAGGGAATGTTCACTGTTATGGAAGGTAAATACTGATGTGGGACCTCATACTGAATAGGAGGAGACTGAGAACTCTGAAAGGCAGGCTTCGAGCAGGTTGTAATTGCTGTGGCCTCTACATCAGAGAAACGTAGGGATGACAAAGACAAGGGAAACTCCAGAGTCACAGGATCTGGGGATAACGCGACAAATGAATAGCTATTTAAAGGGACTCGATTGAAATTGGGGGTGGGGAGGTGGCTAAGGATGAAGAGCCATCAGGGGGCACAGGGAGAGCAACAGAAAAGAACACATGCAGGATGGGGAAAATTGGCGCATTCCAGGTGGAGCCTACGAATCACTCACTTTGAAATTAATGTTTTTGGACCTTTGTCATATTGGATCAAACGTTAACAAGTCAATAACTTCACAACATGTTGTGACTGCATGGAGTGGGTGTTGTATTTTTCTTCATTTACAAATATAAAACTTCAATGTGAAGACCCTTGCAGGACCATTTTCAATAATCATGCCACTGTTGATTAAACAATTCTATCATCTGCCTTCTTATTGCACTTCATTAATAGGTTATTTGTTTCCAGTAATGCAGATTTATGTTCTCAAACAATCAGGGGATTTACATTATGTGCTCTAATTGCCTCCTTGTCATATGAGCTGAACAAGTGTAATGGGAACAAGTAACTTAAAGCAGAACCTGAAGTTCCCATTTGAATGGAAACTTTCCAGAGCAAATTTTGGAAGGCAGGGCTTTGCAGCTGCCTGATTCTCACACTGAATTGTAAATGTACAAGAACACAGTCTGCGATGTGGAAGGTAGCCTTTTTTTTAATTGCAGGCAAGGCGGAGGTGCAGGTAACAAGTACCTCTCAAATGTCCTAAAAAGAAGCTGTTGATCTTCCTCTCCCAGCTATCTCCTGCCACTAACCTGCCTCTGTGAGAGGAAGAATTACCTAGAATAAGGCCATCATTCCACTTGCCCTCTTGCCATACCATCAATGTTGAGCAGCCATGTCTGAAGTAAGGAAGTGCAAATCTGCATGCATATCCAGCAGCCATGAGATTTCTGTTGGATCTGAGTCCTTGTGGTAGTCACCAAAGTGTCCATGGAGGCAAACAGCTTCATAAAGACCGGAGCCAGGATGGTACTACAGACATTAGCAGACTCCCCTATTCATTGCCACAGCCTGCAAATTGCCTCAAGCAAACCAGCCTGATATCCCCATGCCTGTCTCGGCAGGCTGGAGGACTGCAACCAACAGTCCAAAGATGTGCAGGCTATGCTAAATTGGCTATGCTAAATTGCCCATAGTGTTCAGGGATTTGCAGATTCAATGGGTTTGGGTGGGTGCTCTAAGGGTTGGGATGGTCTTGTTGGACTGAAGGGCCTGTTTCTTCTCTGCAGGGATTCTACGATCATAATGCATCTGACATGGAGATTTGGAGCCCATCATCTGTGATAAGATGGTATGCTGTGGCAGAGTTAGAGCAGTTGCTGGCTCTTTGGATGTGAGGTAGCTGAGAGAAGATGGTGAAACGTAACTTTGCAAAGTGCAGAAAGTCATTGATCTCTAAGTGGTACCGCTGAGCATCCTGCTTCCTGTGACATGCTGCCTGTGCTGTCATTTTGTGACTTCACTGGCTGTGTTGGGTGGTGTGGCCTCCTCTGGCAGAACTCAGGTAAAATGACTGACCTTCTCTCCAAATCTCTGCCCATGGAATTTCACTTTCTGCTGGAGCACCTTCTCATTCATGAGGCTTGAGTAGCACAGTGTGACGGGATGTTCCTGAGTTGCAGCATCTGAAGAGGTGGAAAAGTGGGCTTTATATGTTGCACCAGAGTCATGGACATTGGAAGGCCCTGGCAGTAGAGAGCACTTGAGCCATGTGGTTTTCCCATGAAACACACCCAGCTACGTAGTTAATGAGATGGAAAGTTGAAGATTAAATGAAGGATTTACCCTGGGGCATGGCAGGCTATGTGCCATGAGATCATTTGCTTTAAGTGCAAATGCAAAAACCCAGCCTATTTGCTTTTGTGCTGGTCCCTGTACCTTTACCTTGTAGGAACATAGACTGACCTATCTTCATGTGATAATCGAATATTCAATCTACTTCTCTTAATAATTATTTATAGTTATTTCAGTTATTTTACTTGAAGAACAGATCAGTTTGTATTTACTTTATGAATTAACAAGTAAATTATGAAAATGGAACAGTTGTATTAATTGACTGAGGCAATGAAGTGATCCACTGTATGTGATTTAATTCATTAGCTTGTCTAGGTCAAGCTAAAAATCCAGTATGTAATTACGTTAGTGATTTGGAATTACGTGCAGGATTTATTCATTATAAAGTGGTGGGATGGCTAATGGTCAGTGAATAGATAAATAATTCTGAGCAATTTGAGTTTAACTATGATCAGTTCTTAGTTAGCTGATTTCAGTTTGAATAGAGTCATTCAAGGGAGGCAATGGTCTGGTGGCATGATGGCTGGACTGTTAATCCAGAAACCCAGATAATGTTCTAGGGACCTGGGTTTGAATGCTACCACAGCAGGTGGTGGAATTTGAATTCAATAAATATCTGGAATTAAGAATCTAATGATGATCGTGAACCCATTGTCGATTGTTGGAAAAACCCATCTGATTTATTAATGACTTTTAGGGAAGGAAACCGCCATCCTTACCTGGCTTGACCTACATGTAACTTCAGTCCCAGAGCAATATGGTTGACTCTTAACTGCCCTCTTGGAAATTCAGGATGGGTAATAAATTCTGCCTAGCTAGTGACATCCTCATCCCGTAAATGAACAAAGAAAAAATAAATTGCTCTAGGCATTTTCTGAAGGAAGGGTCTAGGCCCAAAATGTCAGCTTTCCTGCTCCTCTGATGCTGCTTGGCCTGCTGTGTTCATCCAGCTTTACACCTTGTTATCTCTTGCTCTAGGCACTGCTGATTTTGGGGGTGAAAATATTGATTACGAATTCCATTCCTGTTTGTTTCCTGGAGTCTCATGCTAGTAATGAAGGGGTTCGTTGAGATATACTTCCAAATGAAGAACTCACTAACACATACTAAACAGAAGGCTCAACAATGAACAATGGGGACATTTGAATGACAATATCAAACATTTCTAACATCCGCAGTCCTGTATCAGAAAAATAATGTAATGGCGAAGGAATTTAACTAAACGAGTACAGAATCAGCAGAGAATCTGCCCTCAGCATTCATCAGTGCTAGCATGAAAGCAAAATGAAATTTAGTTCCAGAACCCTATTTGCAAGTAAAGGCTTCTGGTGAGTCTGATTAGGTAGATGGGTTTGCCAGGTTTAGCCAGTTAGTTGAGCTAGGGATGTGAGAGAAGTGAAGGGTGATCGCAGAGATGGCTTGAAATGGATCAAGGTCAGGGCAAAGAGATTTGGAGGCTGAGAAGGAGCACTGCTGCCTTTCTGGGGCCCACCAAAAAAAAGTCAGTGTTTCTCGCCGTCTCTTTGAGCATCGTTCCACTTTAAGAGTTGGAATGCTGAATTCTGGCAGAATAGCAAGTTCAGTAACATGATGTGAAATTCTATATTGCAGAGGGTTGTAGAGCCTGAGATATTGATTATATTCAAGGCTGAGTTGTACATATCTACAAACAGCAAGGAAATGAAGGGTTCTGCGGAAAAGTTAGGGTGCTGAATGCAGGATAAAACCAGGCACAATGGCGAAAATGCTGCTTGTTTGTACCCAAACTTTGCAATCAGGATCCTACAATCATCACAGAAACCTGAATTACATATATTTAATGAGCGTAACAGCTTCCAAGCAAATACTGTCTATGATGATCAGAGAATGAAGGAAGGAAAGATGTGCTCCTGTTGCTAAATATAGAGTTGCTACCAGTACTGCAGGCTTCCTCCAGAATGCTCAAGGCCATAGCAGTATGCATTGCATTCTACATCACCTTCCATGCTACTAGCTTTCATCACTCGTGTGCTGCCTAAGTGAGCATGAGCTGTGCTCCAGAGTCATCAGCCATATTGTCAACAGATAGGCCTCAATGTCCAGTGACTACCCTTTGGTCATGATGGCTCAAATGCAGCTGGCATTGTGGTCTGAAGCAGAATGATGTCTGATGGCTGCTGCCAGGATAGTAGGCAATGACTTGCATGGATTAACATGCTACGGTTGTGCACTAGCTCGTTGTTGAGAGATTGCAATTGCTTACAGTCCCAGTACTTAACAAAGCTGTGTTACCATGTATATACTGTCAATGGATCTATGCACCATGGGGAAGGCTGCAATTCTAGTGAAATTGTGTCTCTCACATCGTGAGGTAAATTTAAATAATCCGATACTCAGATGGTATCAAAGTAGTCAGTCATTGTGGCCGGCAGAATAGCCAGTTCAACAGTTCAATGTGGAATTATTTCCTTCAGAGGGTTGCAGAGGTTGGGACATTGATTATATACAAGGCTGAAATAGACATATTTTCAAACAGCAAGGAAATGAAGGGTTCTGGGGAAAAGTCAGGAGAGTGAAAATGCATTAATTGGCCGTAATCTCATTTAGCAGCGGATCGGATTAAATTGTCAAATGCCCTACTTCTACTTCTTTGTCTGTGGTCATAGGACGTTCTGAACTGGCAACAATAGATTAGCCAAGATCATGTAATCTTCTTGTATGACAGCACCAAGCAATTAAATTGGCATAAGGCTACAACGGATTTGTTGGTAAGCCCTCATTCAACACCAAGATGGCCCGGTGAAAGGACATTCAAATTCTGCAACTCGAGGGTGTTAAAATGGTTGTTGAGTGAAGACAAAGTGAAATCTACAGCAAATAAACTGTGTTGTGAAGCAAAATGCAGACATGGCTAAGGACTGTGAGAGTCCATCATTGAGTCTGTCAATCATTTTGAAGCATAAGGTGAGCATCTTGAAACAGTCTGGCAAGTGGGCAATCTCTCCACCAGGAAAGAGGATGTGAACAGCTCTTTCTCACAATGTTGAAGCTGCTCGACCAATGTGGTTCAGTGTAACTTGAGTAGAGAACATTTCAATCTTTGGTCTAATCCTGCATGAAATGGGAGTTGCTCTGCTAAGTAGGCTGGGCCACACTGAGTTTATTTGCAGTGATGCATGGCTGGGCCGATACATGATAGGAAACAGCATTGTTTACCACACAGTGAGAGTGAGAGTTATGGCAGCAATAAGACTTAATTGGCAACAAAGTGGTCTCACCCATGTCCTGAATGAGTATGCACCAAGTGATATTTTTACAATGGAGAAAGCCAAACTGTTTACCACCTTTTGCCAGACCAGTTTAAAGGTAAAATGTGTAATCGTGCAAAGTAGAGCAAGGAATGTGTAACTGATAAGGTCTGCACCAACTTGGATAGCGCTAAACAAAAATGTTATTCTCATGACAACTGACCTGCACACTCTGACATCCCTGGACTTGAAGATCTGATTAGATTAGGTTAGGTTAGTTTACCTACAGTGTGGAAACAGGCCCTTCGGCCCAACAAGTCCACACCGCCCTTGAAGCATCCCACCCAGACCCCTATCCCTATAACTCACACACCCCTGAACACTACGGGCAATTTAGCATGGCCAATCCACCTAGCCTGCACATCTTTGGACTGTGGGAGGAAACCGGAGCACCCGGAGGAAACCCACACAGACATGGGGAGAATGTGCAAACTCCTCACAGTTACCTGAGGCTGGAATCAAACCCGGGTCCCTGGCACTCTGAGGCTGCAGTGCTAACCACTGAACCACTGTGCTACCCACTGATGTTTGCGCCTTCTAAACCAGGGTTAACTCCAGCTAATGGGCTGGAATATAAGGAACTTAAAAACCAACTAATGATCTTGCCATTGATAAAGAAGCAGAAGTACAACCCAGTCGGTTTAGAGGCCGCATTCATTATGAAAAAGGTATGAAACAATCTCTCTCACAATGTTGGCAAAACTAAAGAAGAGATGATTGACTTGAGAAAGAAAGGAGGAGAACATGCCCCCATCTTCATCAAAGGAACGGAGGTTGAGAGAGTGAAGGGCATCAAGTTCCTCGCAGAGACCATAACCGGTGACCTGTCCATTTCTACCTCATTGAATCAATGGAAAAATTCAAATCTGAATAATTTGCAACTTTTTGAAATATGGGCTGCTCAGAAAGGTTCACAAGATTCCAGTCCTATTGCTCCACAATTACATTCTTTTCCGATGATAGGTTTGTAAGTTTTAAAACAGGATTGTCTTGTTAAGGAAAGGCGCAATGTACCCTGTTGTAGTGGTATGATTAATGATAAGAATTTAATTTGTTGTTGTAATTGTTTTAATTTATTAATTATTCTTGTTTGTTGTGGGCGTATACTAATTGTTGTCTTTTACAAATATAATTCATTTCTTGGAAAGGTGGGAAGAATTTTTTAAAAAATCATTAATTACACAAATGAGAGGATGATGAAGGTGGCCTGAATGCAGTTTTATTGTTTATGCTAACATTCTATTGTCACTTTATTCTGGTTTCTGCTTGTATTTAGCTGCATTTTTAATGGTTATTGTATTAATTATGAAGTATGGTTACTTTGAAATATTCATTAATTGTTCAGCAAACAACATAATTGCCATATGTCCATTTTTGGCTGTGTTAAACCTTTGGCACCACACAGTAAATTCTATGATTATACAGGGCACACATCAATTGTAGAACTCTGTTGGCGTTCAAACCCACAAGCTTCCAGGGAAAGGAGCACAATTAAAATGACTGGCTGTTAGGCTGAATTCCTTAATATTCATGAAGAAGGAATGAGCTATTACCAGCCTGTGACCTGCAATTAGGCTTTCAGACTGGGCTCGATTTCAACCTTGATCGGTGCTTTGAGATGGGAGAGGAGGCTCATTATAACTACCAGCAAGGGAAGAACAGGCAGTCCTTGCTGTCAGCCATCTGACTGATAGGGGATATTTTAGAGGAGTCTCTTTGGAAAGAGTCTGGAGAGTTGAAGACTGTGACATTGTATGGCCTACAGCATACCTCCTAGGCCGCAAAAGAGGAGTTCTCTCTTCCCTGGGGAGCATTGTTTGCATCAGCTGCCAACTTGCTTCAGCCCAGCAGGTAACCTTTGCCTGTTTAAAAGGCTGTGCATGTCCTATTATTATCATGGGAATCACATTAAAAAAAATCATGCAGGAGGTTTTTCTCCCACGTTTGGTGGCTATGTCATGACCACCAAAACCAGTGGTGTTAAAATGACAGACTGCAGAGAATTGAGAACAAATAGAACAGCTCCATTTTCACTGCTCACCCACTCCATTTCTGTCAGGTGCGAAAAGTTAAAATTCCACCCGCTTGTCTCAATCCTGCCTTTGCCCTGTCCACCCCAGCCTCTTTTTACAGCAAGAGTTGTAAATTATATATAGTCTTATATATGGTTTGACTATGCAGTGACTGATCCTCAGCAGCTCCTGGCACTGCCACATATGACATGGTCACAATGGCCTGGTAGTTCGATGAGGCTAGGATTTTAGTTTAACTCTTTTGTGTCCACTCAGTCAATGTCCCCCCCCCACTCCCTCCCCACCAAGTAATGCTGGCTTAAATTAATTTCAATAAGTGAATATCAATATTAATTTCAAAGCAGTTCCTCCTTAACAAGGTCTGAACTGACAAAAAAGTCATCAACTGTGAGTTAAATGGTTATGTAGTAATGGACAAGAATCAGTTTCATGCATAATAAAGCACAAGCAATGATGAAGGCTGAATTGGAAGGAAAAGGACGGGTATTGTCAGTTCTAGGCTTACCTACATAGACCTTAATAACCTAAGTAGCTGAGTATCTTAAAGAAAATTTCACGAACAACATTTACTACTCTGTGGCACTAGTTTCATTACTTGGCTTTCTCTAATCACACAAACAAAAGGAACAATTTGTCTGTAGTTTTTGAAGTCTCATTAGCTAATTACATTCAAATTTACTGCTGTAAGAACTTCTTTTGCTGTACAGAATGGCAATTGCCAGCATTGAGTACTGCACTGCTACGAATCCATTAGACTGTCTAATAAATTGTTTGCTGTCAATTTAAGCTCAGTGCTGGCTTATTGACTCGATAGATGTAGAGTTGTTTATAGGAATCAAACAATAAACATCCTACTTTGTTTATATTTTTAGCTGATTTTATGGATGAGAGAGTGAATGGTATTATTTCACATGTTAGCATGAAGTTGATGAATTGTTGCTATTAAGATAATAATTTTCCTGCTAATTCTGCAGACTATGCCAAGATTTCAAGTTTCCCCCATATGGTGATATAATTACTTTCCTTGTTTTGTATATTCAAATGTGTAAATATGCATTTTATGGCATTTAATTTTCTATGTGTACAATTTTTATTCAACTGGCTAACGTTTTGATTGCACCGCATTGCATATAAAGAGAGTTGGGACATCCTTGGGTGGTGTCAAAGTTTTTTTATTATTCTTTCCCCATGTTAAACTCCCATCTATTTCTTATTAAACCTAGTCTGTTCCATGGTGCACCCAGTAAAATAAAACCCCTGCCAAATAATAAATGTTGGGCCAAAATGTGTTTTATATTTAATAAAAGTAATTATCCTCTTTGGTACTTCTGACGTAAATTGTACACCTCCATTGGACTTTTTTTTTACATCTCCAATTTGAAATGTTTCATTAATTAATTTTCCTGATGAGAAAACAACAGGCTAGGACCTTGTAATTTCCTGCTAGGAAGATGGTAACAAATTATATTACCTTTCAGATGTGGTTTTGGCTCATTAAAAATTCTGTTTTAACGAAAATGAAAAAGATGGACTCCCTTAACCTCAATGGGACTATTTTGTCAATGTATTGAATGCATAAAAATCAATGGGTTTGAACTAGA
The DNA here is from genome assembly GCF_030684315.1 of Stegostoma tigrinum. NCBI lineage: Eukaryota > Metazoa > Chordata > Chondrichthyes > Orectolobiformes > Stegostomatidae > Stegostoma > Stegostoma tigrinum. The sequence continues at coordinate 64,140,009 of NC_081363.1, read as the reverse complement.
ATTTAGAATCTCTGGAGGGTCAGTCAAAGAACTTGTTAAAGTACCTAAGCTGAGTTTTAAAGCTTAGCAAAGGCTTTGAAGGTGTTTTCAAAAGTCTTTGTCTGGCAATCTTTCAGCTGTGCACAACTGTATATATGGACAAGATAACAAAGTGTGAAGCTGGATGAACACAGCAGGCCAAGCAGCATTTCAGGAGCACAAAAGCTGACGTTTCGGGCCGAGACCCTTCATCAGAGAGAAGGGGATGGGGAGAGGGAATTGGAATAAATAGGGAGAGAGGGGGAGGCAGACCAAAGATGGAGAGAAATCAAGACAGGAACAGAGGAGAGTATAGGTGGGGAGGTAGGGAGGGGATAGGTCAGTCCAGGGAAGATGGACAGGTCAAGGAGGTGGGATGAGGTGGTAGGTAGGAAATGGAGGTGCGGCTTGAGGTGGGAGGAAGGGATGGGTGAGAGGAAGAACAGGTTCGGGAAGCAGAGACAGGCTGGGCTGGTTTTGGGATGCGGTGTTGGAAGGGGAGATTTTGAAGCTTGTGAAGTCCACGTTGATACCATTGGGCTGCAGGGTTCCCAAGCGGAATATGAGTTGCTGTTCCTGCAACCTTCGGGTGGCATCATTGTGGCACGGCAGGAGGCCCATGATGGACATGTCCTCTGAGGAATGGGAGGTAGAGTTGAAATGGTTCGTGACTGGGAGGTGCAGTTGTTTGTTGCGAACCGAGCAGAGGTGTTCTGCAAAGCGGCCCCCAAGCCTCCGCTTGGTTTCCCCAATGTAGAGGAAGCCACACTAGGTGCAATGGATACAATATACCACATTGGCAGATGTGCAGGTGAACATCTGTTTGATATGGAAGGTCATCCTGGGGCCTGGGATGGGGGTGAGGGAGATGGTGTGTGGGCATTTGTAGCACTTCCTGCGGTTGCAGGGGAAGGTGCCGGGTGTGGTGGGGTTGGAGGGGAGTGTGGAGCGGACAAGGGAGTCACAGAGAGAGCGGTCTCTCCGGAAGGCAGACAAGGGTGGGGATGGAAAAATGGCTTGGGTGGTGGGGTTGGATTGTAGATGGCGGAAGTCTCGGAGGATGATATGTTGTATCTGGAGGTTGGTGGTGTGGTATGTGAGGACGAGGGGGATCCTCTGGGGGCGGTTGTGGCGGGGGCGGGGTGTGAGCGATGTGTTGCGGGAGACGCGGTCAAGGGCGTTCTCGACCACTGCGGTGGGGTGGGGGGGGGGAGGGGGTTGTGGTCCTGGAAGAACATGGACATCTGGGATGTGCGGGAGTGGAATGCCTCTTCCTGGGAGCAGATGCTGCGGAGGTGGAGGAATTGGGAATAGGGGATGGAATTTTTGCAGGAGGGTGGGTGGGAGGAGGTGTATTCTAGGTAGCTGTGGGAGTCAGTGGGCTTGAAATGGACATCAGTTTCTAGCTGGTTACCTGAGATGGAGGCTGAGAGGTCCAGGAAGCTGAGGGATGTGTTGCAGATGGCCCAGGGGAACTTGAGGTTAGGGTGGAAGGTGTTGGTGAAGTAGATGAACTGATCGAGCTCCTCTGGGGAGCAAGAGGCGGCGCTGATTCAGCCATCAATGTAACGGAGGAAGAGGTGGGGCTTGGGGCCTGTGTAGGTGCGGAAGAGGGACTATTCCACGCAACCTACAAAAAGGCAGGCATAGCTTGGGCCCATGCGGGTACCCATGGCCACCCCCTTTGGCTGTAGGAAGTAGGAGGAATCGAAAGAGAAGTTGTTGAGGGTGAGGACGAGTTCGGCTAGGCGGATGAGGGTGTTGGTGGATGTGGATTGGTCGGGCCTGCAGGACAGGAAGAAGCGGACAGCCTTGAGGCCATCTGCACGAGGAATACAGGAGTATAGCGACTGGACTTCCATGGTGAAAATGAGGTGTTGGGGGCCGGGGAATTGGAAGTCTTGGAGGAGGTGGAGAGCGTGGGTGGTGTCACGGACGTAGGTGGGCAGTTCCTGGACCAAAGGGGAGGAAATGGAGCCCAGATAGGTGGAGATGAGTTCAGTGGGGCTGGAACAGGCTGAGACAATGGGTCAACCACGGCAGGCGGGTGAGACAATGGGTCAACTAGGGCAGAGCACCTAACCATCATCTCCAACACCATCCATGACCTCATCACCTCAGGGGACCTCCAACCCACACTCTCCAACCTCATTGTTCCCCAAGCCCGCACGGCCCATTTCTATCTCCTTCCCAAAATCCACAAACCTGCTTGCCCTGGTCAACCCATTGTCTCAGCCTGTTCCTGCCCCACCAAACTCATCTCCACCTATCTGCACTCCATTTTCTCCCCTTTGGTCCAGGAACTCCCCACCTATGTCTGTGACACCACCCATGCCTTCCACTTCCTCCAGGACTTCCAATTCCCCGGCCCCCAACACCTCATTTTCACCATGGACGTCCAGTCCCTATACACCTGTATTCCTCATGCAGATGGCCTCAAGGCTGTCCGCTTCTTCCTGTCCCGCAGGCCTGACCAATCCCCCTCCACCGACACCCTCATCCACCTAGCCGAACTCGTCCTCACCCTCAACAACTTCTCTTTCGATTCCTCCTACTTCCTACAGACAAAGGGGGTGGCCATGGGTAACTGCATGGCCCCAGCTATGCCTGCCTCTTTGTAGGTTACGTGGAACAGTCCCTCTTCCGCACCTACACAGGCCCAAAACCCCACCTCTTCCTCCGTTACATTGATGACTGAATCGACACCACCTCTTGCTCCCCAGAGGAGCTTGAACAATTCATCCACTTTATCAACAGCTTCCACCCCAAACTCAAGTTCCCCTGGGCCATCTCCAACACATCCCTCAGCTTCCTGGACCTCTGTCTCCATCCCAGGTAACCAGCTAGAAACTGATGTCCATTTCAAGCCCACTGACTCCCACAGCTACCGAGAATACACCTCCTCCCACCCACCCTCCTGCAAAAATTCCATCCCCTATTCCCAATTCCTCCGCCTCCGCCGCATCTGCTCCCAGGATGAGGCATTCCACTCCCACACATCCCAGATGTCCACGTTCTTCCAGGACCACAACTCCCACCACCAACCCCAACCCCCCACCCCACCGCAGTGGTCGAGAACGCCCTTGACCCCGTCTCCCGCAACACATCACTCACACCCCGCCCCTGCCACAACCGCCCCCACCAGGATCCCCCTCGTCCTCACATACCACACCACCAACCTTCGGATACAACATATCATCCTCCGAGACTTCCGCCATCTACAATCCAACCCCACCACCCAAGCCATTTTTCCATCCCCACCCTTGTCTGCCTTCCGGAGAGACCGCTCTCTCTGCGACTCCCTTGTCCGCTCCACACTCCCCTCCAACCCCACCACACCCGGCACCTTCCCCTGCAACCGCAGGAAGTGCTACACTTGCCCGCACACCTCCTCCCTCACCCCCATCCCAGGCCCCAGGATGACCTTCCATATCAAACAGATGTTCACCTGCACATCTGCCAATGTGGTATATTGTATCCATTGCACCTGGTGTGGCTTCCTCTACATTGGGGAAACCAAGCGGAGGCTTGGGGACCGCTTTGCAGAACACCTCTGCTTGGTTCGCAAAAAACAACTGCACCTCCCAGTCGCGAGCCATTTCAACTCCCCCTGCCACTCCTCAGAGGACATGTCCATCATGGGCCTCCTGCCGTGCCACAATGATGCCACCCGAAGGTTGCAGGAACAGCAACTCATATTCCGCCTGGGAACCCTGCAGCCCAATGGTATCAATGTGGACTTCACCAGCTTCAAAATCTCCCCTTCCCCTCCTGCATCCCACAACCAGCCCAGTTCTTCCCCTCCCCCCCCCCCCACTGCATCACAAAACCAGCCCAGCTCATCCCCTCCCCCCACTGCATCCCAAACTGCAGCCCAGCCTGTCTCTGCTTCCCTAACCTGTTTTTTCCTCTCACTCATCCCTTCCTCCCACCTCAAGCCGCACCTCCATTTCCTACCTACTAACCTCATCCCACCTCCTTGACCTGTCCGTCTTCCCTGGACTGACCTATCCCCTCCCTACCTCCCCACCTATACTCTCTCCACCTATCTTCTTTACTCTCCATCTTTGGTCCGCCTCCCCCTCTCTCCCTATTTATTCCAGAACCCTCTCCCCATCCCCCTCTCTGATGAAGGGTCTAGGCCCGAAACGTCAGCTTCTGTGCTCCTGAGATGCTGCTTGGCCTGCTGTGTCCATCCAGCTCCACACTTTGTTATCTTGGATTCTCCAGCATCTGCAGTTCCCATTATCACTGTATATATGCAGTGCTGTACAAGTAGCCCACAGACACAAATACAACCCAACTACGATCATGGGTGATAACTGAAGACTTTGAACCTACAAATTCATAATTAATTGCTCCCTTTTACTCATGTTTTTGTTTCACTTAGGACATGCATTTGATCCTGGAGAAGTGAATGGTGCAGACTGTTTTAAGTCAGCTTTGAATGCTGATACTTCTTCTTAAAAAGGACCTGTAGGAGTAGAAGCAGAAAAGATTTGATTGTTCTTTGCGGTAATCCTTGAGGAAGAAGTTACATGGCAAGGTGTTCTCGTATTGTATATCTCAATTGGGTAGTGAATACTCGAGTATGATAGAGTGAATGGATGATTATAGAAGGAGATAAGAAAGCGAGGAATGATACTAACTTTGAACTTGTGAAAGGCCTTTAAACATATACTTTCCCCATGGTCTCCATGCCCAGTGTTTCAAGGATATTCTACTCATAAAGCGGTAAAGGTTGGAAGTCAGCTTGTTGCATAGTGCATTTTGTGCATCACCTTCTCTTGCCATCAGAAAGGATTGCTGGAAAAAGCAAAATGTCGGTATCAAAAAGGAAAATCACTTCTGACCAACCTCAAAGAATATATCACTGATACTCTACCATGATGAAAGTTCAAACCAATTATTGCTGGCCAGCAGCAAATTCTTGTTTCTGGAATAACCATAGGAGTCAAAAGGTTCAATACAACATCAAAACCTTGTATGATATGTAGCTTATCTCATCCACTAAAACAGTGTTCATCATTTTCTGAAATATACAAGTTAATGTTCTACATGACAACATTGGGCTAAAAAAGGAGTAAAAAATCCAACCACTGGGAAAGCCCATCATACAACACAATCCTGCACAACAACACAGAAGAAAAGTCATCCAAAGAACAATACTGAACAAGCTTCATGCATATACTGAAGGTGACCATAGGCTGCTTTCACTCATGAAAGACAGAACTGGAGGAGGGTGTAACTTATGGGTCAACACGCCTAAGGTAAAGACCAAATGTTCAGAATGCAAGTCCTTCATAGAAACCTTAGCCAGTACAGAAATTCAACCCACACTGTTACTATCAATCTGCATCACAAACCTGTTAACTGAGCTAACAACCCCTCCACTGAAGCACATGGTGTGTCAATAAATTCCAGGAAGCAACTGCAATCCTAGTCAGAGAGAACATGCGATAAACTCGACAAACCACATGGACACCATCAGAAAAGCAGAAGACTTTATTGCCTTTCAAGTGATATATCCCAAAAGGAATGGGCAATAAGCACTGTCATCAAGGTTATTACAAGTAAAGTATAGACATCATTTCTTTACGTATCTCATATGATACGTAATCAGGAAACCAGCACAATATGATGCAATCCAATCATGATAAGCATCCAACCAATCTGACATCCTGTATATTGGCATTATCCATCTTAAATGTCAAAACACAGTCCTCAAGGTGGACATCTGAAATCTGTTACGGTGATGAACCACGTGGAAAATTGGCCTGTAGGAATGCCTAGATCTTCACATTATTACTGTTCACAGGGTAACAATTCCTCCATTGCAACCCCAAAGATTGCAAATACAATATAGAGTCTGTCATATGAGTAATCTTTATCCAGTTTGCCTTGATGCTATTGGCAACATTGAAGTCAATGCTGTGCTACATCTGGAGGATGATGCCCATTCCAAAATCAACTCTCCTCATAAGTGCATATTCACATTCAAGAAAAGCTCAGAAATGGAATTGGATGAAAACATTGAGGATTGAACATAGACAATATTTTGTGGACAATAGTGAGAGTTGTAGTAGATGAGCTTAGTAAGAGATCTATGCAGTGGCAAGGTTTGAATGATTAGAGGTCAGAGTGAAAATGGTGGTACTTACTCTTGTACAGCCAGAAATATCATTTACATTCTTTCAGTCTGTTGTAGTTTTGGTTGATCCTGAAGCCTATACTGACCCAGGCTGCTACCTTTGCCCAGGTGCCTGCATTTGGCAATGCAGCCTCCTTTGGTGATCCAGAGGATAAAGCATGGCAGAGGTGAGCACATCTACCACTCCTGTCACACGATTCCTTAAGCTGGTCACTGTAGGAGTTGGCTGCACAGTTAATGAGTTGACGAGTGAAAAGTTGTGCACAAAAACGTCAACATAGGTTATTGTAAATCACCTAAGACAAATTTCCTGAAAATGACAATTTGCAAATCAAAGGGAAAAGTTTCACCCAAAACCTGAAATAAATACAAAAATCTGCTATGAAGTCAGAAGTCTTGGAAATACTCAGCAGATCTTGCAGCATCTGAGAAGAGAGAAAAACAGGGTTGAGTTTTCAGGTCAAATACCTTTCATCAATTGATTACCGGTGGGTTTCAGGTGGATTCCTGTGAAACCCTGAAGAAGACTCATTAGCAGGCAGGAAATGTCAAACTCATCTCTCTTGGGTTTGCAATTTCAGCCCAAGAAGTCAGCAACTGAACTTAGAGAGAGATATCACCCTTAATAAATTTACTGGGATCTTTGCAGAAGTGACACATCCCCTTCACAAATGTAATCAGTGGATTTGATAGATTTGATCTCAGCAAGGTCTTTTTCAATCCAGTACCAGACAAGCAATTAATTTACAAGCTAGAAGCTATAAATTAAAGGCAAGCTTCTGAGGTAGGTTACAAATTGGCCAAAATAGAACAGGAAAGGGGTCATTGTTGCAAACAGGACCTTGTCAACCTTTAAAAGAATGACTAGTGAAATGTCAGTGTGATCAGTGCTGAAGTCATTGATTTTAACATTTTATATAAATTAATTTCAACTGGGGAAAGAGGCAGAACTGTGGATGACATGAATTGGTGTAAGAAGGGGTAAAGGTCCAACAACATGGCCATTGCAAGTCAAACGCAAAGGAATGAATTTGTTCTGACGGAGAGTCACATGTGCTTTGGAAAATGATAGCTTTGTTTCCGTCTCCACAGATGCTGAATTTCTCTTATTACAAAACAGGCCTGGTAAGGATGAAAAGTTTACTAATGAATGGCAAATGGCTCAACTGGAAAAGTGTAATTTAGTGAGATGAGAGAAAAGAATTGAACTAAAAAGCTCTAGCAAAGAAGACAACTGAGAATAGTGGGATAACAAAGTGTGGAGCTGGATGAACACAGCAGGCTAAGCAGCATCTCAGCAGCGCAAAAGCTGACGTTTCAGGCCTAGGCTCTTCATCATAAAGCTGCTTGGCCTGCTGTGTTCAACCAACTCCACACCTTGTTATCTTGGATTCTCCAGCATCTTCAGTTCCTACTATCTCTGTATAAAACCCTTTCTGATCAAAACAGCCACCCCACCCACTGCTCCCTCTCCCTGACCCTGCACTCATAGCACTTCACTCCTCAGCCTGACTCTCAGATCTGTTGCCTCCCATCACCCTGCACCCACCTGCCCCCCCACCTCATACACTGACAGCTCTGAACCTTCTCCCTCTCCCAAAACCACTTCCTCGGTTTCTATCCTCCCACCTGGATCACAATGAGTCTCAAGCATGGGTTTAAGACATCCGAACTGTGAGATGACAGGAATTTTAAACGATGCTACCCAAACAAATACAACCTACCACAACTGAAATACATATATCTCCTGTTTGAACAGAATTCCATTGTTATAAGCTGTTTAAGATAGTGGGCTGAAAATAAGTTTCCTCGTACTTCAGAAACGTAGCAGCTGAAGAAAAACTTTGATAAATCCATCTCCACTACTACCCGCTCACCAAATGGTTAAATCATCCCCCAAAAAAGGTATCAGCACCAAAGAATGCAGGATTATCTCCACTGCAGAATTCCCCCATTGTCAACAACTCCAGTGATTGCTCAATATATCATTTGCTGGCTACTCGTAATTCAGAAGGGTGAGTATTTTCTATTTTCTTTTAAATTAATTATTGACAGACTAATGATCTTTTCTCCTTTCTGGTTACAGTCACTCACAGTTTCTTCATTCTGTTTGCTTTTCTAGCTCTGTAACACCGTCCAAAAATTGTATTACTACATTCGGGAAGATCAAAATTGCCAATTTCTAAAGGTCAACATAACCAAGATAAGAAAAGTAATTTATATCATGCATTTTTACTCAGAAGCCATTAACCAATTTTGTCATGTTAAGAAAGTGAGGCTGTTTCAGTTTGTTAAAAATGCTGGGCTTTCAGATTTGTAATTGGGTAAACTTTGTGCTCTTTTTTTCCCACTGTAATGTTCACTGTTTGAATTAACGCCTAACTGCTCAGTACTGCTCTTTCAATGCTCCTGTTACAGTCAGCTCAATATCCTTACAGAGACAGAAACTAGCAATTTTTTTAAGCAGAATGTTCAAAGAGTAGCTAGAATCCTATGACTTAAACAAGGTTTATCTATTTTAATAATATTGTGATGACCATGTAAACAAAAATCATAAATGTAAGGAAAACAAATATATACAATGTATTTGAAAAATTTTAAAACATTATGATTGAAAGCCATGCTTTATTAATATAGTTTGTGAACTGGGCAACAAGTTAAAAAAATACGACTTTCAAGCAAAGTTGCTCCTAGCGTCATTTAAAATATGTAGCGTGCCCAGTACTTATTCCTTGATAATTCAAGAAACTACAGCTCCTTCTAGTGGATAGAGTCATAAAGGACATTGACACTTTTTCCACAGGAGAGCTAACAAAATCTTTGATTAAGTACAGGATTAATTCTGAAATTATTGATTTACGAAAGTTGTTCTCTTCCTATTGTGACCTTAATACATTTGAAAATTTCTGTTAGGGCACCGCTTTCCTTGGATTTGAGTTGTCAAGCTCTCTGATATGTAATTAAAGTAGTGACAATAATTCCATGGTATGATGGTAGGGTACTGTGGAGCTGGAATTCATTTACAGCCAAAGAAAAAACATAAATAAAGTTCATTAAGAGCTAACGACTATCTGAAATATCCTTAGCGAACTGGGAGTCCTGGAGAACAGATGGGGTCAGTGATGGCACCTGACTAAGAACAATTGTATTTGGGTGGAAAGCAAAGAGCTTGAAGGTTAAATAAAAACTCAAAAATGTAGCAAAGAAACAATAGTATTCTGCATGTTTTCATCACAAACCCATGCTGCTCAGCCAATTTTAAGGTGTGGTTGGCACGTGGCCATAAAACTTGCATTAACTTCCTTGCATACATCGAGGAAGGGTCAAAACCAGTTCTGGAAGCCAAACCAGAAATTTGACAATGCAGAATGGATCTATCAGATTGTCTTAAAGTATGGCTCGTGGCAGCCACCAGAAAAAAAAAATGTTTAAATTTAAGCTCCTCTTACCATCAAGTACTGTTGTGGACAATTGACGGCTTATACTCACACCTCCCAAATTTCCTTACTATTGCTCCTAGATGTACCTGAAAATTACTGCTGGCAAGGAGTGCTTGGAGTATTGCGAGCTGCTTCTCGTTGCCGAAAATCTGCTGCAGTTTCCCAAGGCCTAATTCTGTTGAGCCTTTGATCTCTCAATTTTCATGCATGCTGTCGGCACAATGACATTTGTTATCTGATCTGAAAATAATTCAGCGATTAGTGACAATGGTCACCTAATGTTGGCTGTATGATTTGTATGTAGGTTTCTGTTAGTTTGAGTTTGTTATGAAGCAGCAGATACATTAGTTAATCAGATAACTGTAAACAACCATGGCAATTGGGGATGGTTCACCGATATCAGATATCAAACAAGCTCTTGGCATGGAATGTTTTGATCTTATTAAAGTGTTTGGGGCAGCATCCTGCTCTCTAGCTGTGGTGTTAGGGAATTCTTCCCTGGGTGTTCCTTCTTATTTTTGGTCTTCTTCCATCTGTCTGCTGAAGACTGCTGGATGAAAATTGCTGTATGGGAGCTGACTGATGGGAATGGCTACCAATGAGATCTGTTTCATGCAAACTTCTCTCCAAAAGAACTCCCCTCGACTCCTTGTTATCTCCTTTTTCTAGGGGCAGGTTATTTTCTTAGACTCAATCAATTGTCTGAAACCTTTTAGCCAAAATGACCATGGGACGACTACTCCTGACATTGGATGACCATTGTCCCTGGACCACATTCATCTGAGGATTTGTTTACCATTCTTTCTACAAAATTAATACTTATTTTTAAAAGCAACACGCTGATAACACATATTGCATTTGGCATCAGATAAATTGCTAACACTTGCCCAATGGGCTTTGAGACCTCTGTTTTTCAGAACTGTTTTCATATGTTAGAATTTTGGAAAGTTAAGTGCTGCTTAGTAGTTGTTAAATGAAATCCCATGCTACACGGTAATTATGAAGGAAATTCTATATTAAAGAGACCCTAATATTCAACAACCTGACTCCTGATCTTAATGAATATTTGAACTTAGGTGCTCGAGTTCAACCCACCTGGTCAATATTTATGTGCAGGACCAGAAATCTAACAGAGACCAAACTATGAAGCTGTCATCTGCTGGTGCGCAGTGAAACTGCAGGAACAAGTAAATTTCACGTTTAATGTGTTTCTACTATTGAGGGAAAGTACGACTCTTTGAACTTGCCAGATTTTCATTGTTCATGAATTTTTTCAGCTATAAACACTTCCAATTTGCCTGAAATATTTTCTATTTCAATTCTTTCAATTATTTTAAGGGTTTCTTGCCACTTTGTTCCTGTAACAGAAGGTTAAACAATAACATCAAAAACCAGAATGTTTTCTGCGTTGAAAGATAGGTCATTATTCCAAGCGTTTGTATCTTGCACCCTCAGAGTAGCTGAGGGAAAGCACGTTTTGACACTCATGATAACCAAAATCATAGTCTTTTGGATATTAGCACATAAATGATATCTTAATGACAATTGCAATTAATCTCACAAGATGGCTAGAGAATAAAAGAAAAATCAACTTTATATGTCTTTCATGATTTTGGGATGTTCTGATGTATTTTACATTAATTTTGACATCACTAATTGATGTGAAATCACTATTGTACTGCAGGAAACAGAGGAGCCAATATATGCACAGGAAGGTCTCACAAACAACAATGTATTCAAGACCAGACAACTAGTTTTAGGTGTTGGAAGAGGGATAGTTATTTACCAAAACAATAAGAATACTGTTCTTTTTCCCCCAAAGATATTATGGAATCCTTCCAGTTTACTCAAGAGACCAGACAGGATCTTCCATTTCACTGAAAGAGGGGACCTCTGTTAAAGTAGCATACCCTTGATTGTACACTGTTAACTTAGATTAAATACCCAAGTCTCTGGTCTGACATTTGAACTGATGATCACTTCTCCCATTCACCCCAGGCCGTAAACCTGATTGCAACCCCTCACCATCAATAAATCTACCTTGAATGTATTTAAGTGTCTCAAAAGTGCTTTTGCCCAGGTACAATAACATAAGATATGGCAGCAAGAACGGCATGAAGGCAAATTGAATCCTCATATTTAGCCACCTTCTGTCTGTAAGCAAAGATGTTTTAATTTTTTCCCCTCTCTCTTTTCAAGGAGACAGGACATTTAAAAACCGAAAGAACAGCAGATGCTGTAAATTATAAACAGACAAAAAAACAGTTGCTGGAAAAGCTCAGCAGGTCTGGTAGCATCAGTGATGAGAATTCAGAGTTAATGTTTTGGGTCCAGTGACCCTTCCTCAGAACAGAGGACATTTGGTTTGTTTGGTCTCCTTAATTAAGAAAGGTCGCAATTATATTTTTAAAAAATCATAGAAGGTTCATTCGTCTGATTCTTGGGATGAAGATGTTTCCTTATAAGATTTGGTTTCTGTCCATTTGAAATTTGAAATAATGAGGTGATCTTATTCAAACTTATAAAGGTCCAGAGAGACTTGCAGGGTGTTACTGAAACGATGTTTCACCTTGTGGGAGAGACTAGAAATAGGGGCCACAGTTTAAAAATTAAGGATCTCCCATTTAGTTGGAAACAAGAATTTGTTTTTACTCTCAGAGGACTGTGAACGTGTGGAACTCTCTTAGCAGAAAGCAGTGGAAACATCACTGAATATGTTTAAAGCAGAGGTAAATACATTCTTGACTAAATAGGGATCAAAGTATATTGACAGTAGGCAGAAAAGTGATGAGGCCACAATTAGATCTTCTCAAATAAATGGAGCAGGCTTGAGGGGCTGAATGGCCTATTCCAATTTCTATTTTTGTTATCCTGGTCAGTGAGGTGGGAGGAGTGGGTAGGTGGGAGAAAGGCTGGACGGTTGGGGAGGAGGGGCCGAGCTGGGGTTGTTTTGGGATACGTTAGGGTGAGGGGAGATTTTGAAGCTTGTAAAGTCCACATTGAGGCTATTGGGCTGCAGGGTTCCCAGGTGGAATATGAGATGCTATTCCTCCAGCCTTTGGGTGGCATCGTTGTGGCAATGGAGGAGGCCCTGGATGGACATGTTGTCGAAGGATTGGGAGGGGCAGTTGAAATTGTTCGCGGCTGGGAGATGTCGTTGTTTAGTCACAAACTGAGCATGGGTGGCCCACAAGGCAGCCTCCAAGCCTCCGTTTGGTTTCCCCGCTGTAGGAGGCCACATCGGGAACATCAGATACAATATCCCACATTTGTGGATATGCGGGTGAACATCTGTTTAGTGCTGAAGGTTTTCTTAGGGCCTGGGATGAGGGTGAGGAGGGAGGTGTAGAGGCAGGTGTAGCACTTCCTGTGTTTGCAGGGAAAAGCGTGGTGGGGCTTGTGGGGAGCGTGGAGCGGACAAGGACGTCACAGAGAGTGTTCCCTCCGGAATGCAGATAAGGGTGGGGAGGGAAATATATCCGTGGTAGTGGGGTCAGATTGCAGGTAGTGGATGTGGCAGGGAATGTTGCTTTGATACGTGAGGACAAGGGGAATTCTACCTTTGTTGTTATTGCAGGGAGGGGGTGTGAGAGCTGAGGTGCAGGAAATGCAAGAGATGCAGTCAAGGACGTTTTCATCCACTGTGGAGGGGAAATTGTGGTCTTTGACAAACAATCCTTAAAATCCATAAACCTGACTGCCCTGGTCGATCCATTGTCTCTGCCTGATTCTGCCCCACCAAACGTATCTCCACTTATCTGGACTCCATTTTCTCCCCCCGGTCCAGGAACTCCCTACCTATATCTGACACCACCCACACCCTCCACCTTCCTCATCTTCACCATAGACATCCAATCCCTATATACACTTGCATTTCCAATGCAGATGGCCTAAAGACTCTTTGCTTCTTCCTCTCCCACATGCCCGACCAGTCTCCCTCCCACTTCCCATTATCCGTCTAATTAAGCTTGTCCTTACATTTAACAACTTCTCCTTTAACTCCTCCTACTTCCTACAGATGAAATGAGTGGCCATGGGTACCTGCATGGGCCCAATTCATGCCTGCCTCTTTGTAGGATATGTGGAACAATCTCTCTTCTATAGCTACTCTGGCCCAAACCTCTTCCTCCATTACATCGGTGACTATATCAGGGCCGCCTCATGCTCCCACAAGGAGCTCGAACAGTTCATCCACGTCACTAACACCCTCCACCCTAACCTTAAGTTCACCTGGATCATCTCTGAAACCTCTCTCTCTTTCCTGGGCCTCTCTGTCTCCATCTCTGGTGACTGCCTGGAAACTGATATCTATTTTAAGTTCACCAATTCCCAATAGCTACCAAAAATACACCTCCTCTCACCCACCTTCCTGCGAAAATGCTATACCCTATTCCGAATTCCTTCACCTCCACTGCAGCTGCTCCCAAGTTGACGCGTTCCACTCCTGGACATCCCAGCTGTTCTCATTTTTCAAGGACCATATAATGTCCCCTCCACAGTGGCCAAAAACACTCAACTGCATCTCTTGCGTTTCCTGCACCTCAGCCCTCACACTCCTTTCCTGCAATAACAGCAAAGGCAAAATTCCCCTTGTTCTCACGCATCACCCCATCAACCTCCAGATTCAAAGCATCATTCCCCACCACTTCCAACACCTACAATCTGACCCCATTACCAAGGATATATTTCCCTCCCCACCCTTATCTGCTTTCCAGAGGGATCACTCTCTCCGGACCCCCTTGTCCGCTCCACACTCCGCACTAGCCCCGCTAGCCCCAAACGTTTCCCTACAACTGCAGGAGGTGCTACATCTGCCCCTACACCTCCCCCCTCACCCCCATCCCACGGCCTAAGAAAACCTTTCACATTAAACAGATGTTCACCTGCACATCCACTAATGTGGTATACTGTATCCGCTGTGGCGTCCTCCACATTGGGAAAACCAGAGATTTGGAGACCACTTTGTGGAGTGCCTACGCTCGGTTCGTGGCTTAGTGACAACACCTCCTAGTCACGAACCACTTCAATGCCCCCTCCCACTCCTTTGACATGTCCATCCAGGCCTCTTCCAATGCCACAACGATGCCACCCAAAGGCTGGAGGAACAGCAACTCCTATTCCACCTGGGAACCCTGCAGCCCCATGGCTTCAACGTGGACTTTACAAGCTTCAACATCTCTCCTCCCCCTAACGCAACCCAAAACCAGCCCAGCCCTGCCTCCCTAACCTGTCTGTCCTTTCTCCCACCTACCCAGTCCTCCCACCTCACTGACCAACCCCCACCCCAATCTACTAGCCTCATCCCTGCCACCTTGGCCTGTCTGTCTTCCCTTGCACCTACCTGGCTCTCCATCCTCACTGACCAACCCCCATCCCAACTCCCTACCTATACTCACCTGTACTGGCTTCATCCCCGCCTCCTTGACCTGTCTGTCTTCTCTCCAGCTATGACCTCCACCGCTGTTTATTTGAGCCCCCTTCCCTCCCCCATTTATGCAGAAGGGTCCAGACCCAAAACACCAGCTTTCCTGCTCCTCTCATGCTGCTTTGCCTGCTGTGTTCATCCAGCTCCACACCTTGTTATCTCAGACTCCGGCCTCGGCGGTTCCTACTAGCTCAGAGAAGACTGAAAGTTGTGCAGCAGGCAACTCCAAATAAAAAGTAACTTGCATGACAATATTTTAAATGGATCTTTCGCCAGCTATGCTTCTTGATGCATTGTTACATTGTACAAATTTGTGCTTCAGTATGCAGCCTCAGTTTCATAGAGCAAGTAGTGAATATTGAGAAATAAAAATCTGTTACTTTCCCTTCTCTGGGTTATTGACTTCTAGATCCAAATTACTGATAAATGACTGTTGCAGGCAAAGTACAATAATTGGATCATGGAAAGCAGAAACATTGCTTCAGATTTAATTTATCTCACTTGTAACTAATACATGTTGCCTTGTCAGATTTCTAATGGGCCACACACATCACTAGGCAAAATGTATTGATTGGCTGAAAAATCACCATTACTGGTTTCGATTCACTCAATGATGGGGAATGAACCAGAGAAGGAGGAGAAGAAATTAGTTGCAAACTGATGGCCACAAAAAAAAGTCACAAAAAAATCCCCCCCCCGCCAGATAGTTTTTGCTGTTTTCTATCCAACATACCCAAAACTACATTTATAAATGTTCCAAGATGTTGTGAAAAATCTTGACTTGTGTCCCTGCTTGGACCCATTATGAAATGGCTGCACAGAGACTAGGTCTTGTCACTAAGTCACCCCTTACTTAATTGTGCACAGTACCCTGCCTGTGGTCAGCCAACTCAGTTGAAAACTGAGGAGAGCCTAATCTCTTGGTTATATTTGTGTTCTGAATAAAAAAGGGCATTGACAAAATTCTTGAAGTGGTTTGTTACAATACATTCTGAACCTGCTCAGATACCATAAACTAGGACAAGATGACAACCCAGCATGGAGAGCGGTGAAGACTACGCTAATGTAATATATTCAGTAAACTGGACTACCTGCCCAGCAGGGACACCATTACAAACCTTTGCAAAATAACTGCACAGAGGCCAGTATATGGTCATCAAGTCACCCTTTATTTACAGCCCACTAGACACTGGCTGTGGCCAGCCAGGTGGGGGCCAGTCCTCAATTGAGGAGAGTCTAATCTCTCGGTTATATTGATCAGCCAAAGCTTTCCTGATTAGGGTTGTTAACCTGAACCAGTCAAGAACTGTGTAACTAATGAGGTCAACCTGGTCCCAGTCACTACATTCTTCCTCCATTAAGCCTGTGGACATAGGCCGAGTCTTTTGTTTGTATTTTCTCTTGCACTGCTTTTGCCCCATGTCCGGTTCCCCTGACTCAGACACAGGCAATATGTACCAGACTGTAGCTTGTCTCTTTCACCTGGAACATCTAAGAATGTCCTCCTGTTCTTCCAGTGGCAACAGTATTGAGGCTGCATCCATCTTGGTCTCCGCTGTTTCCTCTGTAGTAGTTGGAAGGGGAGCACCTGCAACTTCATCCAGGCCTCCCAGCAGTTCTGAGGGGCCAGGTACATTTTGCTCCTGTCCTTTTGCGAGGTAACACTTTTCAGGTGATTCATGTTTTTGTTCAGGGCTGTGTCACCTACCCGAACCTAAGTCATAGGACTTGCCCTCACGTCAACCTTGCCTTGTACCCATACAGGGCCACTCCCATGATTTCAGCACCACACTTCATCCCCTGAATTAGGTTGTGTCTCTCTCTCACTTAGGAGGAGAGATTTGGTGAGAATCTGTATTCCTGCTGCTGTTTCACCCTCCCCACCAGGTCCAGAAATATCAGGTCTCCCCATCAGCAACTCTGCTGGAGTTATCCTGGTTGTTGCATGTTGTCCTACAATAGAACCGGAACCAGGACAGTTTGGTCTGAATTGCTGATGTAGGCTGCTTCTTTAATCTTGTCTTCAATGTTTGAACTGCCCTTTCCACCAGACATTGGATGATGGATTGTATGGAGTGGTGCTTACTTGCCAAATGCCACTGGACTTAGGAACTATTTGAATGCCCTGCCTAAAGTGTCCCATTGTCTGTGACCATGTATCATAAATGATGTTCATTGCTTCTCAATCACTCACATTTGACAAACTTTGAGCACACCCAGTCACTTTGGGTGGATATCCACAACGGAGTCCCATGAAAGAGCCAGCATTGTCGATATGTAACCAAGTCCAGGATTGATCTGGCCATTCCCACAAGTGTCAGGGTGCTGTTGCTAGATTTTTTTTGCCCTTGTTGACACTGCCCCACCAATACAGCTATGTCACTATCCAACCCTGGCCACCAGCCTTAGCTTTTTGCTAGCATACTCATCTTGGAAACCCTGGATGACCCATAAATCACACTTGTTCCCATAGTAATATGCTGTTTCCTCCCGTGGCCTGTCTTGCCAAGTCCAGAAAGGCTTGCGATGGCCTTTCTATTTCGTGTGTCAGCACTACCTCACGTCAGATTATAGTGGGTCGACACCTTTGATAACCATAGTTGCTTTTTCATTTCGGTAAAGGCAGCTGCTTGGCTTTGTGACCATTTCCAAGGTGGACTTTTTAAAAATAGCAGGTGTAGTTATGCATGAATGTTCTGTAATAATTCACTACTCTAAGGAAAGACAAATTCTGTTTACAGACATGGGAGCTGGGATTCTTTTGATCACCCTCACTTGCTCTTCCAAAAGAAAGAATAACCCAGACTTGTCAACACTAACCCAATTGGGCACCTGGAACTCATTTTTTTCCTTCTAAAGGCATGCACTGATCAGAGAGAAACATTTAAGCACTGTCTCAGTTCTCCAAGTGCTCTTTATTGGTCATCCCTGTTATTAGTACATCGTCCAGGTAAATGGCACCCTGGGATAGTTAAGAACCCCAATTAAGAACCTTGTAGCTAATGAGGTCAACCTGATTTCAATCACAACACAAATATGTTCTGCAGCTAACCTTGGAATTGAACCTCTGTTCCAGTATTGTGCCCTGTTTCTAATCTCATCTTGGAGCTATCTCTCCTCGACTTCTGAATTGTAAGTGTGCTTTAATTTGTTTATAGTGTTATAGGCCAAATTTAGACATCTTCAATAGGTAAAGTACAACAATGGAGTGACTCAATTTGCAACATATATTTTTCTCTACATGACATAAGAGTGCTGATTGTCTGCCAAGTAGACTCTGACTGATAAAGGTGTTACCATAGAAAATGAACCAAGGAGACAACCTGGAGCCCATCATCGTGAATCAGCATTCATTGAATTTTTGAACTCGGCCATTCAGGTAGTTGAGTTGAGTTTCAATGACAATGTGAATGTCTAATTAAATAGTGTTGTCATGGGGTTCCTGCTAGGTTCAGATCTCTCAAATATCTTTGTTGGATTCCTTGAGAGGCATATCTTTGATTATATGATGCCTAATCTCCTACCCTTGCAAACTTTTGATTTGTAGATAATACATTTGAGATTTTTGAATCTGCAGCTACATGTAAAACTTTCCTTACATGCCTTCATGGGCTCCATCCTGTGCTCAAATGTACATTTGAAACTGATCAGTCAAATGTCTCCCTTTCCTTTCCTCTCTCTCACACACACATGCGCGTGTATGCACTCTCTCTCTTGTCCCCTCCCCTCTGTCATATACATTCTCTCTCCCTTCTTCACTCTCTCACTCACACACACACACTTACTCTCCCTTTCCCCTCACACATATATTCTGTCTCACTCTCTCACACACAGCACAAACACACACATACAATTTGTGTCTGCAGAAACATTTTATTTTGTTCAAAAGCACACAATTTACAGAGTCAGTCAATATGGTGTTTTATAAATTCCTAGTTTTAGAAATAAAACCAGATTGACTCCAAACTAAAACACAAAGAGATTCGAAACATGGTCTCACACCTAACACGCGTTATCTGATCTAAAATATCACCTCTTCTTTACACCTTCACACTGATAAAATCTTTAGTTCTCTCAGGGCTGTGAGTCAAAAGGAATTTAGGGATTTACATATACATATTAGTCAATTAAAACTTTTAGCTGATTAAGGATTTAGCAGCACCTTAGGTTTTTTTCAGTACATCCTCATCAATGGTGTGAACCTTTATAAATTCTCCGAAGCTACTTCTCTCACTAATACCTGAAGAAGGAATGAGGCTCCGAAAGCTTGTGTTTTCAAATAAACCGGTTGAACAATACCTGGTGTCGTGTGATTTCGGACTTTGTCCACCCCAATCCAACACTGGCACCTCCACATCATCCTCTAAAATACCATAAATATTGACTTTTCCTTTAAACTGACATTCTTGAGAGTTGTCCTGATGATCGCAAGATGAAAAGCTTTGAAAAAAAGTTGTATATTCCATCATAATACTCAAGTCTAAACTATCAAGATGACTGTTCCCAACATCTCTGGAACCATACTATCCAAGCTCAGGGGCAGGGGCATCATTGCTGATTTTACAATGACTCCCATGTGTTTAGTAGCCATGAGTCCCTTTGCTGCTACTTCTCACATTGACATTGCTAATCCTTGCTGGCTTTAGCTACATCCTAGACATTGCATTTGCTCAAATATCAGAGTTAATTGAACATTAAATAAATGTGAAAAAAAAATTGCCATTTGTAGTGGAAGTTAAAAATGAGAAAACAAGTTATCAATGCTTTTAAGTTTTCTGCCGCATTCATCAAAAACTGATACCTATGAAGCTCAATGAATCTTTCCTCTGTCTCTAAGGAATGTAGGAACAGGAGCAGGTGTTTCAGCCCATCCAGCCTGCTCCGCCATTTAATTAGATCTTAGGTGAGAATCTAGCTCAATATTATACTCCTACATTATTTCTATATTCCTTGATGTAATTTCTCTCCTGAAATCAATTAATTTCTGTTTTGAACAGAGTCAATATTTGAACTTCCAAAGCCTGCTGGGGTAAGGAGTTCTAAAAATTTGCCACTCTTTGTGTACATAAATTCCTTCTTATTTCAGTCTTAAATGACCAAAATGCTGTGTCTGCAGCAGCGTTGGTGGGATAATTAACATGTTTGTCAGAACATTAAAGGCAGAACGATAATGAACAGTAGCGGAGCTGTTTAAATTACCTACTCTACCCTCTGAATGACAAACCAAATACATCAGAGATTTAAATCAATTCACAAAGCTCCATATTATAGTTCAGTCATGAACAGCATGCTTAGTAAGTAACATTTTGAAGTGCTCCACATGTTCGTACAAATGGGAACAATGGTTCTTTCCTTGTGTGATTGGCTGGATACTTGAAGAGATCATTCAAAAGTAATTAGCCTAACCTTTGTAGAACAGACACATGAGAACATAAGAGACACAAGGGGGAGTAAACTCTATAACCCATCAAACCCACTCTGCCATTCACTATGATCGTGGTGGATGTTGGGTTTCAATAATTTGACTTACTACTCATGTTTGCACAACTATATGCTTTTGCTTTTAGTTTGACGCTTTCCTTAACTTTGCTAGCCAACCACAGCTGATGGGTCCTAACTTTCAAATAATGGGCTTGAACCTATTCCAGAGCAAAAATGAGTTTTTTAAATGCAAGTGTAATACCACTCCTAAGAAAGTCTAGAATAAGTTTATTTTCCATGCTACATAAATGTAAAGATGAGTTCAGTGTGACACTTATGACTGCACATTATTTGCCATTTGGATTTAGATTTAGATCTCCAGCGGATTTGAATTGCCATTCAGAGGGTAGAGTCGATAATTTTAAGCAGCTCCTCTATTGTTCATTATCTTATATTAACATTTGTTTCGGCCTTTAATGTTCTGACAAACATTTTAAATATCCCACCAACACTGCTGCCGACACAGCATTTTGAATTTTATGATGTCTTGCATCTAAATTTCAAGTCACACTCCAGAGACTTGAAAACAATTTCTAGGTAGTGAGTGCTGTATGCTACCGAGGACACGTTGCCCCATTAAAGGTACCATGTTTGGGTGAGACATTGAACTAGGCTGATATCTGTCTTATCAGTTGGGAGTTAATATTCTGAAAATCTGAGGAGTCATGAATAATACTGAACACTGGGAATCATCACCAAACATCCCATTTTTGACTGTATGGTGATGCTGGAATCAGCGGAAATCATAGGAAAGACTTATTTGGTTTGAATCAAATTAAACCCAAAATTGTTGTTGCAGGCCAATATTTTCAACTCCAAGACACCACTGCAGGAGTTCCTTGGGTAGTGTCCAAGGTCCAACCTTCATTCCTGCTTTCTGGAGTCAAGACATGCTGAACAAGTTTGCAGATTTCCAGGGGGATGTCACTGTTGTAGTCACAATTAGAACCACTTGGCCATAGACTCAGCTATTTCTGGAGCACAAATCTTCACCACTACTAGGATGCTGTCATGGCCCATATCCTTTGTTATATCCAGTGCCTTCACTCGGTTCTTGACATTACATGGAGCACATCAAACCATCTGAAGACTAGCTGAGGTGTTGGTAAAGACCTCAGGAGGAAGATGAAATGGGTCATCCACTTGACATATCTGCGTGAAGTTGATCTAACTCAGCAATATGGTGTGCTCCCCATCATTGTAGATGGCATTGTTTTTGATTCCTTCTCCTGTTGTCAATTATTTAATTACCTGTCATCTTTCAGCTGACCATGTTGCAGTGTTCCTATTGGATCCAAAATGCTGGAAATACTCAGCAGTTCTGGAAGCATCTGTTCAGAAAGAAGCATTAATCACCGACTAAATTTTCCCAGCCTCTGAATATTGTTGACATTTATGAGTTAGTTGGGGAATTATGGTGAATTGAGAAAAATGTGATTCACATTGAGTAAGGAAAGTCTGATCCTGTCGATTTGAACGATGAAACAAGAATCTTGCTAGTGTGTAGAAAGAGGTTTCTTGGCATGCATTTACATGTCATCAGTAACAAACCTCACATCACTGAAATGCAGTTTCATATTCTGTCACACATGACTCGAAGGTAGACATTGGCAACCCCCAACATAAATTTCAGAGTGGAAATCTGGTACCTCTAGATCACCACTTACTCCTCCAGGCCTCCATGATAAACATAGGTTCCCAACATTGCAGGGTATTCTCCAAGGCCAGAGACTGCCTGTATCCCCCATTCATGAACATTAGTATTATACATGTACCAGCATCACCACACCCTCATGGTATGTCTCGATCCACCTGGACGACAGTTTGCCACTTCAATGCTGCACTGTGGACCCAAATCTCTCATTATAATGCTGCTCTCAGGATACTTTGTGTCCAGCAATAGGCACTCATACAGTCAAAGAGTCGTAGAGATGTACAGCACGGAAACAGACTGTTCAGTCTAAACCGTCCATGCTGATCAGATATCCTAAATTAATTTTGTCCCATTTGCAAAGGTTTGGCCTATATCCTTCTATACCCTTCCTATTCATGTAGCCATCCAGATGCCTTTTAAATGTTGTAATTGAACCAGCCTCCACGACATCCTCTGGCAGCGCATTCCACAAACGCATGACCTTCTGTGCAAAAAAGTTTCCTCTGAGGTCCCTTGTATATCCTTCCCCTCTCACCTTAAACTTATGCCCTCTAGTTTTGGATTCCCTACCCTGGGGAAAAGACCTTGGCTATTCCCCCTATCAATGCCCCTCATGATTTTATAAACCTCTATAAGGTCACTCCTCATCCTCCAACCCTCTGGGGAAAATAGCCTCAGCCTATTCAACCTCTCCCTATAGCTCAAACCCCCAACCCTGGCAACATCCTTGTAAATCTTTTGTGAAGCCTTTCAAGTTTAACATCTTTCCTATAGCAGGGAGAACTGAACACAGTATTCCAAAAGTGGCCTAACCTATGTCCTGTATAGCTGCAACATGACCTCCCAACTCTTGTACTCAGTGCACTGATCAATAAAGGCAAGCATGTCAAACACCTTTGTCACTATCCTGTCTATCTTCAACTCTACTTTCAGGGAATTATGAACCTGCACTCCACTGTCTCTTTGTTCAGCAACACTACCCAGGACCTTACTACAAGTCCTGCCCTGATTTGCCTTAACAAAATGCAGCACCTTACACTTATCTAAATTAAACTCCATCTGTCTCTCCTTGGCCCACCTGCCCACTTGATCAAGGAACTGTTGCACTCTGAGGTGACCTTCTTCGCTGCCCACTGTACTACCAAATATACTCCAACTAAATGGCCATGTCTGTAAGTCTAAGCTGAATAGTCCTTAATCAAGTCAAGAGGTTGTTTTCAGTAAGATTGTCCTGCTACAGTCAGTGAAGAAGCTGATCTTAAACCACATGCTTGGACTCAGAGAAAGAGGTTCTATATCACTCTTTTCCAGAGAGAGAGAGTCATGGCCAATCACGCAGGTCAAATACAATTAATCTGAGGATTTGCAGCAGGTCTGTTATGGAGTTGCACAGTGAACAGTCAGAGGATCAGTTACCCATCAGTTGGGTCTGCATATCCAAGGAGGATATGCCACAGTAAATCCTCGCATTGAGCTTAATGAAAGTTTTGGAGGCATGGTTAGGGACAACAGCTGTTGTAATGAAAGTACAAAGTCAATTGTGGATATTGGAAGCATCATGCTGCATTGCTGGGAGGTAATAAGTTTGAAGAGAGAGGACTAAATATATATGGGGTAGACAATAGTGTGTTGGAGTCCATGGGTTACCAATGGAAGGGGATGCCATTGACAGTCACAAACGCTCTGGTTTTGACAGGGAGTATGATGGCTGGCATGGTGAACTGTAGACTGAAGAGGCAGAAGTTATTGTTAGGAATTGATGATGTAAATGAAAGAGTTGGCTGGGAATAGGTGGAAGCTCAGTCTTGCTGGGGTTGACACTGAGTGCAAGCTGGAGCTCTGGGAGATATCTGATTGCCAGGCTGAACCGATGATGCATTATGCCAAACAAACCACACAAATCATAAATATGCAATGGAAATGGAAAATGCCTGCAACCTAATCCATAGTGGGTGGAATAAGCGTTTCATCTTTTCTGTCTGAGCTTGAGGGCTCTACTTAGTGATGTGGGGCCCTTCAATTGCACTTGCGTTAGTTAGGTACTTACACAGTACAGATCGCCAACATGTGTAATTGTAGTACCCTGCATATGAAAAGAATGCAGTGTTCATTTGTGTGAGATGTAAACTCTAGCCACAAGTAACGTTGACAATGTCATTAGTGATTGTTAATTAATGATAATCATCTCAGTCAAGCAGGCAACTTTAAAGGTGGCATCATATGTATGTAGCATTCTGCTTCTGCTGTTTGGTAGTCCTGTGCTATTGCTTTTTATGTACAACAAAAATACAGGTGGTGGGAAAGCTCAGTAGGTCTGGCAGCATCTGTGAAAGAGAAAACAGAGTTAACGTTTCGGGTGCGGTGACCTGTTAACTCTGTTTTCTCATTCACAGATGCTACCAGACCTGCTGAGTTTTTCCAGCAACTTTGTTTTTTTTTACCTGATTTACAGCATCCGCTGTTCTTTTGGTTTTCCTTTTTCATGTATATCTGGTGCTTTGGCATGTTCTCCTAAACTCTTCAAAATCATCCCTGCTCAAGTTGAGAAAGTGCATCTCATGTCTCTCTCAGTGAACATTTTGGCAAATTTATTAAAAACTTCATTGCAAAGTTGGCAATGAGCAATATGATGAAACATTTAAACTATTAACTGTTTGTAGAACTGGATTATCCACAATGCATTGTCTTCTGGATCTCCTCAATCAACTGTATCTTAACACTGATAAACAAAAAAACATCATCAATCATAGTGTTAATTGTTTTAAGTAAGCACTTGACTGTTTAGACCATAACAGCGCAATGAACAATGTCCTTCAATTATTAATAAAATCTTCACGTGTAAACTATATCTCAAACATTCTTAACAGTCAACAGTATATTTAATAGTTATTGAGTGCTTCTATTTGGATAATGTTACACACTGGCATCTATAAGCAATCAAATTATTTTTAGCCATCATGCATATTGCTTATTCATTGCTATAAATATGTGCGTAACATGACCTTCTTAGAACATCGCAATCAAGGCAATGCAACTCATATGGAGGGGTGGATCATTTTGTTAGATGAATGGGCAAAGCTGAATCATGAGACTAAATCCCCAAATATTTAACAATATTGTATTGTGTTCCATGTGCAACCCTCTTGATTCCCTCTCATCAACTTAGATGACACTGTTTTGGAATGCTGGAGTTACCAAAAAGCAATTGAACAAGCTCAAAAGAATTCTAAAATGAGCACTGAAACTAATCCTAGGTGATGTGCACCAAAGCTACACTGACACAATACAACAAATGAATGTGTGTTCTAATGCAGAAAGGCAATAAAAAGCTTAGTCTGGACTTTGCTAGAAAACTCCTGAATCCTTCACTTATAGTCATCATGCCTTGCCATTGCCACATAAAAAGTATACATGTGATAGAATTAAGGAGTATAGATACCATTCTGTAAATAAGGTACAAATAATGAAATCAACCTGATGAAACGTGATCTGTGGACAATAAATAAAATGCAGGTTTCAGTAGACTTTTTCATTTCACTGTAAATTAATGAGATCTGCATTTTTTAACCTCTGTAACATGTTGTACAATTCTTTTATTATTTTATACTTAAATTTTATTTTTATGATTTTGATAGTCTGTAGCTATGTTTTGTCACTGACGTCATTAATTTATGGTTGCTTGCTTCATTCGTAAGGCCATCACGATTTCACACCTGCTGCCGTGAGAATACTTACATAAATTAATTATCTATTCATCTCAGTTGTGTTGATCCCTCAGGTTGACGATAATGTGAGAATAATAAATGTGCTGGCTCAAGAGATTGCAGCCTGTGATTGAATGTAATTTGGCCCAGAGTGTCACTTTGCAGTATGATGGTAACAATGAAATCAAGAGCTTTCCTGCCATGTACTTGAACATATTCACTACCACTTGTTAGCTTCCAGGACAGATTATTTGAAAGTGGGGTTTGGGGAGGGGGAGCAGGTACAAGACTGATATCTAAATATAACTTCAAGTTCTTTTGGTTTTCTCTGACTGAGCCTGCCATAATTTGATTGTGAAACTGAACTTGATTAGATGAGCTGATGAGTTGCTTTGCAAGGATCAGGAAGTGGTAATGACCAGAAATGTAAGTGAACAATCAGATTTTCTTTTTGAAATGATCTAGACTTAAGTGGCTTTTGTCCAAAAGCACATATTATAAAATAAAACTTCTGTAGAATATTTAATTGAAGAAGTGTTGTCGGCCTGGCACTGTGCCCGTTGTGTATTCATATCCGGTGTCAAAGCAGGGAAGTTATTGTAACATCGCTCATTTCGCAAGGGCAGTTGTTCTGTCAAGTTGGGAGAATTTGAAATGATAGAATAGATGTTTCCTGACTGCCAAAACTCAACTCTAGAAAATGTGGCCCATTGGCTCAAGTGCCTGATGGACCAAAAAGAGCTATGGATGAGCACTTGACAAGTCCGTTATTCCAATGCGATAATGTCAATGAATTTGGAAGGGACGGCTGTGTTCTCAGGGCTGTGTATCTGTCTCTGACGAGGGTGCCAACAATCATCTGTCCAGGATCGTGGACAATGTGGCATGCTGCAATGGAAGAAGGTAAGAGATGAGCCTGCACATTGCCAACAGGAGCTCATCCATCTCCATATTATCACTGGCATTGTGAGACTAAAAGTGATGAACCTGAGGATGATGCAATGTTCTTGGAGCTCATGAGTCACATCTGTACAGCATTCAAATATTTCAAGACAATCCAGTGTAATTCCAACAAAGTGTAAGGGAATTCCAGTTGGATGTACCTCAATCAATCCAAATCACACACGAACAATTGGAGCATGATTATAACATCAAAATCAACTTCTGAGTCAGAATCTGGAAATGAACTTCAAGTTTCAGAGGCAGGAGCTGCAGCTTGGTCATCAATGGAGCCTGACTGGACTGCAGCACTTGCATCTTCTGACCAGGAGCCAATCTGTGCAGTCCCTGACGACCTGAAGCCCATTGCTGCCTGCCTTGTGTGCAAGACTCCAGAGGTCCCATCATGGAGAGGGAGAAACACACAAGGAAAGTTACATACTTGTAACTTTCTTACCCCTCAATCTTTTGGTCCCCTATTCACTCAACATGGAAAGGCAGGTATTTTCTCTGTATTCCTTCACTTTGACGTGCTTGTCCCACATTTGACTGCACATTTTGTTCTGTGTAATTTTTAACCTTATGGTTCACTTTCCTGAAGGTATTATTTATTGAGGAATGCTTTTATGATTTTACTTGCATTATTGTACCTTGTTTTAGTTGTTAAAATGATCTGTTTGTTAAAAAAGTGTTCACTGTTCTGACGTTAATGACAAACATTTGCATTGGTTTCTGTAGCACAAAGAATAATTTTATCCAACACAAATAGTGCCAAGGAAGTATAAAAACAATAGTATATATGAAATAACATTGTTTTTTTAACAGGTAAAGACTGACATATAAAATAGCTACCTCTGAAATAGTTTCTTTTTCTAAATAAATGTCATTTGTTCACATCTTTAATGACAGTTTCTTTAGTATTCAGGAGGAAGAGTGATACAACAGTCACTAAGTTTTAATGAGCAATACCTGGACCAATCAGGCAATCTGATAGTGGTTTGTGCTTGGTCTATCTCATGTTCTTTCAAAGCATATCCAGCTGCTGCTGATGTTCATCCATTTCATCCACTTGTGCTACTAGTTCATCGCCAGGGCTGAGGATCAGTCCTTCTTGGATATCATAGATGACCAATGAACAATATGTCACTACAGTTCTGGACAATAACAAATGATAACTGTGACGTGTCCCTTTTCATATTTGAGCAACGTAAACATGACTTGATTACTTCATTTGCCCACACCATTACTTGATCATTGCTATGTGTGCAATGTTGTAGATTTCCATAGTGCCATGGTGGAGGTTATGTCAAATGATGTAATGGTATTTTTAATAGGTATTCTTTATTACCCAGAAAAAAAATCCGTCTGTAGAAATCAAGATTGTTATGTCTATGAACTAGCCAGGATGAATGAATCATGCACACTCCCTCCATTGTTGCATTCATATTTAAAGTTTTCATGTCCACAATCATGACATTCAAAGAATGGAACCTCTTCTTGTAGATAAAGAAAAAGTTGCCGGTAATTGTACCTTGAATATAATACATATTCTATTGAAGGGCTGATCATCTTTGGGAAGGCAGCAATCCTGCAAAAGCCCTATCCATCATCCTCACATGAGGTTTGTGGAAGTTAATGTGTTCTAAAGCCCTCCAAAAAGTTGACTTGTTTACTTTGCAGCAAACTTTGAACTATGTGTGTCCAAACACACTCCTGACTTGTACCTTGTAATTTGTCTGGCTTTGTAGAGACAAGGGTGAGTTACTTGCTACAGGATTCCAAGTCTCTGACCTGACCTTGTAACGACTATAGAGAGAAGTCTAGCCCAGTTCAGTATCCCATCAATAGTAACCCCAGGATTTTGACAATAGGAAATTTGGTGATGCTAGTGTAATTGCATGTTGAGGGGAGATGATTAGATTCTCTCTTGCTCGAGATGATCATTGCCTGGCACATGTGTGATGCAAATGTTATGTGCCTCTTTTCAGCTGAAGCTTAGATACTGCCCAGGTTCTGCTGCATTTGAACATGGATTGCTTCAGTGTTTGAGGAATGATGCATGCTGATGAATGTTATACAATCATCAGCAAATACCTTCACTTCTGAACTTATGATTGAAAGAAGGTCATTGATAAAGCGGTTGAAGATGGTCAGGTTTAGGGCACTGCCCTTGTGAACTGCAGAGATGCCCTGGAGCAGAGATGCCTTGCCAACAACCATAACCAACATCATCTATGTTATTCATTTCTTCAACCAATGGAGAGTTTTTGTCCTGATTCCCATTGGATCTAGTTTTACTAGGGATCCTTGAATGCTCTCTAATTCAAATGTGGCCTCAATGTCAAGATCAGTTATTCTCACCACATCTATGGAGTTAAGTACTTTTCTTCATGTTTGAACCTAAGCTGGAATGAGATCAGAAATTCAGTAACCCTAATGGAACCCAAACTTGACATCAGTAAGGAGGTTACTGTTAAGCAATAACTGCTTGATAACACTGTTGATGGTCATTTCCACCACTCTACTGATGATCAAGAGAAGATTGATAGGTTGTTACTAAATAAGTTGGGTTTATCCTGCTCTATGTGTATAGAACATACACAATTGCCATGGGCAATTTTCCATATCATTGGATAACAATCAGCATTATAATTCTGTTAAGTCTTATCCATAAATTTTAATTTATTTATCAATTTAAATTGATGAGTCAATTCTTTTTTAGTATCCAACTCCCCCATACCCAGTTCTGGAAATACTTCACTTTTATTTTAATCTTTCCTGGTAATGACAAAGCTAAAGCAATACATTACTTCATTTACATATAATGAGGTATCCTGATTTCACATTTCTACCTATTTTTCCAGTGCTCTGAGAAACTAGAGGATAATCAAAGCTTGAGAATTTAGATCAATACTCAAACATTTCAGACCTATTACTGTCGGGATCAGCATTTCTGAAGAAAACAAAAGTTCTTATTCAGTTTACAATCTGCACACACTGAAATTTCACCTACCAGAGTGTACTTCTTCTCAGGTGGAAACTGGCTGATATATAAACGAATAAGGGCAGAGTTGGGTGGAATGAACTAGGGGAGGAATTTATAACAAAAGCTGGTTGAAAACAAAGGTAGATTTTTGAGAAAATAGCTCATGACTCATAATAAAGATTTCTTCCTCAAGGGAGGAAAAAAAAATCACACAATATCACAAAGATTAGTGGTAAACCAGAGGATTGGGACAGTTTCAAAAGCCAATAAAAGATGACCAAAAAATCAAGAAGGAGGGAGAAAATCAACCTTAAGGGTACATGGTAAGATAGTAAAAGCTTCATGAAACATATAAAAAAAGAAATAGAATGCCAAGTTGAACATAACTACCTGAAAGATCAAGGCTGGGAAATAATAGTGGGGAACTAGGAAATGGCAGAGGAGCTGAATAAATACCTTTGTTCAATCTTCACAACAGAAGACACAAATCAATTTCCAAAAATATTAAACAGATAAATGGCAAAAATTTGGGAGGAAATAAATACAACATCCATCATTAGAGGAAAAAAATTGCTAGAGAAGCAATTGAGCTAATAGTCTGATGGATTGCATCTTAAGATTTTAAAGAAGTAATTACAGAAATAATGATAATGGATTGACTGCTCACAATCGTGCAAGAATCCATAGATTCTGGAAAAAGCCTTGGAGTATTGGAAAACTGCCAAAGTAATGCTCTTATTCAAAAAGAATAGGCAACAGAAACAGATAGCTGTAGGCTACTTAGCTTAACATCTGTCATTGGAAAAATGTTACACGTATTGTAGAGGAATATAACAGCACATCATTAGAAATGAATAATACAAGTGAGCAGAGTTAACATAGCTTCATGAAGGGAATAAGTAATTTTAAATTTATTTGGGTTATTTGAGGAAGTAACAAGCAGGGTAGATAAATTAAAACCAATGGATGTAATATATTTTGACTTCCAGAAGGTTTTTGATGAGGTGCCACACATTAGGCTATATAATAAGGTAAGAATCCATGGTGTTGGAGTAGTATATTGATACGGATAGCAGACTGACTGACTAATAGAAGACAGAGAGTTGTGGGTAAGAGGGTAGTTTGAGGATGGCAACCTGTAACAAGTGGTGTGCCAGGGATACAGAAGTACAATGAAAAGTACAGGCCCAAATTACTCAACCTCATCTCGATCCCTCCGTGCCCAGGGTCAATATAGTGAACCTGGTCTGGATTGCCTCGAATGCTATTACATCTATCTTTAGATGAAGGCACCACTTCAGTTCATAGTAGTTGATTTCCTTTCCCATAGCCCTCCCTGCTTTTCCTTCTCTGCTTTTTTTTATTTAATCTGACTAACGTCCTGTGGAGAGCTCAGGCTCTTACCAGGGTGACCAATGAAAAGTGTACAAAGTCACCTTTCTCTGGTGCCATCTTAGGTACAAAGGAACCTATGTACAAAATCTTAGGTATAAAGTGGAAAAAATAAAGAAATAAAGCAAAAATTCAACATTATAGTCCTTTTTAAGGACTTAGCTCGTGGCTTGGATCTGGGACCTTCCACCCTGATGCTGAGACTATCACCAGCATGAAGCAGTTAGCCAGTCTCGAACCCCTTTGCCACACTACCGCTGCAGAACCATGTTGTCACGCCCTGGTGCCACCTTTTCTCAACTGATGCCACCATTGCCATGAGACTGCGCTGGACCAATTGCAGCAATGCAGCTTCCTTTGAAGTTTCTGGATCCTGCGTCTGGCACTGGGCCCAAATTCAATTCCCTAGGATCATAAATTCAATTCCTTCTGCTGCTGCAGCTGCCGGGAACAAGCCTTGCCTCCAATACACTGGTCACCCTGGTAAGAGTCTGAGCTCTCCACAGGACGTTAGTCAGATTAAATAAAAAAAAGAAAAGCAGGGAGGGCTATGGGAAAGGAAATCAACCACTATGAACAGAAGTGGTGCCTTCATCTAAAGATAGATGTAATAGCATTCAAGGCAGTCCAGACCAGGTTCACTATATTGACCCTGGACACGGAGGGATCGAGAAGAGGTTGAAGAATTTGGGCCTGTACTCATTGGCGTTTAGAAGAATGAGAGGCGGCCCTTTGAAAAATACAAGATTTTTACAAGCCATAACAGGGGACATGAAATGGATGATGTGATCCCAGTGCATAGTTCATTGTGTTAACATTAATGCTATCTGTTATTTAATACGATTGTTGCATGTAGAAAGCATTTACCTGTCCTGTTCGTTGACTGCATTCATCGGCAGAGGGTTTTAGAACAATGAATGTTTCCCCTTTTGGGGCCGTCTAGGGCCAGAGGGTATAGGCTCAGAGTAAGGGGTTGCCCATTTAAGATAAGGGTGAGGAGGATTTTTCTGTGCCAGAGGTTAGTGAATCTGTGGAATTCTTCACCACAAATGCCTATAGGCGCTGGGTCACCATGTATACTTGAAGCTGAGATTGACGTGAGATTTTTAGTCAGTAAAGGGAATCTGGAGTTATGGGGCAAAGGCAGAAAAGCAGAGTTGAGGATTATCAGATCAGGCACAATCTCACGGAATGGTGAAACAGATTTGATAGGCCAATGGCCTACTTCTCCTCCCATGTTTTATGCTTACATTCTACATGCTGCTAACAACCCTTCTGCTTTATGCAAGTGCAGAATGGGTGGAACAACAATAGTTATCATATCATTAGCAGGAATTATTTGGTTTAGAACTCAATTGATTTTAACAAGGAAAAGACTGATATCATACCACCTGAAGTCCAAGATTACAAATTCACCAAAACATTTCACAGAGGCTTATCATATTATTCATGTTTATCGAAGCCCCATTTGAGAATTACACAAATGTAGACAACCAGTGGAACCCAAACAATGAAATGCTGCAAGAATGTGATAACAATTTTACTGGAAACCTGTTCAGTTGTCAGCAGGGCCATGTATAGAGTTCATAAGAATCATCATAAAATACTGATATTCGGGTGTGCAAGGCAACATTTGCTCTGCATACTGCGCTAATCTGGACTTACAACTTTACATGCCTCTGCTAAATTTCACAAAGGGCATTTGAAACTATAAGGCTGTTTTTGAATGTGATATTTTATAATTCTTCAGTACATTATGCCATATCATGCATGGCTGAAGATGCAGTGGTTCCAAACTGGGGTTCCAACGGCCCAGGATTTCCTTGAGGCGTCTGCAGCATTTTCTCAGCTGCATGGCTGGTCCGGTCCCTCCTGGGATTCCTTTAGGCAGCTTCAGTGGCTGTTTTCATTGGAGTTGGTCTGGGTCTCCTTGTGCCGGTTTCAGTCAGTCTGTGACTCCCTGGGGTGTTTACTTTGGCATTATGGTGGGTTCGGTCTGGGATTCTGGGAGTTTGGGGTCCTCAAGCCCAGAGCCATGAAATGGAATAAGTGGACTTTGACTTAAATTCTCTTTTTAATTCTTTTTTGCCCTTTATTATGTTATTTTGGAAGGACTTCTATTCTGAACTTTTTATCTCTTTATTTTTCCAGTTTATGCTATGAATTTGTACTTTTGAAGGACTGTAATCCTGCCATTTTATTTCTTTCTTTTCCAATTTTTTTCCTCAGAATTTGTACTCAAGAATCCGTACCTAGGTACCTTTGTACTTCAGATGGCCGCATAAATGATAACTTGTCGACTTTTCACTGTATTCATCTGAGTATGTGACCATACAGCTAATTCTAATTGTTCACTATCTGATTTGTTTGATTTCTGTTTGAGTTCACTACTTAGTAATCCAAAAATATAGTCTTTATCTTGGGGTGAGTCTAGGAGTCTGTGCACTATTATTCCTTCAATGCCAGATGGCTCTGGAAGGTGGGCTTACTCCCTGAATTCTCAGTGAACAGCTTCCTTACCTTGGCTGTACCGGCACAGCGAGAGACAAAGACAAAGGGTATTAAATTGGATAACCTTGAAATGGATGATGTGATCCCAGTACAAGTTTCATTGTGCTGCAGGCATATTAAGATTAATGTCATCTACTACTTTATATGATTTTTGCTTGCAGACAGCATTACCTGTGCTGTTCGTTGGCAACATTAATCAGCAGAGGGCTTTAGAAAAGTGATTTTCAATTGGTGTGTCATGACACCCTGCTGTGACACGAATAGGTGTGATGCATGTGGTGAAATTCCCAGGAAGCAATGTGGCTTTATCTGAGCTTTTTATTTCCTCTAGAGCTCATGGCAGTGCCTGCTGATAGGCACACCCTTTCACTCCTCACGCGCAAGCTTCCAAAGCTGTGAGTGTAGACTGCTGGTACCATGCATGTGCAGAAATTTGGCAAAATCTGGAATTTCAGATCACCCACATGGTCCACTGAGAAACTCTAGTAGTCAAAACAATATCACCAGAGTTCAGGTGACAGATAATGCCATCAGTATTAGACCAAACCATGAAAATTATGGTTTATATAAAATCATGTCTATTGAAATGAGATAACAAGGTGTAGAGCTGGATGAACACGGCAGGCCAAGCAGCATGTTGTTCTGGAGGGAGGAGGGTAACTTCTTCAGGGTAGGCATCCTTAGAAGAAGCTTCGCAGTGGGGGTACAACCGTGATACCACCCACGCCCTACCCCTCCTCCAGAACTTTGAATTCCCCGGTTGCCAATACCTCATCTTTACCATGGACGTCCAATCCCTATACACCTGTATTCCCCATACAGATGGCCTTAAGGCCCTCCGCTTCTTCCTGTATCGCAGACCCGACCAGTCTCCCTCCACCGACACCCTCGTCCGCCGAGCAGGACTCGTCCTCATCCTTAACAACTTCTCTTTCAATTCCTCCCACTTCCAACAGACAAAGGGAGTGGCCATGGGTACCCGCGTGGGCCCAAGCTATGCCTGCCTCTTTGTCGGTTACGTGGAACAATCCCTCTTCTGTACTTATATTAGCCCTAAACCCCACCCCCTCCTCTGTTACATTGATGACTGTATCGGCGCCGCCTCTTGCTCCCACGAGGAGCTCGAACAGTTCATCCACTTCACCAACACCTTCCACAGCAACCTCAAGTTCACCTGGACCATCTCTAATACCTCTCTCTCTCCTTCCTGGACCTCTGTCTCCATCTCCGGCAACCACCTGGAAACTGATATCGATTTCAAGCCCACTGACTCCCACAGCTACCTAGAATACACCTCCTCCCAACCACCTTCCTGCAAAAATGCCATTCCCTATTCCCAATTCCTTCGCCTCCGCCACATCTGCTCCCAGAATGAGGCATTCCACTCCCATATATCCCAGATGTCCTCGTTCTTCAAGGGCCGCAACTTCTCTCCGCAGTGGTCGAGAATGCCCTCAACTGTGTCTCCTGAATTTCCCGCAACTCATCCCTCACACCCACTTCTCGCAATAACAACCAAAACAGAATCCCCCTCGTCCACACGTACCACCCCACCAACCTCCGGATTCAAGGCATCATCCTCTGACAATTCCGCCAATTGCAATCTGACCCCACCACCAAAGACATTTTTCCCTCCCCACCCTTGTCTGCTTTCCAGAGGGACTACTCTCTCCGTGACTCCCTTGTCCGCTCCACACTCCCCACCAGCCCCACCACACCCGGCACTTTTCCCTGCAACCACAGGAAGTGCTACACCTGCCCCCACACCTCCCCCCTCACCCCCATCCCAGGACCCAAGAAGACTTTCCACATCAAGCAGATGTTCACCTGTACATCTGCTAGTGTGGTATACTGCATCCGCTGTTCCCGTTGTGGCCTCCTCTACATCGAGGAAACCAAGCGGAGGCTTGGGAACTGCTTTGCAGAACACCTACACTCAATTCGCACTAAACAACTGCACCTCCTAGTCGCGAACCATTTCAACTCCCCCTCTCATTCCTCAGACAAAATGTCCATCCTGGGCCTCCTGCAGTGCCACGACGATGCCACCTGAAGGTTGTAGGAACAGCAACTCATATTCCACTTGGGAACCCTGCAGCCCAATGCTATCAATGTGGACTTCACAAGCTTCAAAAGCTCCTCTCCCCCACCGTATCCAAAAACAAGCCGAGCTTGTCCCCACCTCCCTAACCTGTCCTTCCTCCCACCTATCCCCTCCTCCCACCTCAAGCCTCACTTCCATCTCCTACCTACCAATCTCATCCCACCCCTTTGACCTGTCGGTCCTCCCTGGACTGACCTATCCCCTTCCTAACTCCCGACCTACACTCACCTTTACTGGCTCCATCTCCACGTCTTTGATCTGTCTGTCTCCTCTCCACCTATCTTCTCCTCTTTCCATCTTCTATTTGCCTCCCCCTCTCTCCCTATTTTTTTCCAAAACCTCTTCCCCTCCCCCATTTCTGAAGAAGGGTCGAGGCCCGAAACATCAGCCTTCCTGCTCCTCTGATCTGCTTGGCCTGCTGTGTTCATTCAACTCTACACCTTGTTATCTCTATTGAAATGAGCTTGTTTGCTATTTTGTGTGCAGAGATGGGGACCAAGCATCACAGTTTACTGTTACACACCAAGGCAAAATAGTTATCATCGGGGGAGAGATCACTCCTGTGTTCGTGAGTTTTCAACAATGCATGAACCGCTTTGTGAAGTTACTATCTGATGATTACTGAAAGACTAAACTCACATGTCTCCAAGTCATTTTCAGCCATCTGAGTGAGCTAAATACTAAAATGAAGGGGAAGAATAAGATGATCCTGACCATTGTAGACAAATTTCAAGGTTTCAGGACAAAATTGTGCCTTTGGTAGGAGACAGCAAGAGGGGGTTTACTTGAAATGTTTCCATGAGCATTGTCAGCAGCAGATGCAACAGTCAAGGTGCACAGCCTTGTATTCAAACATTTCAGGTAGACGAGCTGGTGGAGAAGGCATTTAGCAAGTTTTCATTCATTGGTCATGATATTGAGTATACGAGTTGGGATGTTATGTTGCAACTGTACAGGACATTAGTGAGGACACTTTTGGAACACTGCGTACAATTCTGGTTGCGTTCTCTAGCAATCCTGCCAGAAAGCTTATGCATAACATTGAGGAGTATAGAGGAGTCTTTCACGAATATGGCACAGGGTACTGTCCAGGACATGGAGCCTCTCCTTTTCAATATGAGATGACCATTTCAAACAGCTCGTAGGTAGACCCCTCTACAATAAAGCATCTAAATGGCTGAAGCCATTAACTCCATTCTAAAACAAACAATTTTGATGCAAGAGTGTGGCAATGAAAGTTCAGACTGTTTCCATCTGTTCAGATCTGGATATCATGGATCAAAGTGAATTCAGAGGTATCCATCAATCCATTCTGCAACAGATTATGTGGATGCCAGCACACCACCTTGGGGAATGTCTCTATTTGAACAGGAACTTACTGGTCTTCTCTCAGGATGAAAATATTGTTGTTCCCACTGTTACTACTCTGCCATTGCTCTTGCTGTGACCTGTCAACCAGACATTCCAAACTGCTGCAGCCTGCAAAAGGGTGGTTGAGATTGAAGCCAGGCTTTCCAGGACCAGAGCTGCTCAAGGGCATTCTGCTTGATCATCTGCAGACTCCTCCTGAAATCAGCAGCCTACCATCAGCCATCCTACACCACTGGGGTAACACTGTGGAGAGCTCTATGACAAGAAAAGAACATGGAAGACACCTTGGGAAAGCTTGATTTGTTGATTAAATTGTTAAATTTGAATTTGAATTTGCAGTGATCTAAACAAAGAATAAATAACTTAATCATAAAGAGGACATGATGTTCAGTACAGGAGCAACAATGAGAGGTGTAGCATTTTAATGAATGGAGAGGTGCAGTTCAAACAACTGGAGTCACTCATTAATAATCTGATGGTGTTGAACCCTGGCAGAAAGTTAGAGTGTACTTTGTAACCAAAGTTACTTTGTAACTTTGATGCTCTACAGTGGCCCATGCAGCAAAGGCCTATTTCGAAGACACTGATGGGCTGCTCCATAATGTTAATTTGTGGAGCAAATTGGACATACAGAAAATATAGCTGTGGAGGCACTGCTAGAGCATAATGAGCATAGTGATAATGGGAACTGCAGATGCTGGAGAATCCAAGGTAACAAAGTGTGGAGCTGGATGAACACAGCAGGCCAAGCAGCATCTCAGGAGCACAAAAGCTGACGTTTCGGGCCTAGACCCTTCATCAGAGAGGGGGATGGGGAGAGGGAACTGGAACAAATAGGGAGAGAGGGGGAGGCGGACCGAAGATGGAGAGAAAACAAGATAGGTAGAGAGGAGAGTATAGTTGGGGAGGTAGGGAGGGGATAGGTCAGTACAGGGAAGATGGACAGGTCAAGGAGGCGGGATGAGGTGGTAGGTAGGAAATGGAGGTGCGGCTTGAGGTGGGAGGAAGGGATGGGTGAGAGGAAGAACAGGTTAGGGAGGCAGAGACAAGCTGGGCTGGTTTTGTGATGTAGTGGGGGGAGGGGAAGAACTGGGCTGGTTTTGGGATGCAGTGGGGGGAGGGGAAGAACTGGGCTGGTTTTGGGATGCAGTGGGCGAAAGGGAAGAACTGGGCTGGTTTTGGGATGCAGTGGGGGAAGGGGAGATTTTGAAGCTTGTGAAATCCACGTTGATACCATTGGGCTGCAGGGTTCCCAAGCGGAATATGAGTTGCTGTTCCTGCAACCTTCGGGTGGGCCTGGGCCATCTCCAACATCCCAACCTCAAGTTCACCTGGGCCATCTCCAACACCCCAACCTCAAGTTCACCTGGGTCATCTCCAACTCCCAAGCTATGCCTGCCTCTTTGTAGGTTACGTGGAACAGTCCCTCTTCCGCACCTACACAGGTCCCAAACTCCACCTCTTCCTCCGTTACATTGATGGCTGTATTGGGGCCGCCTCTTGCTCCCCAGAGGGGCTCGATCAGTTCATCCACTTCACCAACACCTTCCACCATAACCTCAAGTTCCCCTGGGCCATCTCCAACACATCCCTCACCTTCCTGGACCTCTCAGTCTCCATCTCAGGTAACCAGCTAGAAACTGATGTCCATTTCAAGCCCACTGACTCCCACAACTACCTAGAAAACACCTCCTCCCACCCACCCTCCTGCAAAATATCCATCACCTATTCCCAATTCGTCCGCATCCACACCCAGGATGAGGCATTCCACTCCCGCACATCCCAGATGTCCATGTTCTTCCAGGACCGCAACTTTCCCCCTGCAGTGGTTGAGAATGCCCTTGACCGCGTCTCCCACATCTCCCGCAACACCTCCCTCACACCCCGCCCCTGCCACACCCGCCCCCAGAGGAACCCCATCGTATACCATACATACCACCCCACCAACCTCCGGATACAACATATCATCCTCTGACACTTCCGCCATCTACAATCCGACACCACCACCCAAGACATTTTTCCATCCCCACCCTTGTCTGCCTTCCGGAGACACCACTCTGTCTGCGACTCCCTTGTCCGCTCCACGCTCCCCTCCAACCCCACCACATCCGGCACCTTCCCCTGCAACCGCAGGAAGTGCTACACTTGCCCCCACACCTCCTCCCTCACCCCCATCCCAGGCTCCAGGATGGCCTTCCATATCAAGCAGATGTTCACCTGCACATCTGCCAATGTGGTATATTGTATCCATTGCACCTGGTGTGGCTTCCTCTACATTGGGGAAACTAAGCGGAGGCTTGGGGACCGCTTTGCAGAACACCTCTGCTCGGTTCGCGAATAACAACTGCACCTCCCAGTCGCGAACCATTTCCACTCCCCTCCCATTCCTCAGACGACATGTCCATCATGGGCCTCCTGCAGTGCCACAATGATGCCACCTGAAGGTTGCACGAACAGCAACTCATATTCCACTTGGGAACCCTGCAGCCCAATGGTATCAACGTGGACTTCACCAGCTTCAAAATCTCCCCTTCCCCTACTGCATCCCAAAACCAGCCCAGTTCTTCCCCTCCCCACACTGCATCACAAAACAAGCCCAGCTCGTCCCCTCCCCCACTGCATCCCAAAACCAGCCCAGCCTGTCTCTGCTTCCCTGACCTATTCTTCTTCTCACCTATCCCCTCCTCCCACCTCAAGCCGCACCTCCATTTCCTACCTACCACCTCATCCCGCCTCCTTGGCCTGTCCATCTTCCCTGGACTGACCTATCCCCTCCCTACCTCCCCACCTATACTCTCCTCTCCACCTATCTTCTTTTCTCTCCATCTTCAGTCCGCCTCCCCCTCTCTCCCTATTTATTCCAGTACCCTCACCCCATCCCCCTCTCTGATGAAGGGTCTAGGCCCGAAACGTCAACTTTTGTGCTCCTGAGATGCTGCTTAGCCTGCTGTGTTCATCCAGCTCCACACTTTGTTATCTTATATTTGAAAATGTTGTCTGTTTTAACATAGGAAATATGACGGCCAAATAGTGCATTGCATAATCCTACAACACCAATGACTTGATAATCTGCTTTTGCAATGTTGGTTGAGTTTAAATATCGATTATAACTCCCTTACCCCAGAGATTTTTCACAACCTGAATTTTTCCAGTTCTGTATAGCTGTTTAAAATAATTCCACAAATTAGTTCCCATCTAATGCAAAAGTTCTAACATATGAAGTCCTCAGGCTGATGGGAAATTCTAGAATGAATGCTCTCCACTCTTACAGTACAAGTCCAAGAAATAAAAGCAAAATTTTGCAGATGCTGAAAACCTGAAACAAACATAGAAAATGCTGGAGAAACTTAGCAGGTCCAGCAGCATCTGTGGAGAGAGAAACAGAGTTAGCATTTCGAGTCCAGAATGAACTCTTCCTCATTTTCTATGTTTGCTTCACAACTTAAGGAGCTGTATTGCCTGGTTCCACAACATGATTGTATGGAGAAAGCGACCATACAATATTTGATGCCTTTACTGATACTTCGAAATCTGCTCTAATTCAGACCTATGAAATGTTTTGAGAGTGTGCAAATGCAGAACATTGTACACATGAACAAAGCTGATACCTGTCTAAGATTTATAGATGCCATCACCAGTGCAATACTTTATGCTGACATTTTTAGACTTAAAGGACAAAGAACCTCAAATGGAAAATAAGCATAATCCTTTGCCAAGTAAAATGCCGGAATTATTCAACTACTTTAATGAAACTAACTGCTAAAATCTCAGAATTTCTATCAAAATATCAAGATGAAGAAACTTCAAAATCTGTTACAAATGGATTCAAACTCTAAGCAAAGAGAGAAGAGATTTATACTATGAGAAAATTTTACCTTGGGATTTCAGCCAGAAAATATGCAAGTGTCCACTACCTACCCAATGATAAAAAGACACACACGTCACAAGTAAAATGAAAATATGAATGAGACAGGCCAGTGAGCCCGCCTGACAACAAGCTATATTGCTGTTAATGGCAGGATTCAAAAATGAGACTAGCTACTAACCAGAAAGAAAATAAAGTGGTATGGGGTATTTACATTAAGTAAACAATTTAAAAGAAGTAGGAACATACCAACAAAAGTTATACAGAAGAGACTGATGCTCAGTAGTAGACTGTATTTTGTATCCTCACTTGGAAGTTCAAGCTGTTCTTTGGTCAGAAAGATTAAAGGAGCCTTTCAGCATTCTCTTGTTGACCACTGCTCACAACAACAAGCGCAGCACACAATCCTGAAGCTACCAGTCTTCCCACAACGCTTTCAACCGCTATCAAGTCTATTACAGTTCGTAATGATTGCCTTTTAATGAAACTGCCGAAATAGAGACAGCACTTAAAGAAAACTATCAGTGAAATCAAATATCAGAAACTATAAAAAAGAGCTTAACATGATTATAAATTTATGAATATCACTGACTGCAAGCCTCTTCTAAATGTCAGATCATTTATTGGTGTAAGTAATTTTGTGAAACTTTTCTCCACTTCTCAACATAGGAGAATAGTACAGAAGTCAGATTTTTCTTTATCTGGCATCTTAGTATTATTTTGACTATTCTGTCAGTGTATAATGGTCATCATCATCATCACTGTTGGCTGTGCATTGATTTAAACTTGACTTTGTCTCAAGGTTACGAATTTCCCACCTGGGATCTGAGCCTTAGCCCAGATTTACATTGACCTACTCCAGCTGCTCCATCACAGGTCCATAAGACTATAAGACTTGGGAGTGGAAATAAGGCCATTCAGCCCATCGAGTCCACTCTGCCATTTAATCATGGCTGATGGGCATTTCAACTCCACTTCCCTGCACTCTCCCGATAGCCCTTAATTCCTTGCGAGATCAAGAATTTATCAGTCTCTGCCTTGAAGGCATTTACTGTGCCGGCCTCCACTGCGCTCTGTGGCAATGAATTCCACAGGCCCGCCACTCTCTGGCCGAAGAAATGTCTCCTCATTTCTGTTTTAAATTTACCACCTCTAATGCTAAGGCTGTGCCTATGGGTCCTAGTCTTCCCGCCTAACAGAAACAACCTCCCAGCGTCCACACTTTCAAAGCTATGCATTATCTTGTAAGTTTCTATTAGATCTCCCCTCAACCTTCTAAACTCAAATGAATACAATCCCAGGGTCCTCAGGTGTATGTTGGGCCTACCATTCCAGGGATCATCCGTGTGAATCTCCGCTGGACACGCTCCAGTGCCAGTATGTCCTTCCTGAGGTGTGGGGCCCAAAACTGGGCCTAACTAGACCTTTATAAAGTCTCAGAAGCACTTTGCTGCTTTTATATCCCAACCCTCTTGAGATAAACGACAACATTACATTTGCTTTCTTAATCACGGACTCTACCTGTAAGTTAACCTTTAGTGAATCCTGGACCAATGCTCCCCGATCCCTTTGTACTTCTGCTTTACGAATTTTCTCACCATTTAGAAAATAGTCCATGCCTGTATTCTTTTTTCCAAAGTGCAAAACCTCTCATTTGCTCACGCTGAATTTCATCAGCCATCTCCTGGACCACTCTCCTGAACTGTCTAAAACTTCCTGCAGCTTC
This sequence comes from Stegostoma tigrinum, assembly GCF_030684315.1. NCBI lineage: Eukaryota > Metazoa > Chordata > Chondrichthyes > Orectolobiformes > Stegostomatidae > Stegostoma > Stegostoma tigrinum. The sequence goes on along the minus strand of NC_081363.1, from coordinate 64,097,242 downwards.
CCCACCTCCTCAGTACTACCTGCCTCTCCACGTATCTCCGTATCATCAGCAAACTTCGCCAGAACGCCCCCAGTCCCTTCATCCAGATCATTAATATATAAAGTGAACAGCTACGGCCCCAACACTGAACCCTGTGGGACACCACTTGTCACCGGTTGCAATTCCAAAAAAATAGCCTTTTATCCCAACTCTCTGCCTTCTGTCTGACAGCCAATCCTCAATCCATGCCAGAAGCTCACCCCGAACACCATGGGCCCTCGCCTTGCTCAGCAGCCTCCCATGAGGCACCTTATCAAATGTCCACCACCTCTTGGGCTTCCAGGTAAGTGACAGAGTCATAAAGTCATAGAGACATATGGTGAGGAAACAAACTAAACTATTCTAGTCCCAATTGCCAGCATATGGCCCATATTCCTCTAAATCCTTCCCATTCATGTACCCATCAGATGTCTTTTAAATGTTGTAATTGCACAAGCCTCCACCACGTCCTCTGGCAGTTCGTTCCACACACATACCAAACTCTGCATGAAAAAGTTACCCCTTAGGTCCGTTTTAAGTTCTTTCCCTTTCGCCTTAAACTTACGCAATCTAGTTTTGGACTGCCCCACTTTAGGAAAAAGACCTTTGATATTCACCCCATCTATGCCCCTCATGATTTTACAAACTTCTGGAAGGTCACCCCTTAGCCTCCAATGCTCCAGGGAAAAAAGCCTATTCAGCCTCACCCAACAGCTCAACCCCTTCAATCCCAGCAAAATCCTTATAAATTTATTCTGATAAGGGAAATCAATTTGAAATATGGCAGTGCAGGTTAGTTGAATGAAATGTGTGGCTGCTGATACATGGGAAGTCATGGATACTACCGATGTTCTAAATGCTGGAAATGCAGGAAATGCTGTCAGCTACAGAACCATAAGTTCTGGGTTCCAGAACTCGAGCGGTGTTGGAGTGACTGTGACATATCTGCAAGCCCGAGAGCTACACAAATAGCACATTCAGAGAGGTGGTCACACCACAGCGTAAGTGTCTGGAGACTGAAAGGAAATGGCTGACTGCCAAGCAATCCAAAAGGAACAGGCAGGTGGTGTGGGACTCTCCTGGATTCCTGCTGACAAATTGTTTTCCTGTTTCAGAAGCTAGTGAGAGAACTAGTTCCTCAAGTGAATGCAGTCAGAGTTTGTGGCACCACCCGCAGCTCGGATGTTCAGTGGGAGAGGATAAAGATAGGAATGGGTGGTGGCATTGGTTAAGGAGACCATTGCAATGCTGGAGTAAGAGGATATCTCGGAGGGTTCAGGGCAGAATCGACTTGGTATAGTTAAGGAACAAAAAAAGATGCAGTTACATTTGTCAGTATCGTCTGTAGCAAGTCAGACAGATGTGGAAGAACAAATCTGCATGGAAATCACAGATAGATACCGAAATTATACAGTAGTTATGATAAGGGACTTAACTGTCTAAACGTAGACTGTAACAGTGGTTGCATAAAGGACAGAGGAGGGAAAAAACACCTATTTCTAGGAAAATTTCCTGTGACAAAACAAATCCAGTCAAACAAGAAAGGATAACAAAGTGTGGGGCTGGATGAACACAGCAGGCCAAGCAGCATTTTAGGAGCACAAATGCTGACGTTTTGGGCCTAAACCCTTCAACACTGTTGGAACGCAATGTATATTTGGATGTCCTGCTTCTAGGAAATAAGTTGTGCGAAGTGGATCAAGTGTCAGATTGCAAAAACATAGCTAAAAACAATAATAAGTAGCAAGGCAGCAACATCTATGCCTTAAAATGGTTAACCACAACATCATAAAGCTCTCCAAGCCTGTTCATTTCAAGACCACCAGCAGTGAAAATTGACCTGCTAGTAATAAAACTACAAGTAACTAACTCTGCAACCTTTGGAAAACTCATCTCTTGAAAGGAACCTGCAAAAACTTTGATATACAACGTTGGTTATTGAATTCAACTAACCACATTTCAGTATTGGAAAAGAACCACTACCTCACCAAACTGCACTGGCACAAGTTAATTACGTGAGTTATGAATCGTTCATTTGTAACACGCATAAGAGCACAATGCTGTTTAACTATATTTTCTTTAAGTGTGTCTCAGTCGCAGGAGAGTAACTTGGCATTAGATTTTTTGGGTGAACATATGAATTCATAATCTTTTCTACTGAAACTGATGTAAAGCTTGCTGTTGGTTATTCAAATTGATGTTAGACACAGAGGCTAAAAAAAAATGCATACCTCTTACTTTTCGATAACTCACTGATTATGAACAGTGAGGGAAGAGAAAAAGAGTTTTAGTTAAGTATACTGATACTTTGACAATCAATTCTGTTCTTTGAGGCATTGTCATCATCTATAATTTTCTGCATCATAATGCCTTGACCAATCATTGCCAACTTTCCAACCAATCATCATCCTTTCTTCATACAATACAAATTATTGCTCGTCTTGAAGTTTGGCATTCTTGTTTCTGTCCTGATGAGTACAAGATGAAAAATGTTTTTCGGTATTATATTAGTTCTGTACTACCCTGTGAACATTTGCCCCTTATCTTGATTTCTTCTCCCTCATGGAGGTAATTTTATATCTTTGTATTTTTTTTGTGCTAGTATTCTTGACTTGTTGATGTTCCAGTTGTGAATCAATTTTTTTTGACTGAATTAAAGAATTGCAACTCTCACCAGTAATTTTGTTGTACCCATCTCAATGATTTCTATAAGTTCGGTTGATGTTGTTATTTTCTCTACGTTCCCTAAACCAGAGGGTTTTTCTTTGTATAGTTCATGACATTTGTAATGGAAGTAAACAGTAACTTTGAATTCAATTGTTCTGTTTGGAAGCTGTCTGGTTCAATTTTTGTCTTGGAGAAGCATTTCAAATTAAGCAGTTGATTTGAAGAAGGTTAAGCACCACAGTCTGGATATTACTCACCATGGAGTGATGTTTCCCATAAAGATCAAGCTGCATAACAGAAAGTTAACAATGATCAACTGACTACTCACTATTAATACAGTCCACTTGTTGTTCTGTGAAATTATGTTGATGATTGTTAAATTTTCCAGAATAAATTCTGACTCACTAAAACACGATAAAAGGAAGTGTACCAATCATTTATTTCTTTCAAACTTGATTTTCTCCTTTGAGGTTGTAAAGGCAACAGTAATTGTTGCCTTTCACTATGATTGCCATTTCACTTGATAAGTACCGAATACAAATGCTACTCGACCATTTTAAATTAGTGAAATTGCTAGACCTCAAGTTCGAGACGTCACTTTTAACTTGTATGGCTATCAGAATTGCAGACCATTTCATTTGCATAGAATCATCCATATAACCTCTGAATTTTCATAATCAGTGAGTGTTGGGAATACATATTTGTGTTCAATGATTGCATGAAGAAGTGGAAGATATTCAACAGTTTGGTCATTTTCTGGATTAAAAAGAGTTTGCAAGTTAGTTTTATCAAGGAAAGAAGTCAACAGTTTAACACATGCATCAAGCCACCTGCTGGTGCCATTTTGTATTGTTTGAGCATCTGTGTGTTAGGAACTATGGGGATTATAGTTTGTTCTGGACCATAGCTTAGATACTAAATCGTGTTTGCCACATCTTTTAATAATAAGTTTTATTTCTAATAAATGGATTATTTTAAGTTCCTCAGAGAAGTCTGCTAAAAATATTATTCAAGATAATCAATCATACACTCATAAAGTTTTACAGCAGCATTGAAAGAGGCCTCACTAGTATTGAGGCACTTATCTACTCTAATCCCAAATTCCAACGCCAGGCCGACAGCCTTGCATGCTATGGTGTTTCAAGTGGTCATCTAAAAACTTCTTAAATGTTGTAAATGTTCCTGCCATTTCAGGCAATGAGTTCCAGATAATCCCCACCCTCAGTTTGAGAAGAGTTTCCCTCAAATGCTCTCGAAGCCTCCTGCCCTAAACATTAGATCTATGGCCAATGTTCATTAACCACGCTACTAAGGGAAAAACTTTCTTTCTACGTACCCTACCTATGTCCTTCATCATACACCTCAGTCAGGTTCACTGCTCAGCCTTCTCTGATCTAAGGAAAATGCCAGCTTATCTACCCTCTCTTCATAGTGGAAACGGTCCAGCCCAGGAAACATCCTGCTGAATGTTTTCTGCATCCTCTCTAGGGCAATCACATCCTTCCCATTATACAACAAACAAAACTGCATACAGATATGTGCACACAGATGGATCTGTGGTCTATCTGACATTTTTCCCCATTTGCCTTCATAACCACCTAATCTACCTGTTTTTCTACCTTCAAAGATCTATGGACATATACATCGCAGTCCCTCTGATCCCTTGCACCTCGCAAGCTCCTACCATTCATCATGTACTCCTGTTCCATGTTAGTGCTCTCAAAATTAAATACCTTACACTTTTCAGATCTAAAATTCATTTGCTATTGTTCAACCTGTTTGATCAGCGTCCACATCATCCTGTAGTCTAAGGTTTTCTTTCTCATTACTTACCACACCTACAATTTTCATGCCGTCTGTGAATATATGAATCATGTCTCCTACTTTTATGTCTAGATCATTAATTTACATAACAAGCAGCAAGGGACCCAACACTGAACCCTGCAGTACACTAATAGAAACAGGCTTCTAGTCACAGAAACCATCCTTGACCATTACCCTCTGCTTCCTACCATCTAATCAACTTTGGATTCAATATGCCAAGATGTTCTGGATCCTAGGGTCTCTTGCCTTCACCTCTGACTCACGTCCACTAACTTTCTTAGGTTCTCCCATTCCCTCTCATTCCTGCATAACTTCTGCAAACACGTCCCCCCAATCACTTGCTCATGTTTTCCTTCTTCAACCTGTGCTCTATTCCTTGCCCCTGCATGGATTTCTCCACTTTTTCCAGAGGGAAGGAGATAGAGTGGAGATAAATGGCTGTCGGTTTTATAAACGGACAAATTTCATGTTTGGTTACTTAAAGAAGGACTTTGATTGATTAGTTTCTCTGAAATAGTTCTGAATAGACTGTTTCTAACCTTTTGGGGCAACTTTTAATTGTAACTTCTAACAAACTAATTGTTTCCCCAAAAGTTCAGTGATTTTTTTTTAAAACATGAATGGCTGGAAATCCATGAAGTTGTCTGAAGCTCGGTAGCAGCTTACCCAAAGTGACCATCAGTGAAATTGACAGATTATTTTGTTTTAAGTGGGGAGTTTCAGAACTTTTCATCCCCAAAATTAAGTACTGTCACAAAAGTTATCCACAATCAACTTGAAACAGAAACATTGCCATGGGTTATGACATATAATTCAACCATGAACCTTCCAAAAGCACCTTCACAAACCGAGATAACGAAATGTGAGGCTGGATGAACACAGCAGGCCCAGCAGCATCTCAGGAGCACAAAAGCTGACGTTTCGGGCCTAGCATCCCCCTCTCTGATAAAGAGTCTAGGCCCGAAACGTCAGTTTTTATGCTCCTGAGATGCTGCTGGGCCTGCTGTGTTCATCCAGCCTCACATTTCGTTATCTTGGATTCTCCAGCATCTGCAGTTCCCATTATCACTTCACAAACCGAGGTTGACTTTTGCATAGGTTATAAAATGTACGCCATTGGTGTATGGCCTCATTTTGGAGATTCGCTACGTGCTGCCAGTGTCAATGTTAGAGAAGAGACAGAATTAGATTTGTAGGTGGGATAGTGGCCTGTGCGGGTTAAAAATAGGTTAGCACTGGTGTTAATGGGAGAGCAGTGCAGCACAGAAAAATGAACCTTACTGATGTTTTCCCATTGAGTTCTCTGCATACCCACATGAATGATTGTATTACCTTCAGCCAAATTGAAAATCTTCTCTTGTAATAGCATAAGAAGCTAAATGTCTGTCTACCAGCAGCATGAATATCACAAAATCCCGGCAGTGGTGAATGCCTGTGCCTCCTGCTGAACAATGCCACAAGATGGGTTCCAAAGAGGCCCGTTGCTTAGGTAATGATCAGAAGAGCAGAAAGCTGTGTGAGAAAAATTGCCTTATGCCATGGTGGACCACCCACCATGAATCTCACTGAAGAAACTGAGGAATGCACCTACAATCAAGACTTGAAAAAGAACTAAAAGCTGCATATTTTAATGCATGGAACAAAGTGAACAAACTGGTAGCTCACACTGAAGTAAATAAATACAATCTGATAGGAGTTACTGAGACATAACATCAGGACGACAAGATGAGCCCTGAATATTAAGGGTGAAAAGACATTCAAGAAAAAGAGAAAGCTAGGTAAAGGTGGAGGGGTAGCACTGTTAATCAAGATGCCATTTGTTCAAGATTGGGATGTAGAATCTTTTGGGCAGAGATGAGTAATAGTTGGTGAAATAATTCACTTGTGGCAGTAATCTAAAGGTCCCTGAACAGTAAACATCATGAGGGACAAAGTGATAAAGGGAATAGCAATAATCATGGGTGACTTTAATTCACATGTAACTTGCAAAATCAGTTTGGCAGTACCAGTCCGGATGAAGACTTCAAGATAGTTTCGGAGAGAACACATTCTGTATCCAACCAGAAAACGGGTTTTATTAAACTTGTATCAGAGATAATGGGAACTGCAGATCCTGGCGAATCCAAGACAACAAAAATGTGAGGCTGGATGAACACAGCAGGCCAAGCAGCTCCTGAGATGCTGCTTGGCCTGCTGTGTTCATCCAGCCTCACATTTTGTTGTCTTTTATTAAACTTGGCCTTTTAGAATGCAACAGGATTAATCACTGACCTCACTGACCTGATAGCAGTGATATCACTTTGATAGCACTTGTACCGCATGTGACCAAGAAGGTTAGTGGCATGTTATCCATTATTACGGAAGGAATTGAACAAAACAGGAAGGAAGTTACGCTTCATGTTATGCTTCACAGGGCATTGGAGAGATTGTGGCCCAAATGTTTATGCAGTTTTGGTCTTCTTATTTCAGGAAGGATGCAAATGCACTGAAAGCTGCTCAGAAGAGATTTACTGGCTTGATGCTTGGATTGAGTGGTTTTGCTTATGCGGACAGGCTAGGCTATTGACACCAGAATTTGGAGGTGTGAGGGTTGAACTGGTTGAAGTGTATACAATCATGAATGGTACAATTATCCTGAATAGTGCATAAGGGGAGTGTGGAAAGGATGTCTCCTCTTGTGGCTCAGTGCAAAACTTGAAGGAACAGGGTTGGTGGGAGTCACTGTTGTAAAATGAGGGGTTATTCTTTCAGAGCAGAGAAAAGGAGAAACATTTTCTCTCAAACACTACTGATACTTTGGAACCATCTGCCTCAGAAGGTAGCAGAAGCAGGGTCAATTAATATTTGTAAGGCAGGGCTGGATTGATTCTTGCTAGACAGGGAAATTACAGGTTGGACCGGGGAATAAAAGAATATTGGGGGCAGATGGGAATGTGAATTTGAAATACAAACAGATTAGCCACAGTCTGATTGAATGGTTGAGCAGGCTGAAGGAGATGACTGGCCTCCTTCTGCTCATATTTTATATTTTTGCGTGTTGGTAAACAAACTTTGTCAATAAAGTTTGGATTTTAATCCAAACTTGGGCTGCAACATTTAAATTAGCAGAAGAAGTATGGAAGAGAAGTTTGTATAATGTTTTTAGGATGACACCTCAGCAGCAGATCCACTTTTGGCTGTACTGGACCTGACATTGTGCAAGAAGAGGGATTACTTAATTAGCTCATTAAGCAGGCATCGTACAGCTATGCAGATCATAACGTGAATACATTTTGCATTTGTTTAAAAGAAAGAGGCAAGAGTCAAATAAGCATCGTTATTATGTCATGAAAGCAGAGTTAGCTAAAGTGAACTGGCCAATTAATTCAAAAGACATGCAATGGCAGACCATTAATGGAATATTCCCGAATACAAAGATTATTTTTTTCTGATAAAAAGATACAAAATATCCAACAGAAGACCCAGCGTCTATGGTTAATACAGATGTTGAAAACAGTATCGAACTTAAAAAGCATATAAATGCACAACGGTGAGTGGAAGATCTTGTAATTAAACAGAATATCAAATAAAGCAAAGAATAATTAAAATGACTAATCAGGAGGAAAAAATATATAGTATGTGAGAAAAATGTAAAAAAAACCATGCAGTTAGAGTTATTGCAGATATTCAGAAAGAAAAAGAATTAACAAAGTCAACATTGGTCATCTTGAAAACAAATGTGGGGATTAATGATAGGAGGTAAGGAGATGCAATTGAATTGAACAATATTTTGAATTGTTCTTCACTGTGGATGATAGAAGCCATATCCCAGAGACAGCTGAAAATAGCAAATCAAAATGTGAGAAGAATTAAGACAATTTCAATAACTAGAGAAGCAAATTGTTGAACTAACATGAAACAGGTTTGTGGCCTTCAAAAGAGCTAGCCAGTGAGACAGTTGATGCTATGACTCTAATTTTCCACAATTCCTTACATTCTGGTAAGGCACTATTTGAATAGAAGATGCTGAATGCAAGGAGGCAGGCAGACAGCAGGAAACTACAAGTCTCTCACTTTTAACATTTCTCATATCTAAACAAACCACTTTTATGTCCTAGTTTCCTAAATTTAGGTCACCCTTTCTATTGTGCTAACATGATCATTGATTAATAGTGCAATCCCTCCTCCTTTTTCTAGCTTCCTGCCCTTCCTAGGTGTCCTGTGCCATTCAATGTTTATGTCCCCCAATTTACAACATCATGCAGGCATGCCTCTGTGATGGCTTTCAGATCATACTTACTTCTATTTGTTATATCAATTTATCTGTTTTGTTTCAAATGTTATGTGCATTCATTTACAGAGCCTTTAGTCTTTTCCATCTATTATTTTTGTAACTTCAGGTCTTCTCTGTTGATTTACTTTTGGATTGTACTTTCTTCCCTTTTCTGTCATGATTTGTTTATCAATACCCATAATAATTCCTCATTCATAATAATAATTCGTTGATTTACTACATGTTCCTAAATTCTATCCCTCACCCCACTATTTGGCTAAAGCCCTCTTTTTCGCCTGGTTATGTAGTTCACTAGAGCACTGGCCCCAGCACAATTCAGGTTTAAGCTGTCCCAGTGGTGTATATCTAGCAATCCCAGTACTGGGGTTAAACCCCCTGAATTAAGACTCACTTCTCATTACGCTTTGAACCATGCATTAATTTGTCTGATGTTATTTGTAATATGACTCAGGTAATAGCCAAAATATTGTTGGCTTTGGGTTCTGCTTTCGAATTTGATAATTAGTTCCTGATAATACTACACAAATGCTCTTTCCTTGTGTTGCTTATATTGTTTGATCTAAATGGAGCATGGCAAATAGATCCATTACTTCTTCTGCAAGATTCCCTCTAGCCCTGAGCAGATGTCCTGAACTCTGGCAAAATAGCTCGCTGGATTCTCACTCTTTGCTGTAGAGACCAGTGTCAATCCCCCTCACTATACTATATTTTTTTTCTGCTCTCCTCACTTGAATGACTATCTGTCTATGGCGCTGTGGTCAGTTAACTCACCCTCACTGCAGCCTCTGTTCCCATCAAAACAAGCCAAAGGTGCCTCAGATCTGTTGCACAACTAGAATGGCTGTGACCCCTGAACAGCTGCTTTCTGGTATTGGTTAGGCCACTTCTGGAGTATTGCACTCAATTCTGGTCTTCCTGCTGTACGTTGAATGTTGTGAAAACTGAAAGGGTCAGAAAAGATTTACAAGGTTGTTTCCAGGGTTACAGGGATTGAGCGATGGGGGAGGCTGAACAGGCTGGGGCTATTTTCTCTGGAATGTCAGAAGTTTTGAGGTTTATAAAATCATGAGGGGCATAGATGAGGTGAATAGCCAAGGTCTTTTCACCAGAGTAGCAGAGTCCAAAACTAGACGGTATAGGTTTAAAGTGAGAGTCAAAAGATTTATAAGAGACCTAAAGGGCAACTTTTTCATGCAGAAGGTGATGTGTGAAAGGAATGAGCTGCCAGAGGAAGTGGTGGAGGCTGGTACAATCACAATATTTGAAAAGCATCTGGATGAGTACATGAATAAGAAGAGTTTAGAGGGATTTGGGCCAAATAATGCCAAATGGGATGAGATTAATTTATGATATCTGATTGGCACGGAAAGTCAGGCCGAAGGGTCTGTTTCAATACTGTACAGTTGTATGAGTCTATGACTGTAAGAACTGCCTCACTTGCAGTCACACTCAACTGTCCCTGACCACTGACCAAATCAGAAGACATTATCTAAAGAACTGTGACTGCCTCCTGGTACAAAGCACCTAGGTAATTTTTCATCAACTACAGTGCTGCAGCTTAGTCTCCAGACTATAAGCTCTGAGTCAAAGCTCCTCTAGCAGCAACCACTTACCGTAGACATATTTGACCTGCACCATACATGTATTTAAACGAGTTCTCACATGCTGAAGTTATGACACAGCACCTGTCCTATACCCCCAGCTTTTGTGTTTTGAGGAACTAGTTAATTATTTTCTTCAATTATTTGTTTGTCATTTTAAAAAATATTTTATGTGCCTTCCCATTGGTACCTATACCGCTTAAACCGTAAGGACATAAGCACTTGCGGTTATTCACCAAGTGTTTAGCTTCTTGCCCTGTAGTACAGTAAGAACCCATTCCTAAGGGGTGAAAATCTTAGAAAAAGTGCAAGGAATGGAGCATCTCCTTCCCCTCCTTAGCAAACTGCCATCACTCTATTCAAAGCCATACTCCAAGGTAAGTCAAACTAACATGCCTAGCTTATTAAGTTTCTAGACCAAAGAGCTGTTTATCCGTGCTGTAGTAAAAAAAAATGTTTCAGCTGCTTCACTTCAAGTGCTGTTTCAGTGGAGACCTTATAAAACCCTGCTTAAAGCTGGAATATTTAGAGTCAAAATAGATTTCAGTTAAATATTAACCTAAAATAAAACTAAACATTTTAACATAGGAATCTCTTACTCATCATCTACCAGCATCCAGTTGTGGTCAGGTGATTGCTAAAGCCATTTTCAGTGCATGTTTCCTCCTCCAACATCCACTTTAGTTCACGAAGGTGCCAGGTATTAGATTGGTTGATGGCCAGTGAGAATTGATAGTCTATATGTTACCACCAATTCAATAGAAAAGAAGACAAATCACATGCCTCAGGCCATTGGGCTTGATTTCATCTTTATGCCTGGGCATAGGTTATTGTTTGATAAAGCACAGAGAAAAATATTTGATCGGGAAGATCACATGCCCATAATAAAGCCTACCTCATTTCCTTCCCAATTTATTTTGTTATTAATTAACCAAAGCAATTTTTCCTCTATTTTGCATCCAATTAACTAGGCACTTAGACCATTATGCATAGGCTAAGCTAACAGTTGAAGTTATTTAAAATTAGGATAATTATGCAGAAGCATAAATAATAAATAACCAACTTAAGCTTAAGCGGTAGCAAAAACATAAAGGTTGAATTCATTTATAGAAGATCAAATTATACTCTACACATAAATTTTGGTGAGCTATGTCTTTGAAAGTTTTCCTGATGTGAAATTTATATGCAGACAATGTAATTCCCAAATCATACCATACAATCAGTAATGTGACTTTCATGAACTGAAAAAGAAGATACCAAAACCATTTCAGGGGATGTGTGCAGTATATGCACCAAAGCAAAAATCTTTGTCAATCAATTTAGTTTGAAAATTCAATAGTACTCCCTGTGTTTCGAATAATTTAATGATCAGTGATTCATATCAAACAATACTATTTCAATCAGTACTAAACTATGAGCAGTATTAAAATATCTTCAGCTGTTTCATCTATAACCTTCCCACCATCATAAGGTCAGAAGTGGGGGTGCTCGACAATGATCGCACAATGTTCAGAACCATTGTGATGCCTCAGATACTGAAGCAGTCCATGTTAAAATGCAGCAAGATCTGGACAATATCCGGGTTTGCGCTGACAAGTGGCAAGTAACATTTGGGCCATACAATTACCAAGGCAATAGCTATCTCCAATAAAAGACAATCTAATCACTGCCCTTGATATTCAATGGTATTATCATCACTGACTCATTCACAATCAACATCCTCGGGGTTACCATTCACCAGAAACTGAACTGGTCTCACCACATAAACACGCTCAAGTCAAATGCGAGGAATACTGGGGCAAATAACTCACAGACTGACACTCAAAAGCCTGTTCACCATCTACAAGGCACAAGTCAGGAGTACGATGGAATACTCCACACTTGCTTGGATGGGGAAATGAAAAAGCTTGACACCACTCAGGACAAAGCAACCCACAACATCCACAAACTTCCATTCCCTCACCATCAAATTTTGTAGCAGCAATACGTACTATATGCAAAATGCAGTGCAGAAATTCACCAAAGATCCTCAGACCACAGCTTCCATGACCACAAATACTTCCACCTAGAAGAATGAGGGCAGCAGATACATGGGAACACTGCCACCTGTAAGTCACTCCCCTGCACGTCACTCACTAGCCTGGCTTGGAAATATATCACCATTCCTTCACTGTCGCGAGATCAAAATCCTGGAACTCCCTTCGTCAGGGCATTATGGCTCAACCTATAGCACGTGGACTGCAGCAGTTCAAGAAGGAAGCTCACCACCACCTTCTAAAAAACCAACTGGGGACAAGATATAAATCCTGGCCAGCCAGCAATGACTATGTCCCATGAGTGAATAAAAAAATGTATTTGTACCTTGAAAAAGTTTCTGCAGCCTAGCTCATCTACAGTGAAAACAACCTGCCTGCATTCTCACAGACAGTTTGGCTCTGGGTCCTGTCTTGTAGTTTAACAAGGGAAAACACAAGCTATCTTACCGTTGGTCATTCTAAAGCACAAATGCCATATGTAGCTATAATCATAAATCAAAATGCTATGTAATGCTGGCATTATTCTTCTTCAATGCAGGATGAAATTCTACATTTGTCCTAATGGCCAAAAATACTGTTCTCAGCAGGACAGTATCTAGTGTTCAATGGTTCATTTTTAATAATTTTATGATATTTTATTAGTATTTAAAGGGTAACATTAAACTCCAATTTTATCCGAGAGGGAAATGGGTATTTAATTCCCTCCCCGTCCTAGATCTTCTCAATCACATTTGAAATTTGAAAGAGCATAAAATTAAAACAAGACACAATTTTGTTTTATTTAACAAGGCAATTGGAATTGAACATTCTCGTGTACTGTAATGTAAGACCTTTCCATCCCTCTACTCATATCCTAGACACGGAAAAGTGGAATACTATGCTTGGATCAACCTGGGCTTACTTGACCAAACTGGCCTCAACAGGGCCATATGGTCACGGGTTGGAAAGCTGTTTTGCCGTAACTCAGTCGTGGCATGGGCATCCTGCTTCCGAGGTCCTTGATAAACCGGACCAAGTAAGGGGGATAATGTGTTGAATCTATTTAATTATGAAATTCTAATTAAAGGGGCCCTGGCAGGAATCAGAGTGACTACCAGTGTCCACCTATCACCACCATTCCGCTATCCCCCTCCCTCCTCTTTATCTGTAGCTCCCTCTAACCCCACATCCTGTGCTGAAGAAGGGCATTACCTGAAACATTGACTTCTCTTTTCCTCCAGATGTTGTTCTTCTAACCTCCTGCTTGTCTACCTTGGATTGCAGCATTTGCAGTTCTTTTGCCTCTAATTAAAGAGTTCTGCTTGACTTCATTTAAATCATTTTTGTTCAAATCAGATATTATGATGAGGTTTATCGTACTTTATATCATATTTCCCTGGAAGATCACCTTTGTGCAAAAGTTAAGAAATTGTATTTTATTATCAACCAGCAAGATTGAAGAAAAGATTTTATTATCAAAACTCTTCATTGGAAAGAGATCTGGGGATAGCTTGTGTGTGCTTTAATTTGACTGAAGATATCACCATGATTTAACATTCTGATGAACTTAGGGACTGGCCTAGTTGAATGATAGATGTCAGACAGCAGTTGCAGATGAGTAGATGTGTGAAGATTTCATTTAAATCATTTCAGGTGCAGGATAGATTGTATGACCAACATTCATCTCCTGGCCCTTTATGAAGGGAGTAGCCTTGAATTCAAGCACTGATCAGGACTGCTTTGCAGGTTAATTCTCTAATGTTCTCATGTTCTTATGTGGGCTTGTTGAGACATCCACATGCTGGCAATGAAGTAAGATTTATTCCCCCATTACCGGCACTGTGAACATATAGTTACGATGTCCATGCTTCCACCCTTACTCTGCAAGTTATTCCTGTTCTTGTTTTCAGCATTTGCATCTACATGACCTTCGTTTGCGAGAGGCCAGCCTCTCAGATCATCAACTCCTCCTCTGACTCTGCCTCTGAGGAAAAAGACTCAGGTCCCAAAGAGGATGCACAAGCAAGGCTTTTTCCTACGCTGCCCATGAGCTCAAATACTGCCACTTTGGTGAGGACGTGAGCTAGATTACATCAAAAGCATATTCTAGTCGGTACATCACTGGCGCATTGCAGCCAGGCAAGGGAAAAATGTCCCAGCTTGCTGGCACTTAGAGAACTGTAGAGCATGAGCTCAGCCACTGGCAGATTACCTCACGTTGTCAGGTGTAATAATTCCATGAAATTGCCCAGGTAGACCCAGGAGCAGTGGGTAGGTTAGTTGGGGATGTTGGGTGAACTGGATTTAAGGTTCGAGTGGTCCACCACCATTCTCAGTTCTCCACTGGTTACAGCATGTAACTGGCTGTCTCCATGGCCAGATTGGAAGCTATCCTGGAGAACCAAATCCAATCAAATGCATGCTGACTTGCACATCATTGTTTTAGCCATTGGTTCAGCAACCCCATCATGTTTGAGCCTCACCATAGTCCAACTCAACCTTTTTATTTAGCTAATCATATCCCCAGTTAATCCCTGGAGCCCCACATAATGTGATCTACCCTGCCACATTGTGATAACATACCCCCACTGAAGCCCCTCACAAATTAGCCCAAGCCCTTCCATGTGATATTGAATCCTGCTGTCATATCTTGAGTTGACCCTTCACAGCTAATGTCCCCGTACACCCAATATGTTGGTTTTAATCTTTCACACTTGTCTTCTCTAATTTCCCCAACACAGCACTACATCCTGACAACTCCCTTTGACATAACTTCCAGGATGGACTGTGGCTCACCCTGTCTCAGGCTAACTTGGGGGAGACAGTCTTGTCTAATAGACCAGACCCCTGACAAATTAGCTCCACTACTAAGGTACTAGTAATTTCTGGACCAGCGAGACTAAATCTGCAGGAGTGGTCATGGCTAAGCCCTGGACTGAGAACAGACAATGCCCTTTACTGACTGTGGAAGCATGCCCTACCTGACCGTAATCCTCCTGACTGGACTAAGGACTACTTCCCTTAGACTTTCAGACATTGCCATTTGTTTGGAGCACGTGCATAAGCAGCTGTTCCATGGTCTACGTATGAAATTGACATGGCACGCAGTGATGGATCCATCCTGTTGGCTGTTCAAGGCTGGCAAACATGACAAGCTGCCATCTCCCTGAAAACTCTAAAATGCAAGGTAGGGCAGAACTACTGTGAGCCTTAAATTCTGAATGAAGTGGCAATGCACTACTTTCTGTTTTTATATCAGTTCTTCAACATCTGCAGCTTTTGATTTTATTGTATCAACAGTTATAAAGTGGATTTCTTTACTTCATGCATTAACAGTATTGTTAACATTAGTAAAATGGAGAAAGATAGCAAGCAGTAACAACAATGATGCATGGCCAGCAATCAAACAAAAGTAGAATAAATTCAAGATCAACATGCAGAAATTACAAGCATTGTGACAAATTTATCCTTCTCTTAAGGAATATACATTATCATTTTTAAGAGATATTAAGCAAGTAAATATCCTGTAATTAAAGGTAGGCAAGGCATAATGCACAATTTTACAGAAGGTATCATCCCAGAATATATGAGAGTAAAAATGAAAGATAAACAACTGGTTAATCTTACATGATAGCTCATGAGTTGTAGACCTGAACTAATAACTTGCATTATACATTATAGGCTATTTTATCTGCATATGTGTGTTTTGTTTTTAAAAATGTAGTTTTCTATTGTAATTAACTATTTAATTCAGTGAACAAGCGCATAATTTGATATGCCTTCAGTTCACTGACATGTAGACTCAAGGGAAACTTCAACTGTTACAGAAATGTTTGCTCTTACTGCTCTTGGAGAACAAGTGAACAGAAAAGTGACCTGTTTGATTGACCATTACAACATGAACTGACTAATACGATTCATTACAAGTGGTTGATTAACAATTGTCACATCAGCAAAATTGCACTCAGAAGAATCAGCAGCATGGAAATTATGTGGAGTCATCAATTTCACTGTGACAAGTGTCATGGACTAGACTAAAGTTCTCTCAAAACATGTCAAGGAGATAATGTAGACCCTGACGTTTTCTTATTTTAAAGACAAGTGTCAGGCGATACATTCTGGATGTAATTTGTTTGGTCAATCCTTGAAGTAAGTTATACTTTATTCATACAATGTAGTTAAAATGCAGACAAAATAAAAATAAAAGAATTTATTTAACTGTAATTCTATCAAAATACTTAATAAAATAACAAACTACTCATTAACTATTACAACATGGTAACATCCCATAGGCATACTTTTGGCAAAAGCAAATTTAAAAACAGAGATTGTCACACATGTAATTCTAGAAGCAGGAAGGCAACTCAAGCTTTTAGAAAAGAGAGAGCAAGATGTAGTAGCTTTCACAACCCCAACAGCTACTGAAAGCTAAAACTAAAATCCTGGTTCTATAAGAACTTGACCTCACCCATTCAGGCTGCTTGTATTGTTCCAATGTTAAAATTAAACTCCAAGGCCTCACAAGAACTTAAGAAATAGCAGCAGGAATACAACATTTGGTCTCCTTGAGCCAGATCCACCATTCAATGAAATCACAGCTGATATTTTTTATGGGCTCAGCTCCACTTACTCGCCCAACTCACCTAATTCCTTCAGAGATAATCGGAACTGCGGATGCTGGAGAATCCAAGATAACAAAGTGTGGAGCTAGATGAACACAGTAGGCCATGCAGCATCTCAGGAGCACAAAAGCTGACATTTTGGGCCTAGACTCTTCATCAGAGAGCGGGACTAGGCCCAAAACATCAGCTTTTGTGCTCCTGAGATGCTGCTTGGCCTGCTGTGTTCATCCAGCTCCACACTTTGTTATCACCTAATTCCTTTCCTGTTCAAAAATCTATCTTTGCCTTAAAGGTATCAATGATGTGGCCTCAACCTCACTTTTGTCTACCACTCATATTAATGACCTGTACAAATTTTAACACACTACCCTTGATCCTCAACTATGAATCATCCATGCAAATTGTAAACAATTGCGGTTCCAACTGTGATCCCTGGGACACACCACTAGCCACTGGTCTCCACACAGAAAAACACCCACTTATCTCACTCTTTGCTTTCTGTTGGTTGACTGATCATCTATCCATGCTATTACCTGTAACGCCTTGTCCCAATATCTTTTGTGCAGCACCTTGCAAATGCCTTCTGGAAATACATATACATCACATCCACCATTTCCCCATTTTGCACCATACTTGTAATGTCCTCCAAGGATTCCAGTAAATTAGATAAATATGACCTGTTTTTCATGAACTCTTGCAGCTTCTGCCAATGGCAGATAGATTCAAAACATTTCCCCCACATTGAAAATTAAGCTTAAGGGCCTATAGTTACCAGTCTTTTGTCTGCCTCCATTTTTAAACAGTGGCATTACATTTGTTGTTCGCCAATCTGCTGGAACTGCCCTGGAATCTGGTGAATTTTGGTAAATTATCACCGGCACATTTGCTATTTCCCCTGCTATCTCTTAAAACCCTGGGATGCATTCCATCAGGGCCAGGCGACCAGTCTACCTTTAGCCCCAAAGCTTCCTCAACACTCCCTCTTTATAGATAATGATAGTTTCTAGGAGCTCACCTGCCACAGCCTCCTTGTTTTAGGAAGAAGGAATTAGGAAGGAACTTAAATGCAAAATTAGGAAGGCAAAAAGGGCCTGTTACTTGTGTCTTTCACTGTGAAGACTGACACAAAATACCTGTTCAATACCTCGGCCATTTCCCATTATTAAAGCCCCCTTCTCATCCTTCATAGGACCAATGTTTATCTTAGCCACTCTTTTTCATTGTATATATTTGCAGAAACTTTCGCTAAGTTTTTTTTATGTTCTGAGGTAATTTATTCTCATAATCTATCTTGCCTTTCTTTATAGCTTTTCTCTTGGCTTTCTGTTGACCTTTAAAGATTTCCCAATCCTCTAGTTTCCCAGTAATGTTTGCAATTTTGTACGCATTAGCTTTCAATTTGATACCCTCCTTTATTTCCTTAGTTATCCATGGCTGATTATCCGTTTTCCCAGTCCTTTCGTTTCACTGGTACATACTTTTGGATCAGGCCCCATACATGTAAGAAGTTCACCACATAACAGCAGTTTACTTTCACATAGTGCCTTAAATGTAGCAAACCATTTCAAAGTACCATGCAGGAACTTTCCAAAAGGTAACCATGTTGACTCTGACAATTTAAGCAAATTTTGTTCACTGCATCTTTTCTGAGGAGACCACCTCAGCATCTCTGAAGTATATATGAAAATCTGTTTATATTCAAAATTTTTCACTTGCATTTTTCAACAATTATGTATCACAACAATATCAAGATATGCTGCAATTTAACGGTGTAAAAGCTTCATATTCAGAATTGTATGCAGAATTCCTGTTTAATATCCAAATTACACAATTCTTTCCTACCTGTGCCACTTCAGCAATTCCGAAGAGCTGAGCGGAATGGGGCATTACAGCCCAAACATGAAAGGACTGCAATTTAGCGTGTGCCGTTACCACTCTGACCGTAACCACTGCCAATTTGAATGAGATGCTTACAAGGGAAGAGGAATTTGCCTGAATTATTGATCCCTGATGTCATTTTTAAGCTGGAAAAGTGTGGGCTCCTCCCATTCTCATCCATCCTGATTGGCATAGATATCCTTTAAAGGGCTTCTGGAGATCACACATAAAATGGCCTAGGAAGTCTATGGTGCATACAGGGGCAGAGAGAGTAACAGACACTAGCTTTAGGGAGGTGACCATACCAAAGGTCCAGGCAGAAAAATGGGTGACTGCCAGGAGAGGCAGGCAGGCAGGTAGTGCAGGAATCTCCTGCGGTTATTCCCCTCTCAAACAGGCATACTGTTTTGGATACTGTTGGGGTGATATAGCCTCTCAGGAAATAGTGTTAGCAGTAGCCAAACCTGTGGCACCACAACTGGTTCTGCTGTAGAGCACGGTGTGACAGAGCCCAGGTGAGTGATAGTAGTAGGTAACTCGATAGTCAGGGCATTTCTGCAACTGAGAACAAGACTCTAAGATGGTATGTTGCCTTCCTGGTGCTAGGGTCCTGGATATTTCTGAGCAGGTACGGGACAAGCTGAAGCAGGAGGGAAAAGAACCAGAAACCATTGTCCACATTGGTACAAATGACATAGGTAGGAAGAAGGAAGAGGTCCTGCAAAGACAATTCAGGGAGTTAGGAACAGAGCTAAAACATAGAACTACCAGAGTAGTAGACTCAGGATGTCTCAGAGACATGGTTAAAGGAGGGACAGGACTCGCAACTTAATACTCCTGGGCATTGAATGTGGACCTGGAGGGACACAGCAGGTCAGGCAGCATCAGAGGGGCAGGGAAGTTGATGCTTTGGGTCAGTGTCCTTCTTCAGAAGTGGGAAGGGGGAAGGGAGCTCAGAAATAAATAGAGAGAGGAGGGGTGGGGAAGGTCGTGGGATGGTGATAGGTGAGTGCAGGTAGGGAGTGGTTGGGACAAGACTTTTCTGATGAAGGGTCTAGGCCCAAAACGTCAGCTTTTGTAGTCCTAACATGCTGCTTGACCTGCTGTGTTCATCCAGCTACACACTTTGTTATCTTGGATTCTCCAGCATCTGCAGTTCCCATTATCTCTACAGCAGGATATAGCTAGGTTGGTGACTTGGGCAAAGAAGTGGCAGATGGAGTTTAATCCAGAAAAAAGTGAGGTGGCGCATTTTGGAGGATCAAATTTAGGTGTGAATTATATCATAAATGGGAGAACCCTTAGGAACATTAACAGTCAGATGAATCTGGGCAGGCAGGTCCACAGTTCCCTGAAAGTGGCAACACAGGTAGCCAAGGTGATTAAGCAGGCATATGGCATGCTTGCTTCCATTACCTGGGGCATGAAGTACAAGAGTTGGCAAAGCATGCCGCAGCTATATATAACCCTTGTCAGGCCGCATTTGGAGTATTATATGCAGTTTTGATCACCACATTACCAGCAGGACATGGAAGCTTTGGACAGAGTACAGAGAAAGTTCATCAGAATGTTGCCTGGTCAACAGGGCATTGACTATGAGGAAAGGTTAAAAAGACTCAGACTGTTTTCACTGAAAAGACGGCGGCTGACAGGAAACCTGATAGATTTCTATAAAATTATGAGAAGCATAGACAGGGTGGATAGTCAGAGGCCTTTTCCCACTGTTGAAGTTTCAATTACAAGGGGGTACCCGTTCAAGGTCAGAGGGGGATAGTTTAAGGGAGATGTGTGCGGGAAGTTTTTCAGCCTGGAATGCACACCCAGAAGAGGTGATGGATGCGGGCACTTTGAAGACATTTAAGTGGCACCTAGATGGGTACATGATTAAGAAGGGAATAGAGGGATACGGATCGAAAAATGGCAGGTTTGGTTTTCGATTGATTAGGGCATTATGTTCAGCACAGGCTTGGAAATGCCAAAGGACCTGTTCCTGTGCTGTACTTTTTCATTTGAGCATTTTTTCAGGACCCTTTTTTTATTTGGGACTGGAGGCTTGTTTTCTACACCAAGAAATAATTGTGGGACACGACTGTACTCATACTTTATCTTGATTTTGTACTCCACCTTCCTCTCCAACTTTCACTGTCACTCAATCCAAATGAGGCTGATAAGATGACTGATAAGATGACTGCACTTGGCTAACCATCATTAATAGTTGAAGTTGAGACTGAAGTATCAGAACACAAGGAGTCTGTGCTCTTGCATGGACTCTGGCAGGAATTTCTGACATCACTTCAGCAGTTTCCCAGAGAAACCTGACTGGCAAAACCAAAAATTAAAAAATAAGAATATAATGAAAGAATTAACATTTTCACCCAAAAATGATTTACAACATACAGCTCGGTGTAATTTATTAATCCTGTTCTAGTATTTATGTACTTACTTCGAATGTACCTTGCTTAAGGATATGGACTTTACCATTATCCTTGGAGACAGTCAAAATGAATTTTGCTGCAACGACATTTCACATTTGTAACAGGTTAGCTAAGTTTCATCCACACCATAAGGGGGTGCTGTAAACTAACTTTACACTACAGCAAATGCTGACTTAGTTCGGACCAAGTTATGTATTTACATATTTTCATTATTTAGAATTAAATTATACTGCAGGAAAGTTAAAACAAAGATTTGCCTCACCAACTAGTTAAAAACTAACCAAGTTTGATATGTCTGATCATGTTATCTGTTTGGCTTTTTCATTGAACTGTGGTCACCTGATTGTTACCTACTGGAGAACAAAACAAGAATAAGCAGTCTATTTAAAATGTCGATGTTGCAGCTACCAATCTCTCAGGCAGTACTTCACGTATACTGCTCCTGCACGATTCTGTGCATGTAAGTCCCCGTGTGGGGATTTTCAATTATTAAAGTTTAAATGTTCAGTGAGTGTAGGCAGCACTGTCCAAACATATAATTAAGCTCATGTAGATGACTAAAGGATTCAGGAGGTCATGGAACATAAGACCTGTTTAAATGTCAGTTCCAGGCACTCTTAGATTGTATTTAAAGAATTCTTGCACCATTGTTTCTGAGTGAGTTTGGGATTTGAATTTATACACGTATTACACATTTAATGCTGCTGCAATTTGAATATCATTTTGCAGTGATGCTCAAATATCATATAAAATGCATTCTAAGTGACAATCTCAAATGTGTGGCTCCCTGCACACTGAGTTTCCAGCATCGTTTATGCTGTGAATGACAAGCAGACCAAGTGGAGGATATTTATCTCCACAAATAGAAGAAAAATAAATCAGGGAGTAATTTGTTGTGCTTCACCTCCTGGTGAACAGCTTTGTGCGAACTAGCAATAAACAACTGGGAAACAATGTGAGATTCGAGGAATGCCAAAGGTGAGGTGGGAGGGTAAAATGCTGAATTTGGAAGTGCTGATTGTCTAAGGTATGGGCAGGATTTCTTTTTTTTCTGGTTGGGACCTCAGCATCAGGGTCAAATAAGGGCCATTACCCTGCACTGTGTTGTGAACAGTCATCTGGCAATGAGTTTCCCTGAATTAGCCAAGCTGTGGTAAAAGGGTTGTCTCACTGCTTTCAGACAGGCTCTTAAATGTGGGATGATGACAGGAGATGTTCCAACTTGTAGTTCAGATAAAGATAGGCCAAGACTTTTCTCTCTGCAGGTGGCCACTGTCTAACTTCTTAAAGTTGTGACAGATGAGCCGCTACTGTAGAAGAAAATCCTTGCAACTGCAATTCTAGCCAACTAGTTGGGTGGGCTTCAAAGCCCATCTTCATGACTGGCACACTCGCCCTTACCATCAGGAGGCCGAGTCCAGACAGCCAGTCCAGTACTCAGATAGTCCGACAATAGGCCTTAATATACACCAAGCAGTTGTGTAGCCCTATAACCACATACTGTCTCTAGGAATGTGGCCCAAGAATGGGATGTTGTTTGTCAGCTGGAGTCATGAATTTTTATATCTGCCCAACTCTGTTCTCATCCCCAAGGGGCCTAAAGGTCAAATGTCCTATGCTGTGGATAGGATTTTGGCCTTTGGTCTGAAATGAAAGTCATAAATTTTGAAAGGCTTGCTACACTCATTCTGCTATTAAACCAAAAACATCATCGACATCTAAGCAAGGTTGAGTAGAATGATATGCCTTGTTCCACCAGTTACCAATATGGAAGAAAAGGAGTAAATTAAAACTGAAAAAAGCCGAAGGTCTTCTTGACTATAGTAATTTTGTTCCAGTTCTTTTATCACACCATTGTACTGGCAATGCAGCTCTTAGCTTTACTTGTCATTTTGAAAAATTGTCCCTTTAAACTGTGTTTGAAAATTTGCAATTACTCAGAAATAGCAGCCAACTTCGACTACAAACACACAATTCTAGGTTAGACAGCAATCTGAATTTTTCAACCCAACTGAAGTACAGCAAATAAATTTAGGCAAAATCTGTTCATAAAATATTATTAAACCTATATGTTCACATCTCATTTGCATGCATTGAGTTTGTATACAAAAGTTTGAATTTAGATGTTGCAGTAAGGCCATGAGAATCTCTAACAAAG
Organism: Stegostoma tigrinum; assembly: GCF_030684315.1. Lineage (NCBI taxonomy): Eukaryota > Metazoa > Chordata > Chondrichthyes > Orectolobiformes > Stegostomatidae > Stegostoma > Stegostoma tigrinum. Next base: position 64,073,751 of record NC_081363.1, on the reverse strand, counting down.
CATTCAACCTCTTGGTCTAATCACCAAAGAACAAGCGAAAGAGAGTGAAGTCTTTTTGCCATATGTTCGGGAAAAGACTTAGTACTCTGTCAGTTGTGACAGAGGCAGTGAGGGAGGAGGGATGTGAATGAAAATGGAATTATAGTCCATGGTAAATTCAGGAAGGTAGATGCTAAAGAAGTGTTAGGAAAAAACTAAAACAAATTCCACAATCATTGGAGAGAAATTAATGTTGCAAAGAAATGCAAGATCTTCATTTAATGGAATAAATTAACATCTGTCTTTTCAGTCACAATTAGTCACCAAGAACAATTGTTTAAATTGGACTACCTACAGTGTGGAAACAGGCCCTTCGGCCCAACAAGTCCACACTGCCCTTGAAGCATCCCACCCAGACCCATCCCCCACAACCCACACACCCCTGAACACTATGGGCAATTTAACATGGCCGATCCACCTAGCCTGCACATCTTTGGACTGTGGGAGCAAACTGGAGCACCTGGAGGAAACCCATGCAGACACAGGGAGAATGTGCAAACTCCACACAGACAGTTACCCAAGGCTGGAATCAAACCTGGGTCCCTGGCGCTGTGAGGCTGCAGTGCTAACCACTGTGCCACTGAGCCACCATGCTGCCTGTTTAAAGTGGATATGATTATAACTGAGTGCAAATAGGTACAGATAATGGAAATTGAAATGGAATGGAAATTGGGCAAAAAGAAGGCCAGAAACTGGGGTAAGCATCTCTGCCACAACAACAGAAGTTGCTGGAAAAGCTCTGCAGGTCTGGCAGCATCTGTGAAGAAAAAATAAGAGTTAACGTTTTGGTCTGGTGACCCTTCCTCAGAACTGGTATCTCTGCCCCTTTGTCTAAGTAGTGGCCAAAAATCACAAGCACCATGTACAAATTCTCAGCTCAAATATATACAGATGGCCATAGTATTTCAAAATTCCAACTATATCCTTTTCAACATGTTGGAACAAAGTTTCAATTCTCACAACCAAACCATTTGTGTCTTTAAAAAACTTACTATAATAAAATCAATTGTTAGTAATTACAACACATAAGATTACTGTTGTGAGTTATGCCAAAGATAAACAACATAGATTTTAATGTTATTTATTTTATTAAAATTCTATTTCTCTGTTCTGTCACTTTAGATTAAAGTAAAAAGACATATGAAGTCTCAGGAGGTATAATTTATATGTTATGGAGTTAACCTGTGAGCCCTCAGAAGATGTGAGTTATGGTGAAGGTCAAAAGATATTACTACACATTCTGTGTGCATTACGTGCAAATTAAACTTGTAAGAAAAGCAAACTTGGGATAATAGGCTGTTAATTGGCAGATGGGACTTGGACAAAGAACCTTACACAAACTCGAGCCCATTTCTACAGGGGAGCAAGCATAAGCACCAACAAAGGGAAATTTCTATCTGTGTGGGCATTGCAAATGAAAAATTAGACATTTCCACTTCCTGACTTGACCTGGGCTCACTTCCGTTCAATTCTGCAACTGAATTGATTGTTGTACAGAAATCTGTAACTCAAGCGAGTTTGACGTTTGAACTGCAGCATGATAACCAGATTGCCCATGGTTAGTGGGGTTCGTGGTGGCTGGGGAAAGTCTTTGGGTATGTGTGTGAGAGAAAAGGGGGAGGCACCACTGTAACAAGGGAACAGTTTTGTGGAAAAAAAAGGAGATATTGAAAATGCAGAAGAGAAAAAAATCAAGAAGTCTAAATAAGGTAACTTATTTTAATATTCAATATTCCTTGCAAAACTCTTAGAGGAAACTTAGAGGAACTCTTAGGGAAAATCTTAGAGGATGGTGCAGGCTAGGATTCCTGTGTTAGACTAAATGTTTCTACCTAATACTGCCACTAGCAGCTGTTAGTTACAGAAGCTTATTATAGTTGGCCACGTGATTTTGTGGATTCAAGCAGAATCAATTCTCTCTTGAATGCTGAATAGATGCCGCCCCTCCTGGGAGAGAGGAGCTGACTGCTGGGCCAGGAAAGAGATGAATCAGTATGCTAATGCACAGCTCAGACATGAGGAAAATATGATGAATCCTTCAGCTTCATACAGATTTTTTTTGTGGACAAAACAAACGCACATTAAACCATTGGGAAGAGAACTCGTTTCTTGTATGTTTTATAAGCATTTTCAATAGCTTTTCTCAAAACCTTTCATTACCATTTAATCATTCAATCATACCTTGAAAAGAATAACTCACAAACTGTGTCATTTGCTTTGAAGTAATTTAATGTGTAGAAACAAATTACTGTGAGAAGATTTGCCCGCTTTCCAAGATGGGCTTTATTGAATTGCTCAATCTGTTTACGCTGCATTTTTTTATTGTCTTGTGGATGTCTGCATTGAAATTGATTGCATTTGATTGACAAGTTCTGAGGCTTATCTCTTCGATATTGACTAGTAATTATGATCTTCATCCATCTAATTTTTCTCCTCTCATTTGCTGCAAATAAATCAAGCCAGCTGCAGTCATGACAAAAAATAAGCTCGTGCCTTTTTGTCACAGGAATACAACCCAAAGTCCTCCTATTCAAAAACAAAACACAAGCCTTTAACCTGTATCTGTTTCCTGACAAGTGTGAGGGAAAAAAATACTGAATGCCGCCCATCGAAAGACCTGTATTAACCTCTATGCAGGTCTTCAGACTGCCATCTTCACACCATATCTGCAAAAATATAAATCATGTTTTTCACACTTCAACTTCGTTTTTTTCACAAACATATCTTCAAATGTCAGTGAAATTGTAGCTTAGCTTTGTGAAATTCACTTGGAACAGCTTTATGTCACACACAGATGAAGCACTTTTCTCGAGAATGGGTCTCGCATATCAATAGTGCATAAACAAATAGAGCACAAGGAATATGCTGATTTATTCCTTGAATATGTCTGAGAATAAGATTGTTTGAAAGTAGCTAATGCAACTGACAACATTATTGAAACATAGGCCTGCTTTGTGTAACAGGACTTGTGAGTTCAAAGAATCCGTTGAATAAAGTAGTATCAAGCTTTTATATTTGTACCATATTTTATTACATTTAATTTTCATCAAATTCTTTTTCATTTTTGTTTAACATGTTATACAACTAGTTGAGTTGTGAAATAGATTATTTTGTACCTTAAAAAGTTCTAGATCAGTATCAATGTATTCCAATTTTGTTTATTTTGAATCATTGAAGGATCCATTTAAATATTTGTAAAATGCAACGCTTTTCATCAGGCAAGTTGCTGGAGTCATCACCACTCTACCATTTGTATTCTTTCCATTATTCTAAAGCAAGTCTGTGCTGCATTATTAACTCAATTGTACAGCACAGCAGAGCTCAACACTCTCACAGGCCTGTGTCAGATCCCTACGATATAATGAATCATTCACACATTGAACATATGGTGTCAGCAAGGTGACGTACCTCTCTGTCACGGAGAAAATCATGCCTCTTTTCCTCTGCCAGTGTCCCTTCCACTTCATTGCTTAAAACTAGTGGCACTCTCAATGATAGAGATTATATTTTAGAACAAGCCCAGCAAGCCTTCTTTCTTAAGGCTAGGATGAACTCTTTTTGCAATACTTTGGCTCTGGGCCTTATGCCATCTGCGTACCTGCTGGTTCAACTCCTTTGTAAGCATTTGTACATGTTGTGTCTAAATTGATTTTCCATACCTGCAGTTTGACAATATGGCACTAAAGTCGAGTGCAGAAAAATTGAGACTGTATGTGCACAGAAGATTACCCTGACTGAAATGTGTAATTGTGTATCTGCTCCCACGATAAGACATTCCACTCCCGCACATCCCAGATGTCCAAGTTCTTTAAGGACCGCAACTTCCCCCCCACGGTGATTGAGAACGCCCTTGACCGCGTCTCCCGCATTTCCCGCGACACATCCCTCACACCCCGCCCCCGCCACAACCGCCCCAAGAGGATCCCCCTCGTTCTCACACACCACCCTACCAACCTCCGGATACAACGCATTATCCTCCGACACTTCCGCCATTTACAATCCGACCCCACCACCCAAGACATTTTTCCATCCCCACCCCTGTCTGCTTTCCGGAGAGACCACTCTCTCCGTGACTCCCTTGTTCGCTCCACACTGCCCTCCAACCCCACCACACCCGGCACCTTCCCCTGCAACCGCAGGAAATGCTACACTTGTCCCCACACCTCCTCCCTCACCCCCATCCCAGGCCCCAAGATGACATTCCACATTAAGCAGAGGTTCACCTGCACATCTGCCAATGTGGTATACTGCATCCACTGTACCCGGTGCGGCTTTCTCTACATTGGGGAAACCAAGCGGAGGCTTGGGGACCGCTTTGCAGAACACCTCCGCTCAGTTCGCAACAAACAACTGCACCTCCCAGTCGCAAACCATTTCCACTCCCCCTCCCATTCTCTTGATGACATGTCCATCATGGGCCTCCTGCACTGCCACAATGATGCCACCCGAAGGTTGCAGGAACAGCAACTCATATTCCGCCTGGGAACCCTGCAGCCATATGGTATCAATGTGGACTTCACCAGTTTCAAAATCTCCCCTTCCCCCACTGCATCCCTAAACCAGCCCAGTTCATCCCCTCCCCCCACTGCACCACACAACCAGCCCAGCTCTTCCCCCCCACCCACTGCATCCCAAAACCAGTCCAACCTGTCTCTGCCTCCCTAACCGGTTCTTCCTCTCACCCATCCCTTCCTCCCACCCCAAGCCGCACCCCCAGCTACCTACTAACCTCATCCCACCTCCTTGACCTGTCCGTCTTCCCTGGACTGACCTATCCCCTCCCTACCTCCCCACCCACACCTTCTCCACCTATCTTCTTTACTCTCCATCTTCGGTCCGCCTCCCCCTCTCTCCCTATTTATTCCAGTTCCCTCCCCCCATCCCCCTCTCTGATGAAGGGTCTAGGCCCGAAACGTCAGCTTTTGTGCTCCTGAGATGCTGCTTGGCCTGCTGTGTTCATCCAGCCTCACATTTTATTATCTTGGAATCTCCAGCATCTGCAGTTCCCATTATCTCTGAAATGTGTAATTCATGTCTTTCAGTCACACTCACATTTCATGACAGGTGTAGGGCATTTGGTCCTACAAGCTAGTCCTTTATTCCGCATGATCATGGCTGATCTAGTTTTGACCTCATCTCTGCTTTCCTGTTTGTCCTTGTATAACAATCAATTTCATTGTCACTAAGTAATCTGTCCAATTTAACCATTAACAGCTTCAATGGTCCAGCCTCACTTTTCTCTGGAGAAGAGAATTCTACAGACTAATGATCCTCAGAGAGAAGAAGTACCTCACAACCAACTTAGGTGGGACATTCTTTCTTTTTAAGCTGTGGCTCCTTGTTCTAGATTCTCCCTGGAAACATTAGGCTAGGTTTTCATTCCAAGGCAGATAACTTGAGTCAGATTTCTTGCTTATAGATAGACGCACAAGATAAGCCTACAATCTGCTTGCCTTAAATTTGGAAGACAGGTTTTACTTGCCTAAGAAGGGCAGGTGGCTGTAAGTAACCAACTGAGTAAATAGTCTCAGTATGAAATATATATTTCTATAATGAGCAGGAGAATACCAGGATTAAAATGTGAAATTGTACAATGCTGCACCAGCATTGTGCACACACACCTGCTGACATTTGTACACCGGCAAATTTAGGGGCATGAAAGTGTTGCACTGAAGATGGGAAGAAAATTAAATAACTAAGTTAGGAGCTAGATATGAAATTAACTAACGCTACAGTTCCCCAGGGGTCACAAAATTCAGTAGTGAAATACAGGCTCGAAATGTCAGCTCACTCAAAGTGAGAGCATTTTCAGATTTTGGTTGCAGAAGACACCCTTCAAAGGCACTTTCAGTGCCATTCAGTACCCAGCTCTAGCCTCCCATCTCCCACCTCCCACATTTCTCTGGTCTCTCAATTGCGACAAGAGCTCCCTTTTCCCTTCTGGATCATTGGTCTTCCTTTTCATCCCAAGTATCAGGAACAGTTCCCAGAATTTGGCTGGCTGATAGGTGGTTTACAGATCTACACAATACAGCTTAAGGCACTGCCATTAGAGATTTTCTCTGCCCCTGGCTGTCTGACTGCTTTTAGCCTGATGTTCTTCCTCTCTCTAAATATTAGAGTTAACAGCAAAAAAAATTCACTTCATTAAATACTGAACACTGGCCCTGACTCAGCTGGAGTTATATGCCCTGTTCTGGGCATTATGTTTTAGGAAGGATGTGACATTTTCAGTTAAGGTGCAATAAAGTTTCACAAGAATATTTCAGGGATGAGGAACTTTAGTTATGTGGAGAAATCATGAAGATTAAGTTGTTCCCCTTGGAGAAGAGGAGGTTGAGAAGGGATCAGACAGAAAAAAATTAAAATCACAGAGAGTTTGGACAAAGTCAGCAACGAGAAACTCTTTCTGTTGGAAGATGGATTGAGAGCACAAATTTAATTATTGGCAAAAGAAGCAATAATGACACGGGGTGAAACATTTTCCTACTGCAAGTGGTTAAGGATATAGCGTGCAGTGCCTGAGAGTGTGGTGGAGGAAAGGTCAAACGGGATTTGCAAAAAAGAATGAGATCATTGAATTGCTCCCACAGTGGGCCAGCACGGGAATGATGGCCAAACAGCTTCAATCTGTGCTGTAAGATTCTGGGATTCTGTGGCAGGAAGTGTAGCAAAGCAACATGGTTTTTGTTTTACTATTGAAAGAGAGTTTCTCATCAAATTCCAGGTGGAAGCTGAATAGATGCAAGTAATAAGGCAGATGAATATTATCTTGCTGTACCTGGGAGCGAAGAGTTGACATGCTAAGAGTAACAACCTCTAATATACAGTATTGGAATTCTTCTTTCATGGGTGGCATGGACCTAATGAAAACAGGAGGTGAAGATGTCAAAAAAATGTGTTGGGAGCTCAAGTACACACTAAAATTTTCATTATTATGCCGTGTTCACGTTAAAACTGAACAAGGCGGTGGATGCCCATCCTGAAGGAGAAATACTAGATTAGGAGATTACTCTAGCCTTGTTTGGCCTTAATGCTTGTATGGGGCATTTAAGAAGGTAAATTTCAGGGCATGGGGCTGAACCTTGTCTCAAGTTTCAAAAAGTGATTCTTCTCACAAGGACCAGCGAATTTTCTTGCATGCTTGTCCCAAAACCATTGACTGCCTATCATACTCCTATAGCGCACCTCTTGTATGATGTTGGTCTGAAGTTTCACTAGACAAAAACACTCAATACTGTCATGACATGCTGGTATACACTTCAATCCCTGAAGTCAATGCCGTATTTAATAGGCTGCTGAGCGCCCAAACTAATGCTGGCATTCTGCAGCAGCCCTACATGACAGTAAACTGCCTCTCGTATGCAATAGCAGACTATGGGAAATTGCCGCTCACCTTCGCACAACCTTGAGGACCCAGTGGGTGAGACACAATGGAAGGAGGCCAGCCTCTTCCCTGAGGACTATTAGAGGATGCCAGGCCACCTGACATTGTCACCTGGGTCAACGATGTTGTTTCCATAGTCCAGCAATGCCGCAGTACGTCAATGAACTCCTCCACTTCCCCAGGGTAAATGCTACCTCTTCCAGAGTTCATGCTCTATTATTTTGGTCTCACCCACCCAATCCCTTGACACTACTCACACTGCATGACAACTGCATTGTCTATTCACTCCCTGGTTATCCTCGCCATTGCTCCCCACCTGCACTAGCACAGACAACTGTGTCACCCCCTTTCACTTCACTCAGTCTCACTCTGTCTCTCATTACAGGAGAAAACAGCCAATAAGAGGGCTAAGACCGGTAGGGTGGCCACAATATGTCTCCTCACCCCACATGAGGAGAGGATCTTGGCTCTTTCTCCGGCAAGATGCAGAGATAACAATGTCCCAGCAACCAAAAAAGAAGCATTACCCTTACTGTGTGGTCCTGCCACTTGCCCCGCGATGAATATGTTCTTAACCTGTCCAAACTTCACTCCCTTGGAAGTCATAATTCCTTTTCTTTTGTGTCTTGCAGATACAAGCAGCTACCCTGCAAGACAGCTCCTTCAGCAGCTCTGAGGAAGCACTGATGAGGTTGCATCCTGTATCCCCCTCAGCTCAGATACTGGCACCTCAATGAGGATTTTATTTGGTTTAGAACTGGGAGTGCACACTGAGGAACATTTCATCGCCGTGTCTCTGTAACTGGCCAAAGAAGAAATGCTCCAAATTGTTGGCACTTGGTTGACTGCTGGAGACCAAATACCAGCTTAGCCCCAAGCGGGAAAGGATGGCATGGTGGTGGGCAGTTTATGATTTTGTTGACATGCACAGGCAGGCCACACAAGCAGCTGACAGGTTTTCCCAACTGCTAGGCAACCTGACACATTTGGGGCCCGGTTTCCTAAGGCATGTGAGCATCTGCCTGCCCCATGGGGAGGATGGTGGTTGCTATGGGCAGCCACATCCAGTAGTCTCAGGGGCAGCTGGATGTGTGAATGGACAACTTGCACTCCCTAACTCTGCGCACTGCTCCTCAGCATCAGTAGCAAGGCAAGGGGCTCCTTGGCTCCACTCCACACACCCAATGAGGCTCCCAGCTAGAGAAGGAGACACGCACAAGCCCTTCCACAGTCTCTACTTGCCAAGGTGGCCACCCTGCCTGCCTTCCACTGACCTTGGAAGTTTCAGTTGAGGGGTTGGGGGGTGGGGTGGGGCTGGTGGTTCCCATACAGGACACATCTCCTTTGCACCATGCTGCTGATTTTGAGTTCCCTGTCTGAAAATTGCAGCACCTTCTTCCCTTCTCTGCCATGCTCAGATTCAATTTAACAAGCAGGATGGCTTCAGATGCCAGCACTCATCCAGGTGCACAGTGGAATTTTAAATATGGTGCATAAAGATGGCATAGAAGCCAGGCTTTTGGCTGATATCTGCTGAATGGCAAGTTGTTCCAGGAACAGTGAGTGGTAAGATGGGGCTGGAATTGGATGTGAGCAAGCTATAAGGACGGGGTAGGTAATTAACGTGGTGAATTTGTTAAGATGCAGTAACAGAATTTGCTTGGCTTCATGTGAAAAACACTCCAGAAACCTCAACTCGTTCAGAATCAGCCAAAATAATTTAAGATTCATCCTGACCCTGAACACAGTCATTTCAGAATGAGGTGTGGTTGAAAATGGGAATCCTAGTAGGCACCTAATCAATCATCAGGACAGAATGAGTGTAAACAAAATAAAAGCGACAAGTGGAAATCCCATTGGAGAGAAGAGCAAGTTTGGATTTCTGGAAGATGAATGGCAAGTGAATTAAATAATAAAATTACAAGCTAAAATCTGCAGATTCTGGAAATGTGAAATGAAAGCAAAAAGTGTGGGGATATACTCAGCAGCATTCCAATTTTTTTTTGCTGCAGCATGAACCTGTGAGGTCTGTAAATGGCAGTGGCTTCTGGAAGCTGAAGTTCCAAAGGACCAGTTCTGATAAAGAGCTAAATTTGACTTCAAATTTAAAAAACTGCTTCTCTCTCCACAGAGGCCACCAGACCTGCTGAGTGACAGTAGCCTCAATTGATTTGCCGTCTGTTTCATACTCTCCTGGTGAGATAGATCCTGTCGGAGGAGTTCGCCCTACCAGTTGATCAAAAATCAACAGAAAACACATGGGAAAGTTATTCCTTAAATCTGAACCTTCCATGACTTAGTGAGAAACATTTCGAAGACTCACTTTCAAAGGAATCTTGCATTTTTAAATAAATAATAAAAGTAACAAAGGATTGAGGGCTACATAGAGAGAGAATGGGGTTCATTGTGGAATGCTTTAAGGAATGTTCAGCTTGACATAATGGTCTGAACAGTTTCCTTCTGTTCTATTATTACTTTACATCTGATTTTAACCTTCACTCTTGGGTAAACATCCTAGTTTGGATTAGTTTCTAAGATAGCAGAACGTAATCAGTGGTGGTAGAAAACACATCCATTATGTGTGTTTTCAATAGATTTACACGGTAAAAAATTAATAACAAATTTGATCACTCTTTACATTGGTAGTTAATTTATTACTGAAGATAAGCTAAAGGTTGTTTTCATGATAAGCATGTTAATATGCCCTAAGCTTGTTTATCCAGCAAAAGTCACGCTGCAACTTCAAATTAGAATTAGTGCTGTGTGAATTCTTAATATCAATGTGGACTATGATCTGTCTTGTTTGAATGACTTGGAGCTCATCTTTCTGTGTGAAAAGATAATAACTGAAGAAAAATTAAACAGTTTCTATTATATTGCCTGATCACTTGTCTAATGAAGGCATTGACCCACTTATAACAATAGGATCAACACCTCCATTGAAAGAGAAAATACAGGAACATCACACAAATATAACATCTACAAATATCAGTGATAATAATTTCTAAGCTTATAACTATTTTGTACAACACTAATTCATGATATCATGCATACTTTTGTTTTATTTAAAGCTTTATCCAGTTTCTTATGTATTATCTTGTTAAAACTGAAAATTGGATCAGTTAATAAACAGCTGCAATATGAATGCATTCATAAAGTAAAATTTGTGAGGAAGCAGATGGTACAGATGTGTGTGAGGATGGACAGAACTAATTAAATCTGCAGCTGGCCCTATTAGGTTAAGCCAGAAAACTGAGGAGATCCTTTGAGGGAAGGAACAGAAGGACACAAACATGCCTGTTTTAGGAGTATATTTATAGTAACATTTTAGAGTAACAGCATCATAGTAAAATTCCAAGCCAGACCAACTGAAAGCAGACAGAAAAATATTTAGTATTATTGACTTAATACTTCAGGCTGGATTATGTTTTATGATGTAATGCAACATGGTGCTGATTCCTGGTCTGACATTTCAAATACTCCTCCTTGTATTCAAATTCCTCTGAGACCTCACCCCTCTTTATCTTTGTAACTGCTTCTAGCTTCAGAATTCTCTGAAAACTCTCAGCCCTTTTCTAGATGCCTGATCTCTTTACCTCACTATTGGCGGCCATGCCTATGTGCTATGATGGTATCCGTTACCTAAAGGTCTCTATTCTCTCTCCTCTCTCAAGATGTGCTTCCAAACCCTTTTATAAAGCTTCTGGTCTCCTCTTCTAATACCTCTTGTTGTATTTTGGCACCAGTTCCAGACCAGACAGGCCTGTATCTTTAAAATAGTTCCTGATTTTACATGTGACCTTCCAATATCAATGTACAAGTAATCACCCTCTTTGTGTTATAAAGTCAGTGTCGTGTCTTTGATCCTTCAGTTACGTGCGTGTAATAATATAGTAACATTGTTAAGCACAGAACCAAGATTATGTGTGTATGTCTATGATATTATAACCTCGTAAATAGCTGGTGTTGCAAATCAACTTGAAGACATCTGTCTCACAAGAACCTGACTTTCTGTGGTACACGTTACATGGGCTTGCATATAGAAAACCTCAAACTGCATTGCCTCTAAATGTGGCTTACGTCAAGTTTTGTTTGATAATGCTCCTGTCACTGCTGAAGAAGGGGATGCTACAGAAGAGGAAACTGCTGCCATTGACTGGAACACCTGCTGATGCTCTGCCTCTGGCACATTTGTCTGCCAGCATTCCTGGAAATCAAGCCATAATATGATAGTCGAACCCTGCTGAAGATAGAGTTTGAATGAAAGGTTTTCCAAGCTACCACAGTGGGGAAGGTAAAAACCAGTTGTGAGCATTTGCACCTCTCTGATGAAGGGCCTAGGCCTGAAACATCAGCTTTTGTGCTCTTAAGATGCTGCTTGGCCTGCTGTGTTCATCCAGCTTCACACTTTGTTATCAGTGAGCATTTGCACTTCTGTTTCTGTTACTCTGGGCAAAGATGTTTCATAGGAAAAGAGACATTTTTATGGGCCTGAGAAATGCAAAACCACACCATGAGGATATTCATATTTTGGCAAAGATGCAAGCACTTGCTGACATGATTGTTGAAGTACTCCGTATTTCAAATATTATAAATGTTTAGATTATAATAAGAGATATGAATGAAGATAGAGGGAGGAGTGGCCAGAAGATCAGAAAAAAAAACTGCCCTGCTGAAGACTATTATCCAAGACCAGAGCTTTCAGCAGGTAAGTGATGGAGTGAGTGAATTGAAAGGAAATGAAGCCATTACAGGTTTCTCTAACTCTATGTAAATGGATGGTTTATTAATCTCTGCAACCAAAATTCTTGTAATTCTCCAGTATTATCTTGCCCAATATCAGGTCGGGTTACAGCAAGACATGTGAGAAGTTTCATTATTCTTCATCTCATTTATTCTTTCTTCATCTCTTATCACTGGAGGATCAATTTCTATGGGATTTCATCAATCCTCCACTGTCACTTTAGAAGAAGCAGCTTTGAAGTCCAGAAAGATCACAAAAGCACTATCTATGGGATCTCTGCATCAATTCCACACTACCTGGAGTGAGATTTTGGCAATCAGAAGATCCCCTGTGAGAGTTCATCACATCAGGGCTGTGCTTGGCACACCACTATAGCAACATAGATAAGAATTGTATCAATGGGTTTAAGTCTACATCTCTCCGCTCCATGTGAATGTATATGTTTGACCACATTTGTTCACTTATCCACTTAAGGTTTATTTCTAAGTCAATTAAATAAAGAAGAAAGGTCAAAAAGGAACCATCTCACTCATTCGTCATCACAAATTTAAGTGGGGATTGCCAAATATTTTAATCAAACTGGAAGAACTATTGTGTCAGAGAATATGGGAACGACAGATGCTGGAGAATCCGAGATAACAAAGTGTAGACCTGGATGAACACAGCAGGCCAAGCAGCATCTTAGGTGCTCCTAAGATGCTGCTTGGCATGCTGTGTTCATCCAGCTGTACACTTTGTTATCCTGGAAGAATTATCATGACTTACGGCCATTTGGTAGTACAGACCTTGAGTATTGTTGGGAAACAAAATCCATTTTATTGAACCTTTTATCTTGCACCCATCAAAACACCCAGCAGCTGGTGTTATTAAGAATTAACTATTCTGAATATCAGGAATATCTAACTGGTAGAGGACATTTGTAGTAGCTTTCAGAAAAGTAGCAAATTATAACATGTGTTTTATTTTGTTTCAACATTGCATAATGGGAATTGGTGATGGATGATTGGATCACAGCACAGAAGAAATTATAGCTTAACTTTTTCAAAGTGTCCACGGTTCAGAGTTCCCTTATCAGTGCAAGCTGAATTGGTTAGCAGTATCCAATTGCTGCTATTGGATCTCTTACCTTGCATGTTAGGAAAGTCATTGTCCAAGTTGCATGATGACTGAGAATTTTCTATTACTGATAATCTGCCTCAGGAGGCAATGGATTCAGAGGGCAACATGGTGGCTCAGTAGTTAGCACTGTTGTCTCACAGTGCTGTGAACCGGGTTCAATTCCGCTCTGAGGTGACTGGCTGTTCGGAGTTTGCACATTCTCCCTGTTTCCTCTGGGTGCTCTGGTTTCATCCTACAGTCCAAAAATGTGCAGGCTAGGTGGATTGGCCAAGCTAAATTGCCTGTCGTGTTCAGGGATGTGTAGATTAGGTAGGTTATAGGTGGATGGGTCTGGGTGGAATGCTTTGAGGGTCAGTGTGGACTTATTGGGCTGAATGGCCTGTTCCTACACTGTAGGGATTCTATGATTCATTCTGTGGTATCTAGAGCATCTTGTGAGGATTTTGTTTATAGAATTTTTATGGAATCCCTGCAGTGTGGAATCAGGCCCTCAGCCAACAAGAACACACCGACACTTGGAGCATCCCACCCAGACCCATCCCCCTATAACACACCTAAACTACACATTCCTAAATACTGTGGGCAATTTAGCATGGCCAATCCACCTAACCTGCACATCTTTGGACTTAAACATTTCTTAGCTATTTTGGGATTGCCTTGCATTGAGCCAAACAGCAGACTGCAACTTCGGAAAGCTATGATCAAAGAATTTATTCATATCTTTTGTAAACTACCTCTCACTATCAATCCAGTAGAGTTAGGCAAGAACCAAAACTGTTTAATGAATGATCTCACAGGATTTTAGTTCACCTTCAGTGTTTTAAACTGCTTGTGATAGAAGAGCATATACCTTTTCTGCCACCCTGGTCACTGTAAAAATCTGCAAAAGAAAAGGAAAGCAAAATAGATTTTATAACAAGGCACATTAATTTTCATATGCTTGTTCACCATCTATGGAAAACACAGTATAAGATTTTTGTCCTCCATTCGTGCTGTTCACTATAAAGACCTGAATTTTTTCTGTACTTCCAATGCATTAAATAACTTTTAAATCACTATGGCAATTCTTTTCTGCACTTGCACTGAAACATCCCACATGAAAATGACCCCCAGTGATATTTAAAATCAACAAGAAGAGGTTGATTAAAAGTCAGAAGGGAGAGTTGCCATTTAGATATCCGTGCTTAAGGACTGAAGTGTATTCCTATAAGCAGTTGTTCACCTCCACTCCCCCAGCACTATAATAGTTGAATGTCAACTCTCCATTCTAATTTCTGACACAGCCCCAGTTCCTACTGCTGATGTAAAAATACAATACGGCATTTGAATATTAATTCTTTTACTTAGTTGACTATCTGACACACAAATCATTCTTTTCTGTGAAAGCAATAATATGAAACCTTGAGAAACAAATCCTCATTTTAAACAGTCATTAGTTTTGGTCCAAAATGATTCATTCAGTTCAGATCAATGTCGCTGTTTTGTATCTTACACCATTTAAATCAGAGCTCCTCAAAGAAAACAGGACACTCACTTGATTAAATCGGGATTCAAATCTTTATAATTAATGAAATACTGTTAAGTAGCAAATAATCATCATAAATTTAAGTGGGGATTGCCAAATAATTTAATCAAACTGGAAGAACTATTATGACTTATAGTTATTAGCTAATATAGATCTTGAGTATTGTTGGGGAAAAAAATCCAGTTTGTTGAAGTCTTTTATCTCGCACTCATCAGAACACCCTGCCGCCGGTGTTATCAAAAATGGACTATTACGAATATCAGAAAGTAGCAATAGAGGAATATCTAGCTGGCAGAGGATATATGTAGTACCTATGCTCAACCCTGTTTTTGTCATCTGGTACTGTAAAAAATAATTCTAAACGAAAACTTCATGGAACAGGTGTTAATCCATTACCGATACTAATATTCTTTGATTATCTATCTGATTTTTGAAAAGTCATTCAATGCAGTGTGGACCATAGAGTATTTCCTATTTAGCTCTAACCTTATATAATATTATTCATTAATATCTTCAGTGCCCTTTCTATTTGCTAATTGAAAATGACTTTTCATGCTAAATGTTTCTACCCTGGTTCAACCTTTAGCAGGCACAGCTACTTCCAGACTTAATTCTCATTTAGTTATATGTGAATTAGGAGAACAGATCATTCAAAGCATATCCTTCTGAAGACTTCAAAATATGTGCTGGGGTTGAAAAATGCTGTCATGCACCTTTTTACAAAAGCAGTGCTGAAATTAGACCAGGTCTATAGAATATATCTGAAGTAATTTTGTATAAAATAATGTACACATTTAAAATCTCTTGTTTACTTGCTAACCAATGAAGACACTTCAGTACATGTTGTATTCCGTAAACTGCTGAAGGCACAGGAAGCTTGGACACACGTTCAAATTAGTTTCACCAAATGGGCAGTGCAAATTCTTTGCTGCAAAGAGGTTCACATTCTTCAGCCATTCTGTACAATCAAGGCTGGGCAGAGTATTATTAAACTGCAAAATCACATCAAACTGATTTATAGCCTCTGATCACGGCTGCTGGGAAAATTACTTTGCGTCACTATCTCAAGGTGACTGCTACCTTCAGCTTCTGCACAGAATTTGATTTCCATGAAAATAAAAAACGGTTTATGGGGCAATTTGTTATAAATTCATGTCTTTCTTTACACCATTTAATGTGTTATTCTCCTTATATGCATAACAACAGCGTTCTCAAGCACAGGATAGAGCAAACACGCCGTGTGTTTCATTGTAGGATGCTATTTTTATTGGTATGCTTTGTTGTGTTTTTTTATTTCTCTTCAGTCCATTCCTCTGAAAATACTTCCTACCAAATGACCATGTCCATTTTTAAATGTCAAATTTGGTGAATTTAGTGTCACAAAGATGAGAAATTGGAAATAAAATACCTGACACTTTTCTAGTCAATGGAAGTATTGAGCAGCTCAAGGTCAGACAAAGAACAATTTGTTTGGCAAAGATCTTTCTCTGCTGCCTAACAATGTGGCTGAACCCCAGAGTTTTTCCCTGACACACACTCTCTGCCCCCAAAGCCTCTCCAATCCCTAAAACACCAGTGTGCTTCTTCACACATCAGCCAGTTACAAATTATTTCCGAGGTAGATTATCATTCAAATGCTTAGCAGAATTACACTGAATCAGAACTGAAATTCCACCTGAATGCAGAGCCCCCAAATTACAAGAGTTGTCATAGGAGAGTTCAGCATGTGAGGACCAATGCCGGTGCGAAACCGCCTCTCCACCCCTCTCACCCACTCCAACCTCTCCCCTGCAGAACGGGCAGCCCTCCGCTCCCTCAGCTCCAATCCCAACCTCACCATCAAACCTGCAGATAAGGGAGGCTCAGTTGTAGTATGGCGCACTGACTTTTACATTGGTGAGGCCAGACGCCAACTCTCCGACACCTCCTCCTACCACCCCCTTGATCATGACCGCACCCCCGAGCACCAAATGATCATCTCCCAAACCATCCATGACCTCATCACCTCAGGTGACCTCCCACCCACAGCCTCCAACCTCATTGTTCCCCAACCCCGCACGGCCCATTTCTATCTCCTTCCCAAAATCCACAAACTGCCTGCCCTGGTCGACCAATTGTTTCTGCCTGCTCCTGCCCCACCGAACTCATCTCCACCTATCTGTACTCCATTTTCACCCCCTTGGTCCAGGAACTCCCTACCTATGTCCGTGACACCACCCAAACCCTCCACCTCCTCCAGAGCTTCCAATTCCCCGGTCCCCAACACCTCATTTTCACCATGGACGTCCAGTCCCTATACACCTGCATTCCCCATGCAGATGGCCTGAAGGTCCTCCGCTTCTTCTTGTCCCGCAGGCCCGACCAGTCCCCCTCCACCAACACCCTCATCCGCCTAGCTGAACTCCTCCTCACCCTCAACAACTTCTCTTTCGATTCCTCCCACTTCCACAGACTAAGGGGGTGGCCATGGGTACCCACATGGGCCCAAGCTATGCCTGCCTCTTTGTAGGTTATGTGGAACAGTCCCACTTTCGCACCTACACTGTCCCTAAACCCCACCTCTTCCTCTGTTACATTGAATACTGTATCGGCGCCACCTCATGCTCCCAAGAGGAGCTTGAACAGTTCATCCACTTCACCAACACCTTCCACCCCAACCTCAAGTTCACCTGGGCCATCTCCAACACATCCTTTACCTTCCTGGACCTTTCTGTCTCCATCTCAGGCAACCACCTACAAACCGATGTCCATTTCAAGCCCACCGACTCCCACAGCTACCTGGAATACACCTCCTCCCACCCACCTTCCTGCAAAAATTCCATCCCCTATTCCCAATTCCTTTGCCTCCGCCGCATCTGCTACCAGGATGAGGCATTCCATTCCCGCACATCCCAGATGTCCTCGTTCTTCAAGGGCTGCAACATCCCTGCCTGCCACAGTGGTTGAGAACGCCCTCGACCGTGTCTTCCGCATTTCCCACACCTCATCCCTCACACCCCACCCTCGCAATAACCGTCAAAACAGAATCCCCCTTGTCCTCACATATCACCCCACCAACCTTCAGATACAACGCATCATCCTCCAACACTTCCACCAGCTACAATCCGACCCCACCACTAAAGACATTTTTCCAACCCCAGCCTTGTCTGCTTCTGGAGAGAGCACTCTGTCTGCGACTCTCTTGTCTGCTCCACACTGCCCTCCAACCCCACCACACCAGGCACCTTCCCGTGCAACCGCACCTCCTCCCTCACCCCCATCCTAGGCCCCAAGATGACTTTCCACATCAAGCAGATGTTCACCTGCACATCCGCCAATGTGGTATACTGCATCTGCTGTACACGGTGTGGCTTCCTCTACATTGGGGAAACCAAGCGGAAGTTTGGGGACCACTTTGCAGAACACCTACATTCGGTTTGTGGTAAACAACTGCACCTCCCATTCGCGTATCATTTCAACTCCCCCTCCCATTCCTTAAATGACATGTCCATCCTGAGCCTCCTGCAGTGCCGTAATGATGCCACCCGAAGGTTGCAGGAACAGCAACTCATGTTCCACTTGGGAACCCTGCAGCCCAATGGTATTAATGTGGACTTCACCGGCTTCAAAATCTCCTCTTGCCCCCACTGCATCCCAAAACCAGCCCAGCTCGTCCCCGCCTGCCTAACCTGTTCTTCCTCTCACCTATCCCCTCCTCCCACCTCAAGCCGCACCTCCATTTCCTACCTACTAACCTCATCCTGCCCCCTTGACCTGTCCATCCTCCCTGGACTGACCTATCCCCCCCCCAGTACTCTCCTCTCCACCTATCTTCTCCTCTATCCATCTTCGGTCTGCCTCTCCCTCTCTCCCTATTTATTTCAGAATCCTTCCCCATCCCCCTTTTCTGATGGGGTCTAGGCCCGAAACGTCAGCTTTTGTGCTCCTAAGTTGTTGCTTGGCCTGCTGTATTCATCCAGCCCTACACTCTGTTACCTTGGATTCTCCAGGATCTGCAGTTCCCATTATCTCTAATGATGAGTTTGTATTGCTTTGAGACAGTTTCTCACAGCAACATGTCATAGAAGCAGGCAGACACCAGGCTGTACAACATCTATTAATGAGAAATGAGACAAGCTTAATTAATTACGACGTAGAGAAGGGGCTCTTAGGTAGCAGTGATCGTAATTTGAATTTCCCATTCTCTTTAATAGAGGGAAGACTGTATTTTAGATCAGTGTTTTAAACACAAATGAGGGAGATTATGAGAGAATGAAGACAGAGCTAACTAAAATGAACTTGGAAAATAGGATATTGGATAGATATGGTAGAGATGCAGTTGCAGACATTTAGGGAGATGTTTCCGGATCTACATTCTTTACAGTGTAAGGGTAGAGCCCACTATCTGTAGTAGTCTAAAGAAGTTAAAGATGTTTCAAGTAGAAAGAAAAAGCATATCAGAAAAGATGAGTGGACAGGTCAAGGAATTAGGGAATGATGCTGAGAAAATTATTTTAAGTAAAAGCTAACAAGTTAACATCCTTGGGTTTGAAAAGAAATGGCTGCTGATGTCGTAGGTGTATTGGTTATATATTTTTAAATTTCCCAGATTTTGCAATGTTCCTCTCAGATCAGAAAATAGATGCTGCTCCTCTATTCAAGAAGGAAGGGAGGCAAAAATCAGGAAACTACAAGCCAGTTGGCTTCATATCTCTCATGGAGAAACTGCTGAAATCTCTTAGTAAGAAGGTTGTAGTGGGACAACCAAAAAATCTCAGTGCATTTGGACAAAGTCAACATGGTTTTGTGATAAGGATATTACATTTAAAAAATCTACTGGACATATTTGGGGAAGGATCAAGCAATGTGGTTAGCACTTCTGCTTCACAGTGCAAGGAATGCAGGTTCGATTCCAGCCTCACTGTGTGGAGTTTGCACATCCTCCTTGTATCTGCGTGGGTTTCTTTTGGGTGCTTCGGTTTTTTTCCCATAGTCCAAATGATGTGCAGGTCGTTAGACCGTGCTAAACTGCCCTATAAGTTTGAAGGATGTGCAGGCTAAGTGGACTAGCCATGGGAAATGTTGGATATGAGGACAGGTAGAGGCCAGGGTCTGGGTCTGCGTGGGATGCACTTTGGAGGCTTGTAGCAGACCTATTGGACAGAATGGCCTCTTTCTGCACTGTAGGGATTATATGATTTTATGTGGACATAGGGATACCTGTAGATGTGTAGTCTTTACAATTCCAGGAGGCATTTGATATCACTTTCGCTCACTTGAGGCGGAGATGAGGAGAATTTTTTCTCTGTCTCAGACCATTGTGAACCTTTGAATCTATTTCCTAGAGAAAGCAGTGGAGGCAGGTCACTGAGTATTTTTAAGGCAGAGGTAGGCAGAATGTTGAGTAACAGCTGGGTTAAAGACTATTCAGGATGACTGGAAACATGGGTTGACGCCACAATCTTATTGAATGGTGGAGCAGGCTTGAGGAGCCAGTGCACTACCTCTAGTTCCTAATTTCTGTATTCACATGACCCTGATAGGAAGTTTAATTCTGGACCTGATTCATATGAAGTCAATCAATCTCTCACTTAAAGCGGCATGAATTGTAATGTTGAGCAACAACAGGCCACTGCTAGGATTGGAAAGAACAGTCCCCAATACACGTTAAACCACAAGCAAATATTTCAGAAAGATCTCACAAACAGGAGAAGGACAGAAACTTAGCACGGAAGAGAATAAAATGATTACTGCGGTATCTGAAGGAGCATTCCTTATTGGGCCTCTTCTTAAAGTTCAAACTTCTTTCCCTTTCTTTGCTTGACCTAGCAGGAAGGCCAACACAACGCTTCTGCTCTGGCTTCTGGTGGCATAATAGTAATAGGCCCAATAATGCCACCCAAACCTAATCTGCATACTTTTGAAGTGCTCCCCAGTTGGTTGTTTGGTTTCATCTCATTTGAACGGGTGAGTTAGAGCCTGTGAGAAGTGATATTAACTATGACAACTAAGTTTTAGGAACAAATCTAAATGTCTGTCCGCCCACCAGCTGGCAGGGTTGTAAAAGCTTCTTTACATCAGATTTCCTTCCCCATCTTTTTCTTTTCAAAAATCATTCGCAGGACATGGGCATTGTTAACTAAGTCTGCATTTATTGTCCATCCCTAATTGCCCAGAGAGCAGTTAAGAAACAACCACATTGCTGAGAGCCTGGAGTCACATGTAGGCCAGGCAAGGGAAGGATGGGTGTTTTCTTCCCTCAGGGGCATTAATGAACCAGACGTTGTTATTCCTCCAACAATCAGCAACAGTTTTATGGTCATCATTCAACTTGCATTTTCAGATATTTTCTGAAAGTTGAAGTACCACCATCTGCCATGGCAGGTTTTGAACCTGGCTCCCCAGAGCACTACCTGGTTCTCTGAATTAGCAGCCCAACAATACTACCAGTAAACAATCACCTCCCCTTATTCCAAAGGTGGCATTGATCCATCAGCAGTGCTGGTTTTTTTGTATTTCTTCCAAGCTCCATGTATAAACCTAATGAGTGCCCTCAGTGCCTGAGGAATATAAAAGCCAAATCTTGTTCCTAGCCAAAGTGTCACATGTGTATGCTTTACAGCAAGGCTCATTGGGTAGTGATGAACATGCTTGAAAAATGACAGACTTTCCTCTTTTGTGTTACATAGTTCTGAGACAAATAAAATGCAAAATGATAATGGTAAAGCAATCTAGCTAATTCTACAGATACCAGTCTCCTTTGTTTATTATATGCTGGGTCGTGCTTATATCCATCGACCATAATAAATGTTCAAATCCACAGCACCAGTTAGTTCTTGCTGATAATACACCTATAATTCATCACTAGTTATATATTGCACTGCTAAGAGTACTCAGAGTATTATCTTGACCCATGAAAGAGCACAAATAATACAGTGAAGGTTATTGTGTTCAACCCAAGTCAAGGCACAAAATGAAATTCAGTATTAGAAGCTTTATCTGACTTGATACAAGCACAGAATGCAGCAAAATATTTCTCTTCCTAACAATTACATTCCCTGCCTTTGAGAATGATTGAGAAATAAAATGGCATCTCCTCAGGGTGATGTACCTATGCTTAGACAAAAATGTAAAACTTGCATACCACGTTCTCATTAATATTTTATTTACTTCAAAGAAAACAGAAAATGAAAGGCGTAGGTAACAATTTTCATTTTAAACTACTGTGCAAAGTTGGAATTACACCCAATAAGTCTGATTATTAATATGGTTAGATTTTAGGTTTCGGTAACATATTTTAAATCAAAGCTTGGTAATTTAACCCTTTTTAGTACCGATGGAGCAGGGTAGGAGGTCTCATCATTACACTAATAGTGATTGAATTCAAACATTGATCAACACATGGTTTAATTTCTGATAACGTACTGATAAATGCTACTGCTCCTCCTTCCAAGTTAAAAAACAATCCTGCATGTAAAGTAGCATGTTGGTGAATGGCTGAAGTCAGTGAGTAAGTATTAGTTGACTATTCTATCATTTTTCTTTGTACACTATTGCAATGATCTACCAAAAATGAAAGCCACATAAATATTTCTTTTCAATATATTGGTTGAAATTTCCTTACAATTTTCCATAACAACCACTTTTATGACCAGATTGAAATCATTATCAGGTAATACTTATTTCAATTAATATCACAATAAAGTGATGTTTGTTGATGATATTTGTTTTAAGTGGTGAAATTAAATCATTGGCTTTTCTGAACCTGTGACAGGTAAATGAGCCTGAAAAACACAGTGATGCTGGGCTCAAAGCTTAATACATGTAATATCAATTCAGCTTAAGCTGTGCTGAAACTACCTATCCTGTATAACAGGTGATGAAGGTCTCAAGTAAAATGACAGACAGTGTCAGGTTCTGAATTAAATCTGTTGAATAAATATTCAACCAGCTTTGAGAGCTGAAGAACTTGCTTCATTCTCTGAGACAAATTTCTTAATACATTTTTTTCTCAAAAGATGTTCTCAACAAGTATGTATTGTGAATGATAAAATGTGCTGTACAACCAAGACTATATCATCAGGCCTCTACGTTCTGTATCAACTAAGAAAAGAAAAAGGAAATTCTAATAATCATTATTAAATTTTGGGTATAGCACAGAACTGATGCAAAAGTCTTCAAATGATTAATCCAGCTGTTCCTTTGGGCAATGTTATAATCATTGAAATACCTGCAATGCACAAAAAAAAGGTAGATAAGGTTTTTGCCTAGTGAGGGAAATACTAAGGCTGATCTTATATCACAGGATCTATGCTGCAACCCGTAGCTTCTTGTAATTAGATGGTGCTGATGGAGCATTCCTATTTATGGCAAGTGTTCTAATCCTGGCACAGATCCTATTCAAAAGCTTTTACATGCAAATAAAACTGATTATAATTCAGTTTGGAAAATGGGAAGTTTCTGATGAAGAATTACAACCGAATGTTGACATTTCTTTCTCCTTCAGATATTGATCTATGCATTTTCATCACTTTTTTTACTGCATAAATGATGTATGGATGGACATCAAAAGTCTGAAAATGGCAAGACGATTTCAATAGAGATCATGTAGACAGATTTTGTTTGCTATCTGAGTAATGGAAACCATATCTTCTGTCAATTGAGTACTTTACTCCTTAGAACATAGAACATAGAACAGTACAGCACAGAACAGGCCCTTCAGCCCACGATGTTGTGTCAGCCATTGATCCTCATGTATGCACCCTCAAATTTCTGTGACCATATGCATATCCAGCAGTCTCTTAAATGACTCCAATGACCTTGCTTCCACAACTGCTGCTGGCAACGCATTCCATGCTCTCACAACTCTCTGTGTAAAGAACCCGCCTCTGACATCCCCTCTATACTTTCCTCCAATCAGCTTAAAACTATGACCCCTCGTGTTAGCCATTTCTGCCCTGGGAAATAGTCTCTGGTTATCAGCTCTGTCTATGCCTCTCATTATCTTGTATACCTCAATTAGATCCCCTCTCCTCCTCCTTTTCTCCAATGAAAAAAATCCGAGCTCAGTCAACCTCTCTTCATAAGATAAGCCCTCTAGTCCAGGCAGCATCCTGGTAAACCTCCTCTGAACCCTCTCCAAAGCATCCACATCTTTCCTATAATAGGGCGACCAGAACTGGATGCAGTATTCCAAGTGCGGTCTAACCAAAGTTTTATAGAGCTGCAACAAGATCTCACGACTCTTAAACTCAATCCCCCTGTTAATGAAAGCCAAAACACCATATGCTTTCTTAACAATCCTGTCCGCTTGGGTGGCCATTTTAAGGGATCTATGTATCTGCACACGAAGATCCCTCTGTTCCTCCACACTGCCAAGAATCCTATCCTTAATTCTGTACTCAGCTTTCAAATTCGACCTTCCAAAATGCATCACCTCGCATTTATTCAGGTTGAACTCCATCTGCCACCTCTCAGCCCATCTCTGCATCCTGTCAATGTCCTGCTGCAGCCTACAACAGCCCTCTATACTGTCAATGACACCTCCAACCTTTGTGTCGTCTGCAAACTTGCTGACCCATCCTTCAATCCCCTCATCCAAGTCATTAATAAAATTTACAAACAGTAGAGGCCCAAGGACAGAGCCCTGTGGAACACCACTCACCACTGACTTCCAGGCAGAATATTTTCCTTCTACTACCACTCGCTGTCTTCTGCTGGCCAGCCAATTCTGTATCCAGACAGCTAAGTTCCCCTGTATCCCATTCCTCCTGACCTTCTGAATGAGCCTACCATGGGGAACCTTATCAAATGCCTTACTGAAGTCCATATACACTACATCCACAGCTCGACCCTCATCAACTTTTCTAGTCACATCCTCAAAGAACTCGATAAGGTTTGTGAGGCATGACCTGCCCCTCACAAAGCCGTGTTGACTGCATTTGATCAAGCCATGCTCTTCAAGATGGTCATAAATCCTATCCCTCAGAATCCTTTCTAACACCTTGCAGACGACAGACGTGAGACTTACTGGTCTGTAATTGCCGGGGATTTCCCTATTTCCTTTCTTGAAGAGAGGAATTACATTTGCGTCTCTCCAGTCCTCAGGTACGACTCCAGTGGAGAGCGAGGATGCAAAGATCCTCGCAAGTGGCGAAGCAATTGCATTTCTCACTTCCCAAAGCAGCCGAGGATAAATCTGGTCCGGGCCTGGCGACTTGTCAATCTTAATGTTTGACAAAATTTTCAGCACATCAGCTTCCTCTATCTCTATCCATTCCAGCATGCACACCTGCTCTTCAAAGGTTTCATTCACTACAAAGTTTGTTTCTTTCATAAAGACAGAAGCAAAAAACTCATTAAGGGCTTCCCCTACCTCCTCAGACTCCACACACAAGTTCCCTATGCTATCCCTGATTGGCCCTACTCTTTCTTTGACCATTCTCTTATTCCTCACGTAAGTGTAAAATGCCTTTGTGTTTTCCCTAATCCGTTCTGCCAAGCCTTTCTCGTGCCCCCTCCTGGTTCTCCTCAGACCATTTTTGAGCTCCTTCCTTGCCTGCGTGTAATCCTCTCTAGCTGAACTTGACCCTAGTTTCCTCCACCTTATGTAAGCTACCTTCTTCCTTTTCACAAGAAGCTCCACCGCTCTCGTCATCCAAGGTTCCTTTATCTTACCCCTTCTTGCCTGTCTCAGAGGGACATATTTACTCATCACTCGCAACAACTGTTCCTTAAACAGTCTCCACATGTCTATAGCGCCCTTACCATGGAACAATTGCTCCCAGTCCATGCTTCCTAACTCATGTCTAACCCATCTCTTATTTTGAATGTTATAGCTATTAACACAATTCTAACGTAATGTAGCATGTACAATTCAAACAGTAATATGAAACACATGTCTGATATATGTGGAAACACCTTTTCAGAGCCTCACTGATTACATAGGCAGTACCTGTGGGAAATTGGCTTTCACATTCTACAAAAAGTAATTCACAGACCATCCAACTTCCTGATAGGTGAAACAACGAGACAAAATTTAATGGTAAGCATCAATCTGTGTACAATGTGCAAATAAGACTGTATGCCACAAATTCAGGCACGGTTTTCTAAAAAATAGACAAGAAACAGTATAAGGATGGAGAAAAATATATAGGCCGTTTCTATAAAATATGAAATGAATGGGTTGAAAATGACAGAAGCAAATACATGCTACCTCCAGCCATGATAAAACATGGGATAACCATCCACACAAATTGTTAATGTAATTTGTTTCCTGCTTATGTGTCAAAAATCATGCTTCCCAAAGACAGTCCCGCAATGGAATAAGAAATAATCACAAAACCCAACACTAGGAAGCTTCAAGGTCATCTTTATGTTGCTTTCATCTTTAGGTTTCCATTATCAGGATCACCATAACTATGTTATGTTTGGTTTAGTTAGCACTATCCATCTAAAATTTGGGAGAATATGAATGTTAGTCTGTTTTCTGACCAATTCCAGAGGTATGAACACATCCCTCTCTTTTTACTCCTGTGTTTGGTATACAGAGTTTAGATTTTTAAAAGAAGTGCTTTTATTCCAATTCAATGTCTGTGGGCAATATCTTCTTACCCAATTCTATCACTAAGCTTACCAAAGCCTATGCCACTCAGAGCCTGGTAAGATCCAATGGAATCTGTGGGCAATAACGAGATAATTGGGAGAATTGGGTGAGAAGTTCAATGAAGCTGCGGCTGGGAATTGGCACAAGCTCACTCCCAAACAGGTGACCATGCTGTGTGGCACTCCTCAGTCAAGGACATGTGAGTCTTTACTTATGCCAGTATGGCATGTCAGTCTAGAACCTGTACTAGGTGCCCTCAGTGCTCATGCCAAGCATATGACATCTGTAACAAGCAACATATCAAAAGGTCTTGGGGGCGTGTTCCATAGTGAAGTTTATGGGACACCTTCAGTCTAGGGGACTCAACATTATTCGTCAAAGACAGCCTCCTATTCCAGTCCTGGGCTTTAGCTATGGTCAGGTGTCCAGTCAGGATGGCATTGCACAGGGGAATCATTCCTCCTGGCTCAAAGGGGCGGGTCTTGGTTAGTCTTTTGTACTTATAGGGGCCAGCCCACAGAGGAGGACTGTCACAGTCAGAGCCATGTGGGTTCATCAGTCAGAAATCTGGACAGCTGACGGTTGACTCCAGAAGGTCCAGTTGCTCAGAGGGCTGGGTCAAGGTTTTCTCAACACCCCTGTTCATAAGAATCAAGGAGAAAGGCATGTTTAGGGAAGAATGCGCAGAGAAATGGCAAGTAGCAGGTAAGTAGTTAGGGTCGTGTGTAATCAGTTTGGATGAAGACCTGGGGAAATATGAAGTCTGTCGGGTGAACAGAATAGGCACCTAGAAATGAAGGAATGATGTTGAGGGTCTCACTGGCACAGTAACGTTGAGGCTGAAAGTCACTGGTAGAGAACCATTCACTGCCATTCAAGTCATGAAGTGTGTGGATAGGCTGCAATGTTGAAGAGAATGGCTGCAAATGGGACAGAAATGGGCAGAGTAAGTGAGGTAACTTGTGATGGAGAGGCCCAGTCTGCATCAGGTCATTGTGTATTCACATGGGAATAAAACTGCCCTGCAACACTGGTTATCTTAGCAACATAGACATGCAGGATCCCTACATCCTCACTGCTCTTCAGCATTGACTGTGTAGGTTACTCTTCTGAACACACAGCGAGCCAAAGAGTAGGCAATAATGGGGCTGCCTAAGGTTCCAGAGTGAGCCAAAGTCTTGCTCATGCATTGCTGTCACAGCTCTGACATAATGTATTTGGCAATTCTGGTACAAGTCTAACATTTGCACCACAATAACAGCATTTACAGGCAAAACAGGTACAGAGGCAACCACACGAACAGTGAAGCACACCGGTTTATGAAACAAAGTAAGTATTGAGGTGGCGCGGTGGTTCAGTGGTTAGCACTGCAGCCTCACAGCGCCAGGGACCTGGGTTTGATTCCAGCCTCGGGTGACTGTTTGTGCAGTGTTTGCACATTCTCCCCTACGTGGGTTTCCTCCGGGTGGTCTGGTTTCCTCCCACAGTCCAAAGATGTGCAGGCTAGGTGGATTGGCCATGCTAAATTGCCTGTAGTGTTCAGGGGTGTGTGGGTTATAGGGGACTGGGTCTGGGTGGGATGCTCCAAGGGTCAGTGTGGACTTGTGGGCTGAAGGCCCTGTTTCCACACTGTAGGGATTCTATGAACTAACATTGTTTGAAAACCAAACTTTCAAAATTACATTGCTTGCAACACAAGGTATTTACGGCATATTGCAGGCTCCACAAAAGCTATATACATCATGTCATCTGCTGCGTGAACTATTTACATGAGTTTGCCTGCTATCATCCGCATGTGTTATCAGGGAGTGAATTGAGAGTTATCAAGGGATAAATGGGAGTGTGGAATTTGAAGCACAAAGACCAGCCCTGGTCTTCTCAAATAGCAGAGGAGGCTTGAGGGATTGAATGGCCTGCTTTCTGCTCCAATTTCATACATTTGTATGTTTTGATGTACTATTCTTGAGGAAGCCAGTCCCAAAGTAGTGTTGGTAAAGGCCATTATGTATTTCAGTACCTCTAGTTTAAGGAGTGAATTCTGCTTTTAAGATGTGCAGTTTACCTTTAAATTCTGCTAGTTAAACATGCAACTGCTTGCACACACCACCGCAACCCCCACCCCAACCTTTGCTGAGAATGAAGTCAGTCATGCAATCAGGTCTGATTTGCATGCCACAATCATGGAGATGATACCAGCCACAGTTTAGGTGCTGAGATAATGGGAACTGCAGATGCTGGAGAATTCCAAGATAATAAAATGTGAGGCTGGATGAACACAGCAGGCCAAGCAGCATCTCAGGAGCACAAAAGCTGACGTTTCGGGCCTAGACCCTTCATCAGAGAGGGGGATGGGGAGAGGGAACTGGAATAAATAGGGAGAGAGGGGGAGGCGGACCGAAGATGGAGAGAAAAGAAGATAGGTGGAGAGAGTATAGGTGGGGAGGTAGGGAGGGGATAGGTCAGTCCAGGGAAGACGGACAGGTCAAGGAGGTGGGATGAGGTTAGTAGGTAGCTGGGGGTGTGGCTTGGGGTGGGAGGAAGGGATGGGTGAGAGGAAGAACAGGTTAGGGAGGCAGAGACAGGTTGGACTGGTTTTGGGATGCAGTGGGTGGGGGGGAAGAGCTGGGCTGGTTGTGTGGTGCAGTGGGGGGAGGGGACGAACTGGGCTGGTTTAGGGATGCAGTGGGGGAAGGGGAGATTTTGAAACTGGTGAAGTCCACATTGATACCATTAGGCTGCAGGGTTCCCAGGCGGAATATGAGTTGCTGTTCCTGCAACCTTCGGGTGGCATCATTGTGGCACTGCAGGAGGCCCATGACAGACATGTCATCTAGAGAATGGGAGGGGGAGTGGAAATGGTTTGCGACTGGGAGGTGCAGTTGTTTGTTGCGAACTGAGCGGAGGTGTTCTGCAAAGCGGTCCCCAAGCCTCCGCTCGGTTTCCCCAATGTAGAGGAAGCCACACCGGGTACAGTGGATGCAGTATACCACATTTGCAGATGTGCAGGTGAACCTCTGCTTAATGTGGAATGTCATCTTGGGGCCTGGGATGGGGGTGAGGGGCTGCCTGATCATCTTGACCAGGGATAGTGTCATCCTCAGAGCGTTTACAGGCCTAATCAAATTTGAATATGTGATACTCACGACTTGCAGGTGCTAAGCCTTGCATATTGCTTCTGTAAATGCAGATATCTTTGGAACATACATCTTTAAAGTTTAACACTTGTGAATTGGATCTTTTAATGATGCATATGGAAAGCAACTCTTTGAAAAGATAGAAGTTGGTGTACTTTCACCTTTTCAAAGGGATCTAAAGTATACATCAAACAACTGAATTGGTGCTTTTTGATCTTGATTAGATTGGAACATAGACTCTAAAGAAGAAGAAAGCTTTGTTAGAAGGTGAAGATATTACTTTATTAGGCTGGCCTTCTGATAATAGATGAAAAATTGCAATAGACCGCTTCATGTATAATAAATGTCTTTCATTTTCTTTCTGAACTTTCACTGTGCTCTTAGGTGATACATGCAGACTGTGTAGTAAAACATAGAAGCAAGTAGGATGATAGCAATGCTTATTTTCATCCTGTAATTTTGGGGACTGTGATAAATCAAGGTCTAGGAACTTCCAATTAGTGGCAATGTGTATTACATCATCAATTTCAAACATTTAGTAGTGAGTTCAGCTGTGGATTCTTTTGGCTGCATTTTCACAAGGCAAGAGGCATAAAGTGTCTCTATAAAATAAACATGCCATGGGAGGAATGAAAAGTTACCAGAAGAGGGCTTCATATATCAGTTGCGTGCGTACAATTGGCAGTGAACCAGGTTTGAACTGACAAACTGCTTATCAGCAACAGTGTTTAGTATTCATCAGCTGGCCTCCCACTGGCAATCTAATTTTTTTTACATATAAATGCAAATTAGATATTTATCTACAACAATGCATACACATTTTTTGGAAGTCATTTTAGAAAACAGTTGACAGCTGAAATCCTATTATCTTAACAGGGAATACAAAGAGAGTATTAGCAGTTCCACATTCATCAGCGACAGCCCAGCTGAGGTTAAGAAAACAGCAAACCCTACTATTCTGCAATAAAGTAGAGGCTGCTGGGTGAACACCACCAAATTAGTCAGCATCAGAAATAAGAATTTTTGATTTTGGTTTGATTCTATCATCACTTCTGCATTTCCAACAATTTATGCTTTTTTTAAAACATGTCCAATTTTCAGTTTTTTTTAAATTCTATTCTGTTCTGGCACCTTTAAAGTGATTAATAGTTGGCACACAGCATACAAAAGTGAAATGAGCCAGAGCTAGTCCAACCCTGAACACAATCTTGGCAAGTCTTGAGTACAGATGGGGAAAGGACAAAAGTTCAGAAAATCGAGTGGCAGAGAAAAGTACCAAACTTACAGAATAAATAATATGAATATGTGAAGGGAGTGGATAACTCAAGAAAAATAAAATGGCAGTGAATGTACAGAAATAAAAGAAACAAGCCTGAAAGATCAAAACAAAATGCAAATTTAAAATTCCCCACATGAGCTATTCTTACTGCACACAATGCTTCTTTTTCTAACATTTCCTTGCTGACTTTGCAATATTTGTACACTTTGCAAGGTATAAATCATTTATTTTTAATACCAGTCTTGACATGATACTGTTGGAAAAACACAACACAGTGCACAGTGCAGTATAACTCACTCAGAGATAGTAGGAACTGCCGATGCTGGAATCTGAGTTAACAAGGTGTGGAGCTGGAGGAACACAGCAGGCCAAGCAGCATCAGAGGAGCAGGAAAGCTGATGTTTCAGGTCAGGACCTTTTTCAGAAGAAGGGTCCCGACCTGAAATGTCAGCTTTCCTGCTCTGTTGACGCTGCCTGGCCTGCTGTGTTCCTCCAGCTCCACACAGTGTAGTATAAAATTTAAATGAAATAGAGATCAGATTCAGAAGAGAAAAGAAAAATGTTGTTTAAAAGAATGTTTTATTCTTTTTTAATAACTAATATATTGTTCAAATAGTAAATCTTTTTAAACGTAAAGAAGGAGTTGAGTTACGGGATTTCAACAAGTCATTTGGTTAAAAAAAATGGAAGACCTTCACTTGTTGTTGGAGATATAGTTCAGTAAGATATGTATCAAAAAACTTTTAAGAGACAGACATTTAATTCTTGTGTTAGGTAAAGATGTGCTAAAAAGTAGTTGGACACAAGGTTAATTTTTGGAATGTAATCAAAATTTGCTTATTATCCTATTTATGTGGAATATTAAGTAACCCTATGTAAATTATAACACAATGTAGCTTTAAACCTGAAGTCATCAGGGAAAATCAATTTATATTTTATCCACCTAGGTACTTTTTGAACGTGAAAAATCTCTTGTCCTCATTTCCATTTAGAAAAATAATGTGTAACAGATTGTCAATGTGAAGTGACTGGTCATATTGAGAGAGATAATGAAGGAACAATGTAGACATACAAAATAAATGGGAGAAATGACCATCTTAAACACAAAGTGCAAATCTGTAAGAAACTAATGCATAATTGACATGCAAAGATGTGGCTGATGAAAGTACATAATATCATAAGGCTGTGGAGAGAATTAAATATTTTCCATAGATTAATACTAATCTCATTTGAAAAGTGTAATAGATCTAATTCCCACATTAATATTCAAATCACATTCAAAAACACACAGTAGGAGAAGCAATTAAGTACAAGCTTTTCACTTGGATATAAATTATATTTGCATATATTGTGTTGCACATAGAGGGCAAATATCACAGGAATTGATATATGCAAAACTGAACTGGAAGAAAAGTGTCTATGGGCAGATTTATCATTTGCATAGTTTGCTTCCAAGTTGATTTCACTGTATGAGAGGAATTTCCATAAAAATGCTCATTTTTTTTGTTTTCCACATCCCTTCTCCCATGTGATAAGGTGGTGGAGCAAATTGATTTTTTAAAAAATGTCTATCATTGGACACTAACCATCACTGGCTAGATTAGCATTTGTTACCCATTCCTAATTGCACTTGAAAAGGTGGTGGCAAGGTGCACTCTTAAACAGCTACAGTCCAGCCTGGTGTAGATACACCCACAATGTTCGTGGGAAGCAGTTCCAAGGTGCCAGTCCTAGTAATAGTGAAGGACAATTTGTTTCACATCGCCCTGGCATGTGGCTCAGGAGAGAACTTCCAGTTATTACTGTTCCAATGCACCTACTGTCTTTGTTATTCTCTGAAGTAGAGGTTGAAAATTTTTAAGATGCTGTCTTCAAGATGGACTGTGAAAATAGTTAACCGCCGAAAGAAACAAAATTCTTGTAGGACCATAAAATCATGCAAAATAGGGACAGGTGCAGGTTGCTTGCCCCCTGGAGACTGCTCCACCATTGAATAGGATCATGGATGATCTGCCATTCCTCACTTTCACATCCCTGCCCTTTCCATGCAATCCTAGATTGACCGACTGACCAAGAATCTATTTACCTCAGCCTGAAATATACACAAGGACTTACGTCTCACTTTATTAGCAAATAGGAGAAGCACAAATTTAGAATGAAAGTAACAAGGTTCATTGGAAAACTGGAAATAATACATAACATCCCATTGGCTGAGGCATACTTCTGTCCATTGGATGTTGACCTATTGGGACTCCTGGGATCTTCCCTTCTGGACCCCTTGAAACTGATTTCTTAACACAGGATGTACCTTCAAGATTTTAATTTAGCTAATTTTAAAATGCATACTAAATTTTAATTGCAGCTTTAAAACCTGAGCACAATTTTTTCAATTTGCCATCATTGCTGTTGTGCATATTTCTCAGTTACTTGCGGAGTGCTTTTTTTCTCTCTAGCTGTATTCTTCACAATTGTTGTTGAGTGCTCTTTGCTGAAAGCAGCTTCCTAACAAAGGGTAATAAAATGTGAGGCTGGATGAACACAGCAGGCCAAGCAGCATCTCAGGAGCACAAAAGCTGACGTTTCGGGCCTAGACCCTTCATCAGAGAGGGGGATGGGGAGAGGGAACTGGAATAAATAGGGAGAGAGAGGGAGGCGGACCGAAGATGGAGAGTAAAGAAGATAGGTGGAGAGAGTGTAGGTGGGGATGTAGGGAGGGGATAGGTCAGTCCAGGGAAGACGGACAGGTCAAGGAGGTGGGATGAGGTTAGTAGGTAGCTGGGGGTGCGGCTTGGGGTGGGAGGAAGGGATGGGTGAGAGGAAGAACAGGTTAGGGAGGCAGAGACAGGTTGGACTGGTTTTGGGATGCAGTGGGTGGGGGAGAAGAGCTGGGCTGGTTGTGTGGTGCAGTGGGGGGAGGGGACGAACTGGGCTGGTTTAGGGATGCAGTAGGAGAAGGGGAGATTTTGAAACTGGTGAAGTCCACATTGATACCATATGGCTGCAGGGTTCCCAGGCGGAATATGAGTTGCTGTTCCTGCAACCTTCGGGTGGCATCATTGTGGCACTGCAGGAGGCCCATGATGGACATGTCCTCTAGAGAATGGGAGGGGGAGTGGAAATGGTTTGCGACTGGGAGGTGCAGTTGTTTGTTGCGGACTGAGCGGAGGTGTTCTGCAAAGCGGTCCCCAAGCCTCCGCTTGGTTTCCCCAATGTAGAGGAAGCCGCACCGGGTACAGTGGATGCAGTATACCACATTGGCAGATGTGCAGGTGAACCTCTGCTTAATGTGGAATGTCATCTTGGGGCCTGGGATGGGGGTGAGGGAGGAGGTGTGGGGACAAGTGTAGCATTTCCTGCGGTTGCAGGGGAAGGTGCCGGGTGTGGTGGGGTTGGAGGGCAGTGTGGAGCGAACAAGGGAGTCACGGAGAGAGTGGTCTCTCTGGAAAGCTGACAGGGGAGGGGATGGAAAAATGTCTTGGGTGGTGGGGTCGGATTGTAAATGGCGGAAGTGTCGGAGGATAATGCGTTGTATCCGGAGGTTGGTAGGGTGGTGTGTGAGAACGAGGGGGATCCTCTTGGGGCGGTTGTGGCGGGGGCGGGGTGTGAGGGATGTGTTGCGGGAAATACGGGAGACGCGGTCAAGGGCGTTCTCGATCACTGTGGGGGGAAAGTTGCGGTCCTTGAAGAACTTGGAC
The DNA here is from genome assembly GCF_030684315.1 of Stegostoma tigrinum. Taxonomy (NCBI): domain Eukaryota; kingdom Metazoa; phylum Chordata; class Chondrichthyes; order Orectolobiformes; family Stegostomatidae; genus Stegostoma; species Stegostoma tigrinum. Next base: position 64,039,245 of record NC_081363.1, on the reverse strand, counting down.
ATCTGGGATGTGCGGGAGTGGAATGCCTTATCGTGGGAGCAGATGCGGCGGAGGCGGAGGAATTGGGAATAGGGGATGGAATTTTAGCAGGAGGGTGGGTGGGAGGAGGTGTATTCCAGGTAGCTGTGGGAGTCGGTGGGCTTGAAATGGACATCAGTTACAAGCTGGTTGCCTGAGATGGAGACTGAGAGGTCCTGCAGTTCCCATTATCTCTCCTAACAAAGGGTATTCACTTACTTTTAAGACACTTACTTTTATCCCCAATGCTGGATTCTAATACTGATCTAGACTTCTTACAGGAACACAGACCATTGACAATTACTTTAGTCATCTGTGTTCTTGTGGCCCTGTCAATATGCTCCACCTTTGACCTTCAGACAGTGAAAGGTGATTACCATAGTATTGGTGTGAGGAACAGGTGAGATGTGCACCACAGTCAGAAACAGAGTGCTTTGCATTTGATAACAAGCTACTTAACTGCAATGTAGATTAGGTTTTCTCCCACATACCCAGTTTTTGTGGACCATGGCTACTTGGTCTGATCTTCTTGCTCAAACAAATATGTTTTTAGGGGTTTTATTCCCCTTCAAAACTACATTACAAAATATAAAAGCCAACTTGAAGACTTATAAACAATGTTTCAATAATACATAGACAGCTTGCATTCTATCACTAAACATATGCAGATATAATTATTTTAACAAATATGCCAATAAGGTACGGTTGAACATGGAGATGGTAGAGATGTGTTGATCCTATGGCCTTCTTTGTCCTGGTAAAGAAGTAACTCAGGTCCACATTGTAATTTCATTCTTCCATCAGTCATGAGCTTATTTTCAAATAAGAGGAGAGGGTAACCACATCCCAAAATGTTTCTCTTTGACTTAACCATTATTTTCAAACAACATAATGCTCAGAAAGATAACTATATTTACACAGAATTCAAGTCCACACTTGCCACAAGAGCTGTATTTCAGTTCGCCACACTTTATAAGACCCACATCCCCCTGGCTACTAGCATCTCCCCATTTATACAATCAATTCGACCCAATTAACCCTTAATTAATATATGTGTTATCTGTTTCCTTGCTCCATTAGGTCTCACGCATTCCTTTAGCCCTCATAGTTGATAACAACCAAATGTAGCAAAGAGTCTTTTTTCAGCTCAGAGGCATGAAATAAGTACCTGATAGTTTTGCCTGATAAGTTCTTCTGTTCATGTTCTATGATCATAGCATTTTCTTGTGAACTGCTCCCAAAGTCACACGTCCTTTTAATAATCTTGATATAAACTGCTATGCATTGTAGAATGATAAATTCCAAACACAACAGGTTGTAAAATTGGTTCCAGTGGATTTAATCATTTAGGATGTAAAACTCTGAAATATGGGCACCAAATCTTCTAAACTGTCATGCAGCTGAACTGTTTCACTAATGTTTGTGGGGACCCAACTACTTAGTCCAGCCTACATATGACATGTAATATGTTTTGTCTTAATGCATTCTAAACTGTCTAAATTCAGTCTTAGGAAAACAGTCAAGCATAGGAATACCATCCCGCCTTCTCAGAACAACTAGGGAAGGAAAATACAGCAGCTTTGCCAATATTTTTACATTTCAAAAAGCAAATTTTCCAGGTGATCTAATTAACTTGAAGTCAAGAAGAATTTCTACAGATCACAATAATAACCAATGGAGAGCTTCCATCAGATTTCCATTGACTTGAGCAGTCACCTATTCATCAGTATTGGAAGATAGGCCAAAGTTGTGACTTGGAAAAATGTATTGAAGAAAGACTAGCAGCAACACTTTCTTTTTTTATTTTGTAGGTTTAGCAGCATCTAACTAAAGCTGGAAAGGACATGTTTTGTCAAAGGGTTTAATAATAATGTGCCTTTCCTGTATACAATTTCAGATTTTCTTTTGTTGATATCATAATGCTTACAACTGACAAGAACAAGAAGCTACAGCGAAAAAAGAGATGTGGGCTCTGAAGGAAACAGGAATGTTTTAACAATCCATTACATAAGCTCATAAGGGAAGGCAGTGACCACATGATATTTACTGGGCTGTTAATCCAGCGACCGAGATAATGTTCTGGGGACCCAGGTTCAAAACTTGCCATGACAGATGGTGGAATCTGAATTCAACAAATATCTGGATTTAAGACTCTAATAATGACCATGGATCGAAAAATCCATATGATTCACTAATGTCCTTTAGGGAAGGAAACTGCCATCCTTACCTGGTCTGAACTATGTGTGACACAAGACCCGCAGCAATGTGATTGATTCTTAACTACCATCTGGGCCATAAATGCTAGCCTAGCTGATAATGCCCTCATCCTGTTTTTGAGTAAAAAAAAGTCACAAAGATTTGAACCTTTCAGTTGAAGACAAATAAGAATACCAGCAAGGGTTCTCACTTCTGAATGATATACACCAAGTTTACACCAGGTAAGAACGGTATGAAACATGCAAACATTAAGATTGATAAGTCCCCAGGCCCAGACCAGATTTATCCTAGGTTGCTCCGGCAAGCAAGAAAGGAGGTTGTGAAGCCGCTGGCGAAGATCTTTGCTTCCTCACTGTCCACGGGATTTGTACCGAAAGATTGGAGGGAGGCAAATGTTGTTCCTCTTTTCAAAAAAGGGAATAGGGAAATCCCTGGAAATTTCAGACCAGTCAGTCTTACGTCTGTTGTCAGTAAGGTTTTGGAAAGAATTCTCAGGGATAGGATTTATGACTACTTGGAAAAGCATAACATGATTAAAGGGAGTCAGCATGGCTTTGTGAGGGGCAGGTCATGCCTCACAAATCTTATTGAGTTCTTTGAGGAGTTCACGAGACAGGTTGATGAGGGTTGAGCAGCGGATGTGGTGTACATGGACTTCAAGGCATTTGATAAGGTTCCCCATGGCAGGCTCATTCATAAAGTCAGGAGGTATGGCATACAGGGTGATTTGGCTGTCTGGATTCAGAATTGGTTGGCTGACAGGAGGCAGAGAGTGGTTGTAGATGGTAAGTATTCTGCGTGGAGGTCAGTGCTGAGTGGTGTCCCGCAGGGCTCTGTTCTTGGGCTTCTGCTCTTTGTAGTTTTTATAAATGACTTGGATGAGGAGGTTGAGGGGTGGGTTAGTAAGTTTGCTGATGGCGCAAAGGTTGGAAGTGCCGTTGATAGTATCGAGGGCTATTGCAGGCTTCAGCGAGACATTGACAGAATGCAGAGCTGGGCTGAGAAATGGCAGATGGAGTTCAACCTGGATAAATGCAAAGAGATGCATTTTGGAAGGTCGAACTTAAATGCTGAATATAAGATTAAAGGCAGGATTCTCGGCAGTGTGGAGGAACAGCGGGATCTTGGTGTTCAAGTGCATAGCTCCCTCAAAGTTGCCACCCAGGTGGATAAGGTTGTTAAGAAAGCATATGGTGTTTTGGCTTTCATTAACAGGGGGTTAGAGTTTAAGAGCCACGATGTTATGCTGCAGCTCTACAAAACCCTTGTGAGACCACACTTGGAATATTGTGTCCAGTTCTGGTCACCTTATTATGGGAAAGATGTGGAGGCTTTGGAGAGGGTGCAAAGGAGGTTTACCAGGATACTGCCTGGACTGGAGGGCTTGTCTTATGTGGAGAGGTTGACTGAGCTTGGACTTTTCTCTCTGGAGTGAAGGAAGAGAGGTGACCTGATCGAGCTGTACAAGGTAATGAGAGGCATGGATAGAGTTGCTAGCCAGAGACTTTTCCCCAGGGCAGGATTGACTGCCATGAGGGGTCATAGTTTTAAGGTGTTAGGAGGGAGGTATAGAGGAGACGTCAGAGGGAGGTTCTTCACCCAGAGAGTTGTGAGCGCATGGAATAGTTTGCCAGTGGTAGTCGTGGAAGCAGAGTCATTAGTGACATTGAAGCGACTGCTGGACATGCACATGGACAGCAGTGAATTGAGGGGAATGTAGGTTAGGTTATTTTATTTTTGGATTTGGATTATTCCACGGCACAACATCGTGGGCCAAAGGGCCTGTACCGAGCTGTACTTTTCTATGTTCTATGTTCTATGAAGCCTTCCATGATGAATAGTTTGTTGACACCACAACAATTCTTAAGAAAATCCACTTGAGGAAGGTATTGGACGGCTGGCAATGCCCTTTCGAGTCAAAATCCAAAGTTGAACAGCATACTCCTTTAAAACCATATACACTTAATTGTGATGTCGAGGTGCTCATGTTCGACTGGGATGGACAAAGTCAGAAGTCACATGGCACTAGGTTGTCATCCAATGGCTTTATTTGAAATTGCAAGCTTTTGGAGAGTTGCCCCTACGTCAGGTGAAGTGAGAGAGAAGTGCACAGACATGTAATTTATAGGCAGAGAGATCAAAAGTTCATAAAGTGGTGTAAGCGGAGTGTCAACAGGCTGAATAATAGGTTCCTGTAGGTGATCAAAAGTGACAGAGGAGTGAGTAAAGTATCAACAGCAATGGCTGAAGGGATGATCTATAATCTGATTAAATCTGGCAGAGAGATGATTGCAAAACATTAAAAAAAAGGTGGTGCTGGAGACAAACTAAATCACTGCAATAACATGTTATGTATAAGAGTTACACGCCGAGGGTCTAACTGAAGTAATATGTAATCCAAAGCTGTAAAAATTAGCTATGGTAGAGAGATCATAGCAATTTATCAAGATGATGGTGTCAAAACAGGACGGTAAGGAAGATTTTACAGATAAGAGCAGTGTGGTGGGCTCACACATAGCGTGAAATGAACCCAAGACCACAGTGGAAGTCATTTTCATGGGTGCGGAGCTTAGCTGTTAGTTTCTGCTTGGCGAATCTGCATTGTTGTGTATGTCAAAGGCCACCTTGGAAGACGTTTACCCAAAGATCGAAGGCTGAATGCCCTTGACCGCTGAAGTGTTCCCTGACTGGGAGGGAACATCCCTGTCTGGCAATTGTTGTGCGGTGTCCATTCATCCTTTGTCATCGCGTCTGCATGGTCTCACCAATATACCATGCCTCGGGGAATCATTGCCTGCAGCATATGAGATAGACAATATTGGCCAAGTGACATGAGTATCTGCCGTATACATGGTGGGTGGTCTTCTCATGTGTGATGGTAGTGTCAATCTTGATGATCTGGCATGTCTTGCAGTGTTTTCCATGACATGAGTCCTTGCCATGAGTTCAAAGGAAGAAAATATCATCAATGTATCTGGTGTATTGTGTTGGTTGGAGTTCCTGCACAACAAAGAAGGCTTTCTCCAACTTGTGCATGAAAATAAAAACAGAAAGAACTGCAAAAGCTGTAAATCAGGAATAAAAACAAAGTCAAAAACAAAAACAAAGCTGCTGGAAAAGCTCAGAAGGTCTGGCATCATCTGTGAAGGCAAACTAACAGAACTAACGTTCCAGGTCCGATGACTCTTCCACAGAACTTCCTCAGTTCTGAGGAAGGTCTTTTCCAGCAACTCTGTTTTTGTTTGTGCATAAAAATATTGGCAGATTGGGTTGCAGATTTGCTCCCTATGGCTGGTCTGTGTGTCTGAATAAAGAATTGGTTGTTGAAGGTGAAAACATTGTAGTCAAGAATGAAACGGATAAGTTATAGGATGGTGTCTTGAATTTGGCAGTTGCTGGTGTTGAGAGCTGAGGCTGTTGCAGCGATGCCATAATCATGGAGGATGCTGGTGTATAGTGCTGAAATGTCCATTGTGACAAGGAATGTTCCTGGTTTGATTGGTCCGTGTGTGCTGAGTTTCTGTAAGAAATCTGCGCTGTTGCGACAGAAGCTGAGGGTTTCCTGCACAATGAGTTTCAGGATGCCCTTGACATAACCAGAGAGGTTCTCGTACATGGCTCCATTGCCCAATATGATGGGATGCCCAGGTGTGTTGGCTTTGTGCATGTGAGAAGTACATGGATGAGAGTGCATAGCATACTAAGAAGGCCTGGATCAAAGGTCTTGTTGAGTTGATGGGTGTGTTGTCTGGTCAGATTGGCAGATAGTTGTCTGCGATATTCCTAGTTTTTCAGTTGTTGGTATGCCACTTTGCAGGAGCCTGTTCTATTCTGTATGATGATGTCTGCTGGTTTGATTACAATGTTGCGATTGGTCTTGAGGGCATGGATGGCATTGTGTTGTGCAGGGTAACGTTCTGTGCTATCTTGCAAGCATGGCTGATGAATCTAGTGTTAATGCATCTCCTGACAGCTTAAGCAGATGTGTCAAGCCTAGGGCAGCGTCTTTCCGGATGGTTCCATTTTGACTCTTTATTCTTTGGTCACTGCAGCATGGATCTCTCTGTTGACTGTTCCAGTTCATTAATTGTCTCGTTGGGCCCACTGCTGACATCTTAGGGTTGGTGGAAGAATTCCCAGATTACTTATTACTTTGGCTAGACTCTCTGAATGCAACTCTTGTATCTGTAATGTTATTCCAGTCATTTGCTTTGTCTCCAGCATCACCTTATTTTTAATTTTTTATAATTATCTCTCCCCCTCCGTTAATCAGATTACAGGTCATCCCTCCGCTTGCTATTCAGCTGTTGAAGCTTTACTCACACTGTCTGACACTCTTGATCACCTACAGAGACCTATTGTTCAGTCTGTTGACACTCCACTCAAACCATTTGTATGAGATTTTGATCTCTCTGCCCATTGATCTCTCGTCTATAAATTCTGCCCTTCTCTCTCACTTCACCTGATGAAAGGGCAATGCTGCGAAAGCTTGTGATTTCACATAAACTTGTTGGACCATAACCTGGTGTCATCTGACTTCCACTTTTAACTAGAAATTATATTTGTACAGGAGGAATGTTCATACTTTCTGTGTATTTCATCAGTGAAACATTAAGCCAATACATTACTTTTTTATGATGGAACAAAAAACTGTTATGATACCCAACCACCATAATGCAATTTAAAAGCCTTCAGTGTTTGGAATACAAATTTATAAAAGCGTAGTGATAGCCTTTGATTAACAGTCTAATACAGCATGGAATAGGTCTGGGTAATAGATTTTCATTTTAAATTTACCATTTTAATGATATTCTAATATTATTTTCAAGGTCAAGAAACTACTATAAAGGAACAATTTTGTATTCTGCACTTTACAATTATTTAAATATATTCATCAAGAATAGCTGGATAATGAACAAGCAGCCAGAAATAGTTGATTGACAGATTAGTGCAACTTCATTAAGTTATAATTGAAGAACTGATCGTTAATTAGTAGCTGTATGAATTAGGCTGGGCGATATTCAAAAATCTGTAAGCTTGCTTTAAAAGTATTAATTGGTTATTGTAACTTCTGCCCATGGGAAAGAATGTGTGATCATTTACTGTTCACTAATTAAAGCTTCCATGGCCTTTTTAAGGTTTCAACAAGAACTAAGTAATCAACAGAGATCAGATGGTGAAAATGCTATAAAAACTTCCACTGTATTATCCAAATGGTACGATATGTGCAGATAGCGCAAATTCACTTGAATGCTGTAAGAAAGCTGATTAGTCGTGGAATTACAATGGGCCCAATTCAAGATGAAATAGTAGTCATTTAGTGGTTAATAAAGCAATGTTTCAAGAGGGATACTCTGCTAGCTATTTACTGGAAGTTTCTGGGATTGAATTCTGGAAGATATTGCTGTCAAAGAGGTTGTTTGAGAGGATTACATTTCTCAGGTCTACATGAAGACTTTTTTCTTTAAAATTTCCTACCCAGAGTTCTGTTTTGCCTTACCTGTTTAAATTGTTGTCTGAACCAAAATGAATTTATTATATGGCAAGTTGTGGTGGCTGAAATCAATTAAATCACAGCGAACAAGATCAGATTATATTAATCTTAGCAAAAATGTTAGAAATGAAGCAAATAAACATGTGACTTACTCCGAGGTAGTCCAAGTATCCTTTCCCTTCTCTCAAAGCAGGATCTGTGGCTATTTGAAGTAGACAAAAATCCGGTAACTATAGACCAGTTAGCTTAACTTCAATATTGGGGAAAATACTTGAATCTATCATTAAGGAAGAAATAGCAAGACATCTGGACATAAATTGTCTCATTGGGAAAACCCAGCATGGGCTCATGAAGGGTAGGTCATATTTAACTAATTTGGTGGAATTCTTTGAAGACAATACTTGCATGGTGGACAATGGGGAACATGTGGATATGGTGAATCTGGATTACCAGTAGGCATTTGACAAGGTGCCACACCAAAGGCTGCTACATAAGATAAAGTTGCACTGTATTACACGTAATGTATTGGCATGGATAGAGGATTGGTTGACCAGTAGAAAGCAAAGAGTAGGGGTAAAAAGATATTTTTCTGGATGGCGGTCAGTGGCTAGTGGTGTGCCTCAGGGATTAGTGTTGGGACCACAATTGTTTATAATTTACAAAGATGATTTGGAGTTGGGGGACTAAGTGTGGTATGTCAAAATTTGCAGATGACACTAAGGTGAGTGGTAGAGCAAAGTGCAGAAGACACTGGAAGTCTGCAGAGGGATATAGATAATCTAAGTGAGTGGGCAAAGGTCTGGTGGGTGGAGTACAATGTTGATAAGTGTGAGGTCATCCATTTTGGTAGAATAACAGCAGAATGAACTATGTTTTAAATGGTAAAAAATTGCAGCACGCTGTTGTGCAGAGGGACTTGGGTGTCCTTGTGATGAATCGCTAAAAGTAAGATTGCAGGTGCAGCAGGTAATTAAAAAGGCAAATGGAATTTTGTCTGCCATTGCTCGAGGGATGCAGTTTAAAAACAGGGAGGCTATGCTATAGCTGTATAGGGTCCCGGTGAGGCCACACCTGGAGTACTGTGTGCAGTTTTGGTCTCCTTACTTGAGAAGAGATATATTAGCACTGGAGACAGTGCAGAAGAGATTCCCTCAGTTGATTCCAGAATTGAGAGGGTTGGATTATGAGAAGAGACTGAGTCGACTGGGATTATACTCTTTAGAATTCAGAAGAATGAGGGGAGATCTTATGGAAAGATGTAAGATTATGAAGGGAATAGATAAGGTGGAAACAGGGAGGTTGTTTCCACAATCAGGTGAAACTAAGTTTAGAGGGCATTGCCTCAAAATAAAGGGAAGTAGATGTAGGACTGAGGTCAGGAGGAACTTCTTCACCCAAAGGGTTGTGAATCTGTGGAATTCCCTGCCCAGTGAAGCAGTTGCAGCTACCTCGCTGAATATTTTTATGGCAAGGCTAGATAGATTTTTGAATAGTAAAGGAATTAAGGGTTATGGTGAGTGTATGGGTAAGTGGAGTTGAGTCTCAGAAAGATCAGCCATGATCTTGTTAAATGGCGGGGCAGGCTCGAAGGACCAGATGGCCTACTCCTGCTCCTAGTTCTTATGTTCTTATGTTCACAGGTCTGCTGAGATACTGAAAAATATAATTCCATAAGGATAATCTTTTCACTATAGCAGGCACTGTGGTTTATGGCAAACCTATGAACATACATGTACATGTGCGTAGTTTTTCCTTACCACTACTGTGACATAATGCCAATGGCAACTGATTAAATGATACACTTGACAATTCATGGGGCTTCTTTGCAAAAATGCAAATAAATTCTAAAGGTATAACATAAATGGACACTCGGCAGATACCATCTTACATGCAGAGATTATATATTCTCCATTTATCAGAAAATTCATTTAGAAGTAATCAAGATTCAAGGCTAGCAGGGTGTATCGTGAACATCATTAAATTGCAGTGTTGGCTATATCTTCACTTTTGATCATCTCTCCTTCATTAGAGTTCCCCATTAAGATACCAAAGGATCACCATGGTGATAGTTCAATATAAGCCTCCCTTAAACAATTTAAATTTAATTGGATCAGGTTAAAACTGATATAACTAATAACTTAGTGAACTTCTAAGTGGTTATATTGCGTATCCTTAAAGAAAACCAAGAGCTTTCATCATTAGGATCACATACTCAAAACAGACATTTCAGTGACTCAGCCTCAGGAGCTTCAGATGATAATCATAAACCTAGAAATTCACTACAGCCTCTCTACATTTAAGTAATATTTTGCTTTTACGTTCTTCCTGTCAGACTGGATAACCTCATACTCCTATCTACTAACTTTTAGGGTCAGGAATCATACAACACCCAGTTATAAACTAACAGGTTTATTTGAAATCACAAGCTTTTGGAGCTTAGCCCATCCTTTAGGTGAAGTCACACAGAAGCACAAAATTTGTTAGCAGAGAGATCAAAGGCAGACAGATCAAAAGATCATACAAATGGTCTGAGTGGAGGGTCAAATAATAAGACTCTGCAGATGATCATAATTGTCAGAAGGTGAGAGTAAAGTGTCAACAGCTGAATAACAAGTGAAGGGATGACATATAATCAGATTTCATGAGACAGAGAGATAATTTTAAAAATTGAAAATAAGGTGGTGCTGGAGGCAAAGCAAATGACTGGATTAACATGATAGGTATAAGTGTCATCTGCTGAGGATCTAACCAAAGTAACAAGTAATCCAAATCTGTATAAACTAATTAACGTAGAGATATCATAACAATTTGTCAAGGTGATGGTGTCAAAACAGGACAATAGGAAGATTTTATGCATACAGAACAGTGTGGTGGGGCCACTTGCAACATAACGTGAACTCAAGATCACAGTTGACACTGTCTACATGGGTATGAAACTTGACTATCAGTCACTGCTTGGTGATTCTGTTTTGTTGTATATCTCAGAGGCCACCTGGAGGATGCTTACCTGAAAGGTTGAAGGCTGAATGTCCTCAATCACTGATGTATTTCCTGACTAGGAGGAAACTTTCCTGTTTGGTAAATGTTCATTGTCATAACATCTACATGGACTCATCAAGACTCCATGCCTTGGAACATCCTTGCCTGTAGCGTATGAGATAGACAACATTGGTTGAGTCCTTTAGCAGATTGTTTCTATTCTACTTATGGCTTGCTTTCTTAAAACATTTGTCCTGGAAAACAATTTGTCAGTACTATTGCAGGAATGTTGTCAGGGCTCTTAGCCTTTGGCAGTTTCCAGTGTCTTAAGCTGTTCCTTGATCACATGGGGTGAATCAAATTGGTGGAAGAGTGGCATCTATGATGCAAGGGACCTCAGGAGGAGGCCGATACTGAACATAAATCAGCACTTCTGGCTGAAGATGCTTAAAAATGCTACAGCCTGGTTTTTTTTGTGTTAAGTTCCCCCTATCATTGTGCATGTGAATATTTGTGGTGTCATTTCCTCCAGTGAGTTGTTTAATTGTCCATCACTATCCATGATTGGATAGTGGCAGGACGGCAGAGCTCAGATCTGATCCATTGGTTGTGAGATTTCTTAGCTCTGTGTATCAGAAGGTGGCACTCAAATAGTCCTGTGTTGGAGCTTAATAAAAACTGAAAGAACTACGGATGCTGTGAATTAGGAACAGAAACAATGTGGGTGGAAAAGCTCAGCAAGTCTGGCAGCATCTGTGAAGGAAAAAAACAGATAATGCTTCGGATTCAGTAATGCTTCCTGAGAACTGGACGAAGGGTCACTGGACCTAAAACAGTAGCTCTGTTTATTTCCTTCACAGATGCTGCCAGGCTTGCTGAGCTTTTCCAGAAACTTTGTTTTTGTTTCAGCTTCACCAGGTTAGCACACCATTTTTAGGAATGTCTAGTGCTGCCCTTGGCATGATTGCCTATGCTCTTCATTAAACCAAGAATGATCCCCTGGCATGGTGGTAATGGTAGAGTAGGGGATATGCTGGGGATATGATTGTGTTTGTTGATAATTCTGCTGCTGTCAATAGCTAGTGCTGTTTGTAAACAATTATGCTGCCATACAACACAATACAGCATATTGCCAATGTAAAGACAGGTCTTTGCCTTCATAAGGACAGTGTGATGGTCACGCCTTCTGAGACAGCCAGAGGCTGAGGCATCTGTTCCAGGTAAATTCTTGAGGATGAGGCCAAGTACTGAGAAGCTGCCATTTTATTCCAGACAGTCATAAGGGAACACATGCATCCTATGCCTTCTAAGAGAGCTGAGAATGCTACTGCAGATTAATGCATCAAGTGAACAAAATCTAGGTGGGCAGGGAGAGTATAACAGATAAGTGGAAGTAAAAGGGTAAGTGTTCAGTGTTACATGGTAATGATTAAAAGCAGTAACAAACTAAATTGGGGTGGAGGGAGAAATTTAGAAAAAGGGTTAATGATGTTAATGAATGAATACTTCACATATGCAAAAGGAACGATATCATGTTGATGCCAGATCACACAAAATTTGAACTTATGTCTATCAGTCTTTATTATGTTCTCTCTGACCATGCGTTGTAAATCATTATGTTCAATAAAGCCTGTCAATGCTACTTGAATAAAAAGGCTAGTAAGATACTATTCTTTGAGTGGATTGAACATAAATCTAAGAATTGATATGCTTCTGTTATGCAAGGCATTGGAGAGGCTACATCTCCAAAAATGTGTACAATTTAGTCTCCTTATTGAAGGAAAGATGTAAATGCATTTGTGGTTGTTCAGATGAGGTTTACTATATTGACACCAAGAATGAGTAGCTTGTCTTATGAGGAAAGGTTGGACAGACTGGGCTTGTTTCCACTGGCGATTAAAAGACTGAGGGATGACTTGATTGGTGTATAGGAGATCCTAAATGGTCTTGCCAAGGTGGACATGGTAAGGATGTTTCTACTGAGAGATAGAAAACAGAGTGAGGGTCTATGGATAACAAAGTGTGGAGCTGGATGAACGCAGCAGGCCAAGCAACATCTTAGGAGCACTTGGCCTGCTGTGTTCATCCAGCTCCACACTTTGTTATCTCGGATTCTCCAGCATCTGCAGTTCCCATTATCTCTGAGGGTCTATGGATATCTTTTTGGGGGTTTGGCATTCTTCCTGATTTGTAATAATGATCTGGATGTTGGTGTACACGGGACAATTTCCAAGTTTATAGACGATACTAAACTTAGAATAATTGTAAGCTGCAAGGAGGACAGTCTAGAATTCCAAAAGAATAAGTTAGTGGAGTGGGTGGATTGGTGGCAAATGATGTTCAATGCAGAGAAGTGGGAGGTGGTGCACTTTGGCCAGAAGAACACAAAGACAATTTAAAATAGAGGGTAGAATTCTAAAGGAGGGATACAGAACTAAACGGATCTTGTGTAGAGGTGGGCAGATCAGGACAGGTGGATCATAGGCTAGAACAGAATCATACAATTCCTACGGTGCAGAAAGTGGCCATTTGGCCCATTGAGTCTGCAATGATCTTCCAAAAAGCGTCCCACACAGGTTTAACTCTACCCTGTAACCCTGCATTTACCATGACTGACCCAGCTAGCCTACATATCTCTGGACGCTCTGGGGCAATTTAACAGGGCCAATCCGCCTAACTTGCATGTCTTTGGGCTGTGGGATGAAACTGGAGCACTTGGCAGAAACCCATGCAGATAAAGGGAGAATGTGTAAAGTCCACTCAAGCAGTCACCCAAGGCTGGAAACAAACCCAGTCCCCTGGCATTGTGAGGCAGCAGAGTTAACCACTGAGCCGCTGTGCTGTCTGTGGAGAGTGCAGCAAATATTGCATACATTGCTCTTCATTTTATTAAGCGGGGATAGAGTACAAGAATAAGGTGGTGATGTTAAACTTGTACAAGACACTTGTTAGACTACAGCTGGAGTATTGTGTACAGTTGTATTGATTGCAATATGGGAAAGATGCAAATACATTCCAGAGAGAGCAGAATTACCTGACTAGAATGACTCCAGATATGAAAAACTTCAGCTGTGAGGATTGACTGAAGATGTTGGGACTGTTCTTCTTGGAGAGAAAGCAGCTACATGAGATCTGACTAAAGTTTACAAAATCATGAACAGGCTGGGTAGAGTCGACAGGGTGAAGCTGCTTCTGCCTGTAATACAAACAAGAGTGACAACACATAAATTTAAAATGATATGCAAATGAAGCAATGGGAGCAAGTAAGGAGTAATGCAATTTGAGAAAATACTTTTTTTTAAACACAGTGGGTTGTTAGGGTGTGAGGAGAACTTCTTTTCTCTCAGAGAATTGTGTGATTTTGGAACTGTGCCTCAGGTACTGGAGGTGGCAGAGGTCACTGAATATTTTTAAAGTAAAGGTAGATAGATTCTTGGAAGACAAGCGAATCAAAAGTTATCTTGGGTACATTGGAATGTGGAATTCAAATCATTACGATATCTTATTGCATAGTGAGTAAGCTCAAGGGGTCAAATTGTCTATTTCTGTTCCTAATTTACATGTTTGAATGAATGTAGACATCACCTTTCTACACGCAGTGTACTGGAGTGGTGAGCAGCTCTTCCATTGTGTATTAGGCATGCACTTAGCCTGCTAAACCTTCAAAATGGTGGGCACTATCCCTTGCATGAAAATTGTATGCTGCTTAGCTGGACTGTGATCTCAGCTACCTAACACTCTGTTGAGTATTCCAAGATAATAAAATGTGAGGCTGGATGAACACAGCAGGCCAAGCAGCATCTCAGGAGCACAAAAGCTGATGTTTCGGGCCTAGACCCTTCATCAGAGAGGGGGATGGGGAGAGGGAACTGGAATAAATAGGGAGAGAGGGGGAGGCGGACCGAAGATGGAGAGTAAAGAAGATAGGTGGAGAGAGTGTAGGTGGGGAGGTAGGGAGGGGATAGGTCAGTCCAGGGAAGACGGACAGGTCAAGGAGGTGGGATGAGGTTAGTAGGTAGCTGGGGGTGCAGCTTGGGGTGGGAGGAAGGGATGGGTGAGAGGAAGAACCGGTTAGGGAGGCAGAGACAGGTTGGACTGGTTTTGGGATGCAGTGGGTGGGGGGGAAGAGCTGGGCTGGTTGTGTGGTGCAGTGGGGGGAGGGGACGAACTAGACTGGTTTAAGGATGCAGTAGGGGAAGGGGAGATTTTGAAACTGGTGAAGTCCACATTGATACCATATGGCTGCTGGGTTCCCAGGTGGAATATGAGTTGCTGTTCCTGGGAGGAGCTCGAACAGTTCATCCACTTCACCAACACCTTCCACCCCAACCTTCAGTTCACCTGGGCCATCTCCAGCACATCCCTCACCTTCCTGGACCTCTCAGTCTCCATCTCAGGCAACCAGCTTGTAACTGATGTCCATTTCAAGCCCACTGACTCCCACAGCTACCTAGAATACACCTCCTCCCACCCACCCTCCTGCTAAAATTCCATCCCCTATTCCCAATTCCTCCGCCTCCGCCGCATCTGCTCCCACGATAAGACATTCCACTCCCGCACATCCCAGATGTCCAAGTTCTTTAAGGACCGCAACTTCCCCCCCACGGTGATTGAGAACGCCCTTGACCGCGTCTCCCGCATTTCCCGCGACACATCCCTCACACCCCGCCCCCGCCACAACCGCCCCAAGAGGATCCCCCTCGTTCTCACACACCACCCTACCAACCTCCGGATACAACGCATTATCCTCCGACAATTCCGCCATTTACAATCCGACCCCACCACCCAAGACATTTTTCAATCCCCTCCCCTGTCAGCTTTCCGGAGAGACCACTCTCTCCGTGACTCCCTTGTTCGCTCCACACTGCCCTCCAACCCCACCACACCCGGCACCTTCCCCTGCAACCGCAGGAAATGCTACACTTGTCCCCACACCTCCTCCCTCACCCCCATCCCAGGCCCCAAGATGACATTCCACATTAAGCAGAGGTTCACCTGCACATCTGCCAATGTGGTATACTGCATCCACTGTACCTGGTGCGGCTTCCTCTACATTGGGGAAAGCAAGCGGAGGCTTGGGGACCGCTTTGCAGAACACCTCCGCTCAGTTCGCAACAAACAACTGCACCTCCCAGTCGCAAACCATTTCCACTCCCCCTCCCATTCTTTAGATGACATGTCCATCATAGGCCTCCTGCAGTGCCACAATGATGCCACCCGAAGGTTGCAGGAACAGCAACTCATATTCCGCCTGGGTACCCTGCAGCCATATGGTATCAATGTGGACTTCACCAGTTTCAAAATCTCCCCTTCCCCTACTGCATCCCTAAACCAGCCCAGTTCGTCCCCTCCCCCCACTGCACCACACAACCAGCCCAGCTCTTCCCCCCCACTCACTGCATCCCGAAACCAGTCCAACCTGTCTCTGCCTCCCTAACCGGTTCTTCCTCTCACCCATCCCTTCCTCCCACCCCAAGCCGCACCCCCAGCTACCTACTAACCTCATCCCACCTCCTTGACCTGTCCGTCTTCCCTGGACTGACCTATCCCCTCCCTACCTACACTCTCTCCACCTATCTTCTTTACTCTCCATCTTCGGTCCGCCTCCCCCTCTCTCCCTATTTATTCCAGTTCCCTCTCCCCATCCCCCTCTCTGATGAAGGGTCTAGGCCCGAAACGTCAGCTTTTGTGCTCCTGAGATGCTGCTTGGCCTGCTGTGTTCATCCAGCCTCACATTTTATTATCTTGGAATTCTCCAGCATCTGTGGTTCCCATTATCTCTGACTCTGTTGAGTATCCCCTATTTTGTAATATAGGGTATGCTGTTAATTGGCATGGCAAGAATTAATTATATTTTACAACACAAATCATCAGTGTTCATAACTTTTTATTTCAAGAGTTCATGTTTTACTGTGGGGGCGATTACTTTTGAATCCAATTATGGCAAGGATAATTCCGTTTCAGTTCTGCAAGGAGCCTTAACAGACAGCCCCAATTAATGAGAAATCTGTTTAGCACAGTTGTGGCATCCAAGAGGCATAATTCCATATAAGTATTAGAAAATTTCCTCCTTGAATAAAGTGCCTCTTGCACATTGTTCAATGAAGGCAAGAATCGAAAACAATGTGATCTGCATGCACAGTGCATCTCTGCATCATGACAGGTGTATCTACTTGGCAGCAGGTTTCACAGCACACATCTGTACTGTCAAACCTATTGAATTCCTGTTTGTGAATCTGAGTGAAAAGACTGTAGCAAAGAATTGTGCAGTAGTATACTCAACATCAGGCCTGGCGTTTTGTCTTCGTCTTTTGTTGTTTAGTATATAAAATTAGAAAAGCAATAAAACAAAATGTAGTGAGAACACAATAAATAGCTGTTTCTAACTTGCAGGAAACTAATCCATACAATTTGAGGTGAGCTGAATGTTTACAATCAATATGAAATGATGAAAGAAGCTGTATTTATTAAATATCAATCTACAGCCCTTGAACCAAGAGTCACACGCACCATATTAGCTATCCTTACCTTCTATGGCAACAATGTTGTTGCCATATCTACAGATTATACATTTTTACTATATTGCTAACGGCTGTCATTCTCTGTCAATTTCCAATTAAATAATCTACAAAGGGGTTAAACACTAAGAGATAGCGAATGTAAAAATATGGAATTAAGGAGTTTGTATGAGAAATGTAGTGTCAAAGTATTGCTGAACAGATGTTTCCTCTTGTGAGATTTCGTGATTAAAGCTCCCTGTATATAGGTTGACAGCTATTGAAAAACATTTATTGCTTGTGCTTCTTTGGTTTCCATAGAAACAGAACAGACTCTCACTAAAATGTTGCAGATATTTCAAGATTTACCATGCTGAAGGAGAAAATACTTCCTCGTTCACTATCAAGGAGTACTTTAATAAATGTACTGAATATTAGGAGATGATGCTGGGATGGCATGTGGGGAATTTTAGAAGCCAATTAAATATAAAAATGCATAACTTATTGATGAGAAAGATTATCCTTTCTTACGGTTAAGTAGAACATATTTTGAAACAAAACAACAATTGTGTAATATGCAACTTATTTAGCATGATAACTGTATATTTCAAAAGTAGATTGTAAATATAATTAAACATAGACAAACTGTGCTGACTTTGACAGCGTAGGTTTAATCCACCCACTTACTAGCTTTCTAAAGAACAGCAAGAGTAAGAACAGCATAAATCACATTGAATGATGGATAGCATTATTCTATGTGTGGGCCATTAGAAGATATATGTGGAAGAATGCGTTGGTATTCACCCTTGTGAGATATGCCAAATGGATCTTTCATGAGTACCATGTCATCACATTTTAATGTGCCTTGAATACAAATTGTATGCATCAGTTAGTTGAGCAACCATTGATTTTAAATCAACGACAGCTGGTTGTTAACGTTGGTATCTCTAAAAGTGGTGTAAAGTGATGAATGTGTCAGTTATTAATTATTGCTTCAATATTACCATTGGTATAAGTGGAGATGTCAACTTAAATGTGCACTTTTATTATCCTTAGTATTAAATTAAGTTTGTATTAAAACACAGTAAAATCATTCTTTCAACCTCGATAACATAATCAGATATCATATATTGTTCATATATTTGGAGGGGCAAAATAGGTTACTGGAAGATTTAAGAATACTTCACTGTACACTGTCCACAAAGCTAGTATGAACTTTTCAAATGACATTCAAAGAGGACAGTGCAGCCAGATTGTTTTCTACTGAGGTATTCTCATTGAAAATCAGTGTCTCAAACTGAGCAGCAGCATCAATGGTGTTAATGATGAATCTGAGTTCTTCTTGTCCAGATGGAATATAAACTCATATGCTTTCATTACACATGTAACAGCACACGTAGCCACCTTAGAGAATTACATGCCTCATAGTTCCAAATATTTTAAAGAAGCAATAAGCTATATTTGAGAAAAGCACAAACGATGCAGGAGGCAAAATTGCACAGTGTTAGCAGTAGCTTAGTGGTGAATTTTTTGGATCAAATCCCACAACAGAGACTTGAGAATTAATTTTGAGTTGGTACTATACTGTTGTATTGGGGGGTTGGGTGGTGTTCGTAGAAGATGAAGGGCAACGGTGACATTGTTGAAAGTGTTATCTGAATCCCTGACATTATTCTGAAGAGGAGCAGAGGGTCTCTCCCCAATGTTCTAGCGAACATTTATCCAACAAATAACATGAATTAAACAGATTATCATTGATACAATGCTTGTGTACACGCACAAATTGACTGCCATGTTTCCAATGTTCGGCAGTGACTACAATTCCAAAGTATTGTCTAGAAGACATATTGGGATATCATGAAAGGATATAAAATGAATTATAAAAATGCAAGTTTCTATGATTTTCTTATAGTACTTTCACTGATTTTTGCTCATAAAATTAATACAATGTGGTTTTCTGTTTTTCTCAATTTATGCTGCTGAAGATCCCATTTCAGGAGAATGTATTACAGAATCAGAGTTATACAGTGCAGAAACAGAGCCTTCAGTCCAGCTTGCCCATGCTGACCAGCTATCCTTAACCGACCTAGTCCCATTTGCCAGAATTTGGCCCGTAACCCTTTCTATTCATATACTTATCAAGATGCTTTTTAAATGTTGGAATTGCAACTGCACCACCTTCTCCATGAAAAAGTTGCCCCTCAGCTCCCTTTTAAATCTTCCCCTTCTCACCTTAAAACTATGCAGTCTAGCTTTGGACTTCCCTTGCCTGCGAAAAAGACCTTGGCTATTCAGGCTCTCCATGCCCTCATGATTCTATAAACCTTGGTAAGGTCAGCCTTCAGCCTCTGACACTCCAGAGAAAATAGACCCGGCCTATTCAGCCTCTCCCTATAGATCAGCACCTCCAATCCTGGTAATATCTTTGTAAATTTTTTCTGAACCCGTTCAAGTTTAACAACATCTGTCCTATTACCAAGCAGACCAGAATTGAACACAATATTCTAAAAGTGGCTAACCAATGTCCGCTCTGTACACAACAACATGATGTCCCAACTCCTATACTCAATGCACTGACCAATGAAGGCACGAGTGTCGAACACCTTCTTCATCACCCTGTCTACCTGTGACTCCACTTTCAAGGAACTATGCACCTGCACCTCTAGGTCTCTTTATTCAGCAACAATCCCCAGGGCTTTACCATTAACCGTGTAAGTCGTGCCCTTATTTGCCTTTCCAAAATGCAACACTTCACATTTATCTAAACTAATTTCCATCTGCCACCCCTTGGCCCATTGGCCGATCTGATCAAGGCCCTGTTGTACTCTGAGATAACTTTCTTCACTCTCCACTGCCTCAACAAGTTTTGCATCATCTGCATTACTAGCCACACTTCTTATGTTCACATCCAAATCATTTCTGTAAATGACAAAAAACATTGGGGTCAGCACAGATCCTTGTAGCACACCACTAGTCACAAGCCTCCAGTCTGAAAAGCAGCCCTCCACCACCACCCTCTGCTCCTATCTTCAAGCCAATTTTGCATCAAATTGGCTTCAGACAAATATATTTTACAAAAAATATAAATTCTAATCTGAGTTTCAGTATCATGAATACAAAATTAAAAATTAAGTACATTAAGGACACACAATACTGTTTGTTTTGCCTTGTTATGCAGTGTGACCATCTCCATGTAGATTCAATTGTTGATGAAGTTTGCATGTCCGATCAAAGATTATTTATGTCAACATTTCAGCAGAAAGTCTGTTTGTTTGTATTTTCTGTCTGGTAGTTTCAAAGATATAAAGATACAAAGATAAATGCTGAAAATACACAGCAGGCCAGTTATATCTGAAGAACCGTTAAAAAAGTATTAACCATTCTTTATGTTTCAAACATTCACAAATGTGACACATTTTCCAGATATTGAATCTTTATATCAGAACTTTGGAATTTATGATCTTTTATATGTCCACTCTGAAAATATCAACATCTTGTGTCACATGATATATATCGTTCCTCTTGCTTTCTCCGTCGTTTTGTTTTACAATAACAACATTTGCCTATTGACTTTTGCTTGCCACTGTTTTTGTGCAGACAACTACAGTTCAATGCTTCTGCTCTTTATTAACCTACGCACATCACATGCAGACCCAATAAACTCAAAGACAGTTGCTGAACAAAGTGTAACAAATTAGGATAACCATAGAGATTAACAAGGACGAACAAATCTCATTAATCAAACTCACAACAAAAGGCAACCACCCAGACTTGCTGCGTTACACAGAAAAAAAATAATGCTTTTGAAAGCAAGCGTAATTTTTTAGACACCTTGCAATTTCCTAGGAACTTTTAAATTTTAAACATTTAATCTCTAACTCTCTTGTGCTTTTCTTCTCTCTGCTTTTATGAATAAATAAACATCAACGAAGTTTCCAACCATGGATAAATGATTACGTGGAATAATTTATTAAAGAGTTGAAAGGTTTGTAATACTATACAAAGTTGGAAAACAGGTAATCACATTTCTGATCTGTTTCATTCCTGACAGCAAAACTGAGGCTGACTGAATCACATGAGGTATTGCATTATTTCCCCTCCAGTAGTGTTTGCAAGGAACATAGCCACTTAAAGGTGGGCCATTACAAACTCTTTGAACTGTCCATTGTTAGTCATTGTTTCAGTGTCTCGGGCTTCACGCTCTGGACTTTTCTCCCTAAAAACCTCTGCCATTCCATCACTTTTTGCAGAAGATCCTTAAAGGACTCTAGGTAACTACTTGTAGGGGTTAGGTTAGTTAGTGGATAGATGCTATTCTTTGTAGAGGTGACTGGGGGTCCCAAATCTTAGTGTATGCCTGATACCAGGATTAGAGATATCTCCTCTTAGTGGAAAAGATCTTTTGAGAAGGAAGTTCAGGGTAGGATCATCTGGTCCACATTACCACCGACAACATAAATAGAACTAAAAATGAGATTATGGTGAGTGATTTTAAAGAGGCTAGGGTACAAATGAAAAATGAGAACATCAAAGGCAACAATCCCTGATCACTGCCTGAAGAATGCACAGATTAACATAGTGGAGAACAATTGAGAAGTTTAAATGCATAGCTGAAGGAGTGGCATGGGAGACCTAGTCTTCAATTTATGTGGCACTGGCCTTTTCTATAAATGTGAAGGAGGGAACTGTTCAATTGCAGCAGACTGTAACTAAATTGGACTGTAACAAATATCTTGGCAAATTGATAACTAGGACTGCGGACAGAGCTTTGCTTTAAACAGAGTTAAATATATAGCGAAGCCTTGATCAGTGCAGATAACAGAAATAAATTTGGGAAACTTCAGTGAAAATGAAAACAGATTCTCGATGTTGAGAAACAAAAAGCCTGATATGCTCCTTTGGATGCGAGCAATGAGTTCTGAATCTCACTAATGAGTGGTGACCACCTTAATACAAAGCATCAACTTACGGGTTCAACTCATTTTTATCTCAATCTCCCCCTCCTTTCCTGAGAAACAAGAAGATAGCAATTCCTGATGTGAAAGTTCAAGCTCATTATTTGTTTCCCCGGGTCTTTGGGCAACTCTGTCTTCACCACCATTTCTCTGTATGTCCCATGGACACTCTTCCATCCTTCATCCATGTAAGTGGGTATTGCCAAACCACTGACCTCACCTCATCTTCAGGACTGTTGTTGGATCAAGTCACAACTTGCCTAATCCTAACCCTGACCTTAACTCCATGGCTCTTCAGGACTTTACTTTGGAGCTCAGGGACACGTGACTTTTATTTTTTCCTCCAGGTTGTTCTGCTCTTAGGGACTCACAGGTATCTCACACATTGACGTAAGATGCATTTTAAGTCTCCTAGCTTATTTTAATAGTGCTCTTTCACTTTGCATTTTGGTGGAGGTTACTAGGCTTTTTGACCTGCATTGATTTCCAGTGAAGAAGATTCAGGCACTTGTTTTGGATAATTTGAAAAAAGGCTGAACTATGTTGGAATTTCTGCTAGCATGGAGATGTCCTGACCTTGCACTGCTGTATTGAAAGTAAAAATGGATGTCATGAGATCAATGGCTACTGCTGAGGGCATTGCTTAATGTTTTAACGAAGATCTGTAGCTTGGGTTACGGTTGATGTTGTTGGTTGGTTTGCTGAGCTGATCGGTTTTCATGCAAATGCTTTGTCTCCCCTCTAGGTGACATCATCACTGCTATGTAGCCTCTGTTGTTCAGTCCCCATTCTAAATTTTATTGGTCCGGTCTGTCATGGTGGGTAGTCTTGTTTCCTGTTTTGTATTACTGTAGTGGTATGTAGATGGGGTCTAGTTCAACATGTTTGTTAATTGCATACAGACCAAGTCCTGAATTACAGCAGCAACCAACCGAGAAGGCACAAACAGAGCTGTGTCAAGGCTCTGTTTAAATGAGCAATATCTCACTGCAACACCTGGGAGCTGTGTAAAATCGAAGAGGAATACCTGAACAAAGTCTTTGCAAACAACGGTTATCATCACAGTTTCATCAGCCGAGGGCTGGCAAATAAATAACACTAAGAAGAAACGGGATATCCCAACACACTGGCCACCCTACCCTATAAAAGAAACACAGTAGAATGACTACAAGGCTCCTATGACCTCTAGGAATAAGAATAGCACACAAACCAACAGACACACTTTGTCAAAGACGAAAGAACCCATACCCACAATGACCTGGACAAATGTTACATATAAAATACCATGCAGCAACTGTGAGAAACACTACATAGGACAGACGGGCAGGAAACTGACCACCAGGATACATGAACATCAACTCGCAGTGAAACAGCACTTCTCCCTCATTTTAATGCACTCTGACATAGAAGAACATCAATTTGACTGGGACAAAGTTACAGTATTAGGATAAAGCGAGACAAAGACCAGCACAAGAATTCCTTGAGGTCTGGTTTTCAACCATCAATGCAGACATGTTGAAAATGGCCCCATTAGCATACCGCTATGGTACAAAACTGGAAACAAGATTGCCCACCAAGTCAGACCGGACCATGTAAATTCAGAGTGGGACAGAACAACAGTGCTTCAATGGAGGCTACACAGCATCGATGATGCACCTACAACGGAGACGAAATTTTGTATGAAAACCAGTCAGCTTGGCAAATCAACCAATAATTCCCAGGGTGTAGCTGCCTGTCATTTTTGATGTGGATTTCAGTGATCAATGCAGGATCCCACAACAATTTAGCCAGCACATTATGACAGAGTTTCAGCAAGAAGATCCAAACCCTAAATGTATCTGTATCAGAGATAATGGGAACTGCCGACGCTGGAGCCTGAGATAACAAGATGTAGAGCTGGATGAACACAGCAGGCCAAGCAGCATCAGAAGAGCAGGAAAGCTGACATTTCAGGTCTGGACCCTTCTTCAGAAATGTATCTATATCAGTTTGCTTTCTTGTTATGTCAACTTCACAACTTTACAACCTTCTGGACTTAATATTAAGTTCAATATCTTTGAACTATGAACCAACTCCCATTCCTTCCCTTTCTTTTAGCTTTACTTTTTACAATCTCCATCACGATGTCCTCTCTCTGCTCCGTCCACCCAAAAGGGGCTGTTTTATCTTTCCAGTCTGGTGGTGAGACACAACATTCTTTTGCCATTCTCCCATTCCGATCACTCTGTATGAACTATCAACATCCTTTCTCCCTCAGCACTCCACACATCTCCCAAATACAGCTTAAATGCTGCCCGTTCCACACTTCAACTCTGATGAAGAGTCATCTAGAATCGAAACGTTAGCCCTCTGTGGGTGCTACCTGACCAATGTGATCTCCAGTATTTGTTGTTTTCACACATGCTTTTCTATCTATGTTTGTGCCATCTATAAATTTAGCCACAGTGCCTTCAAATCCCTCAATAAAACATCGATATAAATTATGAAGTATTGAGGGCCCCAGCACAGACTCCTGCAGGACTCTGCTCATCACGTTCTGCCAATCAGACAAAGGCTCATTTATATATATTGTACCATCTAAGGGAGATAACGACCATCAGTGAATTTCTGTCGCCGGTTGCATAAATGATGTACAATATTTCTGAAGCACAATCTTACTCAAACAATAAGAGAAGTTTTGATGAAAGCCAGAAATGGAATTGGGCTCAAAACTGATATCAGCTTTTGAGCAGAATAAAAAGAAGTTACTTTTAGCTATTTTCTAATGTATTACAACCCAGGCTTATTTACTACAGACATAAAAAGATGTGATCCAGTTATTGTTTTGTACAAGATTATATGTCCCATGTAGCTATATCTCGAACCTCCAAACAAAGGACATTTGCTAAGGGGTATGCACTGGGTGCAACAACAATATTGCAGGCAACAGAGAGGTTTGAATAAAGTCATACAGTCTGGAGAACTTTTAAAGATTGGTGACATAGCAACGTTTGTGAATGGAATAAAATTTTGCATTTTTTGAACTAACTGAGGGAGAATTTGAAAGCTGCCTGAGAAGCGACAATAAATTACTTTCTCCCTCTTTCTTTCAGCAAAGTGTCTGAGCTACAAAGCTACGAGAAGTCATCTTGACCATTCTGGGAGAATTCTGAAATGGATTTGGAATTTATTTCACCATTCTAAGCAAATGAAAATTCAGCCATCATCAATTAGTCTAGGAAGCCACCTTGTTGGAGTTGCCCATGGCTGAAGGTGACACATAAAGGGCTACCAGTGTTTTTTAGTGACCATAAGAAGGCTGGAAACAATTGATAGTTGAAGCAATAGTCTACACAGAATCATGGCACTTGTATTCATGGTAACCAGATAAGACAATAAAGTGCCTCATGCAAATCACACAATAGGACAGCAAGCTAATTTAAAGTTCACTATTTAATACAGAATGACAGGGGAGAACACAACACACCATAGTTAAGATCCTTCAGTAAATACGTATATGCATACATGTTCACATGATAATAGTAGTACCTTTAATTTGCAGTAGTTTTAGTGTATTAAACATCAAGATTTAAATTTGATTCCTATAGACGTCAGTTCTAGGCACGGAGGGAGTCTTGACAACAAGTACCCTTGAAAAACTTAGATCATCTGCTCCACAGTTGTTTATTTAGTAAAGGGTAGAATAAAAAGTCTGATTCCACCATAATTAATACTTTTTAGACAGTTGCCACCACATATTAAATAAACCTGTATGAGTATGTTGAAATTATAAATGCAATGGACAAACTAGCATCGGGGATTTAACTGGCTTCCCATGGACATGCAACCTTAGACAGTAAGGAGAAACCTCAAACCTGCTAGGAGGGAGATTGAATACTGTCAGTATTAAAATGTGTTTGAGTAATATGCATTGTGAAAGCCCAAGGATAGGTGATAAGGGTGCCATTAAACATCATGCAATCATGAGAAGGCCTAGGGGAGTCCGTAAAGTTGTCCATCATTGACCATGTAGTCACAGGATTGGTTGTATCTGTCAGAACGGAGGTGGCAAGAAATGATGTCAATGTCACTGATAATCATTGTAACACAGAAAGTATAAACATTCTGTACTAGATTGTGAGCGTTAGAGAGTCTTGAAATCTGTCTCCAGTGACCTCTCCTACGCTGTGTTGGCAAGGAGCTGCAAATAAAGATTGAACTGTATCATCAAAAATGGGACTCAAAACTCCTCTTTCAAATCTCCCCCGCAACACACCCTAGTGTCAGCACCTTGTGTATGGAAAATAACTTCAGAATCAGAGCATCATTTGGAACAATCCATGACATCCATTTTTGGATGAGCTTAACTGTAAATTAGCTAAAACATTTTAAATTCAACACTTGCAGAATTTTCAGTTTCTTTGTTTCCTCAGAGCCAAATATGTATATGAGTGTTAGTTATTTTTGAAAAGGTTTGTACAAATATGTATGTATTTAATTGATTATCAATAACCAATACTCTGTGCGTTTGTGTTTGAGTAAGTTTACTTTGCTTCTATTTGTCTTTTAATTGCCATTGTCATTGTTATTTGTCATTGACTAAAGAAACATGGCTGAATCTGACAGTCTGGGACATATGTGAAAGGCCATATCTTGAACTCAATTAAAATTAAAATTTGTTTTCATCCTCCCAGTGGAGGAAGGGAAACAGAAAGGGAAACAGTCACGCTCTAACCTCAGACATACCACATTGTCCACAGAATGAGAAACCATCCTTAATTAGTGGCAAACTGATAAGGAAAACCAACATATCTTGAGAGCTTTCACAGAGACTAAAGAGAGGAATGCAACACAGAAAAGAAAGTGGTAGAAATTGTGTGGGATGTGTAACGTGCACAGACTATATCATGGGACTGATATTCCAGGTCAGGATGGGCCAGTAGCCTTTGTAACATTACTAGACTGAAAAGAAATCTCAAGAATGCCTCCACGGCCACAATGGTTCAGACATGGACCAATAATATAACCAATAATATATCATTGTATATGTTCCAGGTAAGGCTCAAGGGACAGTGGATACATCCTTAAGAGGAGCAGTGGAAGAAGTAGAAAGGAAGGATATTATTTTTGTCGAAGTTGGGTCCTACTTTATGGCAATAACCAATACTTTAGTGGCAACTGAGAAAAAAATCAGACATATTTGTACAGCTCTAAAGTCTGACATGGAAAACACAAAAGTCAGACAACTCTGTCTGCAAGAGTGGCTGAAGTATAGTTCAGCACATCAACTGCTGCAAAGATGCCAGGAGTTAAAACAACCCTGGACAATAGTGAAAGATTTATTGGTGTATGTCCATAGAATGTTTGTAATTATGTCATTGAAAAGAGAAAAGCTGCAGAAATTCTATGGGAACATCCAGGTAATTCAAAAATACAGAAAAGATCTGTGTGTACCCAGGTATTTCAAAAGATATATGGGTCCCCATTTTGTTGTGCTACATGTGTGCCATACACAGCCATTTGCCTACACAGTCTTTGAAAGGAATTTTAGAGGGAAGTTGTATTTATTTGTAGTCAACTACCATTGAGGATGGATTGAACTGGCAACTCTTCATTCAACAGCAGTAGATATAGTAATCAGAACACTGTAAAGCATTTTTACCACCAAATAGAGTTACCCCACAGAATGTGCTTTGGGCAATGGGCCTCATTGCAATGCAAGTTGTCTGCTCCATCCTACGTTGACCAGGGTGACAGAAAGAGCAGACAAGACTATGACATCATTGATGCATAAGAATCCAGATTGGGAATTAGATTTACACAGTTATAAATCACCACCACTGAATAATAGGTAATGGCCAGTAAAACTGATCATTGGAAGGAAGTAAAAAATGATATATCTATTTTACACCCAAGCATTAGCTTTAAAGACCACAAGAAGGTAAAACAATAGGGAAGAGTCAACACAAAAAACTGTAGCAAAAGTGTGGTAAATACTGGGCAAAGGGCAAGACCTCTGTCAACTTTAAATCCAGGATTGATAATCTGGCTAAGGAGTAGGAAGTCAGATGCCACAGTCATTGGAAAATGAATTGATCAAAATCTTATATTGTCAGAACACCAGAAGGATATCTCTGCAGCAAAGAATGTGGATTCAAAGGCTGTGTTGTCTAACTAGTGCCAGGGTTCAGGACATCTGCTCTGGGCTGGAGAAGAAGTTGCAGTGAGAAGGGACAGCATTCAGGTGCCAATGACATAGGTCACTTCACTTATGGAAGGTTATTGACATTTTGGAAACAGTTCAAAGAGGGTTTACTAGCCCAGTACCTGGGAATAAACAGACTGCATTCACCCGCTTCCAACACAAGTCCTCCTCCTGGACACCACCCCCAGGCCTCCTACCCTCCCTCGACCTCTTCATCTCCAACTGCCGTCGAGACATTAACCGCCTCAACCTCTCCACCCCTCTCACCCACTCCAACCTCTCCCCTGCAGAACGGGCAGCCCTCCGCTCCAACCCCAAACTCACCATCAAATCCGCAGACAAGGGTGGCGCAGTGGTAGTATGGCGCACTGACCTCTACATCGCCGAGGCCAGACGCCAACTCTCTGACACCAACTCCTACCACCCCCTCGATCATGACCCCACACCCGAGCACCAAACCATCATCTCCAACACCATTCATGACCTCATCACCTCAGGGGCCCTCCCACCCACAGCCTCCAACCTCATTGTTCCCCAACCCCGCACGGCCCATTTCTATCTCCTTCCCAAAATCCACAAACCTGCCTGCCCTGGCCGACCCATCGTCTCAGCCTGCTCCTGCCCCACCGAACTCATCTCCACCTATCTGGACTCCATTTTCTCCCCTTTGGTCCAGGAACTCCCTACCTACGCCCGTGACACCACCCACGCCCTCCACCTCCTCCAGGACTTCCAATTCCCTGGCCCCCAACACCTCATCTTCACCATGGACGTCCAGTCCCTATACACCTGCATTCTGAATGCAGATGGCCTCAAGGCCCTCCGCTTCTTCCTGTCCCGCAGGCCCGACCAGTCCCCCTCCACCGACACCCTCATCCGCCTAGCCGAACTCGTCCTCACCCTCAACAACTTCTCTTTTGACCCCTCCCACTTCCTACAGACTAAGGGGATGGCCATGGGCACCCGCATGGGCCACAGCTATACCTGCCTCTTTGTAGGTTACGTGGAACAGTCCCTCTTCCGCACCTACACAGGCCCCAAACCCCACCTCTTCCTCCGGTACATTGATGACTGTATCGGCGCCGCCTCTTGCTCCCCAGAGGAGCTCGAACAGTTCATCCACTTCACCAACACCTTCCACCCCAAACTTCAGTTCACCTGGGCCATCTCCAGCACATCCCTCACCTTCCTGGACCTCTCAGTCTCCATCTCAGGCAACCAGCTTGTAACTGATGTCCATTTCAAGCCCACCAACTCCCACAGCTACCGAGAATACACCTCCTCCCACCCACCCTCCTGCAAAAATTCCATCCCCCATTCCCAATTCCTCCGCCTCCGCCGCATCTGCTCCCACGATAAGACATTCCACTCCCGCACATCCCAGATGTCCAAGTTCTTCAAGGACCGCAGCTTTCCCCCCAACGTGATCGAGAACGCCCTTGACCGCGTCTCCCGTATTTCCCGCCACACATCCCTCACACCCCGCCCCCGCCACAACCGCCCTAAGACGATCCCCCTCCTTCTCAAACACCACCCCACCAACCTCCGGATACAACGCATCATCCTCCGACACTTCCGCCATCTACAATCTGACCCCACCACCCAAGACATTTTTCCATCCCCACCCCTGTCTGCTTTCCGGAGAGACCACTCTCTCCGTGACTCCCTTGTTCGCTCCACACTGCCCTCCAACCCCACCACACCCGGCACCTTCCCCTGCAACCGCAGGAAATGCTACACTTGCCCCCACACCTCCTCCCTCACCCCCATCCCAGGCCCCAAGATGACATTCCACATTAAGCAGAGGTTCACCTGCACACCTGCCAATGTGGTATACTGCATCCATTGTACCCGGTGTGGCTTCCTCTACATTGGGGAAAGCAAGCGGAGGCTTGGGGACCGCTTTGCAGAACACCTCCGCTCAGTTCGCAACAAACAACTGCACCTTCCAGTCACAAACCATTTCCACTCCCCCTCCCATTCTTTAGATGACATGTCCATCATGGGCCTCCTGCAGTGCCACAATGATGCCACCCGAAGGTTGCAGGAACAGCAACTCATATTCCGCCTGGGAACCCTGCAGCCTAATGGTATCAATGTGGACTTCACCAGTTTCAAAATCTCCCCTTCTCCCACTGCATCCCAAAACCAGCCCAGTTCATCCCCTCCCCCCACTGCACCACACAACCAGTCCAGCTCTTCCCCTCTACCCACTGCGTCCCAAAACCAGTCCCACCTGTCTCTGCCTCCCTAACCTGTTCTTCCTCTCACCCATCCCTTCCTCCCACCCCAAGCCGCACCCCCATCTACCTACTAACCTCATCCCACCTCCTTGACCTGTCCGTCTTCCCTGGACTGACCTATCCCCTCCCTACCTCCCCACCTATACTCTCTCCACCTATCTTCTTTTCTCTCCATCTTCGGTCCGCCTCCCCCCTCTCCCTATTTATTCCAGAACCCTCACCCCATCCCTCTCTCTGATGAAGGGTCTAGGCCCGAAACGTCAGCTTTTGTGCTCCTGAGATGCTGCTTGGCCTGCTGTGTTCATCCAGCCTCACATTTTATAATATTGCATTGAGAAGAAAGGCTGGAAAGTCTGGGCATGTAGTTTCTGATGTTTAGAAGGCTCGGAGGTGACTTAATCAAAACATATAAGATCCTGAGTGTATTTGGCTGGATGTTTAAAGGATATTTCCTATTGTGGAAAATCTAGATCTAGGGATCATAGTTTGAAAATATGGGAGCACCCATTTAAACCAGAAATGAGGTAACTTTATTTTTACCTGTCAGACAGTTTCGAGTCACTTCCTCAAAAAGCAGTGGATACAGGATATTTCAATATTTTGAAGGCAGAGATGGGTAGATTTTTGACCTCCGGCAGACTGAAAGATTACTGGGATATGCAGGAATGTAGACTAGGGGTTAAAATCAGATTAGCCGTGATATTGTTGAATGGTGGAGCAGGCTCAAAGGGCCAAGTGGCCCACTCTTGTTTGTTGTTCACTTGGGACATTAAGGAGGGAGAAGATGTGAGGCCGGGTTGGGACAGACATAATCATCAGGTAACATACGGAGTGTTACAACATCATCACCTTGACATTGAAATGAAATGAAATGAAATGAAATGAACGAGATCTGGGCTTGCAGTCGAAATTTGCAATAATCTTGACTTGTGAGATTCCGACTTTGAGGTGGGCACATGCTTGGAGGTGGTGGTAACGTTGACAATAATGATAAAAGTGATAATGATGTTAATAACACTGTTAATGATTAAAAAGACTATGTAAGTAAGTAAAACTAAACTATTGGAATTACGTAGACCCAGTAGAGGTCGAGAGACAACTGGGAGGAGATATGGTGTAATGGCAAACATGGAAATGATGATGATGACATAACTGACTCTGACATCAACAGGAGAGATGTCAGGCTAGAACGAGCTTTCAAAGGGTGATGTCTTTCACTAGAGATCCATATTTAGTAACTTGCAATGTATAATTGTAAATAAAGGAGCGTAACTCTATATCAGAAATGGTAGACCCTTACTTTGAGATAAGGAACAGGCAGCCTCCGAGACAGTATGTGCAGACACTCAGTCCAGAGTTTCCTCAGACCGTTACTCACTGTGCAAGTAGCAGTGCTGACTTTAAGCACGCGATAAAGCAATCATCAGCACATCAACTGCTGAAACCCTTATTCATGCCTTCTTAATATCCAGACCTGCCAATACCAATGCTGTTCTGACTGGATCCCATTCCCAGTCTCTGTGAAACAATTCAGGTCATTTTTCTATGTTGAAGATATTATAAGCGGCAATTTTTGTTGTTTTCATTGCTACCTTCAGGGCTTTCAATTAACTCTATTTAGAGGTTCCATGCGTGTGCCAATATTTGGGCATATAAGTCATTTTCAACACTGGGCTATATTCCACTTTTATAAAAGGTAGTAAGATCAGAGAGCAGATTGTATGATGACCTCTCGACTGTTACCATGTTCTTTCACGACTAATTCCAGCTTTGCTGTCAGATAAGAACAAGACCTATACATCAACATGACAGCCTACAAACGGGATTCGTAGGATAGAATTTAAATCTCAGGTGAGAAAGGTAATCGCTACATCACCTCTCCGATACTTGTGATTTTTTTAAAACAAAGACAATTACCTTTTCAATGTTACCAACAAGTTACCAACATCAGGTTCAAGTATTAAACATACATAAATGAAGTATTATAACAAATTAAGATAGAATTAATTAAGCATCCCTTTAGAATGAAGAAATGTAACAAGTTGTCTGGTACAGCCAGTAGTCACTATTCTGAACTATATGCCTTGTTGCGACTGCGTTTCAAACGGCAATCTTCCTTTGTTTCAGTGTAGAAAGTGATGAAAGATGAATATATGAGCACGTAGTTTCATTTCACACATGCTGATTGATTACAGAATCGTAGAATGATTGGATTACTAGAGCACAGAAGGCCATTTGATCCATCACATCCACGCTGGCCTAAGGAGAAGTTGACATCATGCCACCTCCTTGACCCTCCCTTCCACACCCTTCACATTTTCCTCTACCTATTTATAGAAAGTTTGGAAAGAATTCTGGCACAGAAAGAAATGATTTTTTCTGTGCCAGTTGACAAACTAGCCATCCAACTTAAGAGCTGGTGAGGCGTCTTCTGGAGCACGGGATTATAAAATCACCAGGAGCTCAGGTAAAGAGACACAGGTCTTTTCCCTCGGGTGGGGTAATTCAAAACTAGGGGGAATATTTCTAAGGTGAGAGGAGAAAGACTTAAAAAGGACATGAGGGACAGCTTTTTTTACATGTAGTGTGCTTTGTGTGTGGAATGAACTTCCAGAGGAAGTAGGGGTGCGGACACAGTTACAACATTTAAAAGACATTTGAACAAGTACATGAACAGGAAAGGTTTGAAGGGATATGGGCCAAACACAAACAGATGGGACGAGTTTAGTTTGGCAGCATGGTTCACGTGGGCTGTTTGGACCAAGGGGTCTGTTTCCATGCTGTATGACGATATGACTTGATCCATCTCCTTGGATGTTACAGGATGTCGGGTGTGTATTTGGACACTGTTCAAATGAGTTGAGGGTTTCTACCTCTGCTAACATTTCAGGCAATGAATTCCAAACTGATACCACTCTCTGGGTGAGAATAATTTTCCTCACTTTCCATCTAATCACTTTACTAATCACCTTAAACCCAAGTCCTTTAGTCACTGACTCCTCCACTATTCAAATTAAGTCCTTTCTGTCTTCTCTAAGTTACTCATAAACTTGTATGGCTCAATCAAATCCAAATAAAACAACAGCAGTCTCTCCAATATTTCCACAAAACAGCAATATTCTCGTAAATCGCCTCTGAATACTCTCCAGCACAATTACATCCTTTCTGTAATGAATTAACCAAACTTCATGAAGTACTTAAGTTGCGACCCAATAAATGTTTTATATAGCTTCGGCATAACTGGTCTGCCCTTATAGTCTGTGTCTAATAAAAGAATTTATTCTATTTGATTTCTTAATTGCATTATATCTGCCCTCCTACCTTCAAGTATCTGAGGACATCCAGTCCAAGGTCCCTCACTTACTCTACAGTTTTCAGCATTCTCTTATTTTTAGTAAATTCTTTTGCCAGTTTTATTTACAAAAATCCATCATCTCACACTTCTCCTCAAATTCAGATAGCCACTTTTCTGCCTACCTGACTAGTTGATTGATATCTGGACGGAGTGCAGCGCTTAAAATACAAGGGGGTAGTGGGTGAATTTGGCCCAAAAGTTTCAGATGGGAGAAAAGGTAGCTAAGGTTGAGACCTTGATAACAAAGTGTGGAACTGGATGAACACAGCAGGCCAAGCAGCATCTCAGGAGCAGAAAAGCTGACGTTTCAGGCCTAGACCCTTCATCAGAGAGATCATCTTTGCGCCTGGGAGAGGGGTGAGGGAGGAGGTGTGGGGGCAAGTGTAGCACTTCCTGCAGTTGCAGGGGAAGGTGCTGGGTGTGGTGGGGTTGGAGGGGAGTGTGGAGCGGACAAGAGAGTCGCGGAGAGAGTGGTCTCTCCGGAAGGCAGACAAGGGCGGGGATGAAAAAATAGCTTGGGTGGTGGGGTCGGATTGTAGATGGTGGAAGTGTTGGAGGATGATACGTTGTATCCGGAGATTGGTGGGGTTGTACGTGAGAACGAGGGGACCCTCTGGGGGCGGTTGTGGCGGGAGGGGGGGGGGGGGGGGGAGGTGTGAGGGATGTGTTGCGGGAAATGCGGTCAAGGGTGTTCTCGACCACTGCGGGGGGAAAGTTGCGGTCCTTGAAGAACGTGGACATCTGGGATGTGCAGGAGTGGAATGCCTCATCGTGGGAGCAGATGCGGCGGAGGCGGAGGAATTGGGAATAGGGGATGGAATTTTTGCAGGAGGGTGGTTGGGAGGAGGTGTATTCTGGGTAGCTGTGGGAGTCAGTGGGCTTGAAATGGACAGTTAGTCAATTAGTGTCATTAGGCTGCATTAATCTTTGCTTAGAAGGCTGTGACTATCAAGAAGTGAGCTCCATCCATTATACTATCTCTGATGTGCCCTTTCCCCAGCTTTGCCACTGTAGTGTGGCACCTCTGTTTACAATTACAGAAGTGAAGGAGGCGAAGCTTTGAGGAATTTTTCCAATTTGTGCTCTAAATTGATTTGTTTCAGAACAAAATATGTCAGTGATATGTTACTTTGTTGAGCTGCCAAATGTCACTCACTACAACTCTCCCATAATAGCTTTAATAGAATTTGCATAGTCCCAAAGCTTATACATCTCTCAACTTGCCCGATTATCTCTAACATTTATAAATATTTCTTCTGTCTATTTAATGTAAATTGACTTTAATAATTTACTTACAAAATTTAATGTCCAGTTTTAAAATGTCTTCATTCACAATATGTGGGCTCCTCTGGCGAGGCCAGCATTTACTGACTGTTCATGACACTGAACAAATAAATAAATAAACCCTCTGATTTTCTTCATTCTAATAATCTGGTTTTACCTTACTAATATGAAATACATTCCTCAATAGGATTGGTTGACAATCTTCCTATCGGACAGCGAAGCTTGAGCTCTTTGATTCTTTCCTCCTTTCGAAATGTCTATAGCCGAATTGTGTCTCACGACACTATATATTTCACCATCTTCAATGTTTCACAGCAGCATTGCATTTCGCTCCTTTTTTTGCCATCGCCGAACAAAACTCTTTGCAACAGAGGAATAGCAGTATTAATACAGGCTCAGCTTGTATTATTTCCAATTACAATTGAAAGGGGCTTAACCTTTAGACTGCTGAAATATTTATAAATATTTATAATAGCCTCTAATCTCCAGCTGACAGGTTTTGGCAGCTATTACTGGGAAAAATAGCATTGTCTGCTTGAGAATTGATGTTACTTTTTAGCTTGCACAACATTTTTGAAGCATTTGACATTAAATATTACTTCAAAACATTATCTATCAATCAGAATTAAACTTCTATTTTACAGAGCAGAAAGAACTATATATTTGCAAAGGTACTGAACATTACTTTGGTATCTATATAGACAGTTCTCAAGAAAACAGTTTGTTGGTTGTCCAGTCAGCCATAACTTACACTTCAACTTTCATCAATCTTGTATTTTCAAGAGGGTCTTTATATTTAAAATTACAAAGAAACCTTTAAGAGTATTAGGCATGAATTTCATTGTCTACGAATCTTTGAGCATTCTGCCAAACAAAAATTTTGACATTAGTGATTTTAATCTATTTCGTGTAAACATTTGCAATAGGAAAAGCCATCTTTCAGTGCCGTACCTCCAAAGGCTAAGAATTGATTTCAATCTGCAAAGTGCTGTTTTGTGTACTGATCTCGCAATGATGATTTGTCTGCTCATTTAGGAAGACGGGGGCACCTTGGAGTTAAACTCCTTGAACTTCTGCGCATTGTCAACAGCTGGCATGAGGTCCTGCAAGGCATCTTATATTAATTATAAACACTCCAGTGTAGGGATTTCTGTTTCCCTCAGGTGGACTTCCACTGTGGCAGAGATTTCTTTTATTTACATCTCACTTCTTCCTCTCCACCTCCCCTGTGCTCCACCAAGGGCAGTGCCTCCTTTTAAACCTACAAACTCTCTGTTTAGATCTGCAGTTTCAAGACCTGCCCACTTGAAGGCAGCCTCTTAATGTCTGCCTCCAGAAAGATCCCCTCGGCAGGCAGAGTAAAGTTTGAAACAAAAACAGAAGTTGCCTGAGAAAACCCAGCAGGTCTGGCAGCACCTGTGAAGAGAAGTCAGAGTTGACATTTTGGGCCCCGTGACACTTCCTCAGAACAGAATAAAGTTAGAATTTGATAATGGTCTTGCTTCATGTCCATACCCAATAGTAAGATTATTCTGCCTCTCATGTTTCCTGCACCCATCTTCAAAGTGATTAAAAGAGCAATTGTGCTTAAGACACTTGTGATCTGATATGATAGGATCTCTACACATTATAATCGATTGTGCTCCTTCCTCAACCTCCTATGCTATTTCGTCACAAAATTCAATCAAATTTATCATGCACAATTGCTCTTTCACCATAGTCCAGCATACTGCTCCTTCTCATCTACACCTAGTTCTATTGAGTAAGACCACAGGAAGTTTAAATGCTATACCCCTGGATCTTGTTACATGGCAGGGAAATATGAGATAGCCAGGCCACATAAAGGGACAACTGTTGCACTGACCCTGAAACCTGTGATAGATCTAAATTTGTTAAACTGTGATTGATATTTATATGGTTTAATGTCCACCTCAGTAATCCTGAAACACTTCTCTGCAATAATCTCAGCCTAAATGTTGATAAAAGAAAAATGAAGTATAGATTATTTGTAATCCAATTAAAATGAAATTTAGTGTGATCTGACCTGCATGCAGCAAAATATAACAAGTTAAATTTTGCTTTTAGAACATTAATAGATCTGCCAGCCAGGAGTAGAAAGGAAAAATCCCAAATTTAGGCAATGGTTCATGATACAGGACAGGCAACCCTTTAAGAGTAAACTTAGACATTACTTAGGATTGTAAAAACTTGTTTAGGCAGAAAATGTTGGACTTATTTCAGAAAACAAGGAAGAAATTTTGCAACTTTTGTCATTCTTCCACTTACAATGCAAGAGACTTGTGATTTCTGACTTTACAAAGGATTCACTTTCTCACCAAATGATCACATTGCTGTCAACTTGTATGACTCATGCATGGATCCCACATTTCCCTTCTCATTCATGCATCCCATAAACAATAATAAATGAATTCAGCCATGATTTCAGCAAACTCCCTTACGTATAAAAGTCATCATGCTTCACTTCTGAAACTGAGCTGTCCTGTTTCTTTACCTGTGATCTTGGAGCTCAGGGCAGTGATCAGTGAGATTCCAATCTCTCAAAATGTGTTGCAACAGCTGAACATTTGAAATGTGCCTGGAAGAGATTAGAACACAGCTGCCAGGCAGGTTTGATGAAGGACATCAGTAGGATCAGACATCATAAGTTAAAGATTGTGAGGAGAAGAATGACACTTTTTAAACTGAGTGGAGAAAAAGATAGTGCAGAGAAATAAATCAAAGATGAAGCAGCAGACTGTCAAAGAATCTTAGGGAGCTTTTATCAAGTGGTGTCTATCATACAATCCTTGAGGAGAAATAGAAATATAATAGTCGCATTAGAGGCCTCAGATGACAAAATAAAATAGAGTAAAGTTTGAAGAGGACATTACTATTTCATAATCAATCCTACAT
The DNA here is from genome assembly GCF_030684315.1 of Stegostoma tigrinum. Classification (NCBI taxonomy): domain Eukaryota; kingdom Metazoa; phylum Chordata; class Chondrichthyes; order Orectolobiformes; family Stegostomatidae; genus Stegostoma; species Stegostoma tigrinum. Next base: position 64,001,106 of record NC_081363.1, on the reverse strand, counting down.
TTCAGTGATTTGTTTCTAAGCTACCACTTATTAGCTATCAGATATTGGGGATAATTTGTTTGCTTGCTGAATAATAACAAATTAGTTTAATCTAACACCAAAAATGTCTCAAGATGCTTAACAGAAGCACTTGCGCACATTTAGCCACATTAAAAGGTATCATTAAAAGGATAACGGACCAAGAGACTTAATTAAAAATATGGGTTTTAAGGAGTACCCAAAAAGGGAAGAGATCCAGAGAGGCATAAGTATGGAATTCCCAGATTTTGGACCTATGTAGCTGAAGGAATAACCACCAACAACAACAACAACACAAAGGAAATTGGCATGTAAATAAGGCCAGAAGCCAAAAAATGTTAAGATTTGTAGTGATTGGAACCAGGTTGACTTCATTAACTACAAAGTTCTTGATTGGGGTTGTTAAGCTGGGCCAATCAGGAAAGCCTAGGCTGACTAATATAACTAGGAGAGGGGGAATGCTTTATTCTCCCCCTCTCCCCCTCCCCCCTCTCTCTCCCCGCCCCCCTCTCTCTCCCCGCCCCCCCTCTCTCTCCCCGCCCCCCCTCTCTCTCCCCGCCCCCCCTCTCTCTCCCCGCCCCCCCTCTCTCTCCCCGCCCCCCCTCTCTCTCCCCGCCCCCCCTCTCTCTCCCCGCCCCCCCTCTCTCTCCCCGCCCCCCCTCTCTCTCCCCGCCCCCCCTCTCTCTCCCCGCCCCCCCTCTCTCTCCCCGCCCCCCCTCTCTCTCCCCGCCCCCCTCTCTCTCCCCGCCCCCCCTCTCTCTCCCCGCCCCCCCCCTCTCTCCCCGCCCCCCCCTCTCTCTCCCCGCCCCCCCCTCTCTCTCCCCGCCCCCCCCTCTCTCTCCCCGCCCCCCCCTCTCTCTCCCCGCCCCCCCCTCTCTCTCCCCGCCCCCCCCTCTCTCTCCCCGCCCCCCCCCTCTCTCTCCCCGCCCCCCCCTCTCTCTCCCGCCCCCCCTCTCTCTCCCCGCCCCCCCTCTCTCTCCCCGCCCCCCCTCTCTCTCCCCGCCCCCCCCTCTCTCTCCCCGCCCCCCCTCTCTCTCCCCGCCCCCCCCTCTCTCCCCGCCCCCCCCTCTCTCCCCGCCCCCCCTCTCTCTCCCCGCCCCCCCCTCTCTCTCCCCGCCCCCCCTCTCTCTCCCCGCCCCCCCTCTCTCTCCCCGCCCCCCCCTCTCCCCGCCCCCCCTCTCTCTCCCCGCCCCCCCTCTCTCTCCCCGCCCCCCCTCTCTCTCCCCGCCCCCCCTCTCTCTCCCCGCCCCCCCTCTCTCTCCCCGCCCCCCCTCTCTCTCCCCGCCCCCCTCTCTCTCCCCGCCCCCCTCTCTCTCCCCGCCCCCCTCTCTCTCCCCGCCCCCCTCTCTCTCCCCGCCCCCCTCTCTCTCCCCGCCCCCCTCTCTCTCCCCGCCCCCCTCTCTCTCCCCGCCCCCCTCTCTCTCCCCGCCCCCCCTCTCTCTCCCCGCCCCCCTCTCTCTCCCCGCCCCCCTCTCTCTCCCCGCCCCCCTCTCTCTCCCCGCCCCCCTCTCTCTCCCCGCCCCCCTCTCTCTCCCCGCCCCCCTCTCTCTCCCCGCCCCCCTCTCTCTCCCCGCCCCCCTCTCTCTCCCCGCCCCCCTCTCTCTCCCCGCCCCCCTCTCTCTCCCCGCCCCCCTCTCTCTCCCCGCCCCCCTCTCTCTCCCCGCCCCCCTCTCTCTCCCCGCCCCCCTCTCTCTCCCCGCCCCCCTCTCTCTCCCCGCCCCCCTCTCTCTCCCCGCCCCCCTCTCTCTCCCCGCCCCCCTCTCTCTCCCCGCCCCCCTCTCTCTCCCCGCCCCCCTCTCTCTCCCCGCCCCCCTCTCTCTCCCCGCCCCCCTCTCTCTCCCCGCCCCCCTCTCTCTCCCCGCCCCCCTCTCTCTCCCCGCCCCCCTCTCTCTCCCCGCCCCCCTCTCTCTCCCCGCCCCCCTCTCTCTCCCCGCCCCCCTCTCTCTCCCCGCCCCCCTCTCTCTCCCCGCCCCCCTCTCTCTCCCCGCCCCCCTCTCTCTCCCCGCCCCCCTCTCTCTTCCCCCTCCCCCTCTCTCTTCCCCCTCCCCCCCCCCCCTCTCTTCCCCCCCCCCCCCCCTCTTCCCCCTTCCCCCCCCCCTCTCTTCCCCCTTCCCCCCCCCCTCTCTTCCCCCTTCCCCCCCCCCCTCTCTTCCCCCTTCCCCCCCCCTCTCTCTTCCCCCTTCCCCCCCCCTCTCTCTTCCCCCTTCCCCCCCCTCTCTCTTCCCCCTTCCCCCCCCCTCTCTCTTCCCCCTTCCCCCCCCCTCTCTCTTCCCCCTTCCCCCCCCCTCTCTCTTCCCCCTTCCCCCCCCCTCTCTCTTCCCCCTTCCCCCCCCCTCTCTCTCCCCCTTCCCCCCCCTCTCTTTCCCCCCCCCTCTCTCTCTCTCTCTCTCTCCCCCCCTCTCTCTCCCCTCCCCTCTTTCCCCCCCCTCTCTCTCTTTCCCCCCCCCTCTCTCTCTCTCTCTCTCTCTTTCCCCCCCCCCTCCCCCCGGTGGTGGAATACTAGTTAAGTTATTTACACAACTGGTGTTTTTCACTGTACCCACCACCTACACACACAACATGGATACTAGGAAAATAAGCACTACTGCTGCATGGCAGCAGTCTAGGGGTATAAAGCAAAATAAAAGGAAAAATAATATATATAATCATGAGATTAGAATCTCCACAATTGAGGACTGACAATGAGCTAGCTGTTACAGCCGGTGTACTGTGCTCTAGTAAACAAAGGGTGATGTGATGATGGGGCCTGGTCTCTGTGTAATTATTTCAATAGTGACAGGAGAAAACAGGATGTGCCTGAAGAACATTTGCTTGCAACTGTCATCTTGGAGTTGGGGTAAGCATTTCTTGCATCATTTCTCTATTTGGAAAGCTTGATTCATTTGACCCTATTGTTGAAGACTGGGTCCAGGATGTCATATTTTTTGTGGGAAATGACATTGGGGCAGATGAAAAGCAATGAGTAATCCTTTTGACTGCATGCAGATCTGCAGCTTTATCAGTTATAAGGGGCTTAATTTTCCCAAAGGCGCCAGACATTAAAACCTTCGAAGAGTTGACAGAGTTGGTTCAGGATTATTATGAGTCCAAGCCTCCTCTAATTCTGAGATGCCATCGGTTTTATTCTGTTGTTGGAGAACCAGCGGAATCCATATCAGTATTTGTGATGAGGTTATGGCAAGTGGCAGAGGTATGTGATTTCGGATTAACCCTGAATGAGATGCAAAGAGACTGTTTGTTTGGTAGGTGGGATTAATGACATAATCATACGGAAGTGCCTGCTAGCAGAAGCCCAACTGGATTTCAAACATGATGTGGAGCTGCTGGTGTTGGAATTGTGTGGGAAAAGGTCAGAAATCACAAAGCACCAGGTCATAGTCCAACAGCAACAACAACAACAAGAAAAACAAAGAACAGTGTTAACACTTCGGGCCCGGTGACCCTTCCTCAGATTTTTCTTTCTCCACTGATGCTGCCAGACTTGCTGAAATTTTCCAGCAACTTCTGTTCGTGTTCCTGATTTACAGCTTCTCAAGGTTATAATCCAACAGGTTTATTTGAAATCACAAGCTTTTTTCACCTGATGAAGGGGCTACGCTGTGAAAGCTTGTGATTTCAATTAAACCTGTTGGATTGCTACCGGGTGATGTGTGACTTCTGACACCAAACAGGCACTGCAGCCGGCCTTATCATTAGAAAAAAGTAGCAAGTGGAGCACAGGGCATCCCAATGGAAGTGGACTCCCTCACCTATCCAACTGAGCTTGGGGAACATCAATTGATTGTCAGCAATTGCAGAGTATCATGCAGGGCATTTACTGAGCAAGGGACACGAGGCCAGCCAACAGCAGAACTCCAAAACAAAGCAAAGCCAAGTGATTTAACAGCTCTTCAGGATCCATGCCAACAAGTCATTGCAGTTGCTCCATTATGTGGACTTGAGACAGTAAAAGAGCCCTTCAAGGCCTGACTTCAGTAGGAAACCCCAGAGGCCAGTACCCAGGATAGTGCATACCCTGGAAAGTTCCCCCACATGTGGGTTGGAGCAATTAAGTTCTTTAGTGACACACAAATCGGAGCCAATTAAAATTAAAATCATCCAATGCATCATCCTCTGACATTTCCGCCATCTGCAATCTGACTCCACTACCAAAGACAGTTTTCCCTCCCCACCCTTATGTGCCTTCCAGAGTGACCACTCTCTCTGTGACTCCCTTATCTGCTCCACACTCCCCTCCAGCCTCACCACACCTGTCACTTTTCCCAGCAACTGAAGTAAGTGCTACACCTGCCCCGATACCTCACCCTGATCCCAGGCCCTAGGAAGACTTTTCACTTCAAACAGATGCTCACCTGCACATCTGTTAATGAGGTGTACTGTATCCGCTGTTCCCGTTGTGGCCTCCTTGACATTGAGGAAACCAAGCAGAGGCTTGGGGACTGCTTTGCGGAACACCTATGCTCAGTTCGCAACAAACAACTGCTCCTCCCAGTCACAAACCATTTCAATTCCCCCGCCCCAGCAACTCCTCAGAAGAAATGTCCATCCTGGGCTTCCTGCATTGCCACAATGATGCCACCTGAAAGATGCAGGAACAGCATCTCATATTTCACTTGGGAACCCTGCAGACCAAAGGTATCAATGTGGATTTCACAAGCTTCAAAATCTCCCCTCCCCCGATCACATGCCGAAACCAGCTAGTCCCCGCCTCCCTAACCATTGCTCCCACCTCAAGCACTACCCCCATCCCCTACCCACTAACCTCATCCCGCACCCCCCCGACCTGTCTGTCCTCCCTGAACTGATCTATCCCCCTCTAACTCCCCACCTACATTCACCTTCACTGGCTCTAACCCCGCCTCTTTGACCTGTCTGACTCCTCTCACCTTATCTTCTCCTTTATCCATCTTCTATCCGCCTCCGCCGTCTCCCTATTTATTTCTGAATCCCCTTCCCCTCCCCCAAATGTGAAGAAGGGTCCTGACCTGAAACGTCAAGCTTTCCTGCTCCTCTGATGCTGCTTGGCCTGCTGTATTCATCCAGCTCTACACTGTGTTATCTCCAATTAAAATTAGTATTTGGTTAAATGGTCACCCAGTTCCCATGGAGTTCGATAGCTGTATCTGTGGTTGCAGAAGCTGTCTTTAACAAGATTCACTTGGGTCTCCAACCTCTAAGCTTGTGTAAGATCTCAGCCAGACTGAGAACGTACTCTGGGGAACCGTTGCAAATTAAGGCTATGACTTCGGCTCCGGTCTCATATGAGAAGCATTTGGTGCAGTTACCACTGATGGTATTAAGAGGCTCAGACCATTCCTATTGGGGCGGAATTGGTAAAGAAAGACTCACCTTGATTGGCTCAACATTTTTCAACTACAAAAAATGGCTTCCTCAGAATTCCTAGTGAAATACCCAGGAGTTTTTTGGGAAGGGCTTGGGATTATCAAAGGGGCCAAAGCCACTTTTACATGTTGACCTGGAAGCAATTCCGCAATTTTTTCAAGGGCTGCCTGCTGCCATTTGCCTTGTGGGGAAAAGTAGAGGCAGACATCAGGAGGGTGGAGAGTGAAGGAATCATCAGACCAGTGCAGTTTGCAGAATGGGCAGCACCAATTGTGAAACCTGATGGCTCAGTTCACCTCTGTGGGGATTTTGAGCAAATAGTGAACCACTTTTCACAGCTGGATCAATACCTAATCCCTCGGATAGAGGAACAAGAACGAAGTTGCTGGGAAAGCTCAGCAGGGCTTGCAGCATCTGTGAAGGAAAAAGTTAACGTTTCGGGTCCGGTGACCCTTCCTCAGAACTGATCGTGGCTGGGAAAACGTCAATCTCTTGGATAGAGTGCTTGAATGCAAAGTTGGCTGAGGCGCTGTCCTTTATGAAGCTGGACATGAGCCATGCATACCTGCAATTGCAACTGGATGAGGAATCCTAGCAGTACAATTAACATCCACAAAGGTTTATATCAGTATACAAGACTGCCATCTGCCATATCATCAGCCTGTGCCCCTCTCCAGTGGATCATGGAGAACATTTTATAAGGGCTACCCCAGGCCACTATTGAGCTGAATGATATACCAACAACAGGGAAGACCAATAAAGAGCCGTTGGAGAAAATTAGTTGCAAGTGAGACAATAGTCGATAAGACAAAATAACAGATTTGCTAATTGAATGCATTGGCCTCAAGTTTAACTCTCCAACCTGTAGCTGGGAAAGGTCACCAGTGCATCTGGAACTTTAAAGTTACAGTAACATGTTTATTAATGGCTTTTTGACACAGTCGTGAAATTTGGAATGGACTCCTGGGATTTCCAATAACTTCGAGCATACAGCCCTGCTGACAACTACTTTGGCATCCTGTTCAAAATAAAAAAGCCAAAGAAATGTGATTTCTGTAAATCAGAAACAAAAATTGAAGTTGCTTAGCAGGTCTGTGCGCATCTTTGAAGAAATATCAGAGTTAACGTTTCGGGTCTGGTGACCCTTTCTCAGAACTGATGGTGGCTAGGAAAATATAGGTTTATAAGCAGAAGAGAGGGTGTGGAGAGGCATTAAGGAGTAAAGATAGGTTTGGATAGAGCCCAAAGAGAGGGAGGAACAGTTGGACAGAAAAAGGAGTTGATAACGATCAGGTTAGGAGAGTAAATATCTGCTAATGGAGACTGCTAATTGCTAACAACAGTGCGTAATGTCGGGCTATGTGATAACAAGGCTTGTTGTATTGGGTAGGGGGCTAGGACATGGGAGGATTCAGGCCCTAAAATTATTGAACTCAATATTGAGTCTGGAGTGCTGCAGGGTCCCCAAGTGGAAAATTAGGTGTTTCTCCTTCAGCTTGTATTGAGCTTTGCTGGAACACTGCAGCAAGCCAGAGTCGGAGATGTTGGACAGGGAACGTGGCAGAGGGGCGGGGGCGGGGGTGTGGGTTGGGGTGGTTTGGGGGAGGTATGTTAAAGTGGCAGGCAACTGAAAACTCAGGGTCAATTTTATGGGCAGAATGAAGGTGTTCTGCGAAGTGGTTATCTGGACTAAGTTTCATTTCCTCAATGTAGAGGAGACCACATTGCGAGCAACAAATGCAGTAGATAGGATTGTGCGAAGTGCAGGTGAAATGTTGCTTCACCTGGAAAGTCTGTATGCTGGGATGGTAGGTAAGGACAAAGGGATCCCTATCATAATTGCGGGAGGGAAGAGAGGGAGTGAGGGTGGATGTGCGAGAAATGGGTCCGACCCAGTTGAGGGTCCCATTCCCAGTTGAGGGTCCCATTGACAACGGTGCTGGAAAATCCTCAGTTGAGGGAGAAGGTGAACATTTCAAAGGCTCCCTTGCTGAAGATGGCCTCAATACACACAAAAATTGAATTTGCTTAGCAGGTCTGTGCACACAATGGAGATGGAGGAACTGTGAGAGTGGAATAGAGTCTATACAGGAAGCAGGATGCGAGGATGTATACCCCAGGTAGCTGTTTGAATCAGTCGGTTTATAGTAATTATTAGTGGCCAGCCTATCTCCAGATATGAAAACAGAGATGTCAAGGAAGGGGAGGGAGGAGTCAGAGATAGACCAGGTGAAAGTGAGGGCAGGGTGAAATTGAAGGTGACATTGATGAACTTTTCCAATTCTGGACGAGAGACAGAAGCAGCATCGAAGATATCATCAACATATCAAAGAAAGAGTTGTATGTGGGGACCAGAATAGGACTGGAGCAAGAAATGTTCCACATATCTAACAAAGAGACAGGCATAACTGGGGCCCATGCAAACTGGAAATTCTGAAACTGGAGTAAAACATCAGAGGAATGATTGATGTACATGGGCAGAGACTGGATCAACGGAGAAAAGATTGAGTCAAGGTAAGAGGAATTGAGTTCTGAGGGGCAGGAGTAGGCTGACAGAATGGGCAAACATGATGGGTATCATGGGCAATAAGGAAGAGGAGTTGAAGACCAGAGCAGGAAGTGGCTTTGAGCAGTCAATCTGGTGCCAGATTCCATGATTGAGCATGGAGTGCCAGATAGTGAGGGATCCAACATCCCCAACTCACAGCCAGCACGGTTCACTGGGTGATCTTCCATGTGGGAGAACTGTATAACCTCTATTTAATTTCTGAGTTGCCACTATATTGCAATAAGGTCAACAATAAGGGATGCAAATTGGCTCAGTAAAGACGCTAATCGACAAATGACTGTCAATGTCTGGGAGTGCCATTGATGTTGGTCTCTTACCCCAGTTGAGCCCAAACATTGCAAAACCAGCCCCAATAGACTGCATGAGATCCAGCCCCTTCTTTTTCAGATATATTCCCCAGACATAATGCTGCACATTTTAAGACAGCGATAACAGTGGAGAGTCCCTGACAGAAAATGTAGGATCCTCTAAGCTCTGCTCAGTTGGACTCAGATGCTAGGCCTCAGCAGTAGTGTTATGCAGTATTGCATGCAGTTTCAGATTTCATGCTCTTGGAAGATGACTGTGACAAAACCATAATACAACATAGATTTAACAGAATTCTGCACAGTGTTGGTTAATGGGCTTGATTTTAACTTTGAAAGTGCATGGGTTCTTATTGGTTTAATACTGAGTTGATTTTATAGTTTTGTTCAAAGGGAGTACAAATACAATGAAAGACTCAGAACACTGGCGCTGTTTTCATTTAAACAGGCAGTATCAAAGGATGATTTGACTGAGATGTTTAAAATTATGAAGGGATGGGGCACAGCAGATAGTAACAGAATGTTTTCAGTGATTGGATGAATGAGACCATGAAGTATAAGGTTAAATACAGGAAAATTATGTTTGAGAGCAGGGAAATCCTTTTTACACAGATGATTGTGAGCCTGTGAAATGCACGAATAATCGCAGCAGAGACGACACCAATGTTTATAAATCAGCGAAATGATTGAACATAGAACATAGAACATAGAACAGTACAGCACAGAACAGGCCCTTCAGCCCACGATGTTATGCCGACCATTGATCCTCATGTATGCACCCTCAAATTTCTGTGACCATATGCATGTCCAGCAGTCTCTTAAATGTCCCCAATGACCTTGCTTCCACAACTGCTGCTGGCAATGCATTCCATGCTCTCACAACTCTCTGTGTAAAGAACCCGCCTCTGACATCCCCTCTATACTTTCCTCCAACCAGCTTAAAACAATGACCCCTCGTGTTAGCCATTTCTGCCCTGGGAAATAGTCTCTGGCTATCAACTCTATCTATGCCTCTCATTATCTTGTATACCTCAATTAGGTTCCCTCTCCTCCTCCTTTTCTCCAATGAGAAAAGTCCGAGCTCAGTCAACCTCTCTTCATAAGATAAGCCCTCCAGTCCAGGCAGCATTCTGGTAAACCTCCTCTGAATCCTCTCCAAAGCATCCACATCTTTCCTATAATAGGGCGACCAGAACTGGATGCAGTATTCCATTGCTTGCAGAAAGGTAAAATAAACGATTATGGGAACTACATGAGCACATTGAGTGAAGACTATTGCTTGTGTGGAGGAGAAACACCAACTTGGGCTGATTAAACCAACATTCTGTTTCCATGTTGTAAATTCTTTAACTCCATTTAGAAAGATAATGTCATGTCAATTGCCTAGTATGAGTAAAGTGGTGATGAGTACTTATTGCTTTACTATTATTGAGTACGTACAAAAAGGGCCAAGAGGTAAATGATGATTTGATGCTCATATCACTGGATTGGCTTTCCAGAGGCCTGGTTTAATGCTCTGGGAACATGGGTTCAAATCCCACGACAGCAACTAGTAGAAGTGAATTCGATGAATAATTCTGAAATGTAAAAACTAATCTCAGTAATGGTGGCTTTGACAACTTTCATCAATTGTGGTTAAAAAGCTACCTACCTGGTTTCAAATTGTTCTTTAAGGAAAACAACTCTGCCAATCTGCCCTCAAATCTCCCCAGTCTGGCCTACATGTGACTCCGGAACGACAGTAATATGGTTGGCATGCAGCTTCTGTCTGCAACGGCTTTGGAAGACACTCAGTTCAAGACCATTTGGGCGATGGGTCACAAATGTGAGTCTTGTCAATGATGCCCCATCCAATGAAAAGTCAACCCAAAGTGACTCGGGTTACTGGGGTAGTAGCCAGGAGGCATGGATCTATAAGACTGCGCCCCATGGTTAAATCTATATCAAGGGCAATCTCTGTACTTTGTTTCGTGATTCATCTTTCGGTTCGTGTCTAATGTAACATAGCCTGGGTGTCAATGACTGCATCATGTTAGTTTGGCTGTCCTAAAATTACCTGACACATCGTGTTAAAGGTTTAGATGGGGTGGAATTTGTTAAATGAGTTCAGCAAAGTTTCCTCAAGAAAGTAGAGGGCCCTACTCGGAAAGGGGCAAAGCTTGACCTACTCTTGGGAAGTAGGGCAGGACAAGTGACTGAGATGACAGTGGGGGAGCACTTTGGGACCAGTGACCATAGTTCTATTAATGTTAAAATAGTTATGGAGAAGGACAAAACTGGTCCCAGGTTCAAGTTCTAAATTGGAGCAAGGCAAATTTTGATGGAGTTAGACAGGAGGTGCAGGGGTTGATTTGTTTGTTTACAGGCAAAGGCACCTCTGGCAAGTGGGAGGCCTTTTAAAAGTATGATACGCGGAGTTCAAGGTCTATATGTTCCTGTGAGGGTAAAAGGCAAGGTTGGCAAAAGTAGGGAAACCTGGATTACAAGAGGTATTGAAGCTTTGATAAGAAAGAAAGGAGGCATGGCTCAGGAGCAGGCATCTGGGATCAAGGGAATCCCTGGAGGTATATAGGGATACAGGAGTTTACTGAAAAAGGAAATTAGGAGAGTGAAAAGGGGGCATGAGAAGCTTTGATTGAGAAAATCAATGTGAATCCAAAGAGATTCTTTCTAGTTTATTAAAGGAAGAAGAATAACTAGAGAAATAATAGGACATCTCAAGGACCAAAGTGGACTTGTATGTGTGGAACTGCAGGACATGGGTGAGGTCTTCAATTAATATTTCTCCTCTGTGTTTACTGTGGAGAAAGATATGAAGACCTGGGAAGTAGGGAAGTTAGTGGCGATATCTTGGGAACAGTCCATATCACATTACAGGAGGTGTTGGAAGTATTAGAATGTATGAAGGTGGATAAATCTCCTGGTCCTGATCAGATATATCCAAGAACCATCCAAGAGGCTGATATATTTGCATCATCTTTTGCCATGGGTGAAGTCCCAGAAGACTGGAGGGTAGCAATTGTTGTGTTCTTATTCAAGGAGGCCTGAAAAGAAAAACCTGGGAATTATAGACCAGTAAGCGTAGCATCTGTGGTAGGAAAATTACTTGAGAAGATTCTGAGGGATACGATATATTTGCATATTGAAAAATGGGGTTTGATTAAGCTCCCACATAGCTTTGTGTGTGGGACACCATGCCTCACAAATTTGTAAAAGTTCTCTGATGAAATGACTAGGAAGATTGATGAGGACAGGGCGATAGACACAGTCTAACATGGATTTTAGTAAGGCCTTTGACAAGGTTCCATGCGGTAGGCTGCTTTGGAAGGTTAGATCCCATGGAATCCAGGGACAGCTGGCCAACTGGATACACAATTGGCTTGATTGTAGGAAGCAGAGGGTGATACCGGAAGGATACTTGTTGGACTAGAAGTCTGTGACTAGTGGTATGCTTCAGGGGTTGGTGCTGGCCCCATTGCTGTTTGTTACCTATGTCAATGAATTGGATGAGAATATACAATGTATGGTTAATATTTTGTGGATGACACTGATGTAGGAGGTATCGTGGATAGTGAGGCAGATTATCAGAAATTGTAGCAGGATCTTGATCAGATCGGGAAGTGGGCTGAGAAAAGGCAAATGGAATCATCATAGAATCCCTACAGTGTGGAAACAGGCCCTTAAGGCCAACAAGTCCTACATTGACCCTTGGAGCATCCCACACTGACCCATTCCCTATAACCGACCTAAGCTACATATCCCTGAACACTATAGGCAATTTAGCATGGCTGATCCGCCTAGCCCAAACATTTTTGGACTGTGGAAGGAAACTGGAGCACTAGAAGGAAACTCAGGCAGACATGGGGAGAAAGTGCAAACTCCTCAGAGACAGTCGCCCAAGGGTAGTATCAAACTTGGGTCCCTGGCGCTGTAAGGCAGTAGTGTTAACCACTGAGCCACCGTGCCGAGTTTAACGGAGTGTGAGGTGTTGCATTTTGGAAAGTCAAATCAAGTTAGGAGTTTCATGGTGAACAGTAGGGCCTTTAGGAGTGTGTTGGAACAGAGGGACCTTGGAGTTCAGGTTCACGGTTCTCTGAAAGTGGAGTCATAGGTTGACAGAGCAGTGCAGGAGGCTTTTGGCACACTGGCCTTCATCAGTCAGAGCATTGAGCACAGATGTTGAGAAGTTGGGAAGTTAAGTTGCAGATGTGATGAGGATATTGGTGAGGCTGCACTTGGAGTACTGTGTTCAGTTTTGGTCACTTTCTTATAGAAAGGATGTTATTAAACTGGAAAGAGTGGAGAAAAAATTTACAGGAATGTTGCCAGGACTCAAGGGACTGAGTTATAGGGAGAGGTTGGACAAGCTAGGACTTCTTTCTTTCGAGCATGGGAGACTGAGGGGGGAATCTCATAGAAATGTATAAAATCATAAGAGGTATAGATAGGGCTGGGGAATCAACGACTAGAGAGCATCAATTTAAGGTAAGAGAGGAAAGAATAAATGGGAACCTGAGGGCAACTTTTTTACACAAAGGATGATATACATACAGAATGAGTTGCCAGTGGAAGTGGTCAAGTCAGGTACATTAACAATATTTAAAAGGCATTTGGGTGAATACATGCATAGGGAAGGTTTAGAAGGCTATGGGCCAAGAGCGGGGAAATTGGGTTAGCGTGAATGGATACTTTGGTCAGCGTGGACCCATTTGGGCTGAAGGGCCTGTCTTCATACTGTATGACTCAATGACTTGGAAGATGAGGGCAGGGGTGATCTCCATTTGAAATTTCCACCTTGAAGGTGTATCTTCCTGAGGCATGAATAAGATACAGAGAAGGAGCATTTAGAAGGTAACAGAGATTGGTACAGATGAAGATTACAAATGAAGGTAGCAACTTGTAGGAAGAATTCTTTGGTCAGTCTTTTGAATATATAGAACTGTTGGGCATTGAATGGTTTTGTAATTTCAGCATAAGTTCACATAATTGACCTTTGCGGGGCGGATCAATTTCCTGAGTCGTGAACATAGCGTAGTCCATCACACATACCAGACTTCCATTCATTGGCTCCATCTATATCTCTCACTGCCTCAACAAAGCAACCCACATAATTAATGACACCTCTCACCCTAGTTATACTCTCTTCCATTGGGCAGAAGACATAAAACTTTGAATACTTGTATGAACAGATTCAAGAACAGCTTCTTCCCTTTCCAAAGGACCTCTCAAATGTTAATTCTGATCTCTCTTTGCATAATCTCTGTGGCTGTAAAACTATATTCTGCATTCTATTCTGCTATCCTGATGCACTTTGAATGGTACGATCTGCCTGCAGAACACACAAAACAACACTACTCACTATATCTTGGCACATGTGACAATAATAAACTAAATTAAAAAGTAATGAAATCAACAGCTACTTCAAGAGTTGAGAATCAGGGCTACTGAATCCTTGTGAAAACATTTGCTGGATTATATTTGTGGCAATGGGGTCATTTGAACTTATGTTGAAAATATTCCAAAATGGCAGTGAATAGGTTCCTGGGTCCAGCTAGTCCTTCCTTACTCTTTTTGTCCTATTTCCTTTTCTTCATATCCTTCCTGATGGCGGTAGCAGAGAAGGTAACATTGTGGAGGAAGGCAGCTGGAGTCAGACACTTGGTGTGGCAGTGGCCTGACCTGGCAGCAGAACCAGGACTCCTGGCTATGGTAGGCCCACAGCAGAGGCTCCAGGCACTGGCAAGGCAGCAATTTCAGTGGAGCAATGGACTCCTGGCTGCAGTTGGCCCAGAACAGAGACTTCCGGTTATCAGAGTTGAGGTGGTGGCAGCTCCTAGCTGCGGTGGGTGTGGAGTCAGGGTCACTTGGTTACTGGCGAGGAGGTGGTATTTTCTGCAAAGCCAAGATCCCCGGGTTTTGGGTGAGTGTAGGGCCAGCATGGGGTCTGGCAGTGGCAGTCAGTTGGCAAGGCGGGCCCATTGACAGAGATGGCACTCGGAGAATGGCGACTCCAACTTTGGTAGATTTGGCACAGGCAGAGGAGGAGTGTAGTTGGTCAGCCAGTTCAGGACTTAGAACTCGAGATAAAGACAGTGGGATGAAGATGGGCTTTCTTTCAGCTTTATCTTAGATCATAGAATCCCTACAGTGAGGAAACAGACCCTTTGGCCCAACAAGTCCACACTGGCCCTCAGAGCATCCCACCTAGACCCATCCCCCTATAACTCACCTAACCTACATGTCCTCAGACAGTATGGGCAATTTAGCATGGCCAATCTACCTAGCCTACACATCTTTGGACTATGGGAGGAAACTGGAGTACCTGGAGGAAATCCAAGCAAACACAGGGAGAACGTACAAACTGCAGACAGACAGTTGCCTGAGGGTGGAATCAAACCTGGGTCCCTGGCGCTGTGAGGCAGCAGTGCTAACCACTGAGCCACCATGCCACCCATCTTTTTATTCTTTTTTATCTTAAAATATTAAAATGGCGCCAGATTGTAGCAGCAGTTGAAGGTTTTCACTGTATTTTACTGTGTTGTTCATTGTACAGTACAAGTGACAATAAGTCATCATCATTCACTTATTCATTACAGGCTATGGTTAAGGCAAGCTTCTTTAACAGCTCCTGTGGAAGGCTAAGTATGGAGTTATGGTCGTAGTTCTATGAACGTTTTGGATACCAAGAGGATAAGGAGATCAGTAATATAAGAGGGTGGAGTGGCAAATAGGTGGGATGCCAGGTAGGTGATGCGTAAAGAGTGCCAGGTAAGTGAATAAATGATGTTTGCTGAATGTAGTTGGGGTAAGTAGTGTTCTGTGGCAGGAAATGAAATGTTCGTTTGGAAGCAGGAAGGTTTCTCAGGTCTGGGGGTGTCAAAACCTCAAGAGGTGGTGTCAGTTCCAGGGGTCAGTCTCAGGCTGCCGGCAGGGTGTCAGCATGTTGGGAGTTTGTTAGGTCCAACACAAGCCAAGGTGGGTGGGGTGTGGGGGTATTTTTGTTGAGGGACTTGTTGAGAGTGAGGGCTATCTAGCCTGCTGGCCACGGTCTGACATTGTGGTTATTAAAAGTAGCCATGTAAGTAGTTAAGGAAAACAAACAAATGCTTGGTATGGTTATGCGCTGAACTATTCAGACCAGCAAGTCTGTCAGTTGGACATCTACTGATTTACATGTGTATGTGTGTGTTCGTATGTGTGTACTGTTGCATGAATTGTATTTGTGTCTGTTTTCATTGCTACTCCAAGAATAGGTTTCAACTTTCCGATACTGATTTTTCAATTCACCAATGATGAATAGTTATTTGATTGAGGTGCTAGAGGATTGTTGATGCGATGAAACTGCCCCAGTTTGATTCATGGACGAGAAAGAAAGGGAAAAAAAATCATAAAATTTACTATCTCATAACTCGGTGTCAAAGCAACTGTGAGGTTAAAAATGCACGCTGTTATTTATTTGAAAATGTCACAGCAACTTCAGGCTAGGGCAATTGTATCGTTAAATTCAATATTCAGTTTTGTTTCGTCTGAGATATGCCATTCTAACATTTGTTTCAGAAAAACATCGTCTCATTGTTCATCTCACCATTGACATGTTGGCTGCTGAGAAGCTACCTCATTTGTATGATAAATAAGAACAAAGTTCATCACAGAAACCTAGAGCTGATTTAAAGAGACAAAAGCAGACTGTTTTAGAGACATTAAAGTCTGTACGCACATAAATTAAATCTGGCTTAGTTTTGAGAGAGTCCTTTCACGATGTGCTAAGCAATAAGCACATACAATTAACCTCTCTGATACTGAAAATTACCCAGTAGAAAAGCAAAATCTCTTTCCTTCAGACTGAATTGTTATATAATTTAAAAATGGTTAAATCTAAAATTGAAAGTATTTAAAAGAGAATTTCCTTCTTTTGTTCTTCAATTAATCCACTTCTTTCTTTCACTCCCTTTATTTCCTTTCTCTGTATCTACATTGATACTTCTTTCCCAGTCCCTGTATTACCCATCACAATTATTCAACCCGGTTGGCTAAGGAAATACAAAATGGCTTGCCCTGTTCATTCAGGTTACAATTAGCCAGGCCCAAGTTTTGTGATCCTGCTTCAAGGCTGCACAGAGTCAGGCAGAAACGAGCTGAGGAGATGTAAATCTTATGCAGTTCTCTCCCATTTCCACCTCTCCTTATTGTCAATGGTAAGAGAAAGGGGAAAGGACAGGAATGCCAGGTTACAGAAAGGATTGAGATATGGTGAAAATTTCTGATTCCCATCTCCATGATGAAAATGTTACCTGCTGATTCCCTTGCTGGAACATTATCAACTCACACTTAATTACAAGACAATTTAGCAGTCGACACTGCTAGATTCACTCTTAAGTTATATTGTGACCCATTAATGTAACCCTTGTTTATTTAAGGTTCCGAACAGGCTTGGCAGGGTAAATGTTGAGAGGTTACTTTCTTTGACTGAAGAGTTCAGAACAAGGGGCATGTTTTCAGCTTAAAAGGACAGGCATTTAAGACCGAGGTGTGGAGAAATCTCCACACTCAATTCTTACCTCAGAGGCCTATGGAAGCTTAATTATTCAGTGCATTCAAATTTTAGACAAGTAGATTTTGGCCTCTAGATAATTAAGGGATATGAAGATTAGGCAGAAAATGGATTTAAGGTCAAAGAATAGCCACAATTTTATTGAGTGAGAGAGTAGGTTTGGGAGGCTTTTGGGTCTATTCCTGCTCCAGTCACTTATGTTTTTACACATAACCCTTTGATCTTGCATAATTCATACATTATTCTACAACTAACAAATACCACTGTAAAAGTAGTACTATTTAGTTTGAGATACCTTAGTTGCAAATCTAAACTAACATTTTAAAACACATGTTACAGTACATGTGAAAAAATGTTTATCATTTGGGCTATATTGTGAAGGAGCAGAGGAATTCAATATCTCACTCACATTATAATGATCTTACAAATGCTGAAAAGTGAAGATATTTTATCCATCCCACTCACCTCAATGAAAATAAAAGATAAAGCCAAATAATATATTCTGAATAAGGAATGCACTGCATATGAAGATCATGTATTCATGTGTCATTGGTGTGGATACTTCAGGAATGCACAATGCAATGCAAGGTATTGGAAGACTGAACAAAGTCTCTGAAAGAATCTTCAATAATGAAATGTATCAGTGATTTCCCCTGTGCTAAGCTTCCTTATCTTATTTTGATGGATGAGCACAAACCCATCTCCTTATCAGGAAATAATGTGTGGTTCATGGGACTCTTTCAAACCTGGTTATGCTGCTGCGTGATAAGTAAAGAAACACCAACATCTCATTAATTTCAAATCAAATCAGTAAATCTCTTGGGTTCACCTTGTAAACTGTTGTCAGTTATCAGGTTAAGTAGCAGAAACAAAACATTAAAGGAAATCTTCAAATTACCTTACAAAGATGACGTAAACAGTTCTACCAGAGTGACCTTTTTATTGTAAGATTTGGTTTTGTCTGGGTGGACAGTAACTGCTTTAAAATAGATGTTATGATAAATGTAACAGATGGAAAACAAACTCAAGGAGGATAGCTTCTCCCAACTGCCAGTGGCTTGGATGGTATTTCTATAACCTGTCTGAATGTTAAGCCAAACAAAGCAGGTTAAATGCTTGATCTATATTGTGAAAACTAATGTTAGACAGGAGACATAATAGATAGATGCATCTAGGCCTGATAATGTTGGGATTAGGAGCAGAGATGCAAGAAAAGAAACCCAGATATGGTATTCAGGATTGTAATCCAATGATCATTGTGTGGACGTTGGTTTGGAATACAGTCAGGTCCACCAGTAATACATCATGAATGAGTCAACTGTGTTGTAATCTGTTGTAAGAGATAGTAGGAACTGCAGATGCTGGAGAATCTGAGATAACAAGATGTAGAGCTGGATGAACACAGCAGGCCAAGCAGCATCAGAGGAGGAGGAAGGCTGACGTTTTGGGCCTGGACCCTTCTTCAGAAATTTCTGAAGAAGGGTCCGGGCCCGAAACATCCGCCTTTCTCCTCCTCTGATGCTGCTGGTCTGCTGTGTTCATCCATTTCTACACCTTGTTATCTCTTGTAAGCTAGCTGATGTTATTACTGGACAAATCAGATCCCAGACTGAAACCTGGCTTGATCAATTATATTTTGTTTTATTTTAGTTTTAACAAAATGATCTCTCACTGAGATCTAAGCACGCAAATTGTACAGTTTGCTTTAATAATAAAGGAGAAGTTTATTAACAAAATAAATGAAGTTAAAATAGAATAAACCAAATCATCTCCTTATAACGCACAGTTAAATCATAATCCCATTAATCTTAAAGCATTGTTTTATAAACTGAAAAGATCAAACAACAGTTTTGGTATACTACTCAAAATATATCACTGGGTCAGTACGTCAAAACACCACTCATATAATACTCAGTGATAATGGGCACTGCAGATGCTGGAGAATCCAAGATAACAAAGTGTGGAGCTGGATGAACACAGCTGGCCAAGCAGCATCTCAGGTCTAGGCCCGAAACGTCAGCTTTTGTGCTCCTGAGATGCTGCTTGGCCTGCTGTGTTCATCCAGCTCCACACTTTGTTATCATATAATACTCATATCAGATTCTCTGTATCTAACACCTCAGTAGGTTTGTTATGTATAATTGCAGATAGCTCTCTTGTGGCGGTATTATACACCTGTGTTTCAAAGTACTCACCTTTAAACAATCTCTTCAGTGATTTATCTCAACATTTCTTGACTGTGACTAGCACTAAGACCTGACTCTTATGTATGCTAACTTAATATATATCATTCTGTTCTTAGCAGCAAAGCTATATGGAGCCTTCCTTATCGAAAGAATTTACAAAACTGTCCTGCTCAAAGCAAAACTGAAACCAAAATTCTCCTCTAAATGATGGGTGTTTTCCTTAAACTTAAAATTTAAATAAGTTTCAGAAGTCTCACAATTCTTGAAGTCCTATTATGTACCTTGATGGGTTGTAAGACAATCTAAGATAAACAAAAATTCATTTGCAGTACACACAAACTCAAACAAAGTTTCGAAAGCTGTTTCAAAAAATATTATTACCATGTCTACAGAAATACTTGTAAGTAAATTATTAACTTCAGATATATGGAAATTCAAAATGCAAGAACTCAAAAGCCAGAAATCCAAACTCACAATAGATGCTGGGCAAGAATCTTTACTTGGATCCACAGTCAAAGAGCCATGGGGACAAACACTCGAGAAAAGAAAGGAATGAAGAGGAAACAAGGTTTGCAGTGCTAGGAATTGTTATTATGGTAATGCAAATGAAATTAGTTGTTGTTTTCGTTGGATCAAAGTGGGAAGGTGTTTCTTCAAATATGCACAGACGGCTCTACTTAAATCGTAAGGCTGCAACAACAATTTTGAACAAAAGCCTGTTTGAAGAAATTATTGTGACCAACCAGAAAGAAGAATTGGGGCTGAAAGAAGAATAATGAGAAAAGAAGTTGCTTAATGAAAAAAAATGTTGCTTTCCTTGTGGAGTTAGGAAGATCTTGACTACAGCTATAGGTCTCACAGGGATAATTTTGACCTACACTGCCATGGACTTTTGCCCTCCCCTTTCCCAAGCTCCCTCTCAACCACCAGTTGACATATCAGAGACAAAGCAGCTTGCACGGAAATTGTTGTCAACTGCTTGTCACATACTGTTTTAGTCTACTCCACTGACGGCTGCCTTGTCCCATCTGACAGAAGATCCAGGAGCTAACACCTCCTTGGCATCTTTTTGCTGAGATCTGAATAGTCTGCTGTTGCCTTGGCCCTTACCCATATGATTCCTGTCCAGATCTGAACACCCTTTGTCAATTTCTAATATTTTAATGCCTACCACATTCCTAAAAGGTGCACAAGAATCTTACCACATCAGTTTGGAGTGAATGAAATGTAGGTGACAGAGGGTGAATTATCCCGAATTCCACTTCCATCCCCAATAATTACTTTTTAACTCAGCATCTTGTGATGGCCAGAATAGTACAATGTTTTGATTGTTTTTTCAAGGATCTTTCTTCAACACCCACACCATCTCATCAGTGGGAAACCTGTGTATAGCTGAATGATGCTGGTGCTGCTGTGTTATCCACATGGGAAGTAAAGGAAATTCAGCTATTCAAATAGGTGATAGTCATGTTTATGAGCTTCAACTTTAGACTTACCTGCTGACAAAATTGCCTGAGACTGTAAATAGGGTAAAAAAGTGTGGCAGGAAGGTGAAAACCAAATGCGTTGGACTACATTTTGAAATGGTTCTGCATTATTAAGTCACCATGAGTTGCCCTTTAGCCCCAAAAGGCCCTGGAAACACAAAGTAAAGAACTGAAATTTCTCCCACACCCCTGAATTATTCGCATCATTAATTTGTCACATTGCTACATAGAGTTCTTTTGCCTCCTGCAATTTAAATTCAGAGCATCAGCAGTGCCAACTGTTAATTGCCAGCTAGTTTTGTAACTCAGTTACATCCCGCTGCATGGGACTCTTTTCTGATGCTGTTACATGAAAGATTTTACATTCTCTGTGAAATTCTAAAGCTCAGCAAGATATTGGATGGTACAGGCAAAGGCAGTAATCCTGGAAGAAGCTAACAAGCATGTCTTTATATAGGGACAAATGGGTTGGCACAGAAATCTGTTTGCTAGGGCCACACAGCTTATCTGAACAAAGTGGCCTTCTAATGGAAGTGGGTGATTTTTAGATTAATCGCAGCTCCACAGGTTCCATTTTGCTCAATTGAATTTAGGTTTTGACTACTTCCATTCATTGCACCACAAAATGCAACCGCAATATTTGACATTTCTGATATTGAGCTACCAAGGTGAAAGGTCAGGAACAATAGTGAAAGATTTCAAGATAAATATCGCCAAGGACATCTTAGCTCATCCATTCAGAAAATCCTCACATTCCCCCAGTGTGGGATCCTACAGTTATATTATTTTCCAGTTTTCTTTTGTCTCGAATGTCCTATCCAGAAGTTCATTGGAACTATCCACCACTTTAACTTCCTAATTAATTCTAAATTTGTCTTTTATCTCTTTCAACTCTGGCCTTGTTCGATTTCATTTGTTTTCTTTTAAATAACTTCCCAGAGTAACTCTCTCTGTGTCAATTACTATCTTAAATATATTTGTGGATTTTTTTAGTGACTTCTTTGCAAGCATTGAAAGTTGAATTTTATTTCACCTTTCTTCATTTTTCTGCCCATCAATGCTGACGATCATCTGTGTGACTCTTACTTGTGTTTTTCCAAGGATAAGATATAATTGTTACTTCTTACCAAAACAACATAAAGAGTGAGCTTAGCTACCTCTGAAATGAATTGTATTGCTTTGGATGGATATTATAACGTTCTATTTTGATCGCAAATGGAACAGAATTCACTTTCACAGCAATGTTTCCTTCTCCAGCAATTGTCTTCTGGTCTGACATATTCCAAAGCACTCAAATTTAATACACCCATAATTATAGATATCTTCATTACATGCAGCAAATCACTGTCCTCACAACAATCTGAAATCCATTTTCAATAGTCGGTGCCACCCTATACATCTTCTTGACTTCTCTCTCCAATGGCATTGGCCCATTTTGTGTTGCCCTGACCTATCATTCACCTCATCTGACCCTTTAACAAAAAAATTTTTTCAATTTTTCTGATGTCAAGGGTCATAAATTTTAATAAATCTTGTACAGCAGCACTTCTAGATTCTTCTTTGCTCGACATAAGAACACAAGAATTGGGAACAGGAATAGGCAATTCAGCGTCTCATGACTGCTCCGCTATTTGATGCAATGATAGCTGATCTCATCTTGACCTCAACTCCTTTTCTGCCTGCTCGCTATAACTCTTTAACCTATTTCTAATTAAATATCTATTTATCACCTACTTAGATTTACTCAATGTCCCAGCATCCACTGGACCCTGGGGTAATGAATTCCACAAATACATGCCCTTTTGAGAGAAGTAATTTCTCATCTCTTTTAAATCTGCTACCGCTTATCCTAAAATTATAACTTCTTATTCTAAATTGTTACACACAAAGTATCATGATTTCTAAGTCCATTTTGTCAACTCCCTTTAGCATCTTGCATTACTCAATTAGATCTGCTTTCATTCTTCTAAAGTCCAGAGAGTTTAAACCTAAACTGCTCATTCACTCTTTTTTTCCCAACATGGTACTGGAGTAGGTGCCTCAGCCTGGGGCCTGTTTGATCTCTTTGACTTTTTTCTCTTTTTCCCTTCTTTTCTATTTAGCTCATTTCCTTTTCATTTTCTTTTGTTTGTTTTTTTTTTGTAAGTCTGCAGAGTGGCAAGTGAAGAAGGAGGCCTCCAGTGACTCCACCCCAGCCCAGAGTCTCCCAGCGAGCCAGGAAGAGGTCATCGCCCAGCCCAGACTTGTAGGCTAAGCTGAGGCTCCAGATCTGTGGCCAGGCTGGATACCTGAAGGAGGAAAAGTGGTGGACTAGGTACAGTGTGGAGACCTCCTGGTGTGGCGGTGTTGTTCCAGCATTGTGGTCTTGCCCCAGCATGGAGGTCTCGTCCCTGTGTGGAGGTCTTCTTCATCTTCGGTTTCCAGGTATTCTAGCATGGCGGTCTCATCCTGCTGTGTCTTCAGGGTATTCCATTGTTCCTTAATCAGCTTTTCCTGAGCTGCAGAACTGTGATGAAATTTGCCTCAGTTTTATATTCTTTTTTCTTGATTCATTCGTGGGATGAGGGCGTCGCTGGTGAGGAGAATGTATTGACCATCCCTAATTGCCGAGACGGCAGTTAAGAGTCAAACACATTGCTGTGGGTCTGGAGTCACATGTAGACCAGACCAGGTAAGGATGGCAGTTTCCTTCCCTAAAGGTCTTTAGTGAACCAGATGGATTTTTCCTTACAACCGACAATAGATTCACGGTGATCATTCGACTGTTAATTCTAGATATTTATTGAATGCAAATTCCACCATCTGTCATGGCGGGATTCAAACCCAGGTCTCTAAATTAACAGTCCAGTGATAGTACCATTCGGCCATTACCTCCCTTACTTACAATTGTGTATGACTTCTGTCATTGATATAGGTACCGTGTTGGGGAGACTTACAAATCTTTTCATTGTATTTTTTCATGTAAAAGTACACATGACAATAAATTTCTATTCTGTTCAATTCCATTCTATTCTATTCTATCCTCAAAAGACAAATCCTTCATCTGTGGAATCAATCTAGTGAACTTCCTCTGAATTACCTCCAATGAAGTTACATTCCTTCTCAAATAAAGGAACCAAACCCAGACACAATACTCCAGGTGTGGTCTCACTAATGCCTTGTACAGTTGCAGTAACATTTTCCTAATTTTATACTCCATTCCTTTAACAATTAATGTAAAAATTCCATTTGCCTTCCTTATTACCAGCTGGGCCTGCACATTAGTCCTTTTTGCGATTCACAG
This sequence comes from Stegostoma tigrinum, assembly GCF_030684315.1. Taxonomy (NCBI): domain Eukaryota; kingdom Metazoa; phylum Chordata; class Chondrichthyes; order Orectolobiformes; family Stegostomatidae; genus Stegostoma; species Stegostoma tigrinum. Next base: position 63,977,364 of record NC_081363.1, on the reverse strand, counting down.
AAGATGACACCCAGATCCCGCTGCACCTAAGAACTTTGAGGTTTCTTTCCATTTAAATAATAAGTTGCCTTTCTATTCTTCTGACCAAAATGGGTAACCTTACAATAAACTCGTACCTTCACAACAGACCCCAACTGCAAAATTTAAACACATTGACCTAAACTATATCCATTTGTAAATTTCTTATTTCTTCATCAAAAATTACTCTCTTACCTCTTTTAGTGTCATCTGAAAATTTGGCTACTTTCTATTCTTGCATCCAAATTATTAACATATTTATAAGTTGTCAGAATCCGAGCACCGAATGTTATGGAGCCCAAGTAGTATATCTAGCCAAACAGAAAAAAACCTTTGTACCTTGACTCTCTGCTTTCTGTTGGCTAGCCAATCCTCTACTCAAGCTAATATTAATATATTAATCCCATGTGTTCTTACCTTTTGTGTGGTGTCTTATCAAATGCCTTCTGGAAGTCAAGATATACTGTATCTACAGAATTCCCATCATCTGTATTGCTTGTTTGAATCTTTGAAGAGCTACATCAATTCCTTTTGTCAATTTCAACTTATGAATTCTTTTTTCACTAAACTCTCTGACTCTCCCTAAGTGGCCGGTGAAAACAATAGCATCAATTCCTTCTAACCTCATCTCAATCAATATCGAGGTTGGTATGACAATGAGCTCTTCTTCCTCATTTTAGTCTTGATGTTCTTTATATATCTTTGTTAGGAATCCTCTTCCCACACAATGGAATCAACTTCTAATATTCAGCATTCCACTTGCACTCCTTCCTCTGGCCTCTTGACTTTTCATTGTGAACTTATGACATGACTTTAGTTATCTCAGCTTTTCCATTCCACTTATTATATCCACTTCAACCTAACTCCGTCTTAACTGTGTTTTCTGAAGTCCAATCCTAACATTGTAATTAAAATAGCTAACAAGAATGGTGCTGATGTTACTTGGCAAACCAAACGTTATCAATTACAGGCTTACACCAACTCTTCAATACTAGCCCCTATCTCCTGTTGGATCATGGCTCCAAAACACTTGATCACTGTTTTCCAGGTTGTCACTGATTCCATCTCCTTAAGGGAATTTCCTTTCATGGCTTCTAAGCTCATTCCACAAACATAGCACTGTCTTATTTTACCTCCCTGTGAGATCCACGAACAAAACTAATTGATCATCTCTATCATTCTTGCCCCGTATCTCGCCCTGTATCTTCCTTCCACATCTCTCTGCGAATCTAAGGGTCTCCAGTTTCAAGAACGGACTGTTTACTTTACACTTAGGATGTTCAATCCCTGCACAGACTCAACTTCATCAGGACAGCCTGAGGGCTCTCTGCTTCTTCACCCACCAAAGACCTGCCCAATTCCCATCCACCACCAATCACCTTTTTCCTGGTTGTTGTCATATTAAACATTATCTCCTTTGATTCTCTTCCTTCCTTCAAATAAATGGTGTTGTTGAGGGTACCCACATGGGTCTTAGCTGTGGGATGTAGGAGGCATTATTTATTCCTGTCCTGCTTCAGTCCCTGACTCACGTTTATTTTAATGATGATGATAACTGTATCGATGTTGTTCTTACTCTTGCCCAGAACTCCATGATTTCATAAGCTTTGCTTTTAATGTCCCACCTTTATGTAATCCTCTACATGCTCTGCCTGTGGCTCTTTCATTCCTGTCCTCAATTTCTCTTTCTCCAACACCAGTGGTAGGCTATCAGCCTACTACTATACTATTCATAATAAACCAAATGACAGATTCTGAAGAAAGGTCACTGGACCTGAAACGTTAACTCTGCAATCTCTGCACAAAAGCTGCAGACCTGCTGAGATTTTCCGGCAATTTCTGTTTTTGTTTCTGACACGTACTAGCTACTTTGGCTATACTTGTTTTCAGCCTGCTTCTATTCCATTTTCCCAGCGTGTTCAGATTTATTTTGATGACATCATCTTCCATAATAGTGTTTACTACATGGCTTCCTTTGCCTCAGCTGAAGATTTCACTCTAATATCATTGACCGATCCATTCTATTTCTAAGATGTGTGATCTCATTTGTTTCCCTTCTTCCCCGGAACATTCTCTTGCTCTTGCATACCACCACACCAGCCTTTACATTGAATGCATCACTCTCTCCCATTTCTACCAATAAGATATCACCACTAAACATCTCTCTTCTCCCATTTTGTAATTCTGAAGGAATCATTCACTCCTTCGCACACTGGTCCTATTTTCAGTCATCCCCAAACCCTAGCTCCATCCCACTGCACTTTACCACAGAGGCACGATAAGTACATTATTTGCTGTTTTACTTCCTCTCTTTCCAATGTCCAGTGCATGAAACATTCTTTCCAGATGAAATTTGCCTGTATTTCAATTCATTCCATATAGCCGCTCTTCATTCTGCAGCCTGCTTTCTATTGGGCAGATTGGGTACAGATTGGTTGATTGGTGCCTGTAGTATTTTAGAAATCAAGAATTGTGATTAATTTTCCAGCTGCCTGTCATCTTAATTCTCCCTCCCATTCCAACAGTAACTGCTCTGTCCTTGCCTGGCACTCCTCCAATGATGTTCAACTGCTGCTAAAGAAACAGCACCTCTCCTCTTGATTAAATGCATGCCATTTGTACAAATTCAATACTGAGTTCAACATTTCAAATCAAGTTTCTTGCATTTTTCAAACGGCAGCTGATGATTCTGCTACTGCTGTTAAATTTCCTCTAGATGTATCATTTCCTACTATCTCTCTCCTCTCTATGTATCCTTTGTTTCTTTACAACTGCTTTGACTGCCTCCTTCTGCACCATCATCTCTTTCACCAGTTCATGTTTCCTGCCTTCCAAACTATTACAGACCTTTCCTTTTACCATTCCCCATATTATCCTATCTCCTTGCCTCTTAGACTTAGTTTGGAATCACCTATACATTGAATAATTTAGAGTGTGGATGAAAGGCCGTTGCTCTGAAATGTAAATTCTGCTTCTCCCTCCACAAATGCAGCCTGATCAAAAGATCACAAGGGTCCGTGTTGGGGTCACAAGTTTTCATTTTATACATTAATGATCTAGATGAAGGAACTGACGGCATTCTGTCGAAGTTTTCAAATAATACAAAATAGGTAGAGGGATAGATAGTATTGAGGAGGTGGGGAGGCTGCAGAAGGGTTTGGACAGGTTAGGAGAGTAGACAAAGAAGTGACAGATGGAATACAAAGTGGGGAAAGTATGATGCCAAGCACTTTGGTAGAAAGATTAGGGGCATTGGCTAATTTAGAAATGGGGAGAAAAATTCAGAAATCTGAAGTGCAAAGGGTCTTGGGAGTTCTAGTCCAGGATTCTCTTAAAATAAACTTGTAAATTGCGGCAGTACTTAGGAATGCAAATACAATTTTGGCATTTATTTCGAGAGAGCTAGAATATAAAAGCAGGGACATAATTCTGAGTCTTTATAAAGCTCTGGCCAGACCACATTGCAAGTATAGTGAGCAATTTTGGGTCCCATACCTCAGGACGGATTTCCTGGCCATGGAGTGGGTCCAGAGGAGGTCTATAAGGATGATCTCAGGAATTAAAGGCTCAACGTACGAGGAATGTTTGAGGGCTCTGGGCCTTTACGTGATGGATGAGGAGGGTCTAATTGAAACTAACAGAATACTGAATGGCCTGGACAGAGTGGATGTTGGGAAGATGTTTCCATTAACAGGAAAGACAAGGACCCAAGGGCACTGCCTTGGAGTAAAGGGAACATAATTTAGAATGGAGATAAGGAGAAACCCTTCAGCCAGAGAGTGGTGAATCTATGGAATTCATTGCCACAGAAGGCTGTGGGGGCCAGGTCATTGAGCCAATATTTAAGATGGAGATAGATTGGCTCTTGATTGTCAAGAGGGTCAAAGGTCATGGGGGGAAAGCAGGAGAATGCGGTTGAGAAACCTATCGGCCATGATGAATGGCGGAGCAGACTCAATGGGTCGAATAGTCTAATTTCCACTCCGATGTCATATGGTTTTATGGTCTTATGATAAAGACTGAGGTGAGTTAACATGGTTCCCAGTGTGACTGTCCAAGTAGTTCAGATAGATATTCCATCAGGTTGATTGGAAAAACTGGAAGGAGTTCTCTAATACCCCGAGTGAACAATCCTTCCTCAATTAAAATTAAATAATTATATTATTTGCTTGTGGAATATTGCTATGTGCAGAATAGCAGCAAGATTTACTACATGATAAAAGATACTGCATTTCAAATTATATCATGTGCTTATAGTGCTTTGGGGCAGCTCTCGTGGATATGATAAGCCTCTCAATCAATGCAAGCATCATGTTTTAAACTAGAGATAAGTATGAATTACACAATGGGACAATGCTATTGTATTTAAAGCTCATAGTGTTTTATAAATAATATGTATGTCATGTATTGTCCCCAATGTTACGAGAAAGTATGAAGTCACACAACACCAGGCTAGAGTCCAACAGGTTTATTTGAAATCACACAAGCTTTTAGAACACAGCCTCTCCACATCATGAGAAAGTATACTGGAAGTGCAATCTTCTGGCCCTACTCAAAATTTTTAAAAGGCAGGGGCATGGGAATAACTTAATGATGTGGAGACCAAAATGTGGATTCCTGACTTTGGGTTAGAGTTTTGGTTTACGTTGTCAGAACATTTTAGGTAGATAGCAAAGTCTGGAGCTGGATGAACACATCAGGTCAAGCAGCATTTTAGGAGCACAAAAGCTGAGGTTTCGGGCCCTACCCCTGCATCAGAAAAGCTTTTCTGATGAAGGGTCTAGGCCTGAAATGTCAACTTCTGTGCTCCTAAGATGTTGCTTGACCTGCTGTGTTCATCCAGCTCCATACTTTGCTATCTCGATTCTCCAGCATCTACAGTTCCCATCATCTCTGATACAATTTTAGATAGATCTGACTTCTTGGTTGGGATGCATAAGAATCCTTCACATTTATTAATATGCCATGAACACCCCAACCTGCAGAAACAATAATTATGGTGCAATCTCATGATGTGGTATCGGATCAGAACCATAAAGGATTCATGGAATTTTTTACTTTTAATCCCAAACTGTGTTTCTTTCAATGAAAAAAAATCAGCAACAGGAAAGGAAAAAACTGAGAATGTAAATTCATTGATTGCCTGTGGCTATTAGGAGTGTCAGTAGGATTTATGGAGCTGCATATTGAAATGGGGAACACAAAGGAGAGCTGGTGAGCATAAGGAGCAAGCAAGCTGAAAAAGAGGTAATGCAAGGCCAACAGTAGGCAGTTGGAATCTGGGTGAGTATGGCCTCAAAGATAAGTTTTATAAGATCAAGGAAAATCATGAAATAGGGCCACAGTTACAGGGAGAGTTTGGAAGGGGACACAAGAGAAAAGGAAAATACCATCTATAGTGTTGAGGGAGGATGGGATAGGGGGTAAGAGGTAGAGGGAAAGGATTGGGGGTAATGGAATCAATAGGAAAAATTATGTTTTCCATTCTGTTCTTCAGTTGAGACACTAAAGAGTCCCTCACAATGAATAAGTAAAGATGACTAGGTGTTGAGGCCTTGTTTCCACTACTTTTATAGCTAAAATACCCAAATGTGTGTAAAGTGAAACAGAAACAAAAAGAAGTGCACTCTTAGTCAAGTACAGCTAAAACTAAAATTTATAATTACCAATTAAATTTACACAATTTGCTGCATAAGTTATTTACTCTCGTGAAGTACATAACAAACGGAATATTATCTATACTATTTGGCCAAGATTTATCAAATCATAGATCTTCATGTTTCCTTCATGAAATACACATATTGAGTTTGTAATTTCTTTCTTTGTAGTAAACATGCATACTTGTTTGTAAATTAACATTTAATCCTGAATCCATATCTTTGAAAATAATTACCTCCAACACTGAAAGCAAGAAGATCAATGTTTTTTGCCTATTTGCTCATCTGTTTGTCTCTAAGCAATATGTTTCACCAACTGATGGATGGATTGTAATATAACTTGGTCCAGGATATGATCAGAACAAAGTGATTTGCTTTTAAGAGAAGATGCAGATTCAGATCCTCGAAAATTTTAAATCTGATAACGTTGGGAGATGGGGTGAATTTACCTTTTTAAAAGGATATTTTAGGTTGTTAATTTATAATGTTGCTGATTGTTTTCAAAATATCATGATTTTCTCAAAATAAAAAGTCAGGACTGCACCAAATCAACAATGTGGGCATTAGTGATGCTCCAAAACACTTTATAATCAATTATGTACTTGTTGGCATGTAGGAAATATGAAACTAATCTGCCTACAACGAGGGCTCACAAACTGCAAATATAATAATTGGTTTTCATGATGTTAGTTGAGGGATAAACATTTCCCCGGGCACAATGAATCTTGTGAGGCAAGCCATACCTATCGAGGTTTGTTCAGGTACATGTAGGGATAACTCTTTGATCCTATATTGAGTAAAGCAGCTCCTGAAGGACTAATAATCAACATCAACAGAAGTTCATAATTTTCTGTATTGCACAGAGGGAAAGTTTAAAGGTTCACAGATTGTAGTAATGATTCGCTGGAGGCCTTGCTTCTGTCGAAGCAATGAAGAACTTATAGGAGTGGAAGGGACAGTGCTAACTTTATCTACAAACCACATACATGCAAGCTGAATGACTGAATGTACTCTCTGAACTGCATTGGAAAGAAAAGTACAAGAAGTTGAATGATATTCTAAAAAGTGCCAGGATTTATACAGAGGAGGTTTATCTCTTCCTGCATTCTCAGGAAATGACTTATAAAGCGTGCAACAAACATCAACCCCTTCTCACAATGTTCCTTCCCATAACACTAGCTGTGGGCACAAAAGTTGTAGGATAGTATTTGAAATATAATGACACAATCTCTTTTAGTTTTTCTGAGGCTGTGCTTCCTCAAAGAAGCAGGGAAATAATTCAGAAGGGATTGAATGCTTTAGAGAACAATTCAGCTAACCATGGTGAAACTATTTATGACTTCTTGGCTTCTTCTGTGCCAGTTATATCAATGTGCACTTCACAGAACTGTGCACAGCCATCAGACTCTTCATGAATAAAATTAGTGTTCTGGTCACCTTTGAGGACCATGTCAAAGTTCATGCCATTGATCTGCAAAATCAGTCAAATTTTGTGTCTATATTCATTAGTTTTCTGAAGAACTTGAAGGGAATTAATTCTGCTTTCCGAATCTGCAGCCTCCATTCATTAATTTTACACTTATGTCTCGACTTTAAGCTGCAAAATCTATTCTTTCGAGTGACACTTTCTGTTACTGGCTGGACGACTCTCTGGAGATAATTATTTCATGAACTCCACATTCTCGATGAAATTAAATAGTTGAATTAAGTCACACACGCTGAGAATTCAATTACTTTTTTTTACAACATGCTTTTAAAAATATTAACCCAGAAATTGCTCTGTTCCTGACTTATGCCATGAACTGTATAGTGACTATGGACCATCATACCTAAACCCATGAGGATCAGATGAAGTATTCCAGATGAATAATTAGGGTATGAGCAAAGGGTGGGGAACACAATCATGTCCAATGAGGCAGCATGTCGGTCAGTCACCTCTGAGAGGTTTACAGTGCAGCTGCAGGCCTGTACTGCGCTGTAATGTTCTATGTTCTATGTTCTGCATCTAGAACAGAGAAAATGGTTCATGAAATCTGCTGGATATCACCTTAAACCTTCGAGGCCTAGCAAACAGTTTTCTGTTTTATGGCCATCTCATCACACGTTGCTTCAATTTTTCACATGGCATGTGGACTTAGTCTTCCACCTAACGGGGGCATTAGCCACAAATGCAACCAATTAGAAATGTTTTACCATCTATTTTGCCTCTACCAGGGTCCCTTTAAAGACTGCTACTTTGAACTCTCACCTGAGAAAATTTACATCAGTGTTTCACATCATCTCTCACTGGGGTAATATACTGGAAATCAAGTTCCACTATTCCCAGAATCATCACAAACGTGAAAAGGTTTAATCGAAATATCCAAAGTCCCCAATTCACACACTGACAAACCCACATTAAAAGAAAATACACAATTTGTTTCTGTTCTTAACAAGAGAACAGCAATTTAGTGCACACAGATTGTTTTTAACAGAAAAGAAACTGGAATTGCTCACTTATCACCCTCTATAACTTAAATTTACCCCCTTTAAGAGACTTCCATTAAACTGACGCACAAAGAGACAAAATAAGGCACAAATATTGTGAGTGGGGAAGAAACAAAAAAAAATCAGCAAAGCACATTTCTGCCATCAGCCCAGATTACAAGTGATAAAATGTTTCCCTTCAATTCCCTTCCAGAATATTGTGGCTCTTTGATGATGGCATGAGATTGTGAACACTCCAATTTTCACTTTTCATTCATTAATTGAAGATTCACTCTTTCAGTGTTTCTGAAGAGTTTCTCCCCTTTTACTTTTGATGAAGGGAATTTTCAAAGAGAGGGAGAGAGAGAAAAAGAGTGACTAGCAGCTCAGATGCCTTCTGTTCTCTCAACTTACAGAAGTAAGAAAGGGAGAGATGCTTTCTCCTTCACAGGCTAAATACTTCTACTGTCCTGTCCAAACAGAAAGCCGTGGCAGGAACTAATCAAGCAGCTTTTACTACTCTGAGCACTCCTGAACACACACCGCTGGCTCTGGTTGAAAAACCAATCAAAAGTCTGTCACTTGGCAAAACTGGCCCGAAAAGCCCCCAACAAACTGAGGTGCCTGACCTTCTCTCCACAGTGTGAATAAGGGAACCTTATACAGACAGCGCCCAATGAGCTCCCATTTTAGTTTAAAAAACACTGCCACATCATCTTCCACAGCTGTTTAATTTAAAACAGTTCTTTTCAAATTTTTATGCCCCCAGTCTAAAAAAATACAGTATATACAATGAACAGAAACAGAAATTGCCGGAAAAGCTCAGCAGGTCTGGCAGCATCTATGAAGAAAAAAATCAGTTAACATTTTGGGTCCAGTGGCTTCCTCAGGACAGTATATACAATTGTGGCTACTGACAGTTCAGAACAATTTTTCGAGATGGGCATTGGTTCTGATTTGAGTGCATATTGGTCGAGGTGGACCCTTGATCAATCAGACTTGCAGTGTGAGTAAAACCTTTCAGCACCCACAGCTTGTCTAAAAAAATGGCTATTGTGCAATCCAATTTCTAGCCTACTGTTCTTAATGTGCAACTAGGTTAAATGGATGCATCATCAAGTACTAATTTAGTTTGTGAAAGTCCCAAAACAATGAACTCACAAACCCTAAGTTTTGTAGCTGATAGTTTAAATAGTAATCATGCAGCAGAAGTGGGTATAAAAAGCAATGTAAAATAGAATCACTGTGATCCAGCCAAGCAGAAAATGACTCCTTTCATCTCCATGATCAAAAGGATCCTAATTACCCAAAACAGCAAGTCACTGACTAAGGCTTTGAAGAGCTACTGATACTTTTTCCAGGGCACATGCAGAATATTCATGCTTTGTTGCAGTCAAGATTTTATTATCCACAAGTGGCAGATTATCCCAATGGATCTCTTTGAAGAGATCTCAGCCAGTTTTGGCACAAATGTAAAAATTGCATATCCTTGATAAGCTTAGTTTCTTGGATAGTTATTAAGGTTAAGCATGAGAAATATTTAAATGATACTTTAAATGTTGAGGTTATTGATTCAAGTGGTGGAATTGAATATGATTATTTGATTCCAAACACATTTTGCTTGCAAAGGCAACAGGTTACTGTATATTTGCAATTCTTTCCTCATATTGAGGATGAAACAAATACAGTTAAAATTATGAGGTTGACAATCCTAAACACTATTTATGAGGTGCTACCTAGAAGTAGTTTGCTTCCTGTGGCATTAAAGCAGTAATGACAAGAAATTTAAAGAAACAAAAGCGATTAGTATTCCTCTTCAAACACAGGAGTTCTCTGGCAATTCTGCTTAACTTTTCCAGGCAAGATTCAAGATAATAACAGATAGGCATGGAAAGAAACAATTCAAAAAAGTCACTAAACTAATCTTATTATGTCCTGAAATAGAGAAAAAAAATTAATATAATGTAGGTTATTAAATTTTAAATGATATCTGATGGAGAATGTGAGTTAATACATATTAAGACTGAAATTAAGAAGTACAAAATTCAAGATACATTATTAAATATGGTTAGTTTGGAATAGATTGCAATGTAACTCTTGATGAAGCTTAAGTCTTTTCTTTAAATCCAACATAAACTATACTTCTCGGTTAAATTGTCCTGTGATAACATGTGGGCTGAATTTTATGTATGGAATTTGGGGGGGTGGCGAGGGCTGGTGTGGTGGGATTTAATGCTGCTCTATCTTTAATTTTCAATCAAACAGCCCACAGCTTTTTTTTGTCCCAGCAGCAACACTACGGAGTGCTTGCTTCTGCTAATGTGTGCTTGGAAAGTTGTCTCCAGCTTTCCCAGATGTGGTTGAGGTCTCACCCTTAGGAATATAAATTCCTGGCAAGGACAGGTTCGACTGAAGTAACACCCAAATTTACATCCCCAACCCCACATAAAAAGTCCTGCTTTCAGGGAGGAGAATACAGATCTGGTAACTTTGAGTCATGTCGTGACGCTTTGGCCATAAAGTAGTTTTTAAAGCAGAAACAAAAAAACATATTATTAATTGGCTGAATCAGAGGGGAGATAATCTGTATTATTGAAGAAATGCATTAAAAACCAATGAAACAATTGCAGATAATGTTTTTGTTGAGGTATTTCAAAGAATACCTATTTGATATAATGTTTATAACATGGAAAGTATTTCAAATCTCTTCATAGAAGTGATATTCCTGTCACTCAGTAGTACTCGGAAAGATAACTGAGAGCATTTAAAAAAAAGTGGATTTCATTAAATCAGGGAGGGTAAGGAAGGGTTTGATGAAGGAGTCTGTTGACGAACCAACATAATATTTTAGGTGTGATACCATGTTATGAAAAACAGCAAATTAACAGTCTTTTTGCACAAGAATCCTTAGGGACGAGTAGCCATAATATGATAGAATTTTACATTATATTTGAAAGTGAGGTAGTTCAAACTGAAGCTGGGCTGTCAAATTTAAGAAGGGAAATTATGAAGGCATGAGGCACAAAAGGATTGGTTGTATTGAGAAAATACATTAAAGGCTGAACTATAAATGGACAGTCTTCAAAGAATGATGAAAAGGCTTATAATAACTATACACTCCTTTAAAGGGTAAATCTCAAAAAGGCCAGTCAATAAAGGGGTTTAGGATTGTTTAAGATTAAAAGGTCTATAAAGTTGGTAGAAATAGCAGTAAATATGAGGATTGGGATGATTTAAGAATGCAACAAAGAAGGACCAAGAAAATGATAAGGTAAATGGAGAATAGAATATGAATGTCATATAAAAATATTTGTAAAGGCTTCTACGGGTATGTATAAAGAAATTTATTGGCTAAATTGAATTGGGGTCCCATAACATCAAAGTCAGGTGAAATTACAATAGGGAACAGAGAAATGGCAGAGAACCTAATTTCTTCCCAAGTATTTGTTTTTACCGAAGAAGATTCAAAAAAAGCTCTTAGAAACAGAAATCCACAATGGGCAATAAGGAGTTGACGGAAGTTTTTATTTCTAAGATTACTCTGGAGAAATTAATGGGCTGAAAGTTGATACATTCCCAGAACCTGATAGTTTACATTCCCAGAGTGTTAACGTAGGTGGCTATGGAGATAGTTGATGATTTGTTATTGAACAAATGCATCTCATTAACTATTTACTCCACTCAAATGGCACCCCTCATGCTTGATGCTAACCTGTTTCTACAATTCACCATAGCTGGAAGAATTAACTACTGATCAGATATCCTGATGAAGGGTTTCGGCTCAAAACATTGACTTCCCTGCTCCTCAGATGCTGTCTGACTTGCTGTGCTTTTCCAGCCCCACATTTATTGACTCTAGCTTCCAGCATTTGCAGTCCTAATTGCCTCCTAACCTCCAAACCTCTCTGGATTCTAGAATGATAGCTAAAGATTAAAGGTGGTAACTTTCATCCCACTGTTTAGGAATGGTGTTAGGGAGAAAATAGGGAATTACAAACCTGTTAGGCTTACAGCAGTAGTGGGGAACATAGTAGAATCTATTATAAAGGATAAATAGACACTTGTTTGAAAATGATTTGATTGGGCATGGTCAGCTTGAATTTGCAAATAGGGAAACTGAGTGTTAAGCCATTCTTTTACAGGAGATGTTGAAGTGGCTAATTATATTACTGGACATTTAAACCACAGAAAACTTTACAGTGATTGCTGCGATGTGGGGGGGTATTGTTTCTGTAAAGATTTTTTGCACTACCGGATTCATGGATTCATAACACGAGGCTCCTGTCCAGGAATCTCTGATGCAGAAGACATGCAAAGGTAAGTGGTTGATTTTCAATCCATTCAGGATCAAAATACTGGGCTGAATCTTACATTTCTTCAGCTAAGCATCAACTTCATCAAATTTTTTCATGGAGGGTTTCTCTCCAAGAGGCCAGACATGAATTTTCAGGCTATCAACTCAAACTCCACCCCGCCCCTTGCATGATGCCAGCTTGATTCTACCACTCACTGTAGCCGGAAGAATGGTCAGGATCCCACCCCCACCACAGGTCTATGTTTAAAACATCATTGTGCACCTAGACAAACCATGTCAGACTGTAACTGCCCTCCGCAGTTTGTTATATTAGCTCATTAGGCATGACAGAGATGGGGGATGTTTGATGCTCCACTTTGCAGACAATCATCTGGAGGTCCTTGATCATGGGGTGGTGCGGAGGAGGCCACCGTCTTCACCCAGGCCTGATGGGAAGAGGTCAAGGCACCAGATCCTACCAACCTGCTGCAAGATTGTTATGCAGATCAGTGCAGTGTCGGCAGTCTGGAGGAATGTCTGGCAGTGTAGGAACAAAGTCAATAAATTCCATCAGAATTGTGGCATTAACTGCTCCCTGCTACCTCATACTCACTCTGTCTCTAACCCTAACCCTAACCCTAACTCTATCGCAGCTTCACCCTCTTTCTAACAGAATGCATTTTCGTGCTCCCTGCTCACTTTTTCAGTGCTTACTCACTCACTTTTGCACCTATTTTGAACCATCACTGAATCTCTGTCTCCCTTGCTTTGCTTTGCCTTGCCTTTTTTGTGCTTTCCTCCTCAACCAAAGTCTAAAGGCTCATGAAACTTGTCTTGACTTGCCTTTTAGAGCAGACAAAAAGCTACCCAGCTTCTCACAGTTATCTGCAGAAAATGTTGCTTGTCATTTTTAATTGTTGATGACGTCTTTTTCTGCATTACTTCCTTCTCTGCTATGATCTATCATCTTAAATTTTGTCTCCCTTTGCAATGATCTCCTCTCTATCCCAGCATGCTGCCTCCAATTCCCACAACAGAGTTGCCTAGCTTGCCTCTCGTGGCAGTGGTTTTTGATAACTCCTCTTCCACTTTCAGTGGGTTGAGACTAATCAACCTCTCCTCATAAAACTGTTCATCAGCCAATGAACCTGCTTGGTGAATGCTTGTGACACTTATTCTAGAACAAGTATGTTCTCGCCTAAGTAAGAAGACCAAAACTGGACACAGTTCTTGTTATATGGACCTACTAATGCCCTGTTTAGTCATAGTAAAATTTCTTTCTGCTTATTCCTTGCAGCAAAAGCTAACACACCATTTACCTTGCTAATTGCTTGCCAAACCTACTTGCTGACTTGTTGATCTGTGTACAAGGATAGCCAAGTCCCTATTAATTCAAACCTTTTGCTACATCCTACCATTTAAAAATTATTCAGTTTCTCCATTTTTCCTTTGTACTTGTATTCCTCTTGTCATGTTGCTGTTGTTACTGAGTTCCTGCAGCCTCTTTGTGTCTTCCTTGTGGCTTACCTTCCCCCACAAGCCTTGTATGATTGGCAATCTAGTATAGGTAAAAGTTAGAGATCATAGGAACTGCTGATACTGGAGTCTGAGATAACAAGGTGTAGAGCTGGATGAACACAACAGGCTAGGCAGAATCAGAGGAGCAGGATGTTTTGGTTCTGGACCCTTCTTCAAAAAAGACCATTCCTGAAGAAGGGTCCAGCTCTGCACCGTATGTAACACTTAGTCTCCCTGTCCAAGTTACTAATACAGTTTTTAAACATGTGAGGCTCAAGAGCTGATTTTTGCTGTATGCCACTACAGAGTGCTAGCTGGAAATTTGAATAAGGGTTATTGTCACATGTACTCACATGAGAACAGTGAAAAGTTTATACGCTGCAATTTATGGCGCCATCTTACCTATAAAGGTACCTACATACAGAATCTTGGTACAAAGCAGAAAAGTAAAGAAAACAAAGTTAAAAAGTTATACATTAGTCCTTATTAAAAAGTGGAAAAAGAAAAAAAACACAGTTAACAATTCAACACCATAGGAAATATCCTATTTATTCTTACGTATGAGCTTTTTGTCCATTATCCAATTCCATGAGTCCAAATTTTGTCTAATATTACCCTGTATAGCACCTTGAGGGGATGCCATCGGGATCCACTTGCCATGGTGTATTGCCAGTGTTAGGAAGCAAAGAGGAGCAGCAACTCCCAAATGAGTAATGTAATACCCCAACTGGGGGCAACTCCCCACTTTCTGTGAATATTTGTTGTGTACAGAAGGGTCAGACACTGTGCAGAGTGATCACCAGGTAAACCCCTGCCACCTCCCAAGATTATTTCACAGTTAGTGTACCATTTATGCGCCTTTCTGCCCAATCTCAGCTTCCTTCTCAAAATCTCTTTGCATTTCAAGGGCGCTTCTCCATTGAGACACCAGCAATCTGGAGCTGCAGCCTGAGTAGCATTGTTAATGCTGAGGCTATGGGCTATGATGGAGCCTACAGCTCTAAAGGCCAGACCCTTGCAATTACTGACTAGTAATATGCCCCTTTACGTTTGGTCCCATAGAAGCAGGCATTGCCTGCTGCTTTCCATCTATGAGGGAAGATTTCAGCTCAAACTTCCAAAAAAAATTGAGCTCTTTGACAGTCAATTTAAAATGTACAAATGTGGATTCCATAAGCGACCTTGTTTACCCTCAAATAATTTTGAAAAACAATTTTGGGGAAATGTTAAGTGCCCTCTTCATATCAATGTAGCCTAATTTAGTGTCGGCTACATCATCATCATCCAGAGCAAAAGATTTTCCAAAAATAATAGTCCTGCTCTGTTCAAAACCCCATATTTTTCAAATGGCTGAAGTGACACGTCAGTTAGCTGAATGGCTGGTTTGTGATGCAATATGATAGCAACAGCCTTGGTCCAATTCCCCCGACTCTGAGGTTAGCATGAAGGTCCTGTCTTCTTAACCTCTCTTCTCCTCTGAGGCAGTGATCCCCAGATTATATTCACCACCAATCTTCTTTCTCCCTCTCTCTGTCTCTGTAATGAGAGGGTGGGACGATGGCAACTTTACCTTTTGATATGCTTCACTTTCTGCTACTGTGTCTTAAGTCCCTAAGAGTATTGCCAAATTTTAACTTCCATTAGTTTATCAAGCTGGCATTCCATACACAGGGCGACTTGTGATGTTAGTGTGTAAATAACTTCTAGCTACACATTTCAATTCACTACAAAAGCAAACCTTTCTATTGTCAGAAATCCTGTTTGTCGTGAAAACTTTAGCTCATTCGATCCGAGACCATACTGTAATCCAGGGATGTTACTAGCAAAGATACAATACTGAGTGCCCCTGTGTGCAAGGAATATATAGCTGTTATTGATAACCCATTAGGGAGGAATGGAGCATAAACATTATGGAGAAGTTTTCCCAAAGAGCAGAATTGGGACTCTAAATGAAAGAGGGTGACACAGAATGTCATAATCAATTTGCATCGGCATTTTAAGAAGAATCAAAACTTTAATTAACATTAACTTCCAAATGTAAATATTTCTACAATGATTTCTACTTGACCACCATCTGCAGAACATATAAATAAAACTAAAATTGATATCGTAACAAGGTTAGATTATCTTTCAGCAGCAAAAGCAGTTACACATATTTAAGTAGTCTTGAAAGTCTAGCACAGATTTCAGGTTGCACAATGGTGAGGACTGTTAGGAAAGGAAGAATTGACTTTGTTAAATATCTTTCCAGTTTTCAATTAAACTAGGCAAAACAACTGAATCAAATTCCCATACAAGTAACTCCCAATCTCATAACAAACCAATACATATTGAACTCTGATAACAAGGTATAGAGCTGGATGAACACAGCAGGCCAAGCAGCATCAGAGGAGCAGGAAAGCTGACATTTTGGGTCTATGCCCTTCTTCAGAAGAATGGTCCAGACAAAAAAATGTCAGCTTTCCAGCTCGTCTGATGCTGCTTGGCCTGCTGTGTTCATTCAGCTCTACACCTGGTTATCTCAGACTCTCCAGCATCGGCAGTTCCTAACACCTCCATACTGAGCTCAGTTGGGCCACAAAATTGAGTAATCTCTGAAAACTAGTAGGGGATTGTAATGCATAATTAAACTCTGCTCATTGTTTCTTGTCACAGGCCACATTCAAATGCCACGCTGTCTGCTCATTAAAATGCTGTAGCACTAACAAAAATGTTGAGTGGGCAAGGGGCAAAATTCTGAGATACTGGCATGTGTTAAGTCAGCTTACACTATTTAAAGCTAAAAGCCAGGCAGCATCTCTTCAAATGGAGGTTCATTAACTGCAGCAGATGTTAGAAGGTCTTCTAAGATTGAGTTTGACTTGAATAAGACAAAAGAATGGCGCCAGATGACTGACAGCAGGGTCTGAGGTGTTTGGATCCTGTGCTAAAAGCTTTAGTGTAAGAGATAGAGATTAGGAGAGCTGCATTTATCCAAAGGGGGCCTGGAGATCTTCCAGTCAAACTCTGCGAAGGCAATGGGATCAGGTAGCCGTGGAGGTCAATACTGGGGTTCTAACAGAGAACATAATGTGTGCCACAAAATGTTCAATGGCCTCACAATTGAACAAAGGTCAGTGAATGTATCTTCAAATATCCCTGCACTTGCATCCACTCAGAGGTGATGGTCAAGTGGTATTATCACTGGACTGTTAATCCGGAGATCTAGACACTGTTCTAGGGACGCCAGTTCGAATTCCACTATGCCAATATATATCTAGATTTAAGAGTGTAATGATGACTGTGAATCCAGTGGCAATTGTCGGAAAAGCCCATCTGGTTCACTTATATTCTCAAGAGAAGGAAGCTGCCATCCTTACCTGGTCTGACCTACATGTGACTCCACAGCAATGTGGTTGATTCTTAATTGCCCTCTGGGCAATAAGTGATAAGCAATAAATGATGCCTAGCCAGTGATGTCCTCATTCTGTGAATGAATGAAAAAAAAATCCAGACTCACATATTGCTCACTGAACCACATCTCAGAACTAAACTATAACAATCCATTAATCATGATTCATTTCTCACACCTTTATTGCTGCTGCAAGCCTCACATTCACATCTCAGAGTTTAAGCTAGATATTAAATTATAACAACTACATTACCTAACCAAACTGCACCACATTCATTGACACGTTACCCACTTCTTTGCAGGATGAGCTGGTTGAAAAAGCAGGAGGAAGGATCATCTGAGCAGCAAAGACAGGCACAGCTACATGCTTTTATACCACCCACTCGCCTAACATAACCCCCAACCTCTCCTATTCCTCCTAAACCCCCAGGAAGAAGATAGTTACAGCCATCCCTAGGATAGCAGGCCTCAGATGTCAGCACAGCAGAAACAAAAAAAAGATTATAGCATTTTTCTCCTTTTTCTGCTGTGTTTGGTACAGTACTTAAATTCACCAAACCAGACTATTTCATAGGCTGACTCTGGGGCAGCAACAATTTCTAACTGGAATTAATTGTAATAATTGCTGATCAGATCAGGGTTAACAGCTCTGACCAGCTGTAAAGAAGTGACTCCCAAATTACCAAATCTCACATCAGAGCAGAGAAAAATACAAAAGTGCAATAATGTTTTAAGATATTACGCCTCCCTTCTCAAAATGTAAACATTCCTGAGGAGATCTGCCAATGTGTACAATATGATCAGCGACCAAGATCATAGACCTAGAGAGTCATTTGGTTTTTCACTTGAATTTCGTTTGAGAGGCCCGATAAACCAAATTGCAGGAATTCATCTCACAAACCTAACAGCTATTCAATTCTGGCAACACGTTGGTTACTTAGCTGCTGTTCTCCAAACTGCTGCTGCAGCTTCTGCAAGTATTGGTCTTTTAAATATCTGGACAAGTCTATGGCTATCAAAGTGACTACTCCATTCAATTTTTATTCTCCAGCTTCCTTTCAAGCAGCTACAGGGGACCTATGTACTATCAGCCAGGATACCATCTGGGCAAATGTTCATCAGGCAATTGAACAGTCTGCTTAGGAGATGTGGGGAATCAATTTAGTTTGACATGACAGTCATAGAGCAGCACGATAGTTTTATCTCATTGCATAAACGATGTGGCGTTCACATACCAAAGTGAGCCATTAACATGAACCCACACAACTTTCTCCATAGGAAGGGATATCCCTTGCTGAATTCCCAATTTGTATGTGACAAGGTGCTGAGAATGTTGCTTGGGAATGCTTGATATCATTCTCAGGAATTCAAGTCTACCCGTGCTCTTCAAGAATGGAAGTCACGTATTAAATTATGTTCAAGAAGGCTACATCATCTCCCTGTTTGAAGGCAGAATAATATGAAGCATGAATATTTTCACATACAGGACTTCAGGATATGATTGTCATTTATTGCTAAGTTACTAATCATTCGACACTTGGAGGTATGCTGTTTAATTGTTAACAAGGTGTATGCATTCAATAGAAATTGGGATATCATGTTGAATTCTGGTCTGTAGGATTACTTCTGTGTTCTGAGTATAGATTCATGTGATTATACATCATATCTTGTATTGTGTTGCGATGCAATGCACAGCAGTTTAAGATACATTCCATAAAAGGTACATGCACATCACATCACAGCACTCCTGGCAATGGCTGAGAGGCATCTGAGCACAAGGTGTTAAGAAAATTTCTCATCTGTCATTCCTTGCCAAAAGTGCTGTCACTCCTTAGCCCCAACTTCATCTAAGTTAAATCCTTTAATCCTGTGCTCATCCATATCATTATAGCACATTAAAATTCCATATCCATACCAGCTAACATAATGGGAATAAATTTTTCCGAATGAACATCACATCCATCAACAACTGAGCACAAAACAATGCATATTTTGTTTTATGAAAAGAAATAATATTCAATCCCTGCAGTGTCCAAAGAAAAAAATCACAATGATTGCTTGTTCTTATTAGGTCACTAAGCTTTCTTTGACCGCTGCCAGTTCTATGGGGGTAAACAAAACTCTTGATTCCTTCCGTGGAAATCCAACATTATATATTCCCCTTGGTTGCATCTCACTCAGAAGTCCTAAGTTATCTGTCTGAAAAATATTCTATTCATTTTTATTTCCTGTTTTCAGCACCCTGCTTCCAGCTTTTTAAAGTTTTTCACTTGGATGATATGTTTTGACAGTGTCAGGATATCTTATAAGAGCTACGTGCAACACAAATTTGTAGTTACTTCAATCAGGATTTGATTTCTTTGAATTTGTACATTAATCAATTCAATTAGTGTGTTTCTACACTACTCCCCCATTAACTGAGAAGAAATAACCTCAAAAATCATTTTCTCTGAGATTAAAAGGAACCACAAACATCTTTCGACAGAAAATCCATTGTGGCTGTTTATACCATTTTTCAGAGGCGTCTTCCAATTCTCTGCCACAATTATGGTTGGAGATTGAAGAACCACACAAGAAATTCCGCCCTTCACTTTTTACTATCTCTTTACTGATATTCCACTTGTTTACAGAAGGCTGCACAATACAGTAATCATCACACAGCAAAATACTGTTTGTGGCACCTCAGGATATGTGCTCCCCGCTGCCCATAACCCCCAATCCTAACTGCTCCTCTATTTCTCTTGTCGTATGATTAAGATGTAATTGCAGGCAACTTTACACAATCTACTTTATAAAATAATCGACCTTATGTAAGAAAGGAGAATGAGAGCAGAACAGTTTCAGATTTCCAGTGGGAGCCAAAATGTTTTGATGTTGCATTTTGCATCTTGTGATGTCAGTTGGCTCGGAATACAATTTGCAAATATTTGACTGTGGATAGGGGTCACTACTTGGGATGAAATTTTACATTTGAGGTGAAATTCTACAGGCACGAAATGTGGTACAGCATCATTCAGAATGTTGACTCTTTAAGTCAATGTCAAATAGTCAGGCATTGAATTTGGTAGAAGAGACTATGGCATGAAATAAATGAAGTATGTCTAGTGCAGTGGCAATGATGACTTTAGCTTTGTGGAGTACTGGAGCAAATGAAGGTTTTTTTTTATGGACAGAGGCAAACTGCAGCATTCCATCACTCAATAGAGAAAGGATTTGTTCATTGATGATTGTGACAAATGGAGCTGACTATAACAGGAGAGAGTTCATTCTTCTGTCAGTTTTCCAACTTATCTCTTCCACCTATGTGCCCCTCAGCTTAGATGTCATTACCAAGGCAAGGAACTATATATTTATAACAGAACATAGTCTGGTACCTTAATAGAAAAGGGATAGGTGGCAATTGCTGTCAAGCTTTTCTGACATGACTATTGACTTGCCTTTTCTGCACTAAAGATAACACACAATTTGTCAACCCACTCTAATTCTATTTATTTCTGCTGACTGTGATACAGTATGGTTTGAGTTCAAGCTTGAGAGTTGATAGCTGTCTTCAATTGTTAATAATTGACAGCAGAAACAGTGAAAAGTTTGATTTTGGAAAATATTCCTGAAGTTATTGAAGACTCAGTTGGGTTCAGATGTACCTGAGGGGCTCAAAAACAGCTGCTGAGATATTGATTTTTTTTGTCTAATAAACACCCCTTGTCACATAGTTAAATCAGAATGTCATCGAAGTAAATTCTTTTTGAAAATTAATTTAAGTCTACACGCTACGTGAGGATCAACAGAAGCATAACCACTGAACTTCAAATTTTGGCTTCGCTTAAGAGCGTAATAGAGAAAAGCAGTCTTAAATCAAAGCAACTACAAAGCTGTAGGCATCGTAAAGCATCCAATTACAGCACATGACAATAAAACAAAAAGCTATGGATGCTGGAGATCTGAATCAAACTGACAAAGATCAGAACTGACAAAAGATCACTGGAGTCAAAATACTAACTGTTTCTTTCTCTCCACAGATGCTACCAGTCCTACTGAGTTTCTCCAGTATTTCCTATTTTTGCTTGTTGCAATATGTAACAATATTTTTGTAATACCTAGAGGGAGGCTAAAATATGTTGTGATAGAACATTAAAAATGCTACTGTAATGGCATTTACGATCGGTGAGTGATACTGGAAAATAGCTGGCTGTCCTGTTGTATTGGACTGACTGAGTTTGAGATATAAAATAGATCTGAGTGCATTTTATGCAATGAATCAAGATATGTAATTAACAGATGTGCTAGAATTTACTGAATTATATCTATACAGGGATCTGTTGGCAATGAAGGATCCCATTCTGTGCTTGGAGCAATCTAGAGTAATAATACTTAAGTGAAGAAAGACCAATTTGAATGTTTAGGAAGGTACTCTTTTCTCTAAAGAGTAAACAATTTCAGTAGAGCTGAGGTGCAGTGCATTCTTAGAATAGGGAAAGGGAAGGCAAACTAAAAGGCATTGTTCTCTGAATGGTGAAGATGATACAGAATGAACTGTAATCGAAAAAGAGCATGTACGCCAGATGCCACATTGAGAATACAACAAGAAACAGACTGAATGTAGGAATCTCAGAAGGAAAGTAAAAAAAGAAATGAGAGCCAAAAAGAGGATGATAAGAGACTGCTGCTAAGATTACAGGGAACTCTAAAGTCTTCTATAGGCTTATAAGTAATGAAGTAATGAGGAGTGGTGCATGAAACTAGGGATCAAAAATTATGGAGCTATCCATGGATGCAGAGGAGTGCCTGAACATGCAGGTGGCTAATCCAGGAGAGGACAGTACCATCAACAGCACACATGCAGCGTTGTGGGCATCACATTGTGTTGCTGAAGTATACAGCATCTGTAAAGTTTGCACCTGCTCAATATGCAACTGAAGTGCAAGTGTGCTCAGAAGAATACTTGCTATCCCAGTAACAGTAATGATGCTTTTATCCCATGGCAGTCTGCCATTTTCTCAGATCTGAGTGACAATATCAAACCAGCGTTTGGGTTACAAAGGCTATATTCTTTATACCTAGCTCATGTCTCTGTTCTACAATCCAACAAGCATATGGCAGGCATGTGTAAAATTAGAACCATCGATAATGTCAAGTGAAACATAACAGTGTAGGTCTCTGGAACACTGAGATAATGACTCCGCTGCCAGGCTGTTCAGAGAAAGCTCTGGTGCTTATGTGAGAAGGTGGATTGGGTAGAAAATGCCATTGTTCTCTATAGTTTCAGCCTAAATGCTGGCATAACCTCAGTTGAGAGTGCCACACAGACTGCCAATTCTCTTTTTTCTATGGATATGAAAACAAGGACACGTGTTTCTCACATGCTGGCTAGGTGCTGTATCTCTGATTACAGAGTAGGTTGTCCTTCATGTTGGGGTGAGTATGGTGTAATGTGTGTGGGTGATTTCCAGTCACTGTCAAATAGCTGGCATTGCGTGCAAGCTGTAAAATGTGAGTGAAAAGTTTATAGTAGTGTTAAGTGTAAGAGAACGGTTGAGTACTGAATGTTGGGCAAGAATTATGCTTGTTAGAGATTGTTAGTAGGTCAGTAAAGGGACTATGATGCATTAGGAAGTGTGTGAGGCTAGAGGAGCAACTAGAATGATTTTGTACATGACGATACAATCACTCACCTTGGCCACTCCTGTGAAGCTTTTGAACTTTTTGTGTCACTGCATCGAGGTCCTCAGACTACATTACTTGCATTGACTGTGTTGGCTACTTAATCTCAGTGCTTTCACAGTTTCAGTCTGCAGGCCTCCAGGTCCCATGAGGGAAGTGGGGTTGGGTGGGGGGGGGGGTGCTCCCTCCTCCTCGGCATATCTTGCACAAACGTGTAAAGAACCCGGAGGATATTATCTGGCTCAATGCATCATCTTCACTCTTTCTGCTTCTAAACCTTCCCAGCTGCTTCTAGTACCTACTGCAGACAGAATGCAGCACTCACTTGAGGCTGGCTTTCACATGAATTTGACCTCCGTCTAAGAAATCCAGCCACTCACTTGCACATCTAATGTTGACTTATATGCTATTATCATTGTTATTAGCAGATAGCAAAAAGTTTGTGCTGCTTGCATCATTACAAATGGATGCAAGATAATTGATTATCACGATCCTTGAAATTTATCACCAATTTGTCTCTCCATTTCTCTTACAAATTCATTTTAAAAACCTAGAATCCAAAATAATCTTCCCACAGTTCATTTGAACTGCGTAAAACTATTTATAGCACTTTGTTTTCCACACCTTCAATTTTCTTTGCTTTCACATCATTTAGAATTGTAACTAACTTTCGTGTAATTATTTTCTGATCCTTTTCTCCCAAAATATACAATTGCACATTTATCTGTATTGAACTGCACTTAACTATCAACCTACTCCTCCAGTCTATGACAAAGTGAGGACAATCAAAGAGCTTTGCAACATGACAGTAGCTACATCTTGGCAATCTGAGAAACATCCATCTACTCCTATTCTTTACTGTTGACATTATTCATTACAAGTCTCTTATGCATCACTTTATCAAAACCCAAATGTACTGTATAACCTTTGTCTGTGTTACACTGTGATTTCCACATAGAATTTGATTAAGTTGGTGAAGCATGACCTGCCCTTTATAAATCCATTTTGATTGCCCTTGAGTAGCCTTGAGTAGCTGATAGCTTTCTAAGTGTTCACTAATGCTATCCCTTATTATAGTGTCTAGTAACTTTGCTGCTATTGATATGAGGATAACATTTCTAACAATTCCCTGCACTATCCCTTTCCTTAACAAGTACTACTGAACATTGGTGCAATTCTTATTTGAGTGTCCTATTTCTTATTCAAAGTATTTGGATTCAAGTTTATATTTTTCTAACTTGCATAGTATTTGATCCATTGTAAAATAAAGGGAATTGAATCAGCTCTGTGACTTTGAAAGAAAACTAGAAGTGACTGCAGGCACATCACTTTCAATGCTGAGATAGTATAGATTATTGTCGCAAATGGAAATAGAGGATTAGAAACAAAACTAGATTAGGAAATGTAAACTGTAGAGGTTATGCTAATGCATGAGTAAGAACACATTTAGAGTATTGATAGAAGCGGTTATACTTCAAAAGGGATTGGTGCCCTCTGATAGAGTCATAGAATTATATAGCATGGAAACAGACCCTTCAGTCCAACCAGACCATGCCAAACATAAACTCGCCCCAATCTTTTCCTACTCCTGTACTTACGTGTCTTTTAAATCTTGTAACTGTGGCCACGTCTATCACTTCCTCAGGAAATTCATTCCACACGTCACCCACCCTCTGTGTAAAAAAAAAGCCCCTCAAGTCGTTTTTTTATAAAATCTCTCTTCTTTCACCATAAAGATGTGCCCTCTAGTCCTGAAATACCCCATTCTAGGGAAAAGATGCCTTCCATTAACCCTATCTATACGCCTCATATAAGGTTACTTCTCAAACTCCTACAGTCCTGTGAGAAATGTTTTAGCCCATATAGCCTTTCTATACAAATATTCCATACATGATGTGCTTGATGGATAGATATTTCTTTACCCTAAGCAGAAGTGTGAAAAAGCAATGAATTAGCTGTTCTTCTAACTTTTTTTTAATCCTGTAATATCACTAAGTATTAAAATGTGAAGATTTTTCACTCTGGAATTATCTGCACTACATATTTTCTTCAGCAGAATGTGGCTCGATTCCCTTGTTTACAGTGGAGACATCATCCTGAAGCATGTCCCCAGTGTAAACGCTGCTTCTGAAAGCATTTCAAATTTCACCATTGAAGTGCTGAGTTCAGCACGAGTTTTGCACTTTATGAGAAGTAGTGTAAACTTTTTTGCAGTACACTGTGGAAAAACTATCCTCTGAGCCCTGCTGTTGCCTGGAAACCACACAGATTTAGTTATCTGCAAAGCCTCAAAGAGAGTGGCATCCTTGTTATCCTTATGACGCAATGTGACTGCAGTATAAACAGGGTAGAATAGATTCTGGCCTCTGCAATATCCAAAGTAAACCTTAACATAGTTGCTTGAATGTCAGTACAAACAGGCCTTTGTCTCATGAACGTTTTTCTGATATTAACTTGAATTTGATATATTTCTAACACAAGGGAATTTAACATTTTTAGACATTGAAATGCTATTCACATTTAATGTTATCTTACAGTTGCACATGAATTAGACATTTTCCTCATTGTTCATTGCATTAAGTGTATAATTTACCCTTAGTGTAATGAAGTAGCTGGGAGTTTACCCTATATTTAGCATATAATATAATATAAAACATATAATTATAATATAAAAGCAGTGATGAAGAAAGAGGAACAATCTGGAAATTTTTGCTGAATTTCCTTCCATTGCATAGGGATTTTCCTCAGGTTGCAGTCTGTTTACCAGCAATCATATTTATTCAACATTTGTCTTTTGTGCTCCCAGGTGGGGAGATGTGGAAGTACAGAGAAGAGGTTCCATTTGCAGCTCTATTTCATACTGCAAGCTGTAAACTGATGGTGTAGCACCACAAGCAGGATCAATTTTTCCAAAATACTAACAGGTGCATCGACCACCCACCTAAATGCGAAACCATAGAAAAGTCCCCAGGCTCCTCTAAAAGGCTGTTGCATATTTTGAGTTATCACTAGGCTTTCAGACACTTGAAAATAACTCAAAACATGAGTATATAACCAGTGAGATGATAATGGAATATGGCTATGATTTGTTAGCAGTATTTTGCAATTGTTCCAAAATATGCAATATTCTTTTGAAGGTATAGTTGCACCTTAAAAGCGTCTCTTTCCATTTCTGCCAGATATGTTAATTGTTTGAGTTAAATACATTGTATAGTGAATGCTCAATGATCTGATATAAATAATATATAAACACTGCGCAGTTATTACTATTTGTATTCCTGCTTAAGACTCAACATCAACATAGCACATTAAAAACCTTGGGATACACAACTAATCATTATTAATACCACACTGGAGGTGGAGATGAATAGTAAACTGTGCTTTCATCATTATGTGTGTGTGTATTACTATCAAACACAAATGTTACATTGTCTTAGAATGCACCTAAATAAGCACTGTCATTAGGACAATGGTAAGTGCTATCAAGAAATTAATGTCTGGACAGTGGTAATCATCTTTTCCTCCAGCTGTAAACATTATTTATTGAAAATTTACAGCTATATTTTCATGTACACAGCTTAAAGCCATCAATGAAGAAATGGTAATAAATAGAAAGGTTGGGCATATAAAAATAAATCTACTGAACATTTAACAAGATATTTTATTCCTTGTTTTTTATTTGCATTTACAGCAGTATTTAGAATGAATTGCAGATACTGTAAGTGGCTTAATATGGGCTATGATTAAATAGCAGGTTAATATGGGAGCTTCAAACTAAAATAGGGCAATTTCCTTTCAGTTGACTTTAAACCATCTACAACAAATCATGGTAATAAAATGTGAGGCTGGATGAACACAGCAGGCCCAGCAGCATCTCAGGAGCACAAAAGCTGACTTTTCGGGCCTAGACCCTTCATCAGAGAGCGCGTCACATTACAACAAATCATGGCCTAGAATCTTATTTCCGACTCAGACGAGAGAAAAGGTTATCTCCTCAGCTTCCTACAGTTTCTCTGTGTTCCAATACAGAACCTTTCCCAACAATCTCAACACAGTAATCCTTCCAAGGAGCAACGTTGAGAGGTTTGGCAAAAATCATGTTCTGCAACTTATGTTTGTTTTTTGGTTAAGTGTCAGTTTCGTTGAGCTCCGAAGAAATTTCTGTCCATGAAGCCTAGCAAGATCTCTCGCTGTATCTTACCAAACCTGCCTGTTAAATATCTACCCTGCCCCCATTGCTCCCTCACTTGACTGTAGACCCATCTTACCATATGCTTTTCCCAAATCAATTTACCATGGCTGGGATGTTCCAGAAAAGACTGGCATGTCTGGCACTGGCACCATCTTTAATAGGTCATTGTGCATGTGGACAAACACTGTTAGCCAGAGCTGCCTTGCACAATTCCTGACAATTGCCCTGTTTGTAGAGAGATGGAGATCTGCTGGATGGGATGTTGCAGACATAGGACATTCTCTTACCCCAGGACTGGCAATAGAGACTACAACACCAGACTAAGTCACCCTGGCCCAAGGTTGACACTTTGGGTCAGCATAGTCTCAGCTCTCTGGAGGAATGCCCGCGCTGCAGGAAGAAGGTAAACAAACTTCTCCAATCCACTAGCCCTCAAACAGCTTGCTAACTGGAAACTGAAGATACACTTTGGATTTTACTGCAGTTGCCCAGGAACCATAGGACTTCACAGTCTCTACTTATTCAATGAGGCTACAAGGAAGCAGTAGCAGGTCAGCATAGGCTATCTCAGACAGTTATTGAGAAAGTCAGCATGCGATGGTTTGGGGGGGGAGAAGGCAAGAGAGCATTCATTGGCAGCATTCTGCAGAAGGGCGCAGGAAGTTACAATACTGAAAGGGTGTTGTGCCGGGATGACATGGGTGGTGGCCCCCTCCGTGTTTGTTAGTCCGTCGGGACAGGGATGATGCTTAATCATGGCAAGAGCCAACATGTGGAGAATTTTAACATAGGGAGGTTGTTGCATTACATACAGTTTTGGCTGACCAGGAAACTCTCTTGCTCCTGTCACCTGCCATCGCTGTAGCGAAGGATTTACTGGCCATTAATCAACTTGTTTGGAATTTGTACGACACAGCATGTAGCTCAATAATAACTGTGCCATTGAGTGCCTGTGCCTCAGAAGAGGTTGGAGTACAGAAGGGATATTGTGGGAATAGATAAGGCTGGTGCCACTTAAACCCAGCTTACACCTCTTAAAAAGGAGCTACAGTTGAGCAGGAGATGGAAGTAGCTAGGGACACTGAGAAATGGTGGAATATGGCAGTGAGTTTTTGAAGATCTAATCATGGGGCAGTGGCATTGCTGGCTGGGCCAACTTAAATGTCCACCTCAAGCTGCCGATTGAAAAGGTGAGTAGCCTTCTTGTTATTGTCCATTTAGCGTAGTAGATCCACAATGCTTGAGGGAGGGATTATCAGTGACACTAAAGGAAGGCTGATATATTTCCAAATCAGGATGGTGAGTGGCTTGGAGGGGAATATGCAGGTGCTGGTGCTCCCATGTATCTATTGTCTCTATCCTTCTGGAGAGTAAGGATTTTGGAAGATGCTGTCTCAGGAGCTTTGTTGAATTTCCGCAGTGCATCTACAATGGAGTGTCAGTGCTGGAGGGAGTGGATGCTTGTGGATATGTGCCATTTACGCAGGCTGTTTTGTCAAGCTTCTTAAGCGCTATGAGAGGTGTATGCATTCAGGCATATGGGAAGAATCGCATCACAATCCTGACTTATGCCTTGTAAATGGTGGACAGGATCTGTGGAGTTAGGAGGTTAATAGTTGCAGATTCAGTGATGTTGGTGCTATCGAATGTCAAGGGGTAATGGTTAGATTCTTTTGTTGGGAATAGTCATTGCCTAGCACTTCTGTGGCATTGGTGCTACTTGCCACTTATCGATCTAATAAATTTGGACATGCATTGCTTCATCTTATTGTCATTATGGAGCTCAATAGAGATGCAAAACATTGCACTGAAAAACATGTTACTTGTGTGGAATTCTTGAAGTCAGGTCTATTTCAACATCATGTGCATAATACTGCCTGTAAGCTTCAGCAGCTTTAAACAGCAGTACAAAGCACTAAAAACTTCTATAAACTCAGCAAAAGTCAACAGAAATCAACCAGCAACTGATATAAATGTGCATGATACGCCCTTTATATAGTGCTGGTTTCTTATGTTGTTCAATGAACTCGGTGAGATTAAGAAACAGCAGTAGCTAGAGCACTGAAATCCAAAATGGCACCACTGATATCAAAGGAATGTTACTCTGATTGATTTCACAAACTGCTTGCCCTGCAGAATTGCATTGCACCATCCCTGCACCCTTCTTAACTCCATCAGCAAAATGTTATGCAGTTTGGCCAGAGCTAGAAGTATATACATTTTTAATGGCTCTCTGATGAAGGGTCTAGGCCCGAAACGTCAGCTTTTGTGCTCCTAAGATGCTGCTTGGCCTGCTGTGTTCATCCAGCCTCACATTTTATTATCTTACATTTTTAATGGGTGTCATTTTAGCACTGAGATAGCTATGTAAATGAATTTTATATAACCTCTTTCTAAACTATTTCAGATCAGTTGCATTTTAGCAACCTAAACATCAATGCTGCAGAGAGAGAAACATGACTTTTATTTTTGCCAGCTGACCAAGCTTGACATAGAACAGTTGCTGATCACATTGTTTGTGAGTTCACCAGAAAAGCTCCAAATGGTCAGAATAATAACAGATGCATTTACATCTGAAGATAAAGGCCAATAAATTACCTGGTTTAAAATTTGCGTGTGCTCAGTGCAACTATTGTTTTGGGTGGTAGCAGTGGTACTCAAATGGTTTAGGTACCAAATGTCTTGATGTAACAGTAAGTGGGATTTCCATAATAAAAACAAACAAATAATAGAAATTATAAAGGATACTTATATCTGATTCAAAATGTTAACTTTTGTTTTCCTCTCTCCATTGGCTGCCAGACTTGCTGAGATTTTCTAGCAATCTCTGTGGTTGTTTCAAATGAGATTTACACTTTGTCAGTTGCTATAAACAAACCTTGATACTCAAACAAAATTTGATACTCAGTGTCTTGTGTATGACAGGACAGTTTAGAATAGAGAAACAATATTTTTGATTCACAGATCAAATTTTCATTGTGCTGATTTTTCTCTTTCTAAAATATTACGACGATTCCCATAGGTGAGCTTCAGACCCTTCAGTCTGGCACTGTATGCTTTGTATGAATGGACACTACAAAGTGTGAAATCTAGCCAACACTCCGATCTCCAAAATAGAGGCATAACCTGTTTGAGTCACACTGGTACAGCAGACTATTAAGCCACAACCCCTGAACTGAAGTTACTAAAGTACTCACAAATTAAACAGTGATCACCAACATTCGGTTAGACGAAGGGAACAGGTACATGAGAATTGGATGCAAGACCAAAATATTTCAGTCTCAAATAACAACAACGGGTTTTATTTATGGTGCACATGTAGTGTAATGAAACAAACCAAGTTGCATCACAGGAGCGCTATAAAGTAAAACTTAATAGTTGTAGTAGGATAGGTGACCAACAGCTGAGTTAAAGAGGTTGATGGAGAACAGCGTTGTAAAAGAAGAAAGCGAGGTCTAAATGTAGAGATGTTAACAAAAGGATTTCCAGAGTTTACCCTAGGTGGCTAAAGATATGGTCACCAAAGGTGGAGTACTTAAAATTGAGAGACCCAAATTAGATTAATGGAGGATTGTGGGACTGGAGAAGATTACAGAGATGCGAAAACAACATGGGCTATAGAGGGATCTGAAAACATGGAAAATCATTTTAAAATGAAGGGATAGGAACAAGCACAGGGATGAATGGGACTTGATGTGAGTAAAAGCATGGGCAGCAACATTTTGGATGAACTCCAAGAAGATAAAATGTGCAAGGTCAGCAGCAAATGAGCTGAACTAGTTGATGTTACAGAAGTGGAGTTAAGTCATTTTAGTGATAGCACAAAGATGTGGTTGAAGTTGATCTTGGAGCCAAATAGGACACCTGTGCTGCAAATAGTCTGGTTCAGCCTGAGACAGTTGTCAGGGTGAGAGATTGACTCAATTAGCTAGGCACCAAAGTTTATGGTAGGCAACAAAGACAATGGTTTTAGTCTTCAAATTTTAAACTGATGGGTATTTCTGCTCATTTCGTATTGGGTGTTGAATAAACAGCATGAAAAATTAGTTACAGTGAAGGAGTGAGAGATTGGTGGTAAAGTAGAGCAGGGTTGTGTCAGCATACATGTGTAAATTAACAATGTACTTTTGGATAATGCTGTTTAGGTCAGTATTTAGACGACAAATAAGATAGATCCTTGTGGACACCAGAGGTAACAGGGTGAGAGGGGGATAAAGAAAACATACCAGATAATACTCTGGCACAGCTAGGTAAGTAAAAATAAATGGAATACCATTCTGTCTCTGAATTCAGAGTCTGACACCTGATTAATCTGGATGTACACAGAATGTGCAACAACAATAGTAGAAAGTGGTATCCAGCTGCAAAATATTGATCCCAAACTTCATCTCCTGTGTGTGACAGATACAGTCATACACATGTGATCCCATCATCGATCTTCATTAAAAGTTCACAGAATATGACACGATGGAACTTTCAAACATTAAGAAAAGGGAAATTTACTAACAAAAAATTAGAAAAAAGCTGTTGGTTTTATAAATAGACTCAATTTTGATGAGAAATAAATGATACTTCCATGTCAGTTTTCAAAAATATGGCTAGAGATCTGAAACTTTACTGATGGTAATTCATTAATGAAGAAAGATTGTCGAGTAAAATTTAATTGAGTTGAAGGTGAGGGATCACAATAACTCTTTATATGGTAAATGTATTTTTTTCATAATTTTGAATAACAAACCAATCTAACCAATTTTACTCCAGAGGAAAAACTGAAAACACTTCGAGCTGTTTCAGAGCAAACACTAATTTTACCTGAATTTGAAGTTACATTTTCACTGTTCTACTCTTGCAAATTAGTTTGATTTTTTAATATACTGTTTTCTTACACTCTTTTTACTCTTTCTCATTCTGCTTTTGCAATGTTATACAATTCAATGGGTTCAGATTTTTCATCTCAAATTGAAAATCTCAAGTTTTCCACTTTTTCTCATTGCTCATGGCGAGCTCGGACTCTGGCTCATCTTCTTCCTGATGTCCTTGCAACTTGACGTAAACTATACACACTATTTGATGTGGTCAAATGGTTAACAGCACACAATATGTTTTTACTGATAACTCCTCTAGTGTTGATTGAGTCAATCAAATAGACTTGTACAATGTCTCAGCTATGTAAGAAGACAAATATTGTTTATAGTTTTAGATTGTAGTGGTGTATTATTGACCAATGTGTTTGGTAAGAAGCAGATGTCTCTAATGCCGATAACCAAAGACTGAGGCTATGTGGACACTGACCATTTCTGTAACGTGCCAAAAAATGAACAGCAAACCACGTCCAGTTAACAGACCTTTAACTATTGTCGTTAATTTAAAACCTGGTCCTGTACTTTGAAGTGAAAAAACATTCAGACAATTTCCTGAATTTTAAAGTGTCAAACAGATGAGCAGGTATCTAAGAAACAAGAAATAACAGAGAACGATTCTTTGAATTCAGAGACTGGTGGGTGGAAAGAAAGGATAAGGGAATCCCTATTATTGCTCTAGGAAAGAGAGGAAAGGATGAGGGCAGAAAAATGGGAAATGGACCAGACACAATTGACGAGCAGCTCAATCAGAGATAGTTAGAGCTACCGATGTTGGAGTCAGAGATAACACAGTGTGGAGCTGGAGGAACACAGCAGGCCATGCAGCATCAGAGAATGCACTTGCTCCTCTGTCGCTGCCTGGCCTGCTGTGTTCCTCCAGCTCCACACTGACTTGCAGCTCAATGTCCCACAGTTTAGATGCAATCGGAAAGGAAGCAAGAAAGGAGCTGGAGTTGCATTTTTGATTAAGGAATACAGTATAACTATAACTAGAGAAGATATTTCTGAAAAATATTCTTTCCAGTGAAAATGTATGGTTAGAAATTAAAAATAAGAAATGAAAGATCACTTTGATGGGAAGTTGAGAAACAAGTATGTCTAGAGATCTCAGGTATATGGAAGTATAATAAAGTTATAATAATGGGGGATTTTTATTTCCCAAACATTGACTGGGGCTACCATGGTGTTAAAAGTCTGGATGGTGAAGAATTTGTCAAATGTGTTCAAAAGAATTTTCTTTATCAATATGTGTATGCTCCTAATAGAGAAGGAAAAAAACTAGACTTTTTTTCAGCAATAAAACAATAAGGTAATAGAAGAAAAAGAAGAGAGATAGACTTCCATCAGAGTCATAAAGTCTTCCCTGCTAGAATTTTCTTTCTCTGCCCAACTTAACATTGCTCAATGTCTGAGTGTGAAGATAGAAATATTCTGCATCATATTTCTTCCAGGCTCTTAACTTCATCGTAAAATGACTCAAGGCAGCTGTTGCTCCATTAAAATAACTCAATAAAAATTTACAAGTTCTGCTTTGGTTGAACTTTGAGTTGTATAATAGGCATCAATTTGTATTTATGTAATACCTTTAACATAATAACATATCCCAAAGCCATTTCGCAGCAGCATTAACAAACAAAAGAGCTCCTAAGGTGCATTGCAAAAGAACAAGGAGAAATTCTGGAGTGGAGAAATTTGTGAAGGGAATTCCAGAATTTCAGACGATGGCAGCTGGACGTACAGTCACCAATGATGTTGCATTTAAAATTGGGGTCAAGAGATACAGAATTTAACGAGTACAGATATTAAAATGGTTACAGAGTTGAAGGAGACTAGAGAGAGGGGGAGGCAAAGAATTTCAAATTGGGGAATAAAACCCAAAAGAACGGCAGCTGTTGTAAATCAGGAATTAAATCAGAAGTTGCTGAAAAAGCTCAGCAGTTCAGGGGAAAGGTCATTGGACCCAAAACGTTAACTCTGATGTTTCTTCACATATGCTGCTAGATCTGCAGAAGTTTTCTAGTCAATTCTGTTTTATTTTGTTTAAAATTGGGGTGTTGATTAACTGTGAGTTAACATAGTTCAGTGAGAATAAAATGATGGATGAAGGATCAATGCAAATTAGAACATTGGCAACAGAACTTTGATGTACTCAAATTTAGGGAGGATGGAACCTAGGAAAATATGGGGGTACATCGGAATAATTAAGTCTAATGGTAGCAAACATGTGATGTGACTTCAGCTACAGATGGATTGAGAAAGTAGCAGAGTTAGGCACAGTAGTGAAAATTACTGATGGTTGCAGCTACATGGGCAGAATTACATCTTGAGGTCAAATATGATACCAAAGATATAAACAGGTCTGATTTGATCTTAGTTACCAGGAAGAGGGGTGACATTGAATCATTCCTACCTAGGACTGAAGGAAAAGATTTTGGTCTTCTCAATGCTTATTGGGAGGGCCTCTCTGCTCATTCAGTCCTGGATGTTGAATAAGCAGGATGTATGTTTAAAGGTATTGAAAAGATTAAGAAATGTCACAGTGTGTAGAATTGAGAGCCATCGAAATGCATATGGAAATTGATGCTGTTGCTGGGATGTTACAGGGAACTGGTGGCCCCATAAATTTAGGGACAAGCGTACTTTTCAATTTCTGCAAGTCCCAACAGAATTTCATGCCCATTAGGCAACATCTGCCATTTTTGTCTCTTAAAGGAAGAGATCCCACCCCTGACCTCTTCTTCACCAATCTTCAGTACCAGAGGTGCCAAGCAGGAGCAAAGCAGTGATTTGGGCTGGGACTGCACTCACCACACTCAGCCCTAGCAGCAGCACGGAGAGTTCTTTGGAACCAATGCAAGTGTCATTGGAGTTGCCTGTGCCAATCAGAATGGCCCCAGCAAGAGTGGAGTGGGAGATGGCAGTTCATCTGGTTGATGAAGATAATAGGTTGTTACTGTAGTGGGTGGCTGTTGCTGTTGGTCACACCATGGGCTGTCAGGTGCTTAAATGGGAGGTCATCCCCACTGGGCTCACCAATTTTTGATGCAAACCAGGTGGTCTGCCCATGGTAGCAACAGTGGGAAGATGCCCTTAACTGGCCATTAATTAACCTCTTATGAGTTACATTTGCCTTCTGAGTGGATGACATGCCTGTGATGGGATATACAATCATCACCTCACTCTTTCCCCCTCATTTCCCAGATCACTCCTTGAGGCATCGTAAAATTATTATTCAGATCATGTCAATGATGAACAGCATGTGTTTGAGAAATTAGGAGGCAGCTAAAAATAAGTTATTTGGGAACGGG
The DNA here is from genome assembly GCF_030684315.1 of Stegostoma tigrinum. Lineage (NCBI taxonomy): Eukaryota > Metazoa > Chordata > Chondrichthyes > Orectolobiformes > Stegostomatidae > Stegostoma > Stegostoma tigrinum. The sequence continues at coordinate 63,941,997 of NC_081363.1, read as the reverse complement.
AGAAAAGAGACAGTTGCAGATTGTTTTCTAGCTCTGATTAGATAGATGTGATACAGCATTCAGTATTCATAAATAATGGAGAAGAAAGGGAAATTGGAAATAGATGGCTGTGGCTTACAGGAGCAGAGTTAGCAGGGGCAGATTTTTGAGGAGAGGAGAGTGATAATACCAACTTTGAAGTTGAGGGGGACAACATTTGAGGTAAGAGAACAAATAGAAACATTAGTTAGCACAGGACTTAAGAGAAGTTTGTTGCTCATAGCTTAATGGAAATAGAGTTGAGTATTGTTGGCGTTGTTATCATAACATCAGAGCAAATAACCCCTGCTAACTTAGATTCCCAATTGATTGTTGACATCAGTTTCAGAGAAAACATATAGTCATTTGATTTTGTGTGCCTGCTCTGCAGCTGACCATCATTATTACTTAAGTCAACCTACATAGAGGATTATGCACTGTAGTTTTAAATAGTGGAAATATATCCATTGACTTCTAATATTCTCAATTTGCAATACATTGCATTCTTGATTTTAGATATTCATTAGGTGTTTCATAATTTGGAGTAATTTCATTTTGAAATGCCAAGTAAACCAGCAATACATATTCCCAAGTCCATACTGTAAGAATTTCTGGTGATAACTGGAACTAAACCTATTTATCTCACCTGAAGGATGCAAATCTGAACAAGAAATTCTCAGGTAAACCCAATAGAAAATGATTACGATTGACGTCATGACTTAAACCATGCAAAACTGCAGCTAACAGAAGAAAACTGGTGAAATCTCTTTGTAATACATATTTGTTGAATCGTGTCTAAGTGCCAGACCCAAGATTGCTGTTGTCAATCCAACTTGACAAGAAGTTTTATTTTACCATTTTTACTTTTGAGTAATTAGTTTGTATTCCACCCAATTTTCTGATACTAGTATTTTGTTTGTCTTTTCAATATTAACTTATCATTGATTTTTCTTTTTGCACTGATTTGAACATTGCTTGTTTAATGATTAGCAAGGTACAGTCCAGAATAACTAAAATTACTGTAGGGCCACCTGACAACAGGTTTATGCATGGTTTATGACAATCCGAAAACAAAATTGTCTGCACTTAAGTTATCATTTTATCTAAAGACATTGAAACCAGGAAATTGAGTCAACATCGAGAAACTGATGTCTCCTAATTTAATTCACATTTGTATTTTAATTTCATTCTGGGAGATGAAAGACTCTCCTTTAAGTTAGTCAGTTTGTAAAGGTAATGGCAGACAAAGACAAGGCAGACTCTCAAATACATATTACACCCTATTTCAACTGCTTCTTTTGAGCAGCAGAGGAGAGAGAAGAGAAAGTTCATTTGCAAGCAAGGACTGGAGAACTTTTTCTTTCTTTTAAACATATTACTGCCTCCCTCTCTCACCCTGAGTTGGAAAAGTTTATTGATTTTGCTTCTGATTTCCACTCTGCTCTCATCTTCACCTAGCCCATTTCTGATTCCTCCTTTTCCTTCCTTGATGTCACTGTTTCCTTTTCTGGGGATGGACTGGCCAACAGTATCCACTATAAACCAACCAACTCCCACAGCTACCTGAACTATACATTCTCACACCCTGCTTCCTGTAAAGAGTCTATTCCATTCTCCCAATTCTCTGTCTCCATCGCATTTGCTCTGATGATGACAATTTTGACAAGGAAAATGTCCACCCTCTTCTTCAAAAGAGGATCCCCCAGCACCATTGTTTACAGGGCCCTCAGCTGGGTCAGACCCATCTCCTGCACTTCGGCCCTCACCTCCTCTCTTTCCTCCTACAACAGCAATAGGGTGTCTCTTGCCTTTACCTACCATCCCACCAGCATCCACATCCAGAGGGTCATTAGCTGCCATTTCTGCTATCTCCAGTGAGATGCCACCACAAGACACATATTCCCCTGCCTTCCCTCATTAGCTTTCTACAGTTCCCTCCAGACACCTTGGTCCACTGTTCCTTCAATCCCAAAACTCCACCCACCCAGTCTCTCAATATTTCCTGCTGCAACTGCCAAAGGTGTAACGCCTGACCATTTCCTTCCTCCCTCCTCAGTATCCAAGGGCCGAAACACACCTTCCAGGCGAAGCAGTACTTTACGTGCATGTCCAACAATGAGGTGCACTACATGTGCTGCTCACAATATGGCCTTCTCTACAATGGGGAAATGAAGCTGGTCTGGATGGCCGCTTTGCAGAATACCTATGTCTGGTCCACAAAAGAGATGCTGAACTTTCACTTGTCTCCATTCCAACTCATCGCCCTGTTCCCTGACCAACGTTTCTGTCTCAGGCTTGCCTTTAGTGCCCCAGCAAAGCTCAGCACAAGCTGGAATAACAGCAACTCATTTTCCACTTGGGGACCCTACAACCTCCCGACCTCAGTATTGAGTACAATAGCTTTAGGGCATGAGCTCTCCCATGTCTTTACCCGAACCCTCACATACCAGGCGTTTTTTCACAAAGTCTGCTAGTACACACAACCCACTATTAGCTACTAAGAGTCTCCATCAACAGCTATTCACCATCCCAGCCAGATTGTTATCTAATCCTTTGTCTGTCTAACTGTTCTTCTGTCTCTTTGGGCTCTATCCTCACCTATCATTTACTCCTTGCTCCCTCACCCACACATCCGCACACCCCCAAATTCCTTACCCTATCTTCTGCATATAAACTGACATTTTCCTCGTTACCATCAGTTCTGAGGAAGGGCCACTCGACTTGAAACGGTAACTCTAGTTTCTCTACTCGGATGCCACCAGACCGGCTGAGCTTTTCTAGCAGTCTCTATTTTTGTTAACTGTGTTGGTGTGTGTGTGTGTGTGTGTGTGTGTGTGTGTGTGTGTGTGTGTGTGTGTGTGTGTGTGTGTGTGTGTGTGTGTGTGTGTGTGTGTGTGTGTGTGTGTGTTTGATGTTGTATCTTTATTATCTTTTCCTCAGACTTAGTAGATGATAAAAACTTCTCTTCCTTTTATGCAAGAAAACCCTGGTAAGTGGCTTCTTTATTTTCTAGTGAACCATGTTTTAATTAAAGTGTGATAGCTGTGTACTAAAAGTATTTGTTGCAACCAAATGCAAGGGAAGTTAAAAGGAGGCAAATTAACTCTCCTTCCTTGTCCATTCAATATAATACCATGCCTCATCCAATTCAATAGCCATCTTTAATAATTCTTTCCACATTTTAATAAGTTTTTTTATAAAAATCCAATATTTAAAAGTCACCCTTGTTGCATTCTATGCTAAATTACATATCCTTTCAAAACCAAATCACTGAACAGTAAAAAAAATCTTTCACTAATTACTTTCTAAAGCCCTTTCAAACGTTTTAATATTGAGATCAGATTTCTCTTATCTTTGTTAATTCAGTCTACGTGGCCTTAACATTTCGAAATTATCACATTCTCTCATATTTGTGAATATACTTCTTTGCATGAATACCAGATGAGGGGCACTAACTGATTTGAAATTTCTGCTTTGGGTGTAACTTAGCAGATATACCAAGTTACATGCCCAATGTTGCACAATTTTCTGATGGCAATTTATGTCCAAATATCCGTCTGACATTTTGAAATATACCTGATCTTAAAATGCTTGCAAACAAGTCAACATGATCCAAGAAAAGGACTTAGCTCACATTTTTATTTTCATTTAAGTATGAAAAATTAAGATTCATCTTATCTAAATGTCATTCTTGCACATCAGGCACAGAAATGAACAATAAGGAATTCTTTATGCAATTTATGCTTTTGCCATAAAAATGCATTTCAAGAAACAGAAAATATCATGAGCTTCAGTAAGAATATGTTAAAAGGACATATTGAAGAATTTGCATTTTAGAGGAAGAGTTATTTTCTTTCTTGCTGTGCCTATTATCCTGCGTTGAGAGACATCTGAACAAGTGCAATTGAAGGATATTCGTATCTCAGAAGTGAAGGCATGTCCTGTTTGTAGGCAGCAGTTGATTCAAACAAAAGGGTTTGAGGGATGGATGTAAAACATCAAGGGAATTTGGAAATTTTGTAGTCAGATGCATAATGTAGAAAAAGAAATGACTGTAACATTAGAGTTATATGAGAACACTCTGCTTAGAGGTTGGAATTAGAGTGGTTTAAGAGGCATATCTACTGCAAAATTATATTAATCTATATATACATATACAGAAGATAAATATCTATTGAAAGAAACCCTTTAGGTTTGGCCTGAGCTTATATGAATAGACAAACCAATGCCAGCGAATGGTAAAACCAGTGTGAAACAAATCCAGAGTGGATGGTGCTTCCCACTGAAAGAGACATGGGTAGACTTCCCAAAGACACTTGTTCGAAGCCACACCTGAAGTGCAGTATACTCCTAAGTGGCAGCTATGTTCCTGTCAACCAAACAATTCTCAACGTGGAAATTATACATTTTCTCTGACACATGACCTTGCAGCAGGTTTTTGATCTGTCAACATAAAGTGTCAGGAGCAGATTTTACTGGACTGACACTTTAAAATAGATTGACACTGCACATCTTCAACCATGAGACATCACTCTCCACGGTCCTGGAGACAGAACCCATCCAGTCAAAAGTTATTTCCTAGCGACTCTTACCTATTATAGTGAGGTTATGAATGAGCGTAATTCTGTCTTGTGAAATCAAAACAGATCCTTGCTGAGTTGGCAGGTTTTCATATAACATGGTCTTCAACTGTGCTGCATTTCCAAATGATCTTTTTAACAGCAGGTGTCAGGATTTTCCATGCAAAAAAAAATGACTGGCTTTCATTTTATGAGAAATTTTCTTAGCCTGTACAGAAATTCATATCAATCAGTTTGGCTGATCTTCTGTCAAGCAATACTCCAACTTTTCCAAGTGTCTAAACAGCTTCATGATAATCCTCACTCCATCAAGCCTAAAGAGGATGAACCTATCACACTACAAGCTATTAGACAGGAAAAAATATCAGTTAGTGAACAAGAGAACATTAGGCCCAATTTTTGCCATTTTAAGAACATAATCCTACACTGCCTGACTCTGTAATCTTTGTTGATGCCAAGTTCCCTTTGGTTTTCTTCCAAATCAGGGTGGGCAGAATTCCACAATGATGCAAGATCAAGTTCCTAACAATGCTAATGAAGAATCGTGACATCTAGCTACTGAAGAGGTGATAGAGAGTCAATACCTTCAACTATCCAAAGTTCTCATGACAATATTTCAATTGAGTATAGTATTTGGGACATCATGCTGTGGCTGTACAGATCATTGGTGAGGCCATGTTTGGAGTACTGCATGTAGTTCTGGTCACCTTGCTATAGGAAGGACGTTATTAAATTGGAGAGAGTGCGAAAAGATTCACAAGGTGTAACTGGGACTGGAAGGTTTCAGTTATAAGGAGAGAATAGAACTTTTTCCTCAGAACATAGGAGGTTGAGGGTTGACCTTAAAGAGGCTTATAAAATCATGACAGGCAAAAGTCTTTTCTTTATGGTAGGGGATCTCAAACTAAAGGGCTAGGTTAAAGATGAGAGGAGAAAGATTTAAAAGAGACCCAAAGGGCAGCCTTTTCACACAGAGGGCTTGTGCATAGGGAATGAATTGCCAGAGGAAGTGGTAGATGCAGGTTAATTACAACATTTAAAGGACATTCAGGAAAGTACACAAATAAGATATGGACCAAACGCAAATGAATGTCTAGTTTAATAAGGGAAACCTGGTCGGCATGGATGACTTGGACTGAAGGGCCTGTTTGCATGCTGTATGACTCTATGACTCAATGACTCTATAACTGTCAACAGTCAGATTAAGCCTGATGTGACATTACATTTGGTGATGGATCACAGAGTACAACAAACCGTGTCAATGTAGGAAGGTCCCTCAGCAAGACTGAAACATTGAATAGCTATTCTATATTTCCATGTAACCCTGGATGATTATTTGCCTCCTTTTTTTAGGGACACTGCCAGAAACAACAGCACATTTCAGATTTCTCCTCCAGAATGATTTGCAACAAACATAGACATAGTCCCAGCAGTCCTAATAACAAGTATTTCAATGTGAGGAGCAACATCTGCACAGATATTCATCCATAATTCACAGTCCTTGTATAAGTCTATTGAACAATTGATCCAATGTTTTTCATTTTCCCAGATGATTCAGTTATCTTTTCATCCTAAACTAGAGATTATGACACAGAAATTCAAAATATGATTATCTTGCTCATAAAGAGGAATAATGGTACATATTAACTTTCACCCAGTGATGGCATTTCGCCACTTAACTGTGCTGCATTCCCAAATGTTTGTTGTAGCAGCAGATGTCATGAAAGATGAGGCCAATCAAAACCAAGCTAAATGGAAGCAATTTATAACACCTAGCAGTCTTGATCCTGATGTAGTCTGAGATGTTATTCCCTACCAGATCATGAAGTCTGAGCTGATGGTGTTGATGAGAACTGTTTTGCAAACACAATGGTTCACTGTCTGAATTATCAACCTGGGGAGAGATAGTGGGCTTGGAAATACTTCCAAATATTTTCAGTGAAACAGTTAATGTACTTGTGGAGAGTTGTAGAGACAGTGGCTAAGAAATACATAGCTCAGCCTTTGAGGTATGGTGTGACCTAACTATGAAATCAGAGTCACATGAGAGAGAATCTATTAGAAGTTTGGACTGAGAGTAGCTTGGGTCAGAGATGTTTGCTGCAATTTCATCATGTATATAGTGCAAAGAAATAAAGTGTGAAGAAATACATTGAGAAGCGGCCTGAGTTTATCTGAACAGAAAAACTGACCCCAAAACACATAGCTCACTGCAATCTTTTAAATGAGTAATTTATAGCCACGTTACACATGCTCCTGGGTGCAGATGTGGAAGAATCCCCAGGTCAGCAAACTAACTTTTCATTTCTTTATGTTTCTATATTTTTCCCAAAGAATTTTTAATTAAGAATCTGTACCTTGGTAACTTTGTACATAAGGTGGTGTCATAAATGGAGACATAAACTTTTCACTGTACTCATGTGAGTACATGTGTCAATAAAGCTAATCCTAATTCTAAGAGTCTAACTGTGGCAGAACCAATATTTTGTGGAGTTTCTATTCTATACTATCAAACTCTCACTCTTAATCATTCAGATAAAAAATCTCAAATCGAAATTGCTGTATTGATGACAAACTGATTTTCTTTGCCAACAATAGCAAATAAATAATTCACATTTTGCAGTATTGAAAATTCTCTAATTGACCTCTCTGCTGTAGCTGCCTTCAAAACATATACACAGGACTTTGGCAGCTGATGTGCTGACTCCAAGGAGCAATTGAGAATGGACTTGCAGCCCACTGCTGCTGTTATTTGTTTATTTTTTGCTTTATGAAGATTTGTGATTCCTGTAGTGACACGGGCATGCATTTCTAAAAAGCAATTAGCCTTCTGTTCTGCTGAGCAAATAATGCCACAAAGCTGCTCGGGTTTATTAAGTCAGAGTCATTCTTATATTTTGCTCTGCTTCAAAAAAAAAGTGAAAGCATCTGTCAATGGGTTCAGAAGTACCAAGCAGTGAAGAGAGTTTTCCAAAGCTTTCACCTGTTAATAAGAAGATTCAGCAATTAATGGTGGCACATGTTCCTACTCAATATGGAGTTGTGCAGAGAAAATATTTTCACTCAAGGAAAGAACAGTAAAACAAGAAATCACTCAGGCCTTCAAATTAATGAGGGCCATGGATTGTGACATTTGGTTATTTGATTATGTGAATGAATTTGGGAAGAGACTTCGCTTTGGAAAACCAACGTATTTTCAAGTGCAATTTGTATCCACAGCAAAAACTCTACCTCTTGATATGTAAAATTATCAAACGTCAGTAGGAATTGGTGATCACAGGAATGTAGTGAAGTGCTAACAAACATATAGCAAAAACAACTGGTGCCCTATGAAAATCTTCTACACAGGAGTTTAATAAATATTCAGAATTCAGAACAAGATTGACTCTTTGTACAAGACATTGTCGATTGATAAAATATTGCCTAAGAGATGATACTTCCTGAACTGCTAGGTTTGCATTAGATTTAATCCCTGGTGAGCCATAATACAATAATGAGGCTGCAGGATAAATAAATAGCATATAGATTTACTTCAATCTCTCTGAGCACCATGGGATATTCACGTACTAATGTTATTATTGTGGTAAAATATAGGCTTGTAATTTTTGATTTCATCATCTGGGACCATCAGGGAAAGAAAATGATTCTAAAAGGGAAAAACAATCTGACTTAAAATTGCTACAGTAGCCAGATGACTTCAAGTGAAGGCAACTCATTAAATAAACAATAAACAAAAAATTAGTCCATCAAAAGTTAACTTTATTATGAAAAGAAATTAAAACTCAAATCTTTAATGCTGTTTGACTTATATATTTACGAATAAGTGTTACATATCAGAATAAAAGCGTCACGGGCAAATTATCTATCTTGAAAAAATAACAATGAAGCCAAACATGGAGTACACACATGGATTATAATTCAAGTCACTGCTTTGGCAGTGTGGGAGAGAGAATAAATGGATTTGTAAGAGCAGAACTGGAATTTTTCTCCCTGCTTTCTTTCAGCTTCTAGAAAGACAACACCAAGTATTGGAATAAATTGGTGAAACATCAATTCACTGAAGACTCAAAGCTATGTACAATATTTGCAAAACAAAAAAAAAGTACTACAGGTGCTGGAAATCAGAAACAGAAACAGAAATTGCTGTAATAACTTAACAGGGCTGGCAGTACCTGTGGAGGGAAAACAGAATTGATATTTCATGTCCAGTTAATTCTACTTTCTCTCCGAAGATACTGCCAGACCTGCTGAGTTTTTCCAGCAATTTCTGTTTTTGTTTGCAATATTTGCTACTGCTGAAGATACGAAACACCTGATCTCAGGTTAAAACCTAAACTTCAAGGATTCAAAAATCTTTTAAACTTTTCTTTTTATCTTTCTTTTTACAGCACACACCATCACATTCTTAAAGCTTTATACTAGTGTTTGTGTATATGTTTGATGCCATAGCTTTATCTTTTTTTAGGCTTAGTAAGGAATACAAATCCTCTTTCTTTCATTCAATTTCAAGTATTTTGATGCCAGAAAACTAATAAACCATATTTTAAACTGTAGTGAAATATAGCTCCAAAGTGAAGAAGATATAAAATCTCTTTTGTGCCAATCAAAGGGATTAAAATGATGGGAGCTCCTTCATCCATCTTCACCTGAAGGTTAAATAGGGTTAAAATGTTTGATAAAATAGATTCTGCGTGTTCTGTAGGAAAGAAGGATCGTTTGGCCAGTTGATTGTTTCTTAATCGATGCTTCCTTATGTTATATGTTTTTTTTTCCTGTAGAGGAATTAATCAGTATTATTGCTGACATACAGGCTGCCAAAATGTTATTGTTTGGATTATTAATATAACCATGAATACATCAGATCTGGCTTGGTTCTCACTCATAATTTTGATAGGTTTAAGTATAAATAAAGATCAATTATTATACAAAGCTACCCCACTTGCCTATTTCCTTTTTACTAAATAATCACCTTAATGGAAAAGTTAACATAGAAACATTTCAGGCTCAATGAAGTCACTAATGGTTAATTTAGAGAATAGAGGAAGGTAACAGATGAAGGCAAATGTGAAATTGAGGTCTGTTGAATGAATGACCTATATACTACTAGGTTTATCTCATAAGTTTAAATCAATACCCTTTGTGCAGTTTTATTCATTAACTGGTAAAACATCCAGATTAGAATATCACTCACCCATATTTAACAATTCAGTGTTTATTATTTCATGGATATGGAAGACAATAAATGACCTCCACCTTCTTATCTAAGATAGTTTGGTGCTCTATCATGTCCCATAGAACAGATGCACCTTCAAGCAAGTCTTAGAATCACCTTGCTCAGTTGGCTGGATGATTGGTTTGTGAATCAGTGTGATGTGAACACTGTGGATTCAATTCCTGTGCTAGCTGATGTTACCATGAAGGACTCTCCTTCTCAAACTCTCCCGTCACCTGAGCTGTAGTGACCCCCAGGTGAAACCACCAACAGTCATCTCTCTCCAATGATACAAAGATACATCCCATGGACTGGTAGCAGTGGGACAATCCCTAGGTTCAGGTGCTGAAAACAAACTGCCTTGAATGTTAGAGATAACAGGAACTACAGATGCTGGAGAATCCAAGATAACAAGGTGTGGAGCTGGATGAACACAGCAGGCCAAGCAGCATCTTAGGAGCACAAAAACTGACATTTTGGGCCTAGACCCTTCATCTGGAACGACGTTTCAGGCCTAGACCCCTCATCAGAAATCATTTCAAATTCAAAGATTTATGAATGTCACTTGTGTTGCTTATGCTGTTTTCTGAATTTCTTGAGTGGAACCATTGCCTTGCAATGAAGTAATGAGCACTAATTATTCTTTATGTTATTATATCCAAAACAAAAGGTAGAGTAGTGCTTTGGTTCACATATACTACATGGATTGTGTTTTTAATGAATATAGAAAATAAATATGAAAGATTATTTATTAGTCGTCCAGAGCACAATGATCAACATCATTTATGTTGTATAAATTTAGATTAGTATTCACAGATGTTGAATATCCACACCTCATACATAAATATTTCAATGCAAATTAATTGAACGCTAGCAACAAATCATTGCATTGTGAGAGCCAATTAATAACAGCAGAAGCAAGTAATCACATCCTGTCGCAATCAACACACATCTGTTTCGGAGAGCTGCTCTCTTGCTTTACTATGCAAATGCATTTGGAGTCAGTTTTCCCTCTTGTGCAGTTATTTATTGTCCACCTGTTTTTCATCAGTTACTCAGTATTCAGTCACTGTTTCTCAACAGCCCTGAGTTCTGACGCTCTGGCTTAGCAGGAGACACATCAACCTCATGGGAGCATGATGCCATTTTGTGTACATGTTCTTTTGGCAGCTCAGTCTACTCTCAGCCACAACATCTCAAATATCAGGATAATGGATGACTATCGGTAACCAGGTGTTAATGTCACTTTACAATACAACATAAAACCATGTTTTGCCAACATTATTTTTTTCCTGTGTCTTCTTGCATGATAACAATTTATAATTTCACCAAAATAGTAATTAATTTCATAACTGGTGTTATGCTAGACTACAAGCAGAACATTACAAAATTTCTGATGATGTTACAGTACATTTTAATCAGGAATTAAATGCGTACCTCATTAAATATTTGAGAAGACACAATGCTTAATTTGCTGCAGTATTCATTCCTGATCACCTAATTTCTCATTTCAGCTGAAATTGCATCAAACACTGTAGCTCTAGTTTTTGCTTTAATGACTTTTGCAGAATACACTCTTGATTAGATTCGGAGAAAGATTTTGTAGGAATATTGGATCAGGTCTGAAAACACAATGTGCTGCCTGCTCATTTAACTGATTACAACATCCAGCCAATGTTAAGTGAGGTGAGACTGAGTGCCTTTTACACTAAGGCAGCATTTGACTGATTATTACACAAAACAGCCCTAGCAAAACTGGAGTCAATAAGAATCAAGGGGAAGCCCCCTCCTGACTGGAGTCATATTTAACATAAAGGAAGGTGGTTGGGATTTGGAGCTCAATCATCTCAGGTCAAGGAAAACAGTTCAGGAATTCTTCGGGGTAGTGTCCTAGGTCCAACAATTTTTAGCTGCATCATATGTATACTTCTCTCCATCATGAAGTCAGAAATGGGGATATTCATGATGATTGTCCAATATTCAACACTATTCTCATCTCAGATGCTGAAGTGGTCTGCTTCTATAAGTAGCAAGACCTAACCAACAACCAGCCGAGAGCTCATAAGTACCAAGTAAATTTCATGCACTCTCTTCACATTTCACTTCTTTGCCTTCCCCACATTTAATATCTTCCAATGATTCCTAAGCTCTATGCTATATGTAGTTGCATTCCCCTTTCCTCATCACAACCCCACTCATATGGCTTTCTACTTTGAAAAACTCGAGAACGGACTGTCACCTGGTTAGTGGTACAGGGGAGTAAAGTGGAAGAGGAATTTGATTCTGATAATGAAGGAATATCATCAATTGATCTCAAAATCTCAGCCACCAGGTCAGACATTGTGAATGCATCTACTCTGGAGTATACCATAAAGATGAGTGACTGGGTACCAGTAGCTTCCAAATAGGACACAAGCAAAATGTAGTACCAATCATTAAACAGTAAGTTCACATACATTCTGCTAGAGTGGAGTCATGTGAGGACATCAATGGTATGGCATACAGGAAAAAGTGAAGGCCACTTACAATGAATATTTGATCTCGTGAATGCCTTCCAGAAAGGCTGTAGCCACTGTCAAGGAGCAAATAGAAAGTTAGCACCATCCCAGCATTTGCAGAGAGGCATTTTCACAGAGCAAGGAGGCTTTTTTCCAGCTTTGAACAGAAGTACATACACATTAGGAGTAAGAGTTGGCCATTCAGCTCTTTGAGATAACAAAGTGTGGAGCTGGATGAACACAACAGGCCAAGCAGCATCTCAGGAGCAGAAAGGCTAATGTTTCAGGCCTAGGCCCTTCATCAGAAAAGGGGGAAGGGGAGACGGTTCTGAAATAAATAGGGAGAGAGGGGGAGGCTGATTGAAGATGGATAGAGGAGAAGATAGGTGGAGAGGAGATAAACAAGTTAAAGAGGCGGTGATGGAGCCAGTATAGGTGAGTGTAGTTGGGGAGGTAGGGAGGGGATAGGCCAGTCTGGGGAGGACTGAAAGGTCAAGGGGGCGGGATGAGGTTAGTGGATGGGAAATGGAGGAGCAGCTTGAGGTGGGAGGAGGGGATGGGTGAGAAGAAGGACCGGCTAAGCAGGTGGTGATGAGCTGGGCTGGTTTTGGGATGCAGTGGGGGAGTGGAGATTTTGAAGCTTGTGAAATCCACACTGATACCATTAGGCTGCAGAGTTCCCAAGCAGAATATGAGTTGCTGTTCCTGCAACCTTTGGGTGGCATCATTGTGGCACTGCAGGAGGCCCAGGATGGACATGTCGTCTAAGGAATGGGAGGGGGAGTTGAAGTGGTTTGTGCCTGGAGGTGTAGTTGTTTATTGTGAACCGAGCATAGGTGTTCTGCTAAGTGGTCCCCAAGCCTCTGCTTGGTTTCCTCAATGTAGAGGAGGCCACACCGGGTACAGCGAATGCAGTATACCACATTGGCAGATGTGCAGGTAAACATCTACTTGATGTGGAAGGTCTTCTTGGGGCCTGTGTTTTTCAAGGACGGCAACTACACCCCTCCCCGCCCCCCCCACCCGCCCCCCTTCCCCACCCTGCAGTGGTCAAGAACGCTCTCGACCGGGTCTCCCAATTTCCCGCAACTCATCCCTCACACCCCATCCCTACAATAACTGCCAAAAGAGAATCCCCCTCATCCTCACGTACCATCCCACCAACTTCCGGATACAATGCATCATACTCCGACACTTCCGCCTTCTGCAATCTGACCCCACCACTAAAGACAAGATTGCTGGAACAGCAACTCATATTCCGCTTGGGAACTGTGCAGCCTAATAGTATCAATGTGGATTTCACAAGTTTCAAAATCTTCCCTCCCCCTACTGCATCCCAAAACCAGCCCAACTCGTCCCCGCCTCCCTAACCTAATCTCGCCTATCCGCTCCTCCCACCTCAATCCACACCCCCATTTCCTGCCTACTAATCTCATTCCACCCCTTGACCTGTCCGTTCTCCCCGGACTGACCTATCCCCTCCCTATCTCCCCACCTACACTCACCTCTACTCTTTAACTTGCCTGTCTCCTCTCCACCTATCTTCTCCTCTATCCATCTTTGATCAGCCTCCCCCTTTCTCGCTACTTATTTCAGAACCCTCTCCCCATCCCCCTTTTCTGATGAAGGGTCTCGGCCCAAAACATCAGCTTTGATCCGCCTCCCCCTCTCTCCCTATTTATTTCAGAATGCCCTTCCGCTCCCCCATTTCTGATGAAGGGTCTAGACCCGAAACGTCAGCTTTTCTGCTCCTAAGATGCTGCTTGGCCTGCTGTGTTCATCCAGCTTGGCACTTCGATATCTCGGATTCTCCAGCATCTGCAGTTCCTATTATTTCTGAATTAAATGTGTATTTGATTGACAAATGTGTCAAGTGTTAAGGGGATAAACAGAAGAGTAGAGTTGAAACCAAAGAGAGATCAACCATGATTTTGTTGAATGTGCAGACCAGGCTCAAAGAGCTCAATGAGAGATAATGGGAACTGCAGATGCTGGAGAATCCAAGATATCGAAGTGCCAAGCTGGATAAACACAGCAGACCAAGCAGCATCTTAGGAGCAGAAAAGCTGACGTTTTGGGTCTGGACCCTTCATCAGAAATGGGGGAGTGGAAGGGCACTCTGAAATAAATAGGGAGAGAGGGGGATGCGGATCGAAGATGATAGAGGAGAAGATAGGTGGAGAGGAGACAGACAAGTTAAAGAGGCGGGGATGGAGCCAGTAGAGATGAGTGTAGGTGGAGAGGTAGGGAGAGGATAGGTCAGTCCAGGGAGGACTGACTAAAATTGTATCAGAGATTGGACTGACATATCCCCTCCCTACATCCCTACCTACATTCACCTCTACTGGCTCTCTTCCCACCTCTTTAGCTTGTCTGTCAGCTTTTCTACTCCTGAGATGCAGCTTGACATGCTGTGTTCCTCCAGCTCTATACTTTGTTATCTCATATTTTTCATTCAGCCTTGAATATATAAATAGCCTAACCTCCACTGTTTTCTGGGGAAGAGAATTCCACACAGTAACACCCCTGTGAGGGAAAAAAAAATCCATTAATCTCCATCTTAAAGGCAAACCTCTTCTTCTTAAATTGAGTCCTCGAATTCTAAGTTACACCTGCCACTATGTACCCTTTTCTTGTGTAGCAATCCTTGATTTGGCAACTTATCTTCGTGAAGTCAACTTCATGAGAAGACTGGTGGGTGAAATCATGTTGTAGGTTTACCGGCTGATGTCACAGTTCAAGCAGAAGCCACCCAGTATCTACAATAAAAATTGGGAATGAAGTCATGGTTTGTCAGTCCATTGTCGTATATGTACATTACAGCTCTGGTTCTCAGCACTCAAATCTGCTGGCAGGGTCTCACAGCAGCCTAGCAGCCTGTACTCCAGAAAATTACTTATACGTTGTCATAGGGAAGTGCCACCAATGTGCAAAACACTGCTCCCCTCAAGAGCACAGCATTTGTCCCCCAATCATTGCCTTTCCACAAGTATTGCTTTAGTTATCTGTTATCCAGCCATTCAGACTACTCCCTCTCTTGTTGAAGTGGTGCAATCTGAAGCTGGCATTTTAGGTCTGGAGCTGTTTTAGGTTAACCGTCAACTATTGACTTTCCTATCAACCATGCTGCAACCACTGGGGTAGCTCTGTAAGAACATTTGAACAGGGAAAAGAAATGGAAGACTGGTATGAAAGGAGCATGCAAGGGTGTTAAATTAACAATATTACACGGTTTGTTTGAGGTCGTTGGTTTAGTGTTTGTTTTGTGGTGGCTTTTATTTCAGCATCATGATCATGAAGATACTATGATGGTGATTGACAGAGGAAGATGAAATGTGAGATTGCTGGTGAAAGAGAAATTGGGGTTGCATTAACTATATGTTTAGCAGAGTAATATATATGGGAATTGTATTAGGCAGCAAAAAACTTTGAGAGATTTACAAGTGTTTTATTGTCAATGAAAACACAATTTCTGCATTTACCTTCTGGATCCTTTCATTGTCCAGGAACTATCTCCCCAATAGGTAAGAACTCAAGCCTTATATATGTCCTTAATTTCAGAATTCTTTACCAGTAGATTTAATTTTTGTGAAGAGAGATGAGAATTTTTTAAATGCAGTTTCCGTGTAATCCTGCTCATCAGCAGAAGCTCCAACTAACATTTTTGAACGGCTTGATGAGAAACCCCTGGTTTTCCCAAAGGAATACAACGATATCCAGACCCCACAAACTGCAAGTTTACTGCTTCGTCAAATGCAAATACTGCATCATTCTCCATGTCCACACATATCTTTGCTTTTCTCACTCAGATTTTTTTCAGCAACAGCAGTACATCATTCTGCATGGCATCAGTGCTTATGAAATGACATAATCCTGCAATATCACAGGGGATAACCACTTTCTGTAAAGATGGTGACAAACTATCACCCCCTAATCAAAAGCAAGTAGATCTTTCACAATTTGTTTACCCTATTTTTGTTTGATTTGTGCAGGGTTTCCCCATAACAGTTCAGTCAATCAATACCACTATCTAATACGGCACCATTCAATGAACAAAGAACGAAGATAGTCGTGGAGATAGTACCAACTGTCGATGCTGGAGAAGCTGAGATAACATGGTGTGGAGCTGGATGAACACCGCAGGCCAAGCAGCATCAGAGGAGCAGGAAAGTTTGACGTTTTGGTTTGAGACCCTTCTTCTGAATTCTGTATTCATCCAGCTTCACACCGTGTTATCTAAGATACTCATGGACAGACTTGAGTCTTTAGCCGCTAACACAAAACTTTCTTGCTGTTCATCCTTATTTTATTCACCCTACAAACCATTTGTTTCAAGAGTTGCTTCAACTACTTGGCTCCTTGTCCTCGGACAAATCCTGACACACTGGAAACATCTATTAAATATGCCTCATAGTTTTCTGGGATTCATTTATTGTTGGCTATCTCCCCAGTTCTACATTTTCCCTTGTTTCAGAAATCTGCTAAAGGTACAAACCATCGCTCAATAAGTCTTTCAGTGATTCCGTCTCTATACATGTGTGTAGCCAAGCATCCTTCAATTTTTACAACCAACAATCAGAGAGTCTTCCAAGCTCTGTGTCACTGCAGAACTCCCAAATTGTCCTGTGATGGTAGTTGAAACGATTGTCTACCTTTTTGTTCGTGTGAGAATACCATAAAATTGAACGCACATCAAAACCAAAAGTCTATCCTTGTGTGACATTTGAGTGCAATCTAATACTTTAAATGCCAGCCCAGAAATTGGAATTTCAGGACTGAGTTTTCTTTAAGTACTTATATAACCTCTCAAACTTCAGAATATATCTTTCGGTGGACTGATCATCATTTGTCTTAAATTTGTTAAATATTGACTATGCCTCATTGGCTTCCAACAGATCATTCTTTTGTAAACTTTGATTATATATCTGATTAGAATATGCAATCCCCCTTTGTTATCCAGGTAAGTTACATGCAGTTTTGAAAATCTTTGCTCCTTTCTGATAAGCATAACTTCAAAGCCATGACCTACTTATTCCTGGTTCGAAAAGTGACCTGATTTTGCATCTCCATCTAATTCTTCCACTGCTCCAATGGCTCCAATTCCAGAAACACGGGGCGCGGGAGGGGGGTGGGGGGTGGGGGGGGGGGGGATGTTGGGCGACATTGGTGTCGGAGATGGTTGATCATAATTTGTGACCCTATAGCCTTTCAAAAGCCACTGTGATCTTTGCTTTTGCCAAAACAAGGATTTCCTTTCCTCATTTCCTTACCTTCCCACCTGAAGAAATTGAGATTAAAACTCTGCTGCCACATTTAATAGACGGCAGAGTGAGGCAGTAAAAGTCTTTTAGAGATTTGCAAGTATTCTATTGTAAATCTAAGTCTATTACAAACACCATTTTCCAACCTTTCCCTTCTGAAGCCTTTCCCTGCCCAGAAGCCAGCTCTCTCTTTTTTCCCATATTTTATGCCAAATCACCTAATTAATCACCTAATCAAGCATTGTCCACTGGGGCAGTGTAACAATAACAGAACACAAAAACATGAGGAAATAAGGAAGAGAACTAAATCAAAATACAGTCAATAGGAGAAATAATACATCTCAGCCCCTGTGGTAACACCTCCCTCTAAAAGCAAGAAACAAGTTCTTACATACTGTCTAATCAACTCGTTCATTACACACCTCTGAAGGAGCATAGGAGTTGAACCTGGGCATCCTGGCTCAGAGGCAGGTACACTATCACTAAAATAACTCAACAGAAGCTGGTATGCCATCACCACGCCACCCTTTATTTATACATGCTTAGTACTCGATGCTGGTCTGGCTTCCTCAGAGACAGCTCTCAGAGTGAACAAAAACTCTGCTGCTCCTGTTTCTGAGGAATAAGAGAATGACCAGAGAAAGCATAGGGCCAATCAAGGATTGCAAAAGGAATTTGTGCACGGAGCCTAAATAGATAGGAGAAGTCCTTAATGAATACTTTTCTTCAGTATTCACAACTGAGAGGGACCTATTTGTAAAGGAGGACAGTGTGTAACAAGCTGGTAGGCCAGAAGAGGTTGCTATTAGTAAGGAAGATGTGCTAGGAATTTTGAGGATGTTGAAGATAGATAAGTCCCTCGGGCCTGATGGAATTTATCCAAGGATTCTATGGGAAACGAGGGAAGAGATCACAGGGCCTTTGGCGATGATCTCTTCGTCCACACTGTCCATGAGTATAGTGCCAGAAGATTGGAGAGAGGCAAACATCATTTCCTTGTTCAAAATTACAGGCCAGTTAGGGCAAATTATTGGAATGGCTCTGAAAGATAGGATTATTATGATCACATGGAAAGGCACAGTTTGATTCGTTATAATCAGCATGGATTTGTGAGGGGTAGATTATGCCTCACAAACCATATTGAATTCTTTGAAGAGGTGACCAAAGTCATGGATGAAGGTAGAGCATTGGATGTGGTATGCATGGATTTAAGTAAGGCATTTGATTAGGTTCCGCATGGTCGGCTCATGTAGAAGGAAAGGAGGCATGGGATAGGGGGAAATGTGGCAGATTGGATTCGGAACTGGCTGACCCTTAGAAGACAAAGGGTCGTAATAATGGAAAATATTCAACATAGTGCTCAGTTATGAGTGGTGTACCACAAGGATCTGTTCTGGGTCCTCTTCTACTTATGATGTTTGTAAATGAATGGGATGAAGGAGTGGAAGGGTGGATTAGTAAATTTGCGGATAATACGTAGGTGGGTCATGTTGCGGACAGTGCAGAGGGCTGTTCTAGGTTACAAAGGGACATTGATAGGATGCAGGGCTGGGCTGAGAAATAGCAGATGGATTTTAACCTTGAAAAGTGTGAGGTGATTCATCTTGGAAGGAAAAACTTTAAAGCAGAATACAGGGTTAATAGAAAGATTCTTGACAGTGTGGAAGAGCAGAGGGATCTTGGGGTTCATGTCCACAGTCCCCTGAAAGCTGCCACCCAGGTGGATAGTGTTGTTAAGAAAGTGTATAATGTGTTAGCTTTCATTAATAGAGGGATGGGGTTCAAGAGCCGTGAAGTTTTGCTCCAGCTATACAAAAGCCTGGTTCAGCCACGTCTGGAGTATTGTGTCCAGTTCTAGTCGCCTCAGGAAAGATGTGGAAGTATTGGAAAAGATGCAGAGGAGATTTACCAGGATGGTGCCTGGAATGGAGGGAAGATCTGACAAGAAAGGTTGAGAGAGCTACGGCTTTTCTCTTTTGGATGACGAAGGATGAGAGGTGACTTACTAGAGGTGTACAAAACGATCAGAGGTATAGACAGAGTGGACAGTCAGAGACTTTTTCCTAGGGTGGAGGTAGCCGTTATGAGGGGGCATAGTTTTAAAATGAGTGGAGGTAGATATAGGGGAGACGTCAAGGTAGTTTTTTACTCAGAGAGTGGTCGGGGCGTGTAATGCATTGCTGGAGAGGGTAGTGGAGTCGGCCTCATTAGGGGCATTTAATCGGCTATTATATAGGCATATGGATGATAATATAAGGTAGGGGTGAAGGTTAGATAGATTTTGGGATTAGGGTAAAAGTTCAGCACATTGTCATGGGCCAAAGTGCCTGTACTGTGCTATACTGTTCTATGTTCTAGGTTCTATATCTGTCAGCTAAGACTGCTTCTTTGGACCAGATTAACCGCCCCAATCTGGGAACTCATATTCTATGAGGTTTGCCTGTCTTACCTCAATACAATCGCTACATCCCTTCCCCTCTACCTCCACGGATGTAGGCCTGTTCTTTCTCTTGTAGCCTCTCCCGGGGTGCTTTTGCACCTGGGGGAGGTTCTTCCAGCTCAGCCTCAGATACTGGTGGTATGCACTGGATTGCAGCCTGCCTCTTGCACCCAGAACGTCTTTGAAGAAATTCAGCCTCTTCTTCAGACTGTACAGGCGTCGATGCTGCAGCATCTACTGCGTCCATCTCAGCCTCTGAGGTTTCTTTGAAGCTAGATGGAGGGGAAGAACATGTGGGTTCCGACAGTCTGTTATGAGGGGCCAGATATGTTTTGCCCTTGCCTTGTTTGAGTGTTTATGCCTTTCATGTGGTCAACTTGCTTGTTCAGGACTGTCTCACCTCCCCGATCTGTGTGCATCATGGGGTTGACCTCGTGTCATCTGTGCCTCTTACCCAAGCAGGGCCATTTCTGTGGTTTAGGCACCAGACGTTATTGCCTGAAGTAAACTGTCTCTCATGCTTAGGCGAGTCTTGTATCTGGCATTGGCGTTCCTGTTGCTGTTTCCAACCCTCTCTACCCACCCTCCCCCTGCCGCAGATCCAGGAAGATCATATGTAACCTGTTGCAAAATCTTCTTCCTGTCTGCTGGGGGGATGGTCCTATTATCAAATAAGAACCGGACAGTCTGGTATCGAGTGAAATCGTGGGCTGTTTCCTTAAGCCTGCCTTCAAAGTTTGGACTGCTGTTTCCACCAGATCATTGGATGAAGAAGGGAATGGAGCTGTGCTGATCTGCTGACTTCAAGAAATACTCAAAGTTCCTGCAGGTAAATGCTAGCTTGTAGTGTGATCCACACTTCTGAGTTTCAGTGTATTGCAGAAGACTCTTGCAGCTTTTCTATCATAGCCCTTGTTTTTGACAGATGAACTCTGTGCACGTCCAACCACGTTGAATAGGCGTCCACAATGACTAAGAATGTCAAGTCCATGAAAGGGCCTGCAAAGTTCATGTGTAACTGTGACTGGGCTTCACCTGGTGATTTCCATGAATGCTGACAGTAATTTATGACCTTGTTGGACTCTGGGCACTGATCAGAGCCTATGTCTGTATCTTATCTGGCCACCGGACATTTTGGACACTCCTGAATAAGCCTGGTGGAGTTCAGTATCTGACGGTGACCTTTGCTCAGAACAATCACTCTTGCTCCCCAATAATAAAACAATGTCCTCTATGGTAATCTGGTCTTGCCAGGTCCAGAAAAGTTTCAATTCTGGTCACGATGGCCCTATTGTTTCTCCTATCACCAGCTGCTGTTTTAGTTTTGCTAGGATTGGATCTTTTTGTCCATGTTCTGATATTGTCAGTGGTCACCAGAAGGATGCCCAGAAAGTTTAAGAAAGGATAGACTCTTCCAGTGGCAGCACCATTGTATTTGCCAGTGGAGGCGGCTCAAGGCATCCACATTTGCTCCTTGGCCTCCCAGACAATGTTCCATTTTACATACTTAGACTGAAAGCCCAATGCTGAATTCAGCGTGAAGCTGCGGGCAACATGGCTTCATCTTCCTTCAGTAAACCTAGTAGGGGCTTGTGGTCTTTTACTACAACAAATTTACAACTGTAAAGGTATTGGTGGAACTTTGTCACACCAAAGATGACTGCCAAACCTTACTTCTCTATCTGGACACATATGCACTCTGCATCAGCTAAAGCCTGGGAAGCATATGCTATCGGGTGTTCCTCACCATTGGGTTATCTATGAGCCAAGTGACACGTGTGGAATGACATCGCAGGTCAGCACCAGTTCCCATTTGAGATCATAGTGTGCCAACATCTTAGACGATAATAGCAGCTTCTTCACTTCCCGAAGGCTACATCTTTGCTATGAGACCATTTCCAAGGCTGACCCTTTTTTAATAGCAGAAGAAAGGGTGCCAGGATGGAGGCCAGATTACATCTGAACTTTCCGTAATAATTCACCTGCCTGAGGAAAGACTGAAACTCCAGTACAGATGTACAGTACAGCCATGGCACCTTTGATCACCCTCATTTTACCTTCCAACTGGTGTAACATGGTCTCCTCAACTCTGTAGCCCAAACATGTCACATGGGGTGCCTGGAGCAAACATCTTTCCCTTCTCAGATATAAGCATACTTGGAAAAAAAATCGAAGGACTAAATCCAAGTCCTCTAAATGCTCTTTATTGGTCTTCCCAGTTATTACCACATTATCCAGATAAATAGAGACCTGGGATAGACGTTGTAAAATGCTCTCACTCATCTGCTGAAAAATGGCACAGACTAATGACACCCCAAAAGGCGGTCTTGTCTATTAGTACAAACGCGGCAGGATATTAATTGTAACATACCTCTGGAAATCCTCATTTAACCACAATTTCATGAATGCACAGCAAATGTCCAGCATTGTGAAGGACAGACCCCCACCATTGCCAGCTTTGTGTACAAGCCCCCTATATGAGCAATTGGGTACTTCTCTAGCTGTAGGAAACAGTTTACCATTTGTTTAAAATCTCCACTGAGGCAAACCAACCCATTGGGCTTCACAATTGGTATGACGGTGCTGCCTCTTCTGCAAAATGAACTGGTTTGATGATTTCTTTGCTTTCCAGCCTCCTGGCTTCTGACTCTACTTTAGCCCAGAAGGCAAATGGCACGAGCTGGTCCTTGCAGTCATGGAAATGCTTTCTCATCAACATGTAAGGTGGTTTTGGCTCCTTTGATAGTCCCTTGGCCTTCCTGAAAATCTCCCAGGTGTTTAAATGGATCTTCACTCAGCCAGCTATTTTCTAATTGAAAATATTGAGTCAATCAAGATGAATCTTTGTCAACCAATTTCACCCCATCAGACTAGAGCATGAGCCTTTACTACAATCGGTAGTAACTGAACCAGCTGCTGCACATACAAGACTGGAACTGAAGTTGGACCCTTAAACTGTAAGGTTCCCTGGTAAAGATTCTCATTCTTGAAAAGGTCTTAAGGATTGGAGAGAATTTTGTTAAAGACTGGTTTTGCAATCACTGATATAGCCGCGTTGGTATCAACCTCAATTAGAACTGGGTCATTGTTTAACCAGACATTTACTTTGATCAGTTCTGATTTGGATGTTGCTAAGCAATTTAGCTGTTCCAAGCCAGACATAAGTGGACTTTCCAGGGTGTGCATTGTCTTGGATACCAGCCTAGGAGTTCTCTTACTTAATTCAGGCCTAGTGGGACTCTCTTGGTGTCTCGAGTCTACAACTACAATGGCTTTCTGGTTCAGATCTTGAAGAAAATATTAACCATTTGGCTGAGGCTTGCCTCTATTTTGGGGCTTTGCTGTGTGCTGACTTAGAATCTCTCTGTTCAGGATATGTCCTGAGTGAGGCTATGCTCAGTCAGCTTGGCGATGGTGTCCACTTCCATCGGCATAACCTGTAGCTCATTTCCTCCACACCACATTTACTCATGGCAAAGCCAGTTGCAGTGCCTGTTTGAAGTCCCGTTGGGCTTCAGCTAGTAGTTGCTTTTGCATGGTTACATCATTAATCCCACATACCAACCAGTCTCATAACATCTCTTTACAGGTTAACCCAAACTTGCATGCCTCTGCGAGTCATCTTAACCCCATCAAAAATCCGAAACAGATTCTCCTGGTTCTCAAACTGCTTAGAAATAGAGGAGGTTTAGAGTTGTAATATTCCTTAACCAAATCCATCAACTCATTGACTCATAGAGTTACACAGCACGGAAACAGGCCCTTCAGCTGAACTCATCAATGCCAGCCAGATATCCTAAATAAATCTAGTCCCATTTTCTACTATTTGGCCCAAATCCCTCTAAAGCCTTCCTGTTCAAATACCCATTCAGATACCTTTTAAATGTTGTAATTATATTAGCCTCTACTGCTTCCTCTGGCAGCTCGTTCCATACATGCACCACCCTCTGCATGGAAAATTTGCCCCTTCGGTCCCTTTTAAATCTTTACCCTCTCACCTTAAACCTACACCCTCTAGTTTTGGACTCTCCCAGTCCGGGGAAAAGATCTTTGTTATTCACCCTATCAATGCCCCTCATGATTTTATAAATCTCTACAAGGTCTCCCTTCAGCCTTCGAAGCTCCAGGGAAAATAGCCTCAGCCTATTCGGTCTCTCCCGAAATCTGAAAACCTCCAACCCTGGCAACATCTCTGCAAATCTTTCCTGCATGTTTCTGAGTTTCACAACATCTTTCCTGTAGCAGGGAGACTAGAATTGTGTGCAGTATTCCAAAAGTGGCCTAAACAGTGTCCTGTACAGCCACAACATGACCTCCCAATTCCTATTCTCATTGCACTGACCAATAAAGGCAAGTGTATCGAATGCATTCTTCACTATCCTATTTACCTGCAGCTCCACTTTCAAGGAACTATGAACCTGCACTCCAAGGTGTCTTTGTTCAGCAACACTCCCCAGGACCTTACCATTAGTCCTGCCCACTTCAAAAATGTTAGTATCTGGTGCCCCAGGAAAAGTTAGGTTCCTAATAATGGAAAATGTTGTGGGTCCATTAACTGTAAGGAGAATTACTCATTGCTTTTCATCTACCCCAATGTTGTTTGCCCAAAAAAAAAGCTCAACCTTTCCACATGTTGGGCACAGTCCTCAACAATGGGATCGAATGAGTCAAGGTTCCTAAATAACAACTTGATGCCGTAAATGCTTAACCCAAATCAAAGGTTGATTGTTGCAAGCAAATTTCTTCAGGTCTGTATTTTCTTCTCTCATTGCCACTGAAATAACTCCAAAGAGGCCGGTATCCTGTCACCAAGTCATCCTTTATTTAAAACATGCAGAGTATTCAACACTAGTCTGGCTTCCTCACAGCCAGCTCTCAGTGTGAACACAACCTCTGTTTATTTTAAGAGGAACACAGCAGGCTAGGCAGCATTACAGGAGCAGGAAAGTTGACATTTCAGGTCGGGACCCTTCTTCAAAGATGGGGAAGGGAGGGGCCTGTTCCTCAGATACTGCCTGGACTGCTGTATTCCACCAGCTTCACACTGTGTTATCTCTGGTTCCAGCATTTGCAGTTCTTGCTGTCTCTGCTTATTTTGTATTCTTTAATTTACAAAGTCGTCCTTTATTTACTTGTGCACCGTACACTGGCGTGGCCAGCCAGCTTGGAGTCAGTCCGCTGAACTGAGGACACTCCTGTTTTTATCTGTCAGCCAGTGCTCCCCAATTGGACCAGATTAACAGTCCCAATCAGGGAACTCATATTCTGTGGGGTCCACCTGGCTGACCTCATTATAGTCACGACAAACACTGCTTTTCTTTCACCCTAATCAACATGTTCAGAGATATTATCATATACATTTGCAACAGATAGCTTCACTTGGTCTCAACCGATGGTGGAGGTGTCCTAGTTTTTCCTTAAGGTGACCTTCATTTTTTATACTGACACTGCGGTTAGATGACACACATCTCAAGCAGCCTGTTGAGAGTAATATTTTTTTGGCTCCTCCACCCTGCTTTCCTTGCTTCTTTCCTCTTCCTACACTTATGGAACATAGAAAAGCACAGCACAGTACAGGCCCTTTGGCCCACGATGTTGTGCCGTGGAATAATCCTAATCCAAAAATAAAATAACCTAACCTACATTCCCCTCAATTCACTGCTGTCCATGTGCATGTCCAGCAGTCGCTTAAATGTCACTAATGACTCCACTTCCACGACCAGAACTGGTAAACTATTCCATGCGCTCACAACTCTCTGGGTGAAGAACGTCCCTCTGTTGGCTCCTCTATACCTTCCTCCTAACACCTTAAAACTATGACCCCTCGTGGCAGTCAATCCTGCCCTGGGAAAAGTCTCTGGCTATCGACTCTATCCATGCCCCTCATTACCTTGTACACCTCGATCAGGCCACCTCTCTTCCTCCTTCTCTCCAGAGAGAAAAGTCCGAGCTCAGTCAACCTCTCCTCATAAGACAAGCCATCCCATCCAGGCAGCATCCTGGTAAACCTTCTTTGCACCCTTTCCAAAGCCTCCACATCTTTCCTATAATAGCGTGACCAGAACTGGGTACAATATTCCAAGTGTGGTCTCACCAGGGTTTTGTAGAGCTGCAGCATAACCTTGCGGCTCTTAAACTCGATCCCCCTGTTAATGAAAGCCAAAACACCATATGCTTTCTTAACAACCTTATCCACCTGGGTGGCAACTTTGAGGGAGTTATGCACTTGAACACCAAGATCCCACTGTTCCTCCACACTGCCGAGAATCCTGCCTTTAATCCTATAATCAGCATTTAAGTTTGATCTTCCAAAATGCATCACTTTGCATTTTTCCAGGTTGAACTCCAACTGCCATTTCTCAGCCCAGCTCTGCATTCTGTCAATGTCTCGCTGAAGCCTGCGATAGCCCTTGATACTATCAACGGCACCTCCAACATTTGTGTCATCAGCAAACATACTAACCCCCGCCTCAACCTCCTCATCCAAGTCATTTATAAAAACTACAAAGAGCAGAGGCCCAAGAACAGAGCCCTGTGGGACACCACTCAGCACTGACCTCCAGGCAGAATACTTACCATCTACAACCACTGTCTGCCTCCTCTCAGCCAACCAATTCTGAATCCAGACAGCCAAATCACCCTGTATCCCATACCTCCTGACTTTATGAATGAACCTGCCGTGGGGAACCTTATCAAATGCCTTGCTGAAGTCCATGTACACCACATCCACTGCTTGACCCTCGTCAACCTGTCTCATGACTTCCTCAAAGAACTCAATAAGATTTGTAAGGCATGACCTGCCCCTCACAAAGCCATGCTGCCTCCCCTTAATCACACTATGCTTTTCCAAATAGTCATAAATCCTATCCCTCAGAATTCTTTCCAAAACCTTGCTGACCACAGACGTAAGACTGACTGGTCTGAAATTCCCAGGGATTTCCCTATTCCCTTTTTTGAAAAGAGGAACAACATTTGCCTCCCTCCAATCTTCCGGTATGACTCCCGTGGAGAGTGAGGAAGCAAAGATCTTCGCCAGTGGCTCAGCAACCTCCTTTCTAGCTTCCCGGAGCAACCTAGGGTAAATATGTTTCCTCATCCTCAGCAGTTCACTGAATACTCTGTGATAAGGCTGTGCCCCCATGAAGCCAAGAGTTGTGCAGAATGCCGCACACTATGATTAACTGTGATATATACTCTGCAGAGTACTATAGGGTTTTTTCTGATTTTTCCAGCAACAGAAATCTATTAACCTCAATGGCCAACTTGATCACATTTCACTGGCAATTTGGAACTGGTTGTATACAAAATGCTCAAATCTGTATCCATTATGGACTGGAGCCATGAACCAGGTGATCGATGGATAGCCCTTGTCACTAATAATGTGGCGTCTGGTGTGACACTACGCTGGGAATGCTGATGATGAACCAGTTTGCCACCATATAGAGGGGACAAGTATGTTGTCAGAATGCGGAGAATTCACTGCATGACGCTCTGACTTGAATGGCAGGCCACGTGTTCATTCAGAGTAGAGTGTTTGCATTTGTGACAAGGTTGTGCACTTAAATGCAGCATCTGCAAAGCTGCATGTTTACAATGAATGGCACCCTGGGGATGTACGTTATCCTACTGAAGCTTTGATCTTATTGAACGGTAGAGCAGCGTCAAGGGGCTAGATGGACTACTCCTGTTTGTATGTTCATATGCCTGTATGCTTACTCCAGCCACTTTCCTCTGAAAGTGAGCATTCACTTAACCTAAGTCAGTCACCTCCCTCATTCAACAGTGGCCTGTAATGGATGTGAGTTTGCTCGCTGAGCTGGAAGGTTCGTTTTCAGACATTTCGTCACCATTCTAGGTAACATCATCAGTGAGCCTCCGACGAAGCGCTGGTGTTATGTCCCGCTTTCTATTTATCTGTTTAGGTTTCCTTGGGTTGGTGATGCCATTTCCTGCATTGGTGATGTCATTTCCTGTTTCTTTTCTCAGAGGATGGTAGATTGGCTCCGAATCAATGTGTTTGTTGATGGAGTTCCGGTTGGAATGCCATGCTTCTAGGAATTCTCGTACATGTCTCTGTTTGGCTTGTCCTAGGATGGATGTGTTGTCCCAGTCAAAGTGGTGTCCTTCCTTTTCTGTATGTAAGGATACGAGTGATAGTGGGTCATGTCGTTTTGTGGCTCGTTGATGTTCATGTATCCTGGTGGCTAGTTTTCTGCCTGTTTGTCCAATGTAGTGTTTGTCACAGGTCTTGCAAGGTATTTTGTAGATGACATTTATTTTGTTTGTTGTCTGTACAGGGTCTTTTAAGTTCATTAGCTGCTGTTTTAGTGTGTTGGTGGGTTTGTGGGCTTCCCTGATGCCAAGAGGTCCGAGGAGTTTGGCAGTCATTTTGGAAATGACTTTGATGTAGGGGAGAGTGGTTATGGTTTCTGGGCACGTTTTGTCTGTTTGTTTGGGTTTGTTGCTGATGAAGGAATGCTGATAACATGAGGAAGGACACCACTTTGATTGGGACAACACATCCATCCGAGGACAAGCCAAACAGAGACAAGCATGAGAATTCCTAGAAGCATTGGATTCCAACCAGAACGCCATCAGCAAACACATTGGCTCCAAATCAAACTACCATCCCCTGAGAAAAAGAACAGGAAATGACACCACCAACCCAGGAAATGACACCACCAACCCAAGGAAACCTAAACAGATAAATAGAAAGCGGAACATAACACCAGTGCTTTGTCGGAGGCTCACTGTTGATGTTACCTAGAATGGTGACAAAACATCTGGGAACAAACCTTCAAGCTCAGTGAACCAGCTTACATCTGGAACAAAATAAAGACCCGCTCTCTTGTGGACCGAGAGGAGGAGAGTGCTGTCTTGGAGGTGAAAGGAGGACGTCGGGTTGGCTGTGCACCCTTGCGACCAGTGGATCTTAATGCTGGCTTCGGCCTAACGCTGGTTCAGGGGAGCAGCCAACCTGCAACGATGGCTGC
This sequence comes from Stegostoma tigrinum, assembly GCF_030684315.1. NCBI lineage: Eukaryota > Metazoa > Chordata > Chondrichthyes > Orectolobiformes > Stegostomatidae > Stegostoma > Stegostoma tigrinum. The sequence goes on along the minus strand of NC_081363.1, from coordinate 63,912,995 downwards.
AGCAAGTGCTCGTGCCCCAGGTCAGGGGGTCCGGAACACCATCCGTGTTTCTGTAAAGAAGGTGGATGAAGGTGCACCTGTGGACTGTACCTTCTTTGTGAAGAGGGTCCTGTTGGACTGTTGTGGGTTCGCTGCTGCGGACATTTACTGCCTGCAGGATTTCCCTGGAGGAGGTTTTTACGACGTGGCCTTCAGGAGTGCCAAGCTTCGCGAGCGCTTCCTGGAGGTTTTCAAGGAGAAAGGAGGTGAGGGCCCCCTCTCTGTATTGACCGCTGTCCCACTGTTTGTGATGCCAGCACAGAGGAGACGTATGGTGACTGTACACATGTACAACCCACATGTGCCAGCAGTTGAGGTCCTGACCTTCCTCAGAAGGTACGTGAAGGTGGAAGGGGACCTAACTGACATCGTGGACCCCTTTGGCATCTGGACGAGTAAGAGGCAGGTCAAGGTGACGCTGAGGATGGGCGCGGACGGGAATGTTGTACACCCACCGTCCAGCTTCGCGATCGGCGGGAGCAGGGGCTACCTGACCTATGCAGGGCAACCTAAAGTCTGCCATGCCTGTGGTAGGTCAGGTCACGTGGCGGCCGACTGCAAAGCCACCATCTGCAGGAACTGCAGGGAGGAGGGACACCTTGCAAAGGATTGCCGACAAGAAAAAAGCTGCAACCTTTGCGGGGAAGCGGGCCACCTCTATAGGGCATGACCGCGGCGGGGGACCACCTAAGCCCAGGTCGCCAGCAGGGGCAATGCGGGGCCAGCCACCCCGGAGGAGAGGAAGGCACCAGGGCCTAGCAAGGACCCCACTAATGTGCAGGAGGGCCAGGCCGTGCAGGAGGGCCCAGCCCCGCAGGATGGGCCCGAGGCCAGCAAAGCACCCCTGCAGGCTCAGATCCCCCACCGCCAACAAGGAGTCAATGGAGGCGGCGACAGGCAACCCAGGGGAGTGGACAACAGTCCGGAAAGCGAGGAGGAAGGTGCGTCGACGGGCCCAGGAACCGCAACCATCAGGCGGGAAGAGGCAGCTACAGGGGGGCTATAAGAGCTCCTCTGACGAGGGGGATTCGGAGAGGGCCCACCCGAAGCAGAAGTTAAAGATCTTGAGGGAGAAGGAAGGCAGCAGCCCGCTTCCAGGTGACGGGAGGCGTCCTGAGGCTCCGTCCAACACCCAGTCAAGTGCCACTGGAGCACTGGAGGGCCCTCCGGAACTTCCAGGCGGGAAGGAGGAAACAGCACGTCCCCAGCCTGACCCGGAGCCAGACCCTCCTGCCTCCGCACCCCTGACGGGGGGATGCCACCCGGAAGGCAGCACGGATGGTTTCCTGAGCCCAGAGAGCGTCCAGCAGTTAGCCCGGGCAATGGGCATGGAGGGACAGATGGAGGGGCTGGACCTTGGACTTGGGGAGGGTACTGCGGTCACTGCCCACAATGGGGGTACGAGTTGCGAGCATTAATGTGCGCAGTGTCAAGTCAACCGCGAGATGTGTGTCCACGTTGGCCTACCTGACCACCATCGAGGCGGACCTCCTGTTTCTGCAGGAGTGCGGGATACCACACCTCGGCAGGTATGGGAAATGGTCCGGCGCCTGGACCTGTGGGTCTTTGATCTGGTCGGGGGGGGTAACGACTATCGCTCCTCGGGCCTGGCTATTCTGCTGCGGGGGCGCAACTTCACCATCTCTCAAGTTCAGGAGGTGGTGGGGGGGCGCCTCCTAGTGGCTGACATCACCTACAGGAATGCTCCCCTGAGGCTGATCAACGTGTACGCCCCAGCGGTACGGAGTGAGCGGTTGGCCGTCCTGCAGCGGCTTCCACCCCTGCTGGCTACGTCCAGGCCGCTCATCCTAGGCGGAGACTTCAACTGCATCATCGATGCAGATGGAAGGTCCGGCGTGGGGACAGCGGGTGGGGGGAGTCAACTGGACGTCACGTCCAGATTCCTGATGGGCACGGTGAAGGACGCCAAGCTGCTCGACGTCTTCAGCACCCCTGCAGACGGAGCGCAGCGGAGGTACACCTGGTCGCGGCCAGACGGATCTATCCGCTCAAGGATAGACTTCCTGTTTGTGTCACGGACGTTCTCGGTCAGGTCCACCGGCGTCGAGCCGGCGTTCTTCTCTGACCACTGCCTCCTGCTGGCCGACTGTCACTTACAGAACGACCAGCCGGCCGGCAAGGGGACGTGGAAGCTCAGCACGACTCTGTTGACTCCAGAGAATGTCGAGGAGCTTAAGAGGGAGTACGCCGGTTGGAGAACCGTGAAACCCCTCTTTGAGTCTCCAGGCGACTGGTGGGAGACGGTGAAGGAGAACATCAAGAGGTTCTTTGTCCTCAAGGGTGTTCAGAAGGCAAGAGAGAGGCGGGGAAAGCTGTCGCGACTCCAGAAAAGGGTGCAGAACCTGCTCCTTCTGCAGTTGATGGGGCTCGATGTCACGGAGGACCTCCGCGAGGTGAGGGGCCAGCAAGCCTCGCTCTTCGCCGCCGAGGCCTCCCGGATAATCTTCCGGTCCAGGGTCCACTCCGTGGAGCAGGACGAGACGTGCTCGCGTTTCTTCTTTCAGAAGGTGCACAAAGAGAGCTCTGTGCTTAGCCGGCTGAAGGAGGACAACGGCTCGGTGACGTCGTCTCGGCCCGACATTTTGAGGATCAGCAGATCCTTCTATGCCGGACTGTACGACATGAAGCCCACGGACAGCACGGCCTCCGAGTCGTTCCTGTCGTCTATCACAGAGGTCTCAGACGAGGGCACGAGGGAGTGGCTGGACCGGCCGATATCCCTGGACGAGCTGACCAGAGCCCTCAAGTCCTTGCAGAGGAATAGGACTCCTGGAAGCGACGGCTTACCGGTCGAGCTGTATTCCGCTCTGTGGGGCTTGGTTGGCCAGGACCTGCTGGAGGTGTACGATAGTGCGCTTTGGGCAGGGGAAATGTGCAAGTCCATGAGGAAGGGCATCATCACCCTCATTTACAAGAGGAAGGGGGAGAGGGAAGAAATTAAGAATTGGCGTCCCATTTTTCTTTTGAACGTGGACTACAAAATCCTGGCCAAGGTCATAGTCAACCGGGTCAGGTCTGTCCTGGAGTCAGTGATTCACCCTGACCAAACCTGTGCTGTGCCGGGCAGGAAGATCGCTGAGAGCCTCGCGCTCATCAGGGATACGATCGCCTACGTACAGGACAGGCGGGTGGACACCTGCCTCGTCAGCCTGGACCAGGAGAAGGCCTTCGACAGGGTCTCTCATGCTTACGTGAGGGAAGTCCTCTCCAAATTGGGATTCGGGGAGGGCATCTGCAATTGGATCCGGCTGCTCTACGCCAACATCGTTAGCGCAGTCTCGATCAATGGGTGGGAATCAGACAGTTTTCCTGTTAGATCTGGAATCAGGCAGGGCTGCCCGCTCTCTCCAACCTTGTTCGTGTGCTGTGTGGAGCCCTTCGCTGCCTCCATCAGGAAGGACGTGAGCCTGAAGGGCGTGACTATCCCAGGCAGCGGACGCGTTCAAGTCAAGACCTCCCTGTACATGGACGATGTCGCCGTCTTCTGCACCGATCGTCGGTCGGTGAGTAGACTATTGGACATCTGCGGCCAGTTTGAACTGGCCTCGGGTGCCAAAGTCAATAGGGTAAGAGCGAGGTCATGCTCTTCGGGAACTGGGACGACCGCTCCTTCATCCCCTTCACCGTCAGGACAGACTACCTGAAGGTGCTGGGTGTTTGGTTTGGTGGAGCTGGGGCGTGCACTAAGACTTGGGGGGAGCGATTCACCAAACTGAAGCAGAAGCTGGGCATGTGGACGCTCCGGTCCCTCTCCATCGTGGGTAAAAACCTGCTTGTCAGGTGCGAGGGGCTTTTGATACTGTTGTATATGGCGCATGCCTGGCCTATTCCCTGGACCTGCGCCGCTGCAGTCACCCGGGCCATCTTCCACTTCATTTGGGGGTCGAGGATGGACCGGGTCCACAGGGACACCACGTACAAAGACCTGGTAAATGGGGGAAAGGACGTACCAAACGCCACCCTCACCCTGACGGCTACCTTTGTGTGCGGCTGCCTCAAGCTGTGCATAGATCCTCAGTACGCAAACACCAAGTGTCACTACTTACTGAGGTTCTACCTGTCCCCGGTGTTGCGAAGGATGGGCCTGGCCTCGTTGCCGCGGAACGCTCCGAGTAGTTGGACCGTTCTGTACCACCTGTCCTTCGTGGAGAAATTTTTGAAAAGAAACACCTTTGACCACAAGGCCGTCAGGCAGTGGTCAGCACGTAGTATCCTCGGGACCCTTCGGGAAAAGGAGAGTGTGGATCCCGTCGTGTGGTTCCCCACGCAGACTGCCAAAGTCGTTTGGCAGAATGCCTCATCGCCAGAACTTTCAAACAAGCACAAGGACAATGCTTGGCTGGCGGTGAGAGGGGCTCTGCCAGTGAGATCCTTTATGCATGCCCGGAATCACTGCACCACCGCACGCTGCCCATCGAGGTGGCTGCGAGGGGGACGAAATTGTCGATCACCTCCTTCTGGAGTGTGCAGCGCCGGAGATCTGAAGGGGGATGCAGTGGTATTTATCGAGGTTCGTCCCGAGCAGCTCCGTGACGCGGGACTCCGTGTTCTACAGGCTGTTTCCGGGGACGCACACCGAGACCAACATCAACTGTGCCTGGACGACCATCAATGCGGTGAAAGACGCTCTTTGGTCTGCCCGCAACTTGCTGGTCTGCCAGCTGAAAGAACTGACTCCGACCGAATGTTGCAGACTGGCGCACTCCATTGTCCTGGACTACGTGCTGAGGGATGCGCTAAAGCTTGGGGCAGCCGCTGCCAAGGCGCGGTGGGGAAAGACCACCGTATGAAACCCCTCGTCCAGAATAGAAAAAAGGGCCCTCTCTGGTACTTGGGCCCAGCTGGCGCCTTCTCCAACTGGTCAGGGGGCCAACTGGGACTGTGCGGGGTGACGACTGCCGGGGTATTTTCTTTGCTTTTTTTTTCTTCTTTGTTTGTTTTTTTCCTTTAGTTCATGTATGTACCCCCTGTGTAACCCAGAGCGGCTTGCATGACTGGGTCAGTGTATAAATATGTTTTATTTTTTGTACATCCTATGAATAAAGTATATTTTTTCAAATAAAAAAAAGGTGATGAAACGTCTGAAAACTAATCTTCCAGCTCAGTGAGCAAACTCACATCCAGAACCTCAACCTGAGCTACAAATCTTCACAAAACTCGCTAGTGGCCTGTAAATTGGAAGATTTTGGGGATTTTGCCTGCTTCTGTCTGGAAGGGTCCCAACACAAGAAGTTTTTGTCCCTAGACCATTAGACCTGAACTCTGGACTATTAGTTCAGTGTCATTACCACTATGGAACTACCTCCATTTAGCATACAAGTAACCCTGTGGTGTAGCTTCCTTAGGCTGAAACTTCATTTTTAGTTGATGCTGCTCTTGGTAAGCTCTTCTGCACTATTTGCTGAACTGTCGTCAAATCCCCTGGCTTGGTCATAATAGTAGAGTGAAGGATATGCTCGGACATGGCATTACAGATTGTGCTTGAATAAAATACAGCTGCTGCTGACACGTAGCACCCTTTGGAAGCACAGTTTAATGTTGTTAGATATGCTTGAACTCTTTCCCATTTAACACAGTAATGCTACACAACAAGATGAAAGGTATCCTTGATAATAAAATGTGAGGCTGGATGAACACAATAGGCCCAGCAGCGTCTCAGGAGCACAAAAGCTGACGTTTCGGGCCTAGACCCTTCATCAGAGAGGGGGATGGGGAGAGGGTTCTGGAATAAATAGGGAGAGAGGGGGAGGCGGACCGAAGATGGAGAGAAAAGAAGATAGGTGGAGAGGAGAGTATAGCTGGGGAGGTAGGGAGGGGATAGGTCAGTCCAGGGAAGACGGACAGGTCAAGGAGGTGGGACGAGGTTAGTAGGTAGGAGATGGAGGTGCGGCATGGGGTGGGAGGAAGGGATGGGTGAGAGGAAGAACAGGTTAGGGAGGCAGGGACAGGTCGGACTGATTTTGGGATGCAGTGGGTGGAGGGGAAGAGCTGGGTTGGTTGTGTGGTGCAGTGGGGGGAGGGGACGAACTGGGCTGGTTTAGGGATGCGGTGGGGGAAGGGGAGATTTTGAAGCTGGTGAAGTCCACATTGATGCCATTGGGCTGCATGGTTCCCAAGCGGAATATGAGTTGCTGTTCCTGCAACCTTCAGGTGGCATCATTGTGGCACTGCAGGAGGCCCATGATGGACATGTCATCTAAAGAATGGGAGGGGGAGTGGAAATGGTTTGCGACTGGGAGGTGCAGTTGTTTGTTGCGAACTGAGCGGAGGTGTTCTGCAAAGCGGTCTTCAAACCTCTGCTTGGTTTCCCCAATGTAGAGGAAGCCACGCTGGGTACAGTGGATGCAGTATGCCACATTGGCAGATGTGCAGGTGAACCTCTGCTTAATGTGGGAGGTCATCTTGGGGCCTGGGATAGGGGTGGGGGAGGAGGTGTGGGAGCAACTGTAGCATTTCCTGCGGTTGCAGTGGAAGGTGCAGGGTGTGGTGGGGTTGGAGGGTAGTGTGGAGCAAACAAGGGAGTCACGGAGTTCTGCTTGGGAACCCTGCAGCCCAATCGTATCAATGTGGACTTACCAGCTTCAAAATCTCCCCTTCCCCCACCGCATCCCAAAACCAGCCCAGTTCGTCCACTCCCCCCACTGCACCACACAACCAGCCCAACTCTTCCCCTCCACCCACTGCATCCCAAAACCAGTCCAACCTGTCTCTGCCTCCCTAACCTGTTCTTCCTCTCACCCATCCCTTCCTCCCACCCCAAGCCGCACAGTGGATACAGTATACCACATTGGCAGATGTGCAGGTGAACATCTGCTTGATACAAACATCTGCTCCATATCATAAAATGCTGCTTGGCCTGCTGTGTTCATCCAGCTTCACACTTTGTTATCTTAGATTCTCCAGCATCTGCAGTTCTCATTATATCTGCTGCTGAATGAAGATGTTTTAAGAAGGAATAAACCAATCTGCATTTGGTCTTCATTGTTTAGAGGGGATAATGAATAAATGCAATGAACTGAAATGACGTGCAGGTAAGTAGTTGTTTCACCTGAAAGGAGTGTATCTGGCGCTGGATGGTGGGAAGTGAGGAAGTAAAAGAGCAGTGGATGCATCTCCAGTATCTGCATGAGAATGTGAAGATGAGAGAAATTTTTATTGCTCTGGGACAGAGTGGAAGAGATGACTCAAAATGAACTGAACATGTTTCAGTGCCTACTTAAATACCATGGAAGGAATTCTTGGTTGAGGAAAGATGAAGACATTAGATCAGAAGCATTGGAAAGGAAGGTGCCGTAGTCAGAACAAGTGAAACTGAGGCAGAGAAACCTGAGGTATGGAATTGAGTCCTTACAGGAATCTGAATTGGATAAAGTGTAATTGAGGTAAATTTTGGTGTTGGTTATATCCATTGCAAAAAATTAGGTTGCTTTGAAGTATTTCTGAAGAACGGTCCAGACCCGAAATGCCAGCTTTTTTGCTCCACTGATGCTGCTTGGCCTGCTGTGTTCATCCAGCTCAACACCTTGTTATCTCAGGCTGCTTTATGGATCTTTTTTGAAGTATGAATCTTCCCTGTTTGCTTTTACTGTTGAGGTCAGTTTTCAACAGGATACATTCCCCATTGACTGGGATTAAACCGATTGCTTCCAGCATATTCTTGATGAAGCGATATGATTTATGGCCTATGATATCTCAAAGTTGGTCATGTTTTCTGATGTAGCTTGAATGATTGTTCTGGAGCTGAAGAAGCTGAAGACATTCTGTGAGCTGCACTTTGTTTATCTGGGGCTGGTGAGCTGCAACTTGTCTATATGAGCCTGATCCACAAGTGGGAGCCTATGGGCCACTGGGTAACAGCAAGATGAATCTAAGCCTGGGTCAGTCACCCTTGTAGAGGGCGGCAGAGACTCTGGTTATTTTTATGGGAAGAGTGTTCTTTCTACTCCTAAACCAATAAAAATAATTTCAAAGTGACATTCCTGGAGTCTCCTCAGCTGTCACTGGAAGCTGTTCTGTGTCTTTCTAACAGAATAATGCTTACTTCAAGGGAGAGCTTTGAATTTTTCTTTTTCTGACTTCATCCGCATTAAAGAAACTATTATTTTAAAACTTACATTTTTAGTTGTGTTCACTTCCTTGAGGTCTGAGCTTCTTGCAAAAGCTGGCCGAGCACCACATTCAGAGTCACCACATTTTCTAAAGGGGGTCCTGAAACAGGCAAAGGTAGTAATGCTGTTACAAATTGGACTTGGAATGCCTCAATACACAAGACTGGCACAAAATGAACAGAGTGCTTTAGTTGATGCATTGGTGCCTGGAAACACAGGTGTGGCACAATTTAGTTTCTAGATCATGGTGTTTTCCTACAAAGGAGCAAAAGGAAATAGAGAGGCACCACAGGGCGATCTTGTTCATTTCCTAATAGGAGCAGACTACAATTGGCCTTGAGCCTATTCTGCCATTAAACTGAATCAGGATGATCTGTACCTTGAATCTATTATACCAGCCTCTCATCCATAGCCCTGGATACCATGAGCTAAAAAAAACTGTTAATCTTCATCTTGATGATTTCAAGTTACCCAACATGTACAGCTTCTTGAGCAGTGAATTCCAGGTTCTGGCATGAGAAAGTGCATCCAGATTAAATCCCAGAGAGGCCCAGCTCTGTTTTATTTAAAACTAGACTCAATTATTTTGGATCCCTCCAGAACAGGAAATTACATTTCAGCATCTGTTGTGTCAAATCATTTTAACCACCTCAATCAAATCATCCCTCATTCTCAAAATTTAACTTTTTAATTCAAGGTATGTTTCTGATGAATCTTTGCTCTATCCTCTCCTGTGGAGTGAAGGGTTAACTTTACATTTAATATAAGATTATAGGGCAGACCAACCCCACACTTTCAACCAGAGATACAGGATTCACGACCTGATCATAATTGAAAAAGAGAGCCCAAGTGTGGTTCAGAGAACAACAGCATGATGGCAGTGTTATGAGGCTCCAACAAAAGTCTGCGCATGAAAGAAAGAGCAACAGTTTGATGTGCACTCACCCTGCAAAAGAGCTCCACGCACATTCAGGGAGATTGGTCAAATCATCCCACAGACTTTCCCTGTGATACTCAGACACTTTGCCAGGTAGCAGCAGTAGGAAAATGTGCAAATAGTTGTATAATTAATTAAGGCATAGACTTTGATGAGGGAGATTAGTGTTGAGAAATGGGTAACTCTATCTTTACTCTGAGGATAGCTACTGAGAAAGTGCATGAGGTGATATGTAATTGGCTGTTAGATCACATAGAATTGAGACTGGAGACTGCAGGGTTCCATTGATGTCCTCTTTATGAGGCGATTCGGCAAGATTTAGGCTGCATAGGTTGGGGAAGGAAACTGCAGGGGCTGGGCACAATTGAAATGTAGAGCTTGGTCAAGGAACAGCTACTGCGTGTCCTTGATAAGTATGTACCTGTCAGGCAGGGAGGAAGTGGTCGAGCGAGGGAACTGTGGTTTACTAAAGAAGTTGAATCTCTTGTCAAGAGGAAGAAGGAGGCTTATGTAAAGATGAGGCGTGAAGGCTCAGTTTGGGTGCTTGAGAGTTACAAGTTAGCCAGGAAAGATTTAAAGAGAGATTTTGAGAAGATTTGTAGCTCAGGTTGAGGTTCTGGATGTGAGTTTGCTCGCTGAGCTGGAAGGTTAGTTTTCAGATGTTTCGTCACCATTCTAGGTAACATCATCAGTGAGCCTCCGATGAAGCGCTGGTGTTATGTCCCGCTTTCTACTTATAAATAGAAAACGGGACATAACACCAGCGCTTCATCGGAGGCTCACTGATGATGTTACCTAGATGGTGACGAAACGTCGGAAAACTAACCTTCCAGCTCAGCAAGCAAACTCACATCCATTTAAAGAGAGAGCTAAGAAGAGCCAGGAGGCGACATGAGAAGTCTTTGGCAGGTAGGATCAAGGAAAACCCTAAAGCTTTCTATAGGTATGTCAGGAATAAAAGAATGACTAGAGTAAGATTAGGGCCAGTCAAGAACAGTAGTGGGAAGTTGTGCGTGAAGTCCGAAGAGATAGGAGAGGCACTAAATGAATATTTTTCATCAGTATTCACACAAGAAAAAGACAATATCGTTGAGGAGAATACTGAGATACAAGTTACTAGACTAGATTAGCTGAGATTGAAGTTCATAGGAGGTGTTAGCAATTATGGAAAGTGTGCAAATAGATAAGTCCTCTGGGCTAGATGGGATTTATCCCAGGATTCTCTGGGAAGCTAGGGAGGAGATTGCAGAGCCTTTGGCTTTGATCTTTATGTCACCAATATCAACAGGAATAATGCCAGAAGACTGGAGGAGAGCAAGTGTTGTCCCCTTGTTCAAGAAGGGGAGTACAGACAACCCTTGTAATTATAGACCAGTGAGCCTTACTTTGGTTGTGGGTAAAGTGTTGCAGAGGATAATGAGAGATAGGATTTACAACCATCTAGAAAGGAATAATTTGATTAGGGATAGTCAACATGGTTTTGTGAACAGTAGGTCTTATCTCACAAACCTTATTGAGTTCTTTGAGAAGGTACCACACAGGTGGATGAGGCTAAAGCGGTTGACGTGGTGTATATGGATTTCAGTAAAGCACTTCAAAACGTTCCCCACGGTAGGCTATTGCAGAAAATATGGAGGCATGGGATTGAGGGTGATTTAGCAGTTTGGATCAGAAATTGGCTAGCTGTAAGAAGACAGAGGGTGGTGGTTCATGGGAAATCCTGGAGTGCAGTTACTAGTGGTGTACTGCAAGGATCTGTTTTGGGGCCAGTGCTGTTTGTCATTTTTATAAATGACCTGAATGAGGACATAGAAGGCTGGGTTAGTAAGTTTGCAGATGACACTAAAGTTGGTGGAGTTGTGGATAGTGTGGAAGGATGTTGCAGGTTACAGAGGGACATAGGTAAGCTGCAGAGCTGGGCTGACAGTTGGCAAATGGAGTTTAATGCGGAAAAGTGTGAGATGATTCACTTTGGAAAGTGTAACAGGAATACAGAGTCCTGGGCTAATGGTAAGATTCTTGGTAGTGTGGATAAGCAGAGAGGTCTCAGTGTCCATGTGCCTAGATCCCTGAAAGTTGCCACCCAGGATGTTAAGAAGGCACACGGTGTGTTTGGTTTTATTGGTAAAGGGATTGAGCTTCAGAGCCATGATTTCATGTTGCAGCTGTACAAAACTCTAGCCACATTTGGAGTATTGCATGCAGTTCTGGTTGCTACATTATAGGAAGGATGTGGAGAATTGGAAAGGGTGCAGAGGAGATTGACCAGGATGTTGCCTGGTATGGAGGGAAGGTCTTATCAGGAAAATCTGAGGGACTTGAGGCTGTTTTCATTAGAGAGAAGAAATTTAAGAGGCGACTTAATAGAAACATACAAGATGATCAGAGGATTAAATAGGGTGGACAGTGAAAGGCTTTTTCCTCGGATGGTGATGGCTAGCACGAGGAGACAATGCTTTAAATTGAGGAGTGATAGAAATAGGACAGATGTCAGAGGGAGGTTCTTTACTCAGGGAGTAGTAAGGGTGTGGAATGCCCTGCCTGCAACATTAGTAGACTCGCCAACTTTAAGCACATTTAAATGGTCATTGGATAAACATATGGATGATAATGAAATAGTGTAGGTTAGATGGGCTTCAGATTGGTTTCACAGGTCGGTGCAACATTGAGGGCTGAAGGGCCTGTACTGTGCTGTAGTGTTCTATGTTCAATGTTCTAAGAGATGGTATGTTCAATATAGTCCGTTAGTGGTCACTCACCTGATGCCTCCAAGGAGAAGTTTTCTACATGCCTTTGTAACTTCCTTTTCCCAATTCCAATACTTTCTGTGCCTTATAACTATAATGCCAACTGCAAGCTTGAATACCAAGCTCTCTGTTCCTTTATACAAGTTATTTACGCATATGATGATAAGCTGAGATCCTACGACAAATCTCTGGGGAACGTGGCTGTCATTCAGAATGCCTTCCCTTTTATCCATACTCTCTTTCTGCCACTCCTAACCAATTACCAAACTCTGTCACAAGTATCCCCCAGCAATGTGTTTCTGAGCAGCATGTCTTAAATCTAAAACCAAACCTCTGGAAGGCACATAGTGCATTACAAAAAAAAACAGAAAAGAACAATCACAAATACATTACAGACTGAGTCTTCAAATTAATAAAAGAAGAAATATAAAATTGCATAAGTATTTTTCAGGTTATTTCTTGTCCTCTTAAAGGAGGAAAAAGGTCAAGATTAACATTACAGTTCTGAAGACAGGTCACTGGACTTGAAATATTAGCTCTGTTTCTCTCTTCACAGATGCTGCCAGACTTGCTTAGTTTGACCAGCAACTTTTGTTCTTGTTTCGGATTTCCAGCAACTTTTAGTTATTGGCTGAGTCGGACCTTGAAATATTCTAGCTTTTGAAAAGTTTAAACTACACATCAAGTATTGGGGTATACTTACTGATTAAAAAAGAGAGAGAGAAAAGATTAATGGAGAAATGCACTTTATTTGACATGATTTAAAATTTAGGTTTATCTGCCATTTGCTGTTCTATCATCATTCATAAACCGTTAATGTGGACCATCTCCAGGGTTCTAACTTCGTTGCATGCTTATTTATAATACTTTAGCAGGGTAAAACTCCTTGGGCATTGAAGTGTAATTATACAAAAGCCCTGGAGTGACATTGCAAGAACAGAATCGTATTGAGACAGGTGACTTTGTGACAGCACACTATACATTGCATCAATTCGTTACACATATTAATAAGCTGTCGGCAACAAAATTCCAAATATGGAAACTCAATTTCTTTCTAATCCTTCAAGTAAGAGTATATGTTTTGTAATTTGTGTAGTATTGTCCAACAGTGTGTATTAGATGAACAAACTTCACCACTTCCTTGAGCTGTGCTTAGTTCACCAAATTGTTTTTACTGTTAGATCTGGACCTACAGGTTTTTAAAAAAATGTGTGAGATTTCAATTGATGTTGTTTATGTATGTTGGAAAAAACTATATTTAATCATAAAACTAATGATAAATTCCATATTTGAATTCCAATGGAGTTTCTGATTCCATTATATCAAAGTAAGGCAGGAAATATGTCGCTGACCCAACAGCCAATGTCTGTCAAACGATGGGATGACCAGAGAGTGAAGGCAAGCAGCCAAGTGGGCAAATAACAGTTGTGACTGGAAGGATGCTGCTCATGATATTGGTAGAAAGGTAAAGAAGAGGTGGTTATTAATTTTAGACTTGGCACTTTAATTTCTTATGTTTCCCTATGAGCATAACAGAGTGGAATACTCATGGCCATAAGACCATAGCTATTGGAGCAGAATTAGGCCATTCACCTCATCAATTTTGCTCCAACATTTAACATACCCAATATATTCCTCAACTCCTGTCTTTTCCCTATAAACCTTGATCCACTTACGTTTCAAGATCCTATCACTGTCTTAAATACTCTCAATGACTTAGACTCCAGATTCTTCTGCAGCAGTGAGTTCTACAGATTCACCACCCTCTGTCTGAAAATATTCTCCTTCACCTCTATTGTAAAGGTCATCCCTTCACCCTGAGGCTGTGAACTTGGGTTCTAGTCTCTCTGTTGGAAACATTTTCTCCATGTCCACTCTGTCTAGGCCTCTCAGTAAGTTTCGATCAGATTCTCCCCTCATCCTTCTATACCGCATCGAGTAGACATGCAAAGTCTTCAACCGCTCCTCATATAATAAGCCCCAGGATCATTAATGTAAAATTCTTCTGGATCCCCTCCAAGGCCAGCACATCCTTCCTAAGACATGGGGCCCAAAACTGCTCACAATATTCCAAATACAGTCTGAGCAGAGCATTATACAGCCTCATCAGTATTGTATTGCTCTTGTATTCTAGCATCCTTGAAATTAATACTAATGTTGCATTTGTCTTCCTAACTGCCAGCTGAAACTGAATGTTAACCTGAAGAGAATCCTGAACTAGAACACCCAAATACCTTTGTGCTTCAGATTTCTGAACGCTTTCCCCATTTCGACATTAGTCTATGCCTCTATTCTTCCTACCAAAGTGCATAACCTCACACTTTCCCACATTGTATTCCATCTGCTATTTCTTTGCCCACTCTCCTAGCCTGTCCAAGTCATTCTGCAGCCTCCGTAATTCCTCAACACTACCTGTCCCTCCATCTATCTTTGTGTCTTCTGTAAACTGTGCAAAAATAACATGAGTTGTTGTGGTCCCAACAGCTAACCTGTGGAGCTCCACTAATCACCGACTGCCATCCTGAAAAAAACCCTCTATTCACACTCTCTGTCATCTGCCAGTGAGCCAATTTTTTACCCTAATACCATTGGTTCTTATCTTATTTAGCGGACTCCTTTGCGACATCCTTTCCATCTGGAAATCAAACAGATCATATCCACGAGCTCTCCTTTGTCTAACCTGTTACCTCCTCGAGAGAATTTTAACAGATTTGCCAGGCATGACATCCCCTTGTCAAAGCTAACACTGCCCTATTTTACCATTCACTTTCAAGTACTCCACAATCTCACCCTTAGTAATGGACTCTAAATTCTTACTAATGACTCAGCTAAGGGTAAATAACTGGCTTATAATTTTCTGTCCTCTACCTCCCACCCTTCTTAAACAGGCATGTTAAATTAAACATTTTCCAGTCTCTAGGACCTCTGTGCCTCCAATGATTCCTGAAAGATCACCATCAATGCCACAACACTCTCCTCAGCTATCTCCTTTGAACTCTGGGTCTGGGTCATTCATTTGCCTTCAGAACTTTCAGTTTCACCAGCACGTTCTCCTTAGTGACAGCTACCACACTTACCTCTGCTCCCTGACTCTGTGGAAGTTCTGGCATGCTATTGGTGTCTTCCACCACGAAGACTGATGCAAAGTACCTGTTCAGTTCGTCTACTATTTTTTTGTTCCCCACTACTACTTTTCCAGCCTCATTTTGCAGCAATCTGACATCACTCTTGCCTCTCTCTTACCTTTAATGTATCTAAAAAAAACTCTTATTTTACATTAACAGCTAGTTAACCCTCACAATTTATGTTATTCTCCCCTCACTGCTTTATTTAATTCTCCTCTCCTGGTTTTTAAAGGCCCCTCAGTCCTCTGATTTCCACTAATCTTCACCACATTGTATGCTTTTTATTTTGCTGTTACGCATTCCCTGACTTGCCTTGTCAGCCATAGTTACCTCATCCTCTCCTTGGTATGTTTCTTCTTCCTTGGGATGAATTTTTGCTGTGCCTCTTGAATTACCCCCAGATCTCCTGCTATTGTTTCTCCCCCATCCTCCGTGCTAGGCTTGCTTTCTAATCAACTCTAGCTGCTCCATTCTTATGTCTTTGTAGTTACCTTTACTTAATTGTAACACCACTCTATCTGAATCCAGCCTCTCCCCCTCAAACTGCAGATTTTAAAAAAATATCATGGTCAATGCTCCCTCGAGGTTATATTATGTTAACCTCCCTTATCAAATGTGCCTCATTATACATCACCATATCCAGAATAGTGGGCTCGACTACAAGCTGCTCCAAAAAACCATACCATAAACATTTCATGATATCCTTTCCTTCGGTTCTGCAAACAACCAGATTTTCCAAGCCCACCTGCCTATTGCAGTTCCCCATGATTATTGTAACAGTGCCCTTCTTACATGACTCTTCTTTCTCCTGATTTATTCTGAACCTCATGTCCTGATTGCTGCTAAGACGCCTGTACATAATTGTACATAATGTGTCTTTTTCACTTTGCAGTTCCTTAACCCCACCCAAACTCCTGATTCTGCCCCTCCTTGCAACTGATTTAATTTCACTTCTTACTAACAAGGTAATTCCACCACTCTGCTGGCCAAAAGGAACACTGTTTCCATTGTTTGCATTAAAAACAGGCAAACATTATCAATGAGAAAATACCTGGGATTTTGAATGATTTCCTCTGATCACAGATAGGACTTTTAGCTGAAGATAGGAAGAAACCTCAACTCACGCTTATTCGTTTCTCATCAAAGGTGTGAAGTTACAATAAGGAGGACATATTAAAAAGGTTGTAAGTCCAGGTTTTATTCCCTTTCTTGGCCATGTAAACTGATATCTATTGAAGAGGAAGTGCATATGAAATCAGTCCTCTGGGTTAGAGGAGAAAATGTTGTTTATTCTTCCCAGGCCTTGATTTCTAACCAGTGGCCCTTATTGAAAACAACATATGTATGGCTGTCTGGGCAGACGAGGATTGTGTTTGTTTGTGGGATCCAGCATTATTAGAGAGCTGAAAGCATTCATATTTCCTCAAATCTATTGATGCCCTATAATTTTACCGGGTTTGTGGCAGAAACCCCATTTACTCAATTAAACAGTTCTTCTGACTAAGTTACAACAACAGAGCAAGACTGCAGAAATTCCCAATAAATATATTTTACAATTATTAGAGGGAAGGACTCAATCAAAACATTTTAGTCATGAAAAAAAAAACAAAATTATTATATGCCTACACAGATTTAGTTTCAGGCCCAGTTTAAATTTCTACAAGTATGTGGGATTTGAATGGGTTAAAATCGAGCTCATTGTGTCACAGCATTCAAGTGATCATCTAAATCAGAGCACCCTTCGAGGAGTCTGATGATATTAAGCAAAAAAAATTAGTTAGCTGAAAGGGCAATAAGTCCAGAGAGATACACAATTCATTTCTCATAGTATGGCTACAGATGTAACTGCAGAGCAACGCAGTTATCACAATCCCATCGAGACATCCAACTTCCAAATTCAGCAAAGTCAGCAAAGTGTTGTACAAATTTAATGTTCACGAGATGTAATAGGTCATGTTGGAAACTCTGAAGATGTAAGACCAATGGGACTGTTGCTGGGTGGCTGGCTGTCACTTTGAATAACAACATTGAGGAAGAAGAAATATAAAACAACTATTTTTGATTGATTGGAGACTTCTGGTCTATGCAGCATCCTAAAGGGGTTTTATTGTTTAAAATGAGAGCTTGAGGTCTTACGGCACCAATATGATGTTTCCATTTCACACACTAGCATTTCTACATGTTTTCTGAATAGCCCATTTCCTCTCTGTGTGTTGAAAACTAGCCAACTCCTCCTCTGTAATATATCTCCAAACCATTATTTGTCTTAGGGGTTTACTTTGCCTTACATTGCTGTCATTCATTGACAATTTCATTGTTAAGATTTTTTATTTTCTTACTTCCTTGTTGTATTGTGCTCCTGATTTATTTTGTTTACAAGCCAGAGTGGATATTGGCTCTTCTTTGTAAGCATGTTATCACCTGTACTGATGAAATTTTATTTTCGCTACCATGTGTATCTTGCCCACGAATTCTTTGAACCTTGAATTTAAACTTTAATATTACTCAGGCACAGTAAAACAGAAAATGAGATGTGTGCCATCTGTCAAATGAGTCACCAACATACTCATGGTGAATTTAAGCCAATGTGGAGCAAATTGGTTTCATTTTTGTATAGGCAAAATGTGTAGAGTATTAATATAACACAGCGTGGAGCTGGGGGATCACAGTGTGTTATCTCTGACTCCAGCATTGGCAGTTCTTACTATCTCACGTGTAAAGTACTTTCAAGTTACATACTTCTGGTGCAAGATCTCAGCAAAATTACACTACTTCCAATAAAGAGAGGTTTGCGTCAACTAAGATTTCGAGAACTCAAGATTCTCTAAAACATTTTTAAAGCCAATTAGTTGTGTTTTTTTTACGTGCATTCCATGTATAAATTGCAGCAGGCAACTTAGATACAGCATTGTCTACCGATAGTAATGTCATAATGAACAGGTAACCTGATTCAGTCATACTGATTGAGGAAATATACATTGGCTAGGAGACCAGGTAGAACACCCTTGACATTCTTAATAATTTTACCATGTGGCTGCGTCAAATATGTTAAATGTCTCATCTGAATGATGGTACCTCCAACAGTGTGGCACTGCCTCAGTATGTCATTAGAATTTTTGTACATATACATTTAAGTGTAAGCTTCATACCACAATCTCATTCATAGTGATGCAGTTGAACAAAAGTGGAGAGAAAGGGTTCAGTAATGTTCCTCTCCTTCAGTCGTACAGGACTCAGTCTGAAGACTGAAACTTCTGACAGATTGAAGGGTCCTCCTGTCAGTTTAAAAGAGTCCTCGCATGTTTCTACAGCACCAGCTTTGCTGCAGAGCTACCAGAGATTTCTTGGTGTTACTGATACTCATTCCTCATCCCCACCAGGAGCATGAGTAATGTGTTGCAATTCACAAAAAAACTATCCAGGATTACAGCAAATCTGAAGAGATGAATTCAGTCTATTCTGCTTTGATTTTTAAAAAAAGCATTGGCATTTAAAGGGCTTTCTTCCTCCAAAGAAAATGGTCAGAAATCCGTTAAATTTCAGTGTTCTATAGAATTTAGCAGGGTGAGGATATAGGATATTTAATCCAATGGATCTCTGGAGGTATTGATACTCCACATAATATGATACAAATTATGCCTCTGAAAACTACATCATATTGTGATGAAAAATGATGAACTCTTCCAGCTTAACAAAGTGTGGAGCTGGATGAACACAGCAGGCCAAGCAACATCTCTGGAGCACAAAAGCTGATGTTTCAGGCCTAGACCCTTCATCAGAGAGGGGGATGGTGAGAGGGTTCTGGAATAAATAGGGAGCGAGGGGGAGGCGGACCAAAGACGGAGAGAAAATAAGATAGGTGGAGAGGAGAGAATAGGTGGGGAGGTAGGGAGGGGATAGGTCAGTCCAGGGAAGACAGACAGGTCAAGGAGATGAGGTTAGTAAATAGGAAATGGAGGTGCGTCTTGAGGTGGGAGGAAGGGATAGGTGAGAGGAAGAACAGGTTAGGGAGGCAGGGACACGCTGGGCTGGTTTTGGGATGCAGTGTGGGGAGGGGATGAGCTGGGCTGGTTTTGGGATGCAGTGGGGGAAGGGGAGGTTTTGAAGCTTGTGAAGTCCACGTTGATACCATTGGGCTACAGGGTTCCCAAGCGGAATATGAGTTGATGTTCCTGCAAACTTTGGGTGGCATCATTGTGGCACTGCAGGAGGCCCATGATGGACATGTCATCTAAGGAATGGGAGGGGGAGTTAAAATGGTTTGCGACTGGGAGGTGCAGTAGTTTATTGCGAACCGAGCTGAGGTGTTCTGCAAAGCGGTACCCAAGCCTCTGCTTGGTTTCCCCAATGTAAAGGAAGCCACACCGGGTACAGTGGATACAGTATACCACATTGGCAGATGTGCAGGTGAACCTCTGCTTAATATGGAACGTCATCTTGGGGCCTGGGATAGGGGTGAGGGAGGAGGTGTGGGGGCAAGTGTAGCATTTCCTGCGGTTGCAGGGGAAGGTGCCGGGTGTGGTGGGGTTGGAGGGGAGTATGGAGTGGACAAGGGAGTCACGGAGAGAATGGTCTCTCTGGAAGGCAGACAAGGGTGGGGATGGAAAAATGTCTTGGATGGTGGGGTTGGATTGTAGATGGCGGAATTCTCGGATGATGATGCGTTGTGTCTAGAAGACTCTTCCAGCTTATTTTCCCCCACCCATTTTCCCTAATACTTTACCAAGCACATTTTTTTAAAAAAACAAAAAGAGATTAATCCCCCCTTAACTTTTCTCACCAACAGTCCTCAGATCTTGGTGACTGTTAGTCACTATGAACTCCTGAAATGTGCTGCAGTGTTTTGTATTGATATTTGGAAAATGCTAAAATGTTAAGTGCTGATCTCCCTCCCCAGGGGTAAGTAATAACTTCTCTGAACAGATTAATTAATAACAAAAAAATTCCCTTTCTCCAGCAACTCCCACAGCAATACTTGCCCGATCCCACTGGCTCCCAGAATAGCAAATTGTCTATCAGTGCTCATCCAATGATGGTAACTCTCCAAGTTTACTTTATCCACATCTATTAGGAAAATGGGTTTGGTCTTACACTGATTCTATTAGGAAACAAGGAAGTTACCTGCTACCCCTTCCCCCACACTGCAATTAGAGAGGTGGGTTGGAATTTAAGCCTCTTAACAGTGAAGCACACCTCCAGCTGCAGAGCTAATGACAACTCCAATTTGTCCTGTCTGGATTCAATCCCAAATCAAACAGTCTGCTGGCTGCCACTGGCGGCTCCCAGCTCCTAAAGGGAGGATCGCCCATTGTTGGCATTATCATTATTGTATGAGACCCAAGGCAAAGGGTTGTCCCCAGACTTCCAGAACATGGATTAAAATGGGTGAAATTGCCATTCTCAGTCAGAGATGCTACAGCGAATTAAGGCCAGGGGATCTGGTGTTAAGGACAGAGTCATGTTTTCCTACGGCTCCTCCCTTACCACTGGCAGCTTCTTCCATTTGGTACAGATAGCTGAGGAAAAGGGACACCCACCGACCAGGGAATGATTTGCCAGCGAGGTTTTACCAGTGGCATGGACATGAGACCTTTCAATGGTTTTCCACACTGAAACTTACTGCTCCCATTTTATGGCCACCCCTCCCCCTCAACTCCAAACCTGCTCGTGCGGAGGCGATGGTGGGGTTTGGAATGTTGAACTAAACCTTACCCTTTATTTTTGCAATAATAAGGCATGACGTGAGCAGTTAAATAGGTCTTTAAATTTATTTTACAGCCATACTTCTTTACTTAGTGGTTGCAGTCTATTATAGATTGATGAATTTGCACAGTGACTGTGAAAATTTCACTGAGTGAAATTTTAATTTTAAATTTAAGTGAGAATCAAGTGTGATCAAATACGATTAATTCTGTGTGGCAGTAGGATTGGAATGTGGCTAAGGAGGGAGATATGTCAATCACAGAATTAGAGTAATTTCCTCTTAAATTTGTCACCTGCTCCAGACAGTATCATTACTTAAGTTTGTCCCAGAGAACCTTGATGATAGGATCA
Organism: Stegostoma tigrinum; assembly: GCF_030684315.1. Classification (NCBI taxonomy): domain Eukaryota; kingdom Metazoa; phylum Chordata; class Chondrichthyes; order Orectolobiformes; family Stegostomatidae; genus Stegostoma; species Stegostoma tigrinum. The sequence continues at coordinate 63,891,964 of NC_081363.1, read as the reverse complement.
GCCATAAGATGCAAGGCTTTTAATGCTAACAAATAAAATCTGAATTGCGGGATTCTGAAGAGGGAACAAATAACCTCAGCTTGGTATTAGTCAGAGCAGTGATGCATCACATTGTGCATGTCTGATTTGTTAAATATTTATATTTTGACTTTACTAGCTTCAGGCACTGGAGGACCTACAAGAACAGGTACGTGTAGAACATGACAATTAATGCTGGTTCCGCCTCACAAAGCCATTCCTAAAGGCAATGCTGATGAAAAAGTGCCAAGACTCATGGGACTGCCATTTCTGAAAGTCTCATTGCTCTGTTCAAATAACTATTGTATGCCATCTGCACTTCACAGGGATTCAACCCAAAGTATATACTGTAGCTGCAATCTTGTGAAAATAAAATTAATCATTCCTGAAGCAAAAGAAGGAAAATTCCAGGAATCTTCATGGCAATTTATGGAATAATATTTTCTGAATTTCCAAAAAGACAACGTCTAGAAGAAAAATTGAGAGAACAATTGTTTGCAAATTGTGGACAATAGTGTTACAGTGTCAGTTAAACAAGCTTTTTAAATGTTAATCTTCTATCGATCAAATTTCAAACTAAAATAGTTTTAGGCAGAGAGACTGTGACACTTGCTTCTGCATCAGTATCTGTGGACTATGGAGATACAATCAATGAGTGATAATGATTACAGTCTGCATCTTAGAATTTCATTTAAATTGAGAAGCCAGTGTGAAAGTTTAATGCACAGGGAGGATTACACTGCCAGTACAGAAAAGGGAATGATTTTAAATCACACATAAGGAAGGAAAGGTAAGAGAGAGGGAAGGATGAGAGAGTTAGACGCAAGAGGGAGGAATGAATCTCAAAGGTTAAAAGCATGCCCCCAACCTTATCCCTCCCTTGCTAGCTTCACTCATTTTTTTTGCATCGGTCTGTTTAATGACCTTTTTGACAATTTTGCCAAGGCTATTTGAGGTAGCTTCTTACTGCACGAGACCTGGGTGTTTGTTAGTGAGAGTCCTCACGATATCCAAATGTCTATATTCAAAGTGCCAATCTTGGCAGTAAGCACCATTAGAGTATTTTTTCATGGAGATAATGATACAAAGCTAAATCAGATCTCAGTTATTCCCTTCTAACAGTAGCTTAATGTGTGACCTGGAGCAAGAACATTGGCTTTTTTTTTCCTCTTTTTAGTCCAGAGTACTGTAGCCAGTTGTAGTAACTGCTGACTCAGGTGAAATCATCCAACTCAATGCTTGTAAGGATGGCTACCTTGGATAAAATACCCATGCCTACAGCCTAAGCTGATTCTGCCAGGACTTGTAGTGGTTAATCAGGTCAAGGTCAATACATAAATGTGGATATGACTCAATAATAAGCTCCATGAAGAGATGAGTTTCAAGTTTGATTAATGAGCTGGGTGCTAGATAATCTAGGGACATGATGGAAGTGCAAAGCATAAAGACATGTAGTTGTGAAATGAATCAAGAAGAGGTAAAAAAGTGAAGGCCATGCCTGACAGCTGTGGTTACTCATTTAGCGAGAACAATGAACAACCCTGGACAGTATCACACAGGAATGTCAAACACTTGACATGGTTACAGTAGATAAATTATTCATGTATTCATTAGATGTCAATAGGATGTATTGATATAACAGTTTCACATTAGACAGACTTAATGAACTTTACAAAGATATAGCAATCCTTAGAGATTTTAACCCCATTTTGCAATGGCTAGATTGGGCAATCAGTTTAATGTGTTTATCATTTCCAATCAATTTGTTGCACTTATGATGCTTTAGGTAAGTCACCTCTACATTTAATGTAATGGGTTATAATAATAATCTGATAAATATATTATATTAATCAAATGCCCAGGTTTTGTGTTATTCAAACTTTTGTTAAGAACGAGGATAAGTGATGATCCAAGAAGTAAACCAGCAACATTGGCCAATGTGCTTACTGCCTTGTATGAACTTACCTACTCAAAATAAACTCACTAAACTACAGGAGAGGTTAGCAAAGGGGAAAAAAAAATCAGTGAGAAGAATAAGTATTTTTTACCTGCAATGACTAATAATCGCAAAGTGGTGAAAATCTTTAATTAATCTCATTATGATATGTTTCGGTTTCAGAGACCAGGAGAAGGGTTTTACCCACTTGTGCACATTAGGAAAGGCAGACATGATCTGCTCATGATGGTTCAACCAATAGTCTTAAAACTAAAGTGTCCAAATTTCTGCTAAGGGTCCCCATCTGGTGAAGGATGATTGGATATTGAGGGGGATGGCCTATGCTACAGTTCACACTGTAAATGAGAGGAAAATATATCCCAATCAATCTGATCCTTGTAAAGTTGATAAACATCTTGTGTTGGATAAATATGAAAAGGCAAATCATGCAGCATTATTTTTATCAAAGCTAATAGTATCCAATACTTACTGTTTTTGTCAAACGGTGACTATATGAATATTGAAACAAATGACCATTAAAACGCACTGAGGGCTAGATTGATCTATATTAAATGTGATATTAATGCTCGGAGTGTGCTTTGTATGCTGTCACACCGTATTTAAACAGCCCTTTTGTGAATTGTGAAACTGATACGGTACAAAATTGGAGAAATGAAATTGAGCACTGACATAAACTATAAGGTATTAAGAGGAACATGTTGAAGGATTTTTAATGGATGGTATCAACAAACCTTGAGGATTTTGAGCTAGACTCATTTTCAACAGACGCATGATATGTTTACACATCATCTCATATGTTAGAAATATTTTATATCTTTTCATGGGATGATACTCATTTCTATCTGTCTTTAATGGTATTCTTCTGGAGTACAATTAAAACAAATTTATTGTTAAACATTTGTATTTACAAATATTGAATTTGGACATAGATAAAACAATACATAATTTGGAACTAGTTCATGCTTGCGAGGCCAGTCAGACTACACATGGAATCCCCTGTGCTGCTGTAACATAATGTTTATCTGCAATTTGTTTATCTGTCTTTAATGTTTATTCTTTTAACTATGTCTTATTTCTAACTAATACAATGAATCACTATAAGGTAATGCAACTTCTTTTCTTTTTCATTCCCCTTTTGTATTTAAGATGTGTACCTAGGTACTTTGTACCAAAGATGGCACCACAAGGGGTGGCATTATAAACTTTTCACATTACTCCTATACTTGAGTACATGTGACAATAAAGGATATTCTATTCTATGTTATTCTATTCTATTCTGTTTGGATGTGCTGGGCTCTCCATTGTTGAGCATAGGGATACAACTGTAGTTTCAACCTCCTGTTTATTGCTGAAATGTCTGCCACCATTTACAACTCAACGCAGCAGGACAGTAAGGCTTACTTCTGATCCATTGGTTGTGAAATTGCAAAGCCATGTCAACAGCATGCTGCTTCCGCCATCTGGTGTGCAACTAGTCCTATATTGTAGCTTTACCAGGTTGGCACCGCTTTTTGGTAAGCATGACCCCTGCTCCTGCATGCATTCCTGCAATCATCATTGAACCAGGGTTGATTCCCTGGCTTGGTGGTACTGATACAGTGTGATACATGCCAGGTCATAAGGTTAAAGGTTGTGGTTGAACAATCTAATGGCCATAGTGCCTCATTAGCTACCCAATCTTGTGTTTCTGTTCAAATTTTGTCTCATTTAGCATGATGTTAGTACCACACAAAGTTATGGATATGGGAGTTAGTTAAGTCAGTTGCCTGGTTTTCAATGCAGAGAGACACCAAAGGCATGGGTTCAATTTCTGTACCACCTAAGATTACCATGAATGTCCCACCTTCTGAAACTTGCCCCTTGCTGAGATGTGGTGACACAGAGGTTAAACGAACAACAGTTATCTCTTACTAATGAGTGCTCAGCCTACAATCCACAAGACTATGGCAACTTTGCCTTTACAGTATGACAACAGTTATCCTCAAAGTAATGATGTGGCTTTGGCTCCACAATGTCTGTGCCATGGTCACTGTCACTGATAATGCCATGGATGCATATATTGCAGAAGACAAGGACAGATAAACATTTTCCTTTTGTTGGTCGCCTTACCACCTGCTGCAGACACAGCCTGACAGCTGTGCGCTTTGAGACTTAGCCAATCGAGTCAGTAGGGCCTAAAGAAATGCCATGCCAGACATGAAATATTCACATCATTTTTCTGCCCAGAGGTATTGGCAGACCTGAAAAGTTTCTCAAGCTTTCTCTGTGTTTATTTCAGATTTACAACTGTCCTGGCTATGGACAATGAAGTTTCATACCCAGAGTATATTCTGTCCCCTTGCTCCCTCAGTGCTTGCTCCACTGGTGTTCAACATGAAGGAGCTCTGATTCATCAGCCAAGTGGGAAGGGCAGTTGGTTGCATTCAGCAAGGAGGTTTATTTGCCCATGTTTTGCCTGATATCATGAGATTCAGAATCAATATTGAGGTCTTCTAGGCAACTCCTTCTTGACTTCATACCGCTGTAGCACCATGCCTGTGTTCTAATTCATAACTGGAGATGGTGGTGTCTGACACACCAACTGTCAGGTATGATTCTCAGATTCTGGGAATGTGACTATGACATACTGTTGGTTGACTGTTGGATATCTGGCCCATTTTTGGCTCAAACTTCAAAGATGTTGATCCGGGGTATTTTGCAGAGTCAACAGGTCTCTCTGTTGTTGTTGCTCGTGTTGATATTGATGTTGGGTGGTGGTCTGGTTACTTTCCTTTGCTTAGACTTTGCAGCAATTGGGTACGATTGAGTGGCTGGCTAGGGTTATTTCAGAGGGCAATCAGGAAACAAACACATTATGGTAGGTCTGAAGTCATAAGTAGGCGAGACCAGGTAAGGATGGAGGATTTTCTTTCTTACAGGATATTATAAAATGGAATAGAATCCCTACAGTATGGAAGCTGGCCATTTGGCCTATTGAGTCCACACTGGCCCTCCAAAGACATTCCCATCCACATCCAGCCCCTCCCCTATCCCTATAACCATGCATTTCCCATGGCTAATCCACCAAACCTGCACATCCCTAGACATTATGTGCAATTTAACATGACCAGTTCACCTAACCTGCATATCTTTGGACTGTGGGAGCACACGGAGGAAACCTGCACAAACACAGGGAGTAACTCCACATAGACAGTCATCCAAGGCTGGAATTGAACCTGGGTCTCAGGCACTGTGAGACAGCAGTGCTAACCACTAAGCCACCATGGCACCCTATTAGTGAAGCATATGCTTTCATAACAATCAAGAATAGTCTAACGAAACCGCACAGTCAATGTTTCAATTCCATATTTACTGAATTCAAATTTCACCATCTACAATGGTGGGACTTAAACCCATGTCACCACAAAAACGCCTGGGGTTTTGATTTACTAGCCCAGTGATGCTGCCATTACACCATCAGCTTTGCCAAATGACAAGAACCTAAAGCTTAAAAACTGAAAAATTGATTGCAGTTTTATGAGTTTAATCCTTAATATGCCCCATACCTGATGTATTTATCATAAGAAACAGCTTAAACAAAGATTGTGCTCCTGAGATGCTGCTTGGCCTGCTGTGTTCATCCAGCCTCACATTTTATTATCTTGGAATTCTCCAGCATCTGCAGTTCCCATTATCTCTAAACAAAGATAGTGTCGCTATCTTACCTGCATAAACTCAGGTCTGTCATTCCTTGTGCTCAGCAAAGAGTAAATGTTTTCGGTAGGTCTGCGACAGAATTGTTTAAGTGTATGCTGCAGAAATGCTTTTAAAGTGTGATTTAATAAATCAAAGGCAGAAGAATTTCATAGATCAGTTTTCCCAAGTTCTCTTTAAAATTTACAGTAAGAAATTCATTTCTATTCCTCACCTGCTGATACATTAGTTTCCCTCTGTTTGTTAGTGGTTGTTCAACTCTGAAACGCATGTGCTGCCTGCCCAGATGTGTTGCATCTATTCTCTTTTTGGTAAATTACCAAAACAGCAGCTTTAACTTGAACACATAAATGACAGTCATGAATTTGGAATTGCCATTATTATTATCACTAAACAGTGTGTTTCCATGAACACATGAGAATAGGCGAGGGGGAGAAATTTCATCTTTGAGTAGTTGCACAGGACAAGTAACTGCCAGACATCAACCTTCCCTCTGCCCTATCTAATTTTACTTTACCACTGAAGTTATTGAAAGGAAAATGGAGCAGAGAGTATGCGGGCTGCCTCTCTAGAGGGATTTAACCCCTTCACAAATACATTTTATTTGCTACCTTCAATTATTTTTCAATAGCTGAACAGGGAGCCCTCGCACACGAAGGTTCACAACACTAGCACAGATGATATCTTAAAACCATCTCTCATCCATTATGTCCAAGTCAGTTCAGTAAAGCATAAAAATAAAATCAACCACCTTCAAAGCAAAAACAAAAGGCCCAGTGAAAATACCACTGCTGATTCAATTCTGCAAAACTGGTCCATTTCAAATTGATTGGAAAGTAATCATTTCATTTCATAATTATTTTGTAATCATTTCCTAATCGTCATCCACCTACATCTGTATACTATGACTAGTTGTCTGGTTCCTCTTTAATCAAGTCACAGACAACTCCAACCAGAATATTATGAACCAATTTGCCCAGGTGTCCTACAATACCAAAGTGGTCAAATCAATTTGTGCACAAGCTGGTGCCAGTACAAAACAGTCCCAACTTTATGGAGAAGAAAGTTACAACAATCCTTAATACTAAACATAGTATCACTAACCCCTTAAGGTTACAGACTTCCTGAATCCCTTGTAAATTTATGCAGTTGCTCTGTCTGTGGTCTGTCTCTAGGTCTGGGAAGCTGCTTTCTGCGTCTCTCCCTCTCTCTCTCTCTCTCTCTCTTTCTTTGTCTCTCGGAATGGTCACCTGGTCTCTGCCACTTGCCATGCTGGTCCCCTAGAAAGGCCTCAGAAGCTTCTAAAAGAGAATTTTGCAGATGAATCATTTTTTGTACCTTTTAGATGGTTTTCTGGAAGTTCTGGCAAAAATGAGAGTCATACTCAATAGTTTGAGAAAGAACTCAATCATTTAATGGCATACAATTGTTAGCTTCTTTGTATAGCAGGACCCAGTGTCTTTTTTTCTGGGCTCACCTTTGTTTGGTGAATAAGTCTTTGGGGCATAATACAAGGAACAAAACAGAAGTTGCTGGAAAAGCTCAGCAAGTCTGGTGGCATCTCTGAAGAAAAAATTCAGAGCTAACGTTTTGGGTCCGGTGACCCCAGTTCTGACGAAGGGTCACCAGACCTGAAACTTTAGCTCTGAATTTTTTCTTCGTAGATGGTGCCAGACCTGCTGAGCTTTTTCAGTTTTTGTTCTGTTTTTGTTCCTGATTTACAGAACCCACAGTTCTTACGGCTTTTATTTAAGTTGTTGGGGTACAACTTAATAACTTAATAACTAATAACCAGAATAACTTTTGCTTTTTACATTGCACTAATATCACTAGCACTTGGCTGCTGTGTTTGCATTCTGTCTGCTGTGTGGGTTTTGTGATTTCAGTGTTTTACTTGGTCAACGTACCCAGCATCCCTTGCTGTTTGGCTAAGTTAGCAATCTGTGTTTTAACAGCCAGGAGACTGTTACAAACTAAATGTATACTTAGTTCTCATAACCAAATATGAACTATTCCTTTTACCTTGGTCTGGAGCAAAGACATTATCTGCTTCTAAATTCCTTAGAGAAGTGAGATAGCTCTATACTTAGAAAAAAACAATTAAACAATAAATTTGGCCTTGATGTCAGCAACGATGAATGATATTCAATAGAAATGGACAGAACAAGTGCCATATCATGTAACAATTGTACACCGTCAAGATGTTGCTGCTGAAATGCAAAAGAAAAAATACTCATGAAGTTTCAACCCAGTAGTAATCTCTTTGCCTTACAAAATTATAAAGGGCCCATATGTTTTTTCCTTTTTGGATTATAAACTGGAATAGAAGTCGTATGCTGCTTTCTAGCTGAAATATCAGGAAGGTTTTGCAATTTGGAGACACCAAGTGGTGCACATTTTTGGCTGTACAAGACAATGATACTTTTGGAGAAATGAGATTGTTACATTATTGTATCAGAGCAGTACCAGGAATTATTGACTTACCTGAGCACAGCACCGTGATTGTTGGAACTGTAGTTTGGGACAGAATGGTGGGAGTAATGGAGCCAGAGCCATGCTGAGCCAACAAGCAGCAAACACGTTTTCCCCTTCCCTATGTTAGAAAGAATGAAGAGATTGAAAAATCAAGAAGCTTAAAAGGAAGAATTCTAATCCAAGAAAAGACCTAAGTTACTTGATCAACTTTCAAATTGGAGGAACTGAAGGAATTTACATGAATTAACAAAAGTCAGACTATTAAAACTGGCAAATCAATTAGAATTGCCTGCCAGGGTCAAGAAGACAGAGGGAATTGATATATTGGCAAAGCATCTGGAACTTGTAGAAATGCAAGGGGGGCTAGTTACACCTAGTGGTGAATCACTTGAGCTACCAAAGATTCAATTACAGGTAAAAAGCAACTTGAAATGGAAAAGGAAATTTAAAAAAAACAGGAGCTGGAGATGAAAAAAGCAACTTGAACATGAAATTGAGAAAACAAAAAAATACAAAGGGAGAACATTTAGCATGTTGGAACCAGAGATTCATGAGAGAGAAAAGAGTAAAGGAAAGGAAAATAGGAAAGATGGGAATATTTGCCATATTCAAGTAAAAAAAAAGAGAAATTTTGAATGCTGAAGGAGAGTTTGACGAGAAGAGCCCTTGTCATAACCTTAAGTCAAGTATGAAAATGCTTGAATTTGTGCAGTTTCTACCAAAGTTTGAGCAAAAGGATATGGAGGCATTTTGTTAATGTTATTTGAGAAAATGAAATGGTAGCAAAAAAAAATTGGACATTGCCCATGCAGAGCAAGGTGACAGGTAGAACATACGAAATTCATGCATTGCTGTCATCTGAAGATTCTATGAATTATGACATTGTAAACATAAATTATTCTGGGGCATACAAATCTGTTCCTGAATCATTTCAGCAAAACTTTAGAAATTTGAGGAATCAGCTTGAGCAAACTCATCTTGATCTTGAAAGAGGAAAGCAAAGTAATTTTCAAGTTTGACTAGGGAATTAAGAATAGGTACAGTAAATGAAGCGTTCAGAGAGATCACTCTCCAAGAAGAATTTAAAATCTATTACTTTTTAGAATTGGAACACGTGTTGAAGACAAGGGATTGCAACTGCTAGACAGGCAGCAGAAGTAGCTGACAATTATGAACTGATCTGTAAAGTTAAACTTCATTCTATCTCCCCACAACATCAAGAGCGATAATGGGTAGGGTGGATAAAAGAAGGCAAGCAGCCAATTTAAAGAAAGGACAGCTGGGCATACTCCCAGATCCACTCCTTAGATCAGAAAGGAAGTGCTTTAGGTGGAGGTGAAAATAAAAGGCTCAGTAATTCCATTGAGATAAAGTGGGACATCTTCATTCAGAAAGCTGGAAGTTGTATAGGAAGCCTATGAGACTGATTAGGATTCCTGAATCCACATAAAGGAACTCATAAACAAAAGACAATGTATAAAATTGTAGTTTAGAGGTAAACACAGCTGTGAGTGCAGGAAGGTGAAGAAAGTAGATGAGAGATATAAAAGGCTGTTGTCAATAGGAAAGATGACCTCATCTTTCTTCAGATGATTCAACTAAATCTGTAACAAAATTAAAAGACTTAAGAGTTACGCAATCTTTTTTGCAGGAGAAGGGCATGGTTTTTCCAGAGAGTTCAATGAAAACCAAAGTGTTAATAAACAGGATAAGTGTAGAACAAATCCTGGTTACGTTGCACAACACGCAATTTAAAGTGTGACTTGCTGTCTTGTGGTAGTGGGAACTGTTAGGATATTAGCTGTGGATGAAGTTGATTTAATCCTGGCTAATGATTTGACTGGAGTGAAAGTTATAGCTTTGCCTATAACCACAGAAAGCCAGGGTAAGGTAAAAGACCTGAGATTGTTACGGGAGTAGTTTACAGGTATTTTTCTATTGTGTGGTGCCAGAGAAATGACTCCCATCAACTCCCATCACTAGAGGTCAAAGCAATACCACAACCAAATGTTAAAATATCCAAATCTTTCTTCAAGGATGAGGATGATTTAAAATAAATACTAAATATATGTCTTCATTGGGTGAGGTGAAGGCCTTGTGGTTTTATCACTGGAATGTTAATCCTGAGACCCAGGTAATGTTCTGGGGACTTGGGTTCAAATCCCATCATGGCATATGGTGGAATTTGAATTTATTAGGAAAAAAATCTGGAATTAAAGAGCCTAATGATGACCGTGAATCCATTGTTGATTATTGGAAAAACCCATCCATAACATCCTTTTAGGGAAGGGAACTTCCATCCTTACCTGGTCTGGCCTACGTGTGACAAACAATAGGGTTGACTGTCAACTGCTCTCTGGGCAATTAAGGATGGACTACAATTGCTGGTCTATCCAGTGATGCCCACATCCCATGGATGAATAAAAACAAAATAACTTAAGATTCAGAAAGCAGATCTGGAGATAAGCACGTTAATACAAGAAACTCACACTGAAGCTGAGACTGAGAAAAGTTAGGGGGACTATTATATTAGAAGAGGGTCCTGATGAGGACATGGACACTTCCTCAGAAGGGCAGTTAAGGAATAATTGGTTGCTCAGAGATTGGCACTGTAGTGATTGTAACAAGGTCAGCCAAGTGTGTTTCAGAATATGAGTTCATTGATTGGGGTTGATAACCTGGTTCAATCATAGATCCTGAGCTGACAGTTATAAACAGGAGTGTCAGCAGTTCTGCTTGTTCAGAGGGAGCTTGATCAGTGTCAAGGATCTGCCATGTGAGAGTAAAGGGTGATTCAGTAATGGGATACCACCCTCTCTGGAGCTATTTCAGGTACCATACAGATATTGTAGGGAGATATTTCATGTGGCATGGAGATTCCTATTACAGAACATGTGGGAATACTGAAAGCTCAAACATCAATAAGTAGTCATTTTTCTTGGTCAAGAATTCATAAGGATATATGGCATATTTTAGAGTTGCATGAGGGAGCATCAGTATATAATCAAATTAGTACCTTTAATATCTGCACCCGTTTCAGTCAAGCGTCAATAGATTGTGTAGGACCATTACCAAAAGCCCAAAAAAAGCAGTGTATCATTAAAGTTATGAAATCATTACAGTTATGAAAAAGTCAACTCAATTTCCTATTTCCTTATATTCCTTTAAGGGCTATTATAGATCACATAATAGCTTAAAATTATTCTATTATTCCTAGAAGCATGGCATTCCAACCAGAACTCCATCAACAAACACATTGATTTGGAGCCAATCTACCATCCCCTGAGAAAAAGAACAGGAAATGACATCACCAATGCAGGAAATGACATCACCAACCCAAGGAAACCGAACCAGATAAATAGAGAGTGGGACATAACACCAGCGCTTTGTCGGAGGCTCACTGATGATGTTACCTAGAATGGTGACAAAACATCTGGGAACAAGCTGGCAAGCTCAGTGAACTAGCTTACATCGCGAACGCAATAAAGACCCAGTCTCTTGTGGACCGAGAGGAGGAGAGTGCTATCTTGGAGGTGAAAGGAGGACATCGGGTTGGCTGTGCACCCTTGCGACCAGTGGATCTTAATGCTGGCTTCGGCCTAACACTGGTTCAGGGGAGCAGCCAACCTGCAACGATGGCTGCGGCAAGTGCTCGTGCCCCAGGTCAGGGGGTCCGGAGCACCATCCGTGTTTCTGTAAGGAAGGTGGATGAAGGTGCACCTGTGGACCGCACCTTCTTCGTGAAGAGGGTCCTGTTGGACTGTTGTGGGTTCGCTGCTGTGGACATTTACTGCCTGCAGGATTTCCCCGAAGGAGGCTTTTATCACGTGACCTTCAGGAGTGCCAAGCTTTGCAAGCGCTTCCTGGAGGTTTTCAAGGAGAAAGGAGGTGAGGGCCGCCTCTCTGTATTGACCGCTGTCCCACTGTTTGTGATGCCAGCGCAGAGGAGCCGTATGGTGACTGTACACATGTACAACCCACATGTGCCAGCAGTTGATGTCCTGACCTTCCTCGGAAGGTATGTGAAGGTGGAAGGGGACCTAACCGACATCATGGACCCCTTTGGCATCTGGACCAGTAAGAGGCAGGTCAAGGTGATGCTGAGGATGGGCGCGGACGGGAATGTCGTACACCCAGCGTCCAGCTTCGCGATCGGCGGGAGCAGGGGCTACCTGACCTACGCAGGGCAACCTAAAGTCTGCCATGCCTGTGGTAGGTCAGGTCACGTGGCGGCCGACTGCAAAGCCACCATTTGCAGGGACTGCAGGGAGGAGGGACACCTTGCAAAGGATTGCCCACAAGAGAAAAGCTGCAACATTTGAGGGGAAGCGGGCCACTTCTATAGGGCATGCCCGCGATGGGGTACCACCTACGCCCAGGTCGCCGGCAGGGGAAATGCGGGGCCAGCCCCCCTGGAGGAGAGGAAGGCACCAGGGTCCAGCAAGGACTCCACTAATGTGCCGGAAGGCCAGGCCGTGCAGGAGGGCCCAGCCCTGCAGGATGGGCCCGAGGCCAGCACAGCACCCCTGCAGGCTCCGATCCCCCCCCGCCAACCCAGAGCTAATGGAGGCGGCGACAGGCGACCCAGGGGAGTGGACAACAGTCCGGAAAGCGAGGAGGAAGGTGCGTCAACGGGCCCAGGAACCGCAACCATCAGGCGGGAAGAGGCAGCTACAGGGGGGCTATAAGAGCTCCTCTGACGAGGAGGATTCGGAGAGGGCCCACCCGAAGCAGAAGTTAAAGGTCTCGAGGGGGAAGGAAAGCAGCAGCCCGCTTCCAGGTGATGGGAGGCGTCCTGAGGCTCCCTCCGACACCCAGTCAACTGCCGCTGGAGCACTGGAGGGCCCTCCGGAACTTCCAGGCGGGAAGGAGGAAACAGCGCGTCCCCAGCCTGACCCGGAGCCGGACCCTCCTGCCTCCTCACCCCTGACGGGGGGATGCCACCCGGAAGGCAGCACGGACGGTTTCCTGAGCCCGGAGAGCATCCAGCAGTTAGCCCGGGCAATGGGCATGAAGGGACAGATGGAGGGGCTGGACCTTGGACTTGGGGAGGGTACTGCGGTCACTGCCCACAATGGGGGTACGAGTTGCGAGCATTAATGTGCGCAGCGTGAAGTCAACCGCGAGATGTGTGTCCACGTTGGCCTACCTGACCACCATCAAGGCGGACCTCCTGTTTCTGCAGGAGTGCGGGATACCGCACCTTGGCAGGTACGGGAAATGGTCCGGCGCCTGGACCTGTGGGCCTTTGATCTGGTCGGGGGGTAACGACGTCGCTCCTCGGGCCTGGCTATTCTGCTGCGGGGGCGCGACTTCACCATCTCTCAAGTTCAGGAGGTGGTGGGGGGGGCGCCTCCTAGTGGCTGACAGCACCTACAGGAATGCTCCCCTGAGGCTGATCAACGTGTACGCCCCAGCGGTAAGGAGTGAGCGGTTGGCCGTCCTGCAGCGGCTTCCACCCCTGCTGGCTACGTCCAGGCCGGTCATCCTAGGCGGAGACTTCAACTGCATCATCGATGCAGATGGAAGATCCGGCGTGGGGACAGCAGGTGGGGGGAGTCAACTGGACGTCACGTCCAGATTCCTGATGGGCACGGTGAAGGACGCCAAGCTGCTCGACGTCTAAAGCACCCCTGCAGACGGAGCGCAGCGGAGGTACACCTGGTCGCGGCCAGACGGTCTATCTGCTCAAGGATAGACTTCCTGTTTGTGTCACGGACGTTCTCGGTCAGGTCCACCGGCGTCGAGCCGGTGTTCTTCTCTGACCACTGCCTCCTGCTGGCCGACTGTCACTTACAGGACGACCAGCCGGCCGGCAAGGGGACGTGGAAGCTCAACACGACTCTGTTGACCCCAGAGAACGTCGAGGAGCTTAAGAGGGAGTACGCCGGTTGGAGAACCGTGAAACCCCTCTTTGAGTCTCCAGGCGACTGGTGGGAGACGGTGAAGGAGAACATCAAGAGGTTCTTTGTCCTCAAGGGTGTTCAGAAGGCAAGAGAGAGGCGGGGAAAGCTGTCGCGACTCCAGAAAAGGGTGCAGAACCTGCTCCTTCTGAGTTGATGGGGCTCGATGTCACGGAGGACCTCCGCGAGGTGAGGGGCCAGCAAGCCTCGCTCTTCGCCGCGGAGGCCTCCAGGATAATCTTCCAGTCCAGGGTCCGCTCCGTGGAGCAGGACGAGACGTGCTCGCGTTTCTTCTTTCAGAAGATGCACAAAGAGAGCTCTGTGCTTAGCCGGCTGAAGGAGGACGACGGCTCGGTGACGTCGTCTCGGCCCGACATTTTGAGGATCTGCAGATCCTTCTATGCCGGACTGTACGACACGAAGCCCACAGACAGCACGGCCTCCGAGTCGTTCCTGTCGTCTATCACGGAGGTCTTAGATGACGGCACGAGGGAGTGGCTGGACCGGCCGATATCCCTGGACGAGCTGGCCAGAGCCCTCAAGTCCTTGCAGAGGAATAGGACTCCCGGAAGCGACGGCTTACCGGTCGAGCTGTATTCCGCTCTGTGGGGCCTGGTCGGCCAGGACCTGCTGGAGGTGTACGATAGTGCGCTTTGGGCAGGGGAAATGTGCAAGTCCATGAGGAAGGGCATCATCACCCTCATTTACAAGAGGAAGGGGGAGAGGGAAGAAATTAAGAATTGGCGTCCCATTTCACTTTTGAACATGGACTACAAAATCCTGGCCAAGGTCATAGCCAACCGGGTCAGGTCTGTCCTGGAGTCAGTGATTCACCCTGACCAAACCTGTGCTGTGCCGGGCAGGAAGATCGCTGAGAGCCTCGCGCTCATCAGGGATACGATCGCCTACGTACAGGACAGGCGGGTGGACACCTGCCTCGTCAGCCTGGACCAGGAGAAGGCCTTCGACAGGGTCTCTCATGCTTACATGAGGGACGTCCTCTCCAAATTGGGGTTCGGGGAGGGCATCCACAATTGGATCCGGCTGCTCTACGCCAACATCGTTAGCGCAGTCTTGATCAACGGGTGGGAATCAGACAGTTTTCCTGTTAGATCTGGAGTCAGGCAGGGCTGCCCACTCTCTCCTGCCTTGTTCGTGTGCTGTGTGGAGCCCTTCGCCGCATCCATCAGGAAGGACGTGAGCCTGAAGGGCGTGACTATCCCAGGCAGCGGAGTCCTTCAGGTCAAGACCTCCCTGTACATGGACGATGTCGCCGTCTTCGATCGTCGGTCGGTGAGTAGACTATTGGACATCTGCGGCCAGTTTGAACTGGCCTCGGGTGCCAAAGTCAATAGGGGTAAGAGCGAGGTCATGTTCTTCGGGAACTGGTACGACCGCTCCTTCATCCCCTTCACTGTCAGGACAGACTACCTAAATGTGCTGGGTGTTTGGTTTGGTGGAGCTGGGGCATGCACTAAGACTTGGGAGGAGCGTATCGCCAAAGTGAAGCAGAAGCTGGGCAGGTGGACGCTCCGGTCCTTCTCCATCACGGGTAAGAACCTGGTTGTCAGGTGCGAGGGGCTTTCGGTACTGTTGTATGTGGCGCAGGCCCGGCCGATTCCCTGGACCTGCGCCGCTGCGGTCACCCGGACCATCTTCCACTTCATTTGGGGGTCGAGGATGGACCGGGTCCGCAGCGACACCATGTACAAAGACCTGGGAAATGGGGGAAAAGGCGTACCGAACGCCACCCTCGCCCTGACGGCTACCTTTGTGTGTGGCTGCATCAAGCTGTGCGTAGATCCTCAGTACGCAAACACCAAGTGTCACTACTTACTGAGGTTCTACCTGTCCCCGGTGTTGCGAAGGATGGGCCTGGCCTCGTTGCCGCGGAACGCTCCGAGTAGTTGGACCGTTCTGTACCACCTGTCCTTCGTGGAGAAATTCTTGAAGGGAAACACCTTTGACCACAAGGCCGTCAGGCAGTGGTCAGCACGTAGTATCCTCGAGACCCTTTGCGAAAAGGAGAGGGTGGATCCCGTCGTGTGGTTCCCCACGCAGACTGCCAAAGTTGTTTGGCAGAATGCCTCATCGCCAGAACTTTCAAACAAGCACAAGGACATTGCTTGGCTGGCGGTGAGAGGGGCTCTGCCAGTGAGATCCTTTATGCATGCCCGGAATCTCTGCACCACCGCACGCTGCCCTCGAGGTGGCTGCGGGGGGGGATGAGACTGTTGATCACCTCCTTCTGGAGTGTGCCAATGCGCAGGCGGTCTGGAGGGGAATGCAGTGGTATTTGTCGAGGTTCGTCCCGAGCAGCTCCGTGACGCGGGACTCCGTGCTCTCGGTGCTGTTTCCGGGGACGCACACCGAGACCAACATCAACTGCGCCTGGAGGACCATCAATGCGGTGAAAGACGCTCTTTGGTCTGCCCGCAACTTGCTGGTCTGCCAGCTGAAAGAACTGACCCCGACCAAGTGTTGCAGACTGGCGCACTCCAAGGTCCAGGACTACGTGCTGAGGGACGCGCTAAAGCTTGGGGCAGCCACCGCCAGGGTGCGGTGGGGAAAGACCACGGTATGAAACCCCTCGTCCAGAATAGAAAAAAGGGCCCTATCTGGTAACTGGGCCCAGCTGGCGCCTCCCCCAACTGGTCAGGGGGCCAACTGGGACTGTGCGGGGTGACGACTGCCGGGGCGGTTTCTTTGCTTTGTTTTTTTTTTTCTCTCTTTTGTTTTTTCCTTTAGTTGGTGTACGTACCCCCTGGGTAACCCGGAGTGGCTTGCATGACTGGGTAGGTGTATAAATGTTTTTTTTTGTACATTCTATGAATAAAGTATTTTTTTTCAAATAAAAAAAAGTGACAAAACGTCTGAAAACTAACCTTCCAGCTCAGCGAGTAAACTCACATCCAGAACCTTAACCTGAGCTACAAATCTTCTCAAAACTCACTATTATTCTATTTCTTACTTGGATGGAGTACCAATTGAAATTAATCAGATTAAGGTTCTAATTTTGTGTAAGACTTTTCAGGGCATAAAAAGGAACCTAAGAATTTGATAGTTGATATCCACTGCTGATCCTCTACACCAGTAGCTTTGGAGAGAGACTAACAGACACTCAAACCAATGATTAAGTCCAATATCATGAACACCTACAGGATTGGGATAGAGGATTGTTTCTTACAATTTGCTATCAGAGATTGCCTAGATGAAACTGCTGGGTTTAGTTCATTTGATCTGCTCCAGATAACAGAAGCATCAGTTATGTGACATTAATACTTTTTTAAAGTGATATCATCATAAGGGAGGAAGATAAGAAAGTGCAAGTATGTCAGGCAGTAAGAGTATCATAGAATCCCTACAGTGCGGAAGTAGGCCATTCAGCCCGTCAAGTTCACATCAACCCTTTGACCAGCACCCCATCCAGACCCATCTTCTCCCTGTAACTCTGCATTTCCCATGGCTAATCCACTCAGCTAGCATGTCCCTGGATGCTATGGGCAATTTAGCACAGCCAATCCACCAAATCTGCACATCTTTGGACTGTGGGAGCAAAGTAGAGCAGTGGATGATGTCAAGGTCACAGTGAAGTAGAAGGAGAGGTACATAGTTCACAAAGCAAACCTTCTACAAAACTATTTAGTTAATGCTGAAGTACAGGAACAGTTAGAAAATTAATTTGGTATTTCGAGAAAGCACAATGGGAGATCTAGTGAGGTTACATAGAAAATAAGAAAATATGTAGAGATATGCCAGCATTATTAGGTAAGCATGATATGGATGTAGGGCTATCAGTAAAACAATATCCTTTTCAGTTAAGTCTGGGGGGAAAAAACCAAGGTCAGATGGAAATGGAGATCTATCAAATGCTAGAAAATCACCTGATTGAATTGAGCCGAAGCAGCTGGAGTTCACCAATGGTATTAATCCCTGAACCAGCCAGGTCTCCACAGATTATAGAAAAGTAAATGCAGTAACAATTAAAAAAAAACATGCCTAATCGCTCAGAAGATTGATTGATAGGGTTGGCGCTGCCTTATTCTTTGCCGATTGATCTAAAAGGATGTTCAGGTAAATACTATTACCATCAAAAGCTAGAGATATTAGCTTTTAATGTAGTAAATGATTTTTATCAATGTCAGGTCATACCTCCCCTACCTAACTCTCAGTAACCCTGACATTATCCAGTGCTCTACTTCCCTCCCACAGTCCAAAGATGTATAGGTTAGGTGAGTTGTCCATGCTACATCCCAAAGATTTATGAATTGAGTCATTCCTTAAGTGTCCAACTGAATACTTTGTTTAGAACATATTTTAATATTGAGTAACACCTGGGAAGAACATATAAAGCAATTGAAGATCTGTTTAAATAATTAGTTTTCTGGCTAAAAAAAATCTCTTCAAGAGAAACTTTGTAGCAGCAATGGTAACTTACCTCGGACACAACATAAGGCAATGTCAAGCGTTCCCAAGAACAGTGAAGGCGAAGGTGCTGATCAAATTCCCTGTTCCTAAAACTAAACAGGAAACCAGGAGATTTGAGAACAAAAACCGAAAGAACTGAGATGCTGTAAATCAGAAACAAAAGTAGAAATTGCAGAAAAAAGCATGTAGGAATAGTCTAAGGGAGGATCACTCAAACCGAAACATTAATTCTGATTTCTCTCCACAGATGCTGCCAGACATGTTAAGCTTAGATTTGATGTATGACTAGTGGTGTGAACCTTTGATCTTATACTTACAAATTCTGTGTCTGATATTACCTCTCTCACTAACATCTGAAGGGGGACTGAGGCTCTGAAAGCTTGTATTTTCAAATAAACCCATTGGGCTACAACCTGGTGTTGTGATCCCTGACTTTGTCCACCCCAGACCAATACCGGTGTCTCCACATCATAAAATATGGTCGAAATCAGTGAGTCACATAATCACCATCCAATATCAATTTGTAGTAGCTTAGATTAGATTTCCTACACTGTGGAAACAGGCCCTTCGGCCCAACAAGTCCACACCGCCCTTTGAAGCATCCCACCCAGACCCAGCCCCCTATAACCCCCACACCCTGAACACTACGGGCAATTTAGCATGGCCGATCCACCTAACTTGCACATCTTTGGACTGTGGGAGGAAACCGGAGCACCTGGAGGAAACCCACGCAGACCCAGGGAGAATGTGCAAACTCCACACAGACAGTCGCCCAAGGCGGGAATCGAACCCTGGTCCCTGACGCTGTGAGGCTGCAGTGCTCACCACTGAACCACCGTGCTGCCCTTGTTTATCAAGCAAGTTTTGGAAAATACCATTGTGTGTTACAATTCAATCACAGGCAACACTGCAGTTCATAGATTTTACCACAATTTTTTATTCCTAGCACAACCAAGAAGCAGAGGGAGCAAGTAGGCCTTTCTTTTAAATAGCTCTAACTTCCCTTGGGTGCAAATGGCTGCATGTATGCCCTTTCATTGTTGAAATTGCTTACTACAAGAGGAAAAGCTTTCGACTGTGAAAACCATGAAGACCTGTGTAGTTTCTGTGATAAGAATATTATCACAAATCTGTTTGCTCCTTACCAAAGATGATCGTATGATTCATTTTGTTGCAATCTTTATTTTGCAGCAACTGACAATTCTGTTGATAATGCCTGAATGAACAATGAAATGATTCTGCTGTCAGTTAGACACTGGTTTCATGCTAGTATTTTTTTTAGTAAATATTCACTACAGAATTTTAAATTTCCATTGTAAATACATTTGGAAATTAGTGGATTATATCATTTTAATCCTGCACCTCTACTGAAAGATAAACTAAGAAAATTAAGAATATATGCTGTAGAATTATTAAAAGTAACATCAAATGCCTTAAAAAATTGTTATTTCTTTGCTGTCAATCAATTTGCAATTCCGATGTTTTAACTTACATGACAACATCTTCATTATGAAATGAAATATCAGGTTCATTCTCTTTTTGTTTTGTTTCTTTTTATTAATCATGTTGGCGCTGTAATTTTAGTTTCAATTTAGAGTGAAGCCAACAATGTTGTGATTGGGGACACCATCAATTAAGCCTTGGGATCCTATTTTAAGCTGCAGGTACTGCAACCATTTACACATTGACATAAAATGTGGTTTGAAAGCTACTATTTTGGAAGTACATATAAATTGTAACAGCCCTAAATTTTTATAATATTTTATCCTTCATTCTTTTATTTGTGATCTTGCTGAAAAGGTCAGCATTTATTGCTTATCCCTAATTACACTTAAATGAAGACTTGCCAAGCCATTTAAAAGGGCAGGAACACATTGCTGTGACCCTGGAGTAGATCACACTAGATAAGGATAGCGGGTTCCCTTCCATGAAAGAAGGACACTAGAGAACCAAATTTGTTTGGATAACAATGGTCACTGGTGGATAATTTTACATTCCAGAATTATTGATGGAATTTAATTTCCAGCAACTGACGTGATGGGATTTTCCCTGGACTCTGGCTTATTGATCGAGTGACATTACCACTGCACCACTTTCACCTCCTAGGAAATATTTTTTCTGTACAATGTGACAAAGTAATATCGTAATAATATGCTGAAACTTTGAAAAAATGCACAAAAGTCATTTGCTTACTGCTAAGACTGTAGAATTGTTCATTTCTTCCATTTGCAAAGTGTTTTTCATCATTTTTTCTCCCTTATTTCACAAAGGCATTGCCACTCTGCTGGGTATGGTTCCATAAGCACTAGACATCATCTGGTATCTTGGTCATTATTCATGGGCTGTCTTCAACATATTACATCAACTATACTTTCTGCCTCTCAGGAATGAAAATACTGTCTTTCCCCAAGCATCATATCCAGTAACAGCATGTCGTATTAAAAAGTTTCAGTCAATAATTTTAGAAGTTGGGCTCAAACAAACTCTTCAGAGGCTGTGATTTTGGGCATTTGGATAGAAGACAGCATCCGATCTCTGATGAATAATTGATTGAATGTGGTTGTTTGTGTGTTTCACAGATGACTGTGAAGTAATTTCACCCATGTCATGGTTTAAGGATGTGTAATATTTAATTATTGTGGAGTTTCCAACCTCATTATCTCCATGTTCCACATTGGACAAATGATAAGATCAGAACTCAATGGCCATTATCAATTTCCTGTTGTAGGATGGCTTCCCCTATCGAAACCAGACTGGTTAAATTTCAGAAGCGCTAACAATATGTGATGCGGTATTGATATGAAAATAGCACCTTATTTGAAAAAAAGTGCCCATGAATTTGTGAAACTCCTCATGGTGAGACAATTATTTTCCTTAGTTGTTTGAAAGATCACCTCACAACTGTTCACATGCAGGTCAAATAGACTCAATAGAACCATCAGCCAT
Organism: Stegostoma tigrinum; assembly: GCF_030684315.1. Classification (NCBI taxonomy): domain Eukaryota; kingdom Metazoa; phylum Chordata; class Chondrichthyes; order Orectolobiformes; family Stegostomatidae; genus Stegostoma; species Stegostoma tigrinum. Next base: position 63,870,544 of record NC_081363.1, on the reverse strand, counting down.
CAGCTACTTTGAGAACCAGACTCTGAAGCCAGCCATAAGTCATCAGGCACCCAACTTATTCCAGTTTCAAAGTTCACCGGAGAACCCACATCCTAGATATTCAACTACAAAAAGTCTTCCATCCTGCTGTGATAGGTTAATTCTACAGACCCTCAATTCAGTGTAAAGCCATCAAATCTTTTCAATAGACCACAGGCCTACAGGCACAGGAGACTGGAAATTTTAAACCAAAGTCTCTGGATAAACTATAATTTGGAAAAATGAAACATTTCTTATCTGCATCCAATCATTGTATGTGTACATTTTGATGTTTGAGACTGAATGTTTGACATTCATTAATATAGGGTAAGTGTTTGAATAAATGATTTTCTTTAGTTTAAACTCACTGTTGAATTTTTCCACTGGAATAAATACTCCAAGGGTGAGAAAAGATATTCTTCTTCCCATGCAAATATCTGTCAGTTTCAGGTAAGAAGACAGCACATACATTCTGTCATTGATACACATAACCATATGAATTTCCAGTTGGAACGGCCAGACAATGAGCAAGAGTAGGAACTTTGATCAGTTTCTTACACCTTAACCATTAAGCCTAAGTTTAACATATTTACTTTCGAGAAAATACGAACAGTAAACAGAAGGTCAATTATTGATGTCTGGCCTCCATGCCTAAATAACTCACTAAATGGAATAAGCAAGTTTATTTCTAATTGTGAAATATATTAAAATTGCATAGAATTAACAACACAGGAATTGACCATTTTGCCAACTGATCTGTGTCAGTTGTCTATGCCACCTTGCTTCATTTGAGCTCATTAACGTATGCTTTGAATCCTTTCACTCTTGTGTGCTTTACATATACAAATTGCTTCAACAAACTGCAAATAGCAAAAAGTTCCACATTCTAACCACTCACTGATAGCAATGGATCTCCTAAACTGTTTATTGTATTTGTTAGTGACCATTTCATACTTATAATGCATGTTCAGGCCCAATCATCATCTTAAAGACCTGTGTTAGGTCATGTCTTGGTATTCCCTTTCCTAAAGAAAGGAATCCCAGCCTGTGAAGCCTATCATCATAGATGAAACTTATCAGTTTTCGATCACATTTTCAAATCAAAGTGAGTGCTTGTCAGTTCAAATGGTAACATCACTGAGTGATTTAAGCTGATGATTTAATTTCCAGTCTCATTGGAGATGGAAGTTTAAATTTTCACTGTCAAACTGATGGCTAGTTTTACTACTACTGTCTGGAGTGCATTACCTGAAAGGGTGGTGACTGTTGATTCAATCTTAACTTTCAAAAGAGAAAAAAGAATTAAATAAATTCTTGAAAAATAACACATTTTCAGTGCAACATGGAAGGTGTATAGGAGTGTGACTGCTTGGCTCTCTCTTTCACAGGAACGGTAGGCAGGGTGCTTTCCTGTTCTGTATGCTTCTATGCAATGTATGAGACTTTTTTCTTTTGATTATTATTATAATAACATCAAAAACAAAAAGAATAAAACCTTGTATTTTTCTCTTCTGGTATCAGGACAATCCCTCATACTTTACAGTGTGAATGTATTAACTGGCTGTAATCACAGTTCTACATGTAGTAAAAGGTAATTTGCTCTCAGCAAGGTCCCACAAACAGCAATGTGATAACAATCAGACAATATCTTTTAGTGACTGTACAGGCAGAGACATAATGTACCTAAAGCTGTTTCTTGGTCATTACATTTGTATGAAAATAGTTGATGTAAATTCTTAACCATTTTGCAGGAATTTGTGTCACAAGTAAAAATAATTAAAGTAGACATTATTTTCATATTTCAAATCCAAAGTATAACACAGAATTATGATAAAGGAAGGTTTGCAAATTGGGTTTTGAAAACTTTGAGATTGCATAATGTTAACTGAGGAAAATCTTGGCAAATATAAATTATGTCCTTCACATAATTATTCTTTAAAAAATTCCTTTAATCTTTTAATTCCTTGTCACTTATGCATACCTACACACTTCTGAATACATTTTTCAAAAACGTTAATAATTTGCTTATAAATTTTAAAAATGATGACCAAGCAGAAATGCATTAAAATTCAAACTGTTGGCTATTATGTTTGTAAAATGAAGACAAATGTGACGTGTTACCATTATCTTCAGAGAATGGAAATATTGATAAGCCTAACACATTAAGGACTAAAGCCAGTCAAATTGTCACCCAATATGTTTGATCTGCACAATATCACTTTATTGAAAAGCATGCATTGGGCTGAATTTAGTTCCTGTGGTGTGGTTACAATGGTGGATCTGGAAGTGGGCATTGTCACTGGTGGGAAGGGATGTGGTCTCTCAACTGCAATGATGCAGTGACTAGCTAACTGTTAGGCCGTTTATTATTTACACTTAGATAACAAGGTGTACAGCAGTATGAAAACAGCAGGCCAAGCAGCATCAGAGAAGCAGGAAGGCTGATGTTTCGGGCCTAGGCCCTTCTTCAGACCCTTCTTTTCTGAAGAAGTGTCTAGGCCGGAAATGTCAGCCTTCCTGCTCCTGTCACACTGCTTGGCCTGCTGTGTTCATCCAGCTCTGCACCTTGTTATCTCAGATTCTTCAGCATCTGCAGTTCCTACTATCTCTGAAACTATTATTTACACTTGTTTGTCTCCACTGGGAATTTGAGGACACAACTTAGAACTACTGCTATTGATCCTGGGAGAAGACACTGAATGGTTTAGTGATGCCATCCTACAGTTTCGCCTCCAGGTTGCACAGGAAAGGCAGAAATCCTCTCCTGTGGCAGTGGCAAGATGAGGTCCTCCCACCTGACCAAAGAAGCTTGTGTGGAGATAGCAGTGGGGAACACCAGCACCAGCTGTCGGCTGATACGTTTGGTCTCTCATTCTATTACTTGTCATGCTGCCCACAGTCCATGAGTGTAAGTGTATAGAGAAGTTGTTTGGGGGCATCAGAAGGATGCCAGTGGCACATGTGGTCAGCTGATCCTTTTATGGAGATGCGCAGTGTTGCTCCTTCTGCTTCCAGGAGAAATAGCCCCACAACTCCAAGGAGAAGGCTTAGAACAACGATGGAGTGGCACATTGCTGCCTGTGCAGGAGGAAGTTCTCAAATTGACAGCATAGGACAGCTTTGCAGTTACTGATCTGAAACTGGAGCCACGGGGAAGCAAGTGAAGAGGATCTGAGTTCACGTACTTGCTGCTGGATGAAAGGATATTGGCAGTTGCAATGGATGGGAGAAAGAAATTTAAAATCCTCTCTCTCAACTGTGTGTGTTTTCTCATGCAGGTTTTTAAACACCAGAAAGACAGCAGAGGCCAGATGCCCAAGGCCCACGCCTGAGCAAGAAGATTCCTCAGAGCCTGCACAATTTCCATCCACCAGTGCAGAGACTCCCCCAGTGAATATACCCTCATAACTAGATTCAAAGTCACAATATGGTGAATATATCACAGAGTGGCTCAGGGTGGCTAATGGAGGTTGTGAGACTTGAAGGAAAAGCCCATGCTGAAGCCCAGGTTGAAGACAAGCATCTGGTGTCAGGCACACAGAATGAGCTGGAGTTTCTGCAACAGGCAGGAGGAACATCTCACTGCTGAGCATTATGTGCACCCACATGCAGATTGTAGAAGAATCTGTTGAGGCCATGAGCGCTGCAGTGTCTCAAGTGTATGTGAGAATGTAAAGCCCTCCATTGAGAGATTGGCAGACCCCATTGACAGACTGATCCAGCAGATTACTCAGTAGACGCTGGAGGGTTTTTTAAAATCAACCTGTTCAGGCATATTATGGTGATGCACTTGGGCTCAGAACTCCTGGTCTAGAGGTAAGGACACAACCAATGCACTTCAGATGCACCTTTTTTAACTTAAATCAGTCCATTCAGAGACATTAGTACATACCCCTTGATCAGGTGGGACTTGAACCTAGCATAGAGGTAAGCACACTACCGCTGTACAAGAACCCAAGATGTACCTGTAGACATTTTCTAATCAGTGATAAGCCTCTCTGATGAAGGGTCTAGGCCCGAAACGTCAGCTTTTGTGCTCCTGAGATGCTGCTTGGCCTGCTGTGTTCATCCAGCTCCACACTTTGTTTTCTGACATTTTCTAATCAATCTGTTCAGAGATGTTATGACACACCTCTAGAGCAGATGGTACATGAACTCTGGATTCCTGGGTCAAGATAAGGATACTACCACTGTGCTGCAACAACCCAAGATGTACCAGTAAGTTACAAGTGTTAAGAGTTTGTACATGTAAACAATTGACAGCGTTGTTTGAACAGATTGTTGTTTCCTTTTAGTTGTCAAATACAAAGTACCCTTGCCCCTCTCCCTACCTCTTTCTCACCTTTGAAGGTTGCATTATGTTGAATGGGCTTTGCTCATTAATTAATCAATTGGAAACACTAATGGTTTATTTGTGGTGGTTAAGAACTTGGGTGGGGGAAAAGGTGTTCAGCTGTTTATAAATATATAAAAAAAGGAAAAACATAGAAAATACCCTTGGGTTTCCTGTTGTACATTGGTAATGTGCTAATCTCTATGCCAGGAGACCAAGTTAAGTTGCACCTGCTCCCGCAGTGTGTAATATCATCTCTGAACAGATTGACCAACAATGCCTACAAAACACTGCTGGTGTCTTGTGGTAGTGATAGTGTCTTTACCTCTGAGCGAGAACCCCCAGAATTCCCATTTGCTCCAGATGTATGTAATAATGTCTGCTAGGTTGATTGAAAAATATTTCAAAAATAGTGCCCTTATACGTGACTCTCACTCTCATTAGACCACAAGAATAGAGACAGGAGTAGGCCGGTTGGTCACTTGAGTCTGATTGGCTCTTTAATAGGATCATAGTTAATCCAATATTCCTCACATCCACATTCCAGCTCCTTCCCCATAGCCCTCAATTTGTTTAGTGATCAAAAATCTAACTATCTCAGCCTTAAATATACACAAAAAATCTGCTCCACAACTCACTGTGACAAAGAGTTCCAATGATTCTAACCCTCTGAGAAAAGAAATTCCTCCTTATCTCTGTCTTCAATTGTTACCCCTTAATTCTGACACTTTGCCCTTTGGTTCCTGATTCTCCCATTAGAGGAAACATCCTCACAGTATTTACCCTGTGAAGCTCCTTAAGAATCCTTTATGTTTCAATGAGATTACCTCTCATTCTTCTGAACTCCAGTGAGTATAGTCCCTACCTCTTTTGCCTTTGCTCAGAAGAAAATCCCTCCACACTTGGAATCATCCTAGTGAACATTCTCTAAACTGCCTCCAATGAAAAGATATTTTCCTTTAAATAAGAGAACTAAAACAGCTCACAGTACTCCAGATGTAGTCGCAGCAGCACCTTGTGCAGTTGTGGAAAGACGTTCATATTCTTCTTTGCCAAGCCCTTTAAAACAAACGCCAACATTTGACTAGCCTTCATGCTTGCTTCTGTGCTAGCTTTCTGTGTTTCATGAACAATTACCCCAAGTCCCTTTGTGTTGCAGCTTTTGACAGTTTTTTTTCTCCATTTTCATTTTTCCGTTCTTTCTTTTCACATTCAAAAATGAACAAGTCTGCATTTTCCCACATTAAACTGCATTTGCCATCTTTTTGCCTATTTACATAGCCTATGAATATCTCTCTGTAAGTAGTTTGTATCCCTCTCACACAACCTGTCTTTCCACCTGTTTTTGTGTCATCTACAAATGCGGCTGCAGTACATTCACTTCCGTTCTCCAAGTCATTAATATTTATTGTAAGTAGTTGCGGCCTCAGCATTGATCCCTGTGAAACTTCACTGGTCACAGGTTACCAGCCTGAGAAAAGAACCCCGATTCCCCACTTCCTGTTTCCTTGGCCATGAGCCAATTTTCTTCCATAACAATATACTACCTCAAACACTGTGGACTCTTAGCTTATGAATCAACCTTTTGTAGAGGTAACATGTCAAATGCCTTCTGGAAGTCCAAACACAACACGTCTATTGGTTCCCCTCTATCCACTTTGATTGAAACTTTAGGGTGACAGGTGTACTTTCCTGGTGAAGCAGCAATTTATTTCCTTTATTTCCATCAATCTAGTCTACTGTGTTTGTTCACGATAAGGTCACCTTGACAATGGGGAGACGAAAGATAGACTGGGTGATCGCTTTGCAGAACTTCTACATTCTTTCTGTAATATGGCCCTGAGCTTTCAGTTGCCTGCCATTTCAATACACAACCATGTTCCCACGCCAACATTTCCATCACAAGCCTGCTGCAGTGTTCCAGCAAGCCTCAGCGCAAAATCGAAAAACATCTCATTTTTCACTTGGGGACCTTGCAGGCTCTAAGACTCAACATTGAGTTCAATAAGTTTAGACTTGATTCCATCTTTCCAGGTTTTTAACCACAGCTACACTCTGGTCCTGTCATGGCAAGAGTTGCTTTTGGCACAGCTAACCTCTCCAATCTGCTCACCACTTACCGCCCATCCCTAAGCCCGCACAACCTTCAACATAAATACCCTTTTTCCTAGCTGCTAAAATTTCTGATGAGTCACCAGACTGGAAATGTTAACTTCATTTTCTTCCCGTATATGCAGTATTGGCATATTTGCAGACATGGCAAGAAAGATGCATAAAGTCAAGAATTTCAATCAGCTCCTAAGCTGCTGAGTTTCTGTTTTTGTTTCAGATCTCCAGCTTCTGCAGTTCTTTGTTTCATTAAAGTATTATGTAATCATTTCTTTAATCAGTTCTACAATATTCAATTACATTAGATAAATGACTCTTTAGTTTAAAAATATTGGTATATATTAGTACAATACAGAATGAGAGGAAAAGATTACCTTTTGGAAGAAATCCTAATTATATTTGAGTAATTCCAGAACATAGAGAATTCTCTACATTTCTTTTTCCTAAACTTTCACTCTGTTTCAAAAACATACTTATGTTTAAGAATTGACTTCTGAAAATACACAAGCATCTGTCAAAACACCTATCATGATAAACTTTAACATCAAGTTTTGAAAAACTGCATTCTTCCTTTTAATTAATCTGATAAAAAAGTTGCCAAATACACATTGTCTTAATTTTATGCAATGAATACTGAGTAAATATGTCTGCAGTAAATCTTTAAATAATATGAAAGATATTTTCAATCACTGCAGGTATAGCACCTGGATGAGTAAACAGAATCACATAAGCACTATATCCATTTGCATGTAAGAATCTAAGCAAAACCAAAAAATTATTGATGCTGAAAGTCTGAAAAAAAACATAAATTTCTGGAGAAATTCAGGACATCTTTCAGCATCTGTGGAGAGAAAGTAGAATTAACATTTTAGGTCCAGTGCCTGTCAGAACTCATAGGAGTCAGAGTACCTCTTAGCTACTGAAGGGTCACTGGACCCAAAATGTCGACACTACTTTCTCTCCACAAATGTGACCAGATCTGCTGATTTCCTCCAGAAATATTTGCATTTGTATTCAGCACTAAAGACCAAAGTGAGAAAAGACTCCATTCAAAGTTTATATCTATTGATTTAATCAAGGAACTTTCTGACTGTCAACTCTTATTGCTCTGTTTTGAATATTAATATTGAATATCTGATGGAATATTAGGGACGAAAAAATGGTGCTTTCTAACATTATTGGCATATTTGCAGACGTGGCAAGGAAGATGCATAAAGTCAGGGATTTCAATCAGCTCCTAAGCTGCTCAGTTCCAGCATTGCAAGAGGTTTGGGTGAAAGCCTCATTAATGTGGGGAATATTGGAAATATGGGGAATATGGGAAAACTCCCAGGGGAATGAATGACTGATATTCTTTAAATGTTTAATTACTCGCACAAGAAGCACAGAGGTCATTTCATGTGCCATTGTAGTGGGAATTGCATGTGGACACCTGGGTTACAGCTGTGAGTGGTAGACTGTATAAACCTAAGGGCTAATCAAGCATATAGTAAAGACAGACTAGCTTTAATGGGAATTTTAACATTAACACATAACTTGGATAAAAAGACTAGGATTCTCCAGCATCTGCAGTTCCCGCTATTGCTCATGCCAGAAAGGTATTGATTTTCATGAGTGTGTCCTGGGGGTCAATTTTCTGTAGAAATATATCCTACAGTGAAGAAGGGAGTGAGTCACCAGGTCTGGCAGCATCGTTGGAGAGAGATCAGGGTTGGGTCTGAGAAGTTTGGGTCAGTCAATTTGAAATGTTAACTCTGCACAGATGCTGCCAGACCTGTTGAGATTTCCCAGCAGTTGCTGTTTTGATTTTTGATTTACAGCATCCTCAGTTCTTTTGGTTTTTAAAATGGCATGCCATGTTAGATTTGCTAACAAACCAATAGTGTATAAACATTTATCCAGGCATAATACAATTGAGTTTGACATAATGCTTGAAAGGTAGAAATGAGAAATAAATTCAAATTTAGATAAAACTGGCTTCAATGCAACAAGGCAGAAAATATCCACAGATAACAGGATAAACATTCACTTGATCATAGACTGTTATTTTCTGTTTACATCCAATTGCCAGTTGATCAGCTGTTCCAGTGGCATTACTTCTCGCTTAACCCTTTTGAGAGAAAAATGTAATTCCCTTTCAAACACTTTGAATGTATCTTCACCATGCTCTCAGACACTGCTTTCCAGATCTTAATCACTTGCTCTGTGAAAAAGATTTACCTCATGTCTGTTTAGCTTCTTTGGCCAATTATTTTAAATTTGCTCCCTCTCCCCCTTGATCCTTTCATCAGTGACAACCATTTCTCTCCATCTGAGTCTCTTATGATTTTGAATCACACTAGAAAATTTCCTTTCAACTTTCTTTTGCCCAAGGAAGCAGTTTCAACTTCTCTAAACTATCTTCAAAGCTGAGGTTCCTCGTCTCAGTCACCATTCTTGTGAATCTTTTCTTCATTATCTCCAATGATTTCACATTCTCCATAAAGTACAGCACCCATAACTGGATGCAATACTTCAGCTGAGGCTAAAATCATGTCCTACAAGCTTTCAACGTAACATGTTGTTCCTCTACTCTATGCCCCAAATAAGGGTTAATTAATGGGAGATCGAATGCTTTATTAATTGTTTTGTCACCATGTCTTGCACCCTAGAATGACTTATGGGTACATACATAAAAAATCCCTCTGGCCCTGCAGCCACTTCAAAGTTGAACCCTTTATTTCATATCATCTTCCCCTGCTCTTCTTACTGAAATGAATCAACTTACACTGCTCAACACTGAACTTCAGCTGCCACCTGTCTGCCCATTCCACCAATTTGTCTGTGCCCTTTAGAAGTTCTACATTACTCTCTTCACAATCCGCAAAGCTATCCATATTCAAAACAACGAGACTGGCTCCAAATTTATTATTTGAATTTAAAATCAAATTTAAATCATTCCATTGTATTTTAATTACCCTCTCTTCTGTAATGACGCATGCAGCATCTTCTTCCTTGGTAATGGCAGATGCAAATCATTTGTTTAATACCTCAACCATGTTCGCTGTTTCCATACACAAGTTTCCTTTCTGGTCCCTATTTTTTACACCTTTAACCACCTTTTGCTATTTAAAAGCTGTAGAAGGCTTTGGGTTTCCTTTTATGTTGGCTACTAGTCTTGTTTCAACTGTATCTTCACTTTGCATTTATTTTCTCACATTGCCTTTGAAGCTTCTACATTCGGCCTGTTTCTCAAAAGTATTATTCACCTGACGTTTGCCTTAAGTGCTTTAGCCTTCACTTGCTTTTTATCTTAAACTCTATCTCTGTTGTCATCCGTGGACCTCCATACTTGTTTACCCTGCCCTTCCCCTTGCGGAAATACACCTTAACTGGGCCTGAAATCTACATTCCTTGAAGGTAGCCTATGTTCCAATACCATTTACCAGCCAATCATTGTTTCGAACTGATTTAGCCTGGGATCTCTTTTTAATCACATTGAAATTAGCTTTCCCCCAGTTAATTGCTTTTACTCTGTTCTGATGTTTTTTTTGTTCACTTATGTAGGTTTTTTTTGATTCACTCATTGGGATGTGGCATTACTGGCTGACCAGCATTTATGACTTGTCCCTAGTTACCCTTGAGAAGGGTGGTGAGCTGCATTCTTGAACCATTGGAGTTCATGTGCTGTAAGATAAGGTAATGAAGGACCACTGGAAGATAGCATTCAAAAAATATTTAATATGATACTGCAACAGTTTAGATGTGAAGGTAAAAAGCAATGAACAACTAAAGGAACAGGAAGCAACATAAAACTAAAAAGACCTTGAAAATTGCAACATCCAGCTCAAATCCTGGAAACTGGGAAATAGGTTGAGATAAAGGAATTTGTTACAAAACTGATAGTATCTTGCAAGGTTTATCAAAGTAAATACAAACTATATTTTGCAATTATGTTTGGATAAAGAGGGTAGTTGGGAACTAGAGACAACACGGTGTGAAGCTGGATGAACACAGCAAGCCAAGCAGCATCAGAGGAGCAGGAAAGTTGATGTTTCGGGTCGGGACCCTTCTTCAGAATTGTTGAGACCCGCATAGGCTGTTTGAGTATTTCTAACATTGATAGTGATAGTGTCAACTAAAATAAGGAAATGGCAGAGATGTTAACTAATTTTTTTCTATAAAAGTTTTCAATTGTGGAACATCATGAACCTGACTACCAAGATTAGTATAAACAGAAGTGATGTAAATAATGGTACTAAACAAGAACAAATCCCACAAAGAAATTGGTTTCCATCCCAGCATTTTAAATGAGGTAGGTGAAAACATTGCATGTGCCCCAAGTAATCTTCAAAAATATTCTCAATACCAGCACAGTTCCTTTAGATCGGAAGGCTGTGCGGGCCATTCTGCAATTTTAAATCGTGAGAGACTAAAACAAGGGAATCACAGAATACTTGTCAGGAAATTACCCAAAGTCAAAGTGACTGAACCATTGAGAATTTTCACGTCAGACAATGGAAACATCAATTTACAAGTATAAGCCAAACCTGTTCAACCTCATTAAATTTTGTGCAGAGGTGAAAAAGTATTGGACAGGGAAACGTGTGGAGTCTGCTGGATGTCATTCATATCAATTTCTGTTTGTCAAAGCTTTTTGTAAGAGGACTATTAGCGAAAGTTGAAGGTCATGGAATTGACATGGTTAGAAAATTGGCTGAGGTAACATTTCATCCTGAAAAGGGGCTGTGAGGAATTATCTGTCGGAAGAGTGGAAGGGTTCAAGGTAGGGAGGGAATGAAGGAAAGAAAACATCTCTGGATGATTCATGAACTGTTGAAAGCCAAAGGCTTCGTGTGTTTTGTAGATGTGGCAATGAATTCTTGTACAGGTAGATAAGCAGAAGACTGATGCAGCATGTCGATCTACCCATGGGACTTTCAGCTGTAATCACTTGTTCTGCTGTGTCTTGCTGTACATCTTGCAAATATGGTATGTCCATGCTGTAGAGCTGGGATACTTCCTTACTGCATCCTGCTTCACCATAACTTTGTAAACTCCCCCATTAAAGCAACCCATCTATTGCATTCTCAGAATTGTGAGATAAGGTACTCCTCTTCCAGCCCATTTACCAATATTCTTCTCTGAATCAGTCTTGGCAGTAAGTCCCAGCATTGCATTCTATTCTTATAACAAGATGACGCCTTTAGTCAAGTACGGGCTAAGCTGGTGTTTCAGGTTAGGACTACAACTGCACTGCTGAAAATCATCCCCGTTATCTCAGGATATTAAGAGATATGCTCAGTGTATTAAGGAAGAATTTGGATTTCACTGAAATTGAATCCACTATGGGGTAGTGAAGGCATTTTGTTCCTAAATCATCAGTGAATTATAGAGTAGGATTTAATTGTAACAAATGTAAACAACTGAAACTTTAAGACTTTTCAATCAGAAATTAAATGTTTGATTCTCAACCATAATATTAACACAGACAATCTTTTTTTTCCTTCCCAGGCATGGAAGAGTTTGGAAAATGTCACAAAAAAAATCATGTTATTCAACAAAGTAGATATGATTTTTCTGCTACCTGTATGGCGATGGGAAAGAATGGAATGACTTTAAATCTGTACTTTTTGCCTTTGTATCAATCAGTTTCGTACTATGTAGTGGAGCTTTCTCTCAATGTAACACACATTTCTAGCAAAGAGTACGATCTCAGTTTTCTTTGTGTATAAAGCACAATTCATTGGAAGATTTAGTGATTTGCTTCTGAAGAAATACTGCAGTGCAGTTGGATTCCATTCCTTTAAATGATTTCCTTTTCCTTTATTCACTTTGGCCTTAGATAAAAGACACTTTCATCCACCAGGTTCATTTATCATTGCTTATCTGAAACACTTTCTGTTATGGTCATTGCGTTATGCATTCAGTCTGCTAGATAGTAAATACTGGAAAGCCAATTACTTCCTCAAACTCCAGTTATGAAATTGAAAACAGCAGTTGCTTTCATATGGTCTACATTATTCTAAACAAACATAGATCTATTTTTTTTACCTACAAAGAGATCTTTCTGGTTTCCTGGCTGTGGGTCGCAAATGAGATGAGCTTTGTACACTAATAAGAATAATAATCATCATCAGCAAGACCTCGAATTTTGAAGTCTCCCTGTTTGAAGAAAGTAGAGGATACTTAATAGGTGAGGACAAACGGGGAATCGAATACTTTACAGATGTAAATATAGCCAAGCTGGCATAGACACAATGGACTGAATGGTCTCTTTCTGTATCTGTGTACTTCTATCAATCCAAATTTTAAAAGTGAAAGGCTGTTGGTGGTGATGAAATTGATGAGAGATTGGATTTTAGAGCAAGACCATTCTTAGTGTGAGTTACTTTGGTGATTTTCCCACCCTGGGGATGTGCTTTACAGACGCTCAGTGGAAAGTGTTTCTGTATGGTGGCCATAATTATTAATAGCGGCAGAAAGAGGAAAGCTCTGAGGAAACTTACCCACAGAGATCATTAGCAGAGCTAATGATATATTGGTCCTGAAACATTACAAAAGAGAAAGCTATTTGATGCTAAAATGTTAACTTTTCTAGCATTACTCATTTTGTTTTCTTTTCAATACTCATTCAATTTTCACATTCCTACTAATTACAAAACCTGCCACATGTTTACCACAGAAATATCACAACTGTAGCTACTGAACTGATGAGATAAATACCTGTGTTTGAAAAAAATTGCAATATATTGGTCCAGATTTTGCCAATAACAGCAAACAATTGATACCAATCCTTCACTCCATGTACTAATTCCCATTAACATTATCGTGTGCTTTTGTACAGGTGCTGTGGAGATTAGAGACAGCACTGCAGGCTCTACAAGAGAAATGATATGTACGAATAGAATATGCGACTGTGCACATCTTTCATGAATTCAGTGTTGAATTTGGTACAGAAACTCAAACAGAGGCAATCTACCATCTTAGACTGGTGAGCTGTGGTAGAGTGAGCAGATAATGTCTGCACCTCACTGATAGAAATTCAAAATGAAGCAGAAACATGAAGATGGTTTGTGTCTTTTGCCTGTGGTTTTTCATCTTTAGAGCCACATTGCCTAACTTGCAGCCAATTTTGGATGCAAGTTGAAAATGCCTCAGAGAATGCTGAAAAAGAGAGAAAGTGAGGTCCCTAAATATATTCAACTATTGACTAGGATGCGACAGATTTTACAAGTGAATGCAACTTTCATGTAATCAAGTTCAACAGTTACAGACTAAATCACATTGGCCAGGTAATAGGATCTGATTAGACTATGCCAAGCATTATCGAGTCTTTTTCCACCCCCCACCCCAATCAAAACTTTTTATCAGAACCATTGTTTAATTAATGACTGACTAAGCAACTATCACTTAAATATCCCACATTTGCCCTTCTGCCAGCCAGACCTTGAATAACAAATTCAAACATCCCATTGGTGTCTTTATCACTGGCATTATCTTTCAGCTGCCTCTCCTGCTTCTGCCCTTCCTTCTGTGCCAGTCAAATTGAACCCCATGCTCCTCTCTAGCCCTGAGATCAGTTCCCTTGTCTCACTTCTACCTTTCCTCATACCATGTCTCAGTTCATACCATCCATTCTGACCCTCTTTTTATTTAATTCACACTAAACTCCTGACTGCTTAATCATCTTCCTAGAGTCAATACTAGCAAATATTGTAAATAGTTACTTCTCTTCAAAAACAGTCATTTCAGTTACCTTCAAAAGAAACCCTTAATGCGCTCTTGCAAGTTAGCAACAAGCTGTACATCTCATTCTCTTCGCCAGGCCTTGAACATATTGTCACTTTCCAAATATTTGTTACTGCAGTTCCAAGTTTGAACACTTTCAGTGAAGTATTCATCTTGCCTATAACACTTTCATGACAGATGCATCGTGTATTCTTCTTCAACTGCAACAGTTTATAACATTTTTGATAATACATTCCAATTTCAAATCCACTCTCACTGCAAAGAAGAAGATGTGGTTATGAAATCAACGTTTTGTAGGCACCTTATCATAAACAAAAAGGAATTGAAAGAATGGTGAAAGAAAAAAACGGAAATCTAACTGGAGAGAAATCCCACCAGAGAGAAGAATAGAGTTTCAAGTTTTGAAAAAAGAAGTAAAATTTTACATGAATTTGGTTTCTCTCTTTTCAAATGCTGCCTGGCCTGGTGAATATTTCTAATATTTTCTATTATTATTAATATTGAAGAGTATGTCAGGACCTGCATCAGATATACCTGAAAATGGGGTATCAACATTGTGAATCTCTGACACATGCTAAATCACAATGACAGAATGCAATCTCACAATGTACAGATCTGGTCAAAGCTGTGCAGCTTTTTCATGTATGTAGTCATGAATGGCTGTGGGCAATTAAATAAGCGCTGCAGGAGGCTCCACACACACTCCAAAACCTCAACAAAGGGGAACGTTAGAACAACAGTGCTAAAGACAAAGCTCCTGCATTTGCAACCAAAGTCAATTAGAATTGTTGAGTGGATGATCCATCCCAATCTTTTCCTTAGGTCCCCAACATGACAGAGAGATGACATTATTTTAGATTAGTTATAATGAGAACCTGAACTTATCCATATATAGACTGTGATACTGTTAGTGTAAGTGGAAACAAGAGGCAAGTGCTCCTTTATTGAGTTCAGGAGAGTTTGCTACAGCAGAGTGTGTCTCATCCAACAGAATGGATGCATTTTTGACCTGATTCTTCGAATTGAGGTTGGCCAAGTCTGTCTGTGGGGTAACATCTCAGAACAGTGATCTTTGCATTGTAAAGTTCAGGATTATGGTGGAGAATTAGTCAATCCAGAATAAGAAAAGTCAATTGAGAGAGAGTTGACTTCAAAGGCGCATGGAGTGAGGCTAGGCAGGGTTAACTGGAACGATGGTTTGGCAGGAAAATTGTAACTGAACAATGACCTGCTTTTAAAGAGAAGGATGATTCAGTTATATGTTCAAGCTATATTCTCTAAAGTGCGAAAGGTAGGAAAAACAAGTCCAGAGCACTTGGATGACAAAGGAGATAGAAATTAAGTTAAAGAAAATAATGTGCCTGTGACAGATACCAGGTAGATAATACAATATGAGACCTAAAATAACGTTGAAGGCTCAGAGAAGAGATGAAAGAACAAATAAGAGAAGCAAGGAGAAATTATGAGAAAAGACTGGCAGCCAACACAAAGGAGTGTCTCAAAGTCTTCTACAAGCATATAAATAATAAAGAGGTCTCGAGCGGCAAAAGGAGGAGTAAGGTCGATCAGAGACTAGAAAGGGTAGGAGGCATGGCTGCAGTGTTAAATAAATAAAATTGATTTCTGTCTTTACAAAAAGGAAATGCTACCCAGGCCATGGTGACAGGGCAGGTAAGGTTTAAAACCGAGAAGGGCAAGGGCAGGAAGTCCAGAAAACTCTGGATGTCAAGGGAAATCAAGAGTTTGTTAATGAAAAAGGAGGATGTATATTTCAGGTACAGTGCATTAAAAATATGGGGAGGCCTTCAACAGTATAGAGTGTATGGGGGTGTTGCTTTAAAAAGAAATTAGGAGAGCAGAGGGGGCCATAAAAACTTTGGCAGTTTGGATCAAGGAAGACCCTAAGGCTTTTTATAATTATATTAACAGTAAGAGGGTTACCTTGGAAACAGTGGGGCCTATTAGAAACCAAAAAGGGGAAACCTATACATGGAGCCAGAGGACATTGGCAAGGTGTGAAGTGATTTTTTCTCATCTGTATTCAGAAGAGAAAGACATTGTGGGTGGAGATTTCAGATGGGTAAGGGTCTAGAACATGTTAAGATTAATAAGGAGGCGATGTTTTGGCATGCGTAAAGGTGAATAAATCCCCAGGGCCTGATGAGATGTATCCCAGACTGCTATGGGAGACAAGGGAGGAGATTGCTGTGACCAGAGATAATGGGAACTGCAGATGCTGGAGAATCCAAGATAACAAAGTGTGAAGCTGGATGAACACAGCAGACTAAGCAGCATCTCAGGAGCACAAAAGCTGACGTTTCGGGCCTAGGCCCTTCATCAGAGAGCTTTTATGCTCCTGAGATGCTGCTTGGCCTGCTGTGTTCATCCAGCTTCACACTTTGTTATCCAGGAGATTGCTGTGAGTCTGGTGGAGGTATTTAATTCCTTACTGGCTACAGGTCAAGTATCAGAGGACTGGAGGATAACTAAGGTGGTTCCTTTGTTCAAGAAAGGTAGCAGAAATAGGCCAAATAATTGCAGGCAAGATAATCTGACATCAGTGTTAGGGAAATTATTGGAAAAAGTTCTGGAGGGCAAGATTAATCAATACTTGGAAAGGTAGGGATCAAACAGGAGTAGTAGTCAGTACTGATTTGTTGGATCCAGTCTGACTAATTAAATGGAACATTTTGGGAGGTCTAATAAGGGAAGATATACACAATGTACAGTAGGTTCTTAGGGAGCACTGAGGAACAAAGCAACCTTGGTGTATAAGTTCTTAGATCCCTGAAAGTTCCAGGTAGACAGGGTGCTGAAGAAAGCATATGGGGTGCTTACCTACATTAGCTGGGATGCAGAATATAGGAGCAAGGAAGTATTGTTACAACTTTATAAAACATTGGTTATGCCATGGATGGAATACTGTATGCTGTTCTGGTGGCCATACTATTGGAAGGATGAGATTGCATTGGAGATACTGCAGAGGACATTCACAAGGATATTGCCTGGGATGAAAACTATCAGTTATGAGCAGAGACTGAATAGTCTGGATTTATTTTCCATGGAGGAGAGGAGGTGAAGGAGGGATATGATAGAGGTGTACAAAATTAAGTGATGCACAGAGTAGAACATGAGAATCTCTTTCCCATTGTAGGTGTATTCAAGACGAGAGGATATAAAAGTTTAAAAAGGTGAGGAGAAAGTGGTTTAGAGAGACTCCAAGAAAAAATAACCTAAAACCTAGACGGTGGCAGATATATGCAATGTGCTGACTGTGAACATTTCAGAACCATTTGAGTGAGCACTTAAAATGCCATGGCATAGTAGGCTATGGATCAAATGCAGGTAAATGGGATTAGCTTGGTGTTTGTTGGTCGGTATAGATATGGTGGGCTGAATGGCCTCTTTCTATACTGTATGACTATGACTATGACTAAGACTCAGCTGGAGTACTGTGTACAGCTCTGGATGTTGCATTACAGAAAAAACATCAACCTATTGGAGAGAGTGCAGTATGGATTCACAAGAATGTCTCGAGGGATGAACCTTCAGTCATAAGGAAAGATTGAAGATATTTGAATTTTTCTCTTAGGCAAGAATGTGGCCAAGAGGAGATCAGATAACGGTTCTCAAAATCATGAGCGGGCTAGATACAGAACATGGGAAGAAATAGTTCCCACTTGTAAAAGGGACAAAAATCAGGGGACATAGTCTGAAAGCGATTTATAAAAGAAGCAAATGGAATGTGGCAAATAAAAACCTTTATCACACAGTGAGTAGTTAGGGTCTGAGATGCATTGCCTGGAAGTGAGGTGGAAACAGTTTAATTGAGGCATTCAAGAGAGAATTCAGTGACTATTTGGATAGATACAATGTTGAAGAATTTTGGGGAAAGGCTGAAAATTGACAGTACGTAATGATGGCCTTTTGAAGAGGTGGAACAAACACAATGAGCGAAATGGCTCCTTCATTGCTAATATCTGCAATGAATTGGTGATCAGCCAATTTGATTCACCAAACATGATATCAAGAAATCATGTCACTGTGGCACAATTGGTATTGGTCAGTGTGTTCAACTGTTATCCAAAAGATTGGCGGTTCAAAACCACCCATGGGTACAGAACTATCTCAGTTTTCCTTCCATCAATTTTCTTTGCTGTGCAAAGTTGTTAATAGGGTCAGGAAAATGTTCCCCAAATGGAAATCTTTTCAAGTTCATGACCATAGAGGGTTACTATTTGAGGGCAGCACTATTGCCTCACAGCACCAGGGACCAGGTTCAATTTTTGCTTCAGGCAACTGTCTGTGTGGAGTTTGCACATTCTCCCCGTGTCTGCGTGAGTTTCCTTCAGGGCTTCAGTTTCCACCCACAGTCCAAAGATGTGCAGGTTAGCTGGATTGTCATGCTGAATTACCCCATTGTGCCCAGGGAAGTGTAAGTTAGGTAGATTGGCCATAGCATTGTGGGGATAGGGTAGGGGGATGACCCTGTTGGATGATCCTCGAAGACTTGGTGTGGACTTGTTGGACAGAATGGCCTGTTTCCACATTGTAGGTATTCTATAGAAAATGGTTGAAGACTCTAGGCACAGCAAGAGCAATATACGCTGACAACACCCTGGCTGCAAGCAACATTTTTAATTCCTTGTGATAATTCACTCACTTCGGCTTCCATTTCTTGTTATTTGCACTTAACAGGCTCTGCACCGTTGACCTCATGCTGCAATTTTTTTTGTACTTTTTGAGGGCTTTGCTCTTCCATAGTTTGTAGGCCCTGAAGTCTGTTGCTTGCTGTTCCCTACTGTCACAGAAGTTATCTTCAGGCATTTCTTCTGCTTTTGGGTTTGGATAACTGGGCTGGCCTCATGATTTTCTTTTAACATTACACTACTTCACTTCAAGGTTTTCCTGCTGCTTCCCTCTAGTTCCACAGGTTTGACCACTGCTTGCCACCATGTGCAAAATTTAGACACACTCATTAACAAACTTGAACAAGACTTGTGAACACAAATATTTCCAAGGCATGGAAAGAGAGAATGTACTCCAGCAACCTTACAGACACTGGCTATAGTTTCATGCAGTCTGACCTCCCACCGAAATAGCTAATTTCACACATGCTCATGGCATCGCTATTTTTGGAGTAAGGATATAATTAAACCCAAATCTACACCCGCGACTGCCTCACCTTAGAAGGACAAGTGCATCAAAACACCATCATCCACAAGTTCACTTCCAGTCACTTAGCATCCTGTCTTGGAACAACATCACCATGTCTTCACTGTCTCAGTATTCCCTTCCCAATAGCACTATGGATTGCGCCTACACAAGTTGGACTCTTAGAAATTCCCCAGATCACCACCACTTGAGAATGAACAACAAATGCTGGCAACATTCACATCTCATAATTGGTGTAAAAACTAATTGTAAAAATTGATAAGGGGTTTGACTTGTGTCTTATTAACAAGTTGTAACAGATACAATTCAAGTTAAATTTGTTGGGGGATGGAAAACCGGCTTTTTTGAATACACAAGTTGTTACATAGCATGCCCTTCCTCACCCTTGCAATATTAATCTTTTATTTTGCTATGTTTTGCTCTGTTAAGAATTACTCCCACAGTTACAACAGAGGATAAATTGAATAAATACCATTGAGAATCTGCAGCCCCATTATTGCTGTATCATTGTGATTGCCAGGATGGTAGATGGTGAGCTAGATGGTAGATGGTGATGAACCTTTGTCTCTTTTGTCTCACAATTCTCATGTTCCTGTCACACTAGTTGTTAACTCTTATCATGGCTCACCTTTATTAGGCCATTGCTCAAACGTATTTCATATCACCATTCACGTTGAAACACATGGAATAAATCAAATTTAGTTCCATTGACATTGCTAATAGTGACTCACAGAATAATTGATGGTATCACAACAATAAATAACATCTAAATTTGGTATCAAACTTGAGGACAATGTTTGCAAATGAATATTAATACAGCTGCTTGAAACAATTTTTCACTATGATTCAGAGCTAACAACACTGCAATTACTCCAGATCCCAGGGAGAGAAAATCATTCAAAGTCAAGCAAGCTTAAAAACCCATTTTTCTTCTCACCGTCTCCCTTTTGTTTTTGGAATTTAATTAAAAAACAATCACAATTTCTCAGCCTATTTGGAATAATTTCCACATTAGGATGATGTGGTTACTAATTTATTTATATTTTGTTTTCTTCATGCATGCAGGAAGATTGATGATTTCAGAACCAGATACCCCACCCACTGCACTTCCTTGCAGTGATGACATTACTCAGTTCCTTTATCCAATGAATAGTTCAATGGTATAGAGTGGTGAAATAGTTTGATTCAACTCCTAGCATTGGTTAGTGTTCGCTTTGAGATTTGCATTTGAAATCCAAGCTGGTCCAATAATGTACTGTTGTTCTTTTTACTTCTCCTCCCAAATAACTCTTAGACATTGGAGTCAGCTCGACTTTGCGAGATTTTCCTATCTGTTTTTAATACTGCCACATTGCCCACAACCTTTAGCTGTTTAGGCACTCTGGGTTGTATTTTGTTGGGTGGCAGGGGCCTCGTCTGGAAAGTCAGAGGTGGGGTTTGCCCCATCTCAACTATTTGGCGCAGTCCGAGAACACCTTTCAGGTCCATCTGTCAGCCCATTTGCTTTTGACAGGGCTCTTATTCCCAAAGGCTGCGATCATAAGCAGTGGTGGGAACTGTGGGAGTGCACCCAATGGGAGGACACAGCATTAGACACTGGCCTTGCAGTAGAGTAAGTAGTGTTTGGGGTCACTAGGGAGGTCCTGGTGAAGCACAGAAGGTATTTTGTGAAGGCCACAGCTGATGTTACTGTAGAGTGGCTACGACCACCAGGGGGATCTCTGTGGACAACAAGAGAAACAGCCATCTCTGAGCCTGCAGGGAAGCCAGCAGGCTTTTCCAGGAAGTCTGCACTTCCGCCAGAAGGCCTTTCTGCCCCCAACTGTTGAGATGCAAGTGGCAGGGGAATACAAAATCTCTATCATGGGGAAACAAGCCATTTGGCCCAACACATCCATCTCTAAAGAGCATCCCATCCAGACTCATCCCCCCACCCTATCCCTATTATCCTGCATTTCCTATGGCTAATCCTCCTAACCTACACACCCCTGGACACTGTGGGCAATTTAACATGGTCACTGCAACTAACCTGTACATCTTTGGACTGTGGGAGGAAACCGGAGTATCTGAAGGAAACACATACAGAAACGGGGAGGTTATGCAAACTCCACACAGACAGTTCATCAAGGCTGGGATTGAACCCAGGTCCCTGGCACTGTGAGGCAGCAGCGCTAACCACTGAGCCATCATGCTGCCCAAAGAGGAAGCGGACCTAAGTTTGCCACTTAAGCTTCAGAAGTGTTTAATGGATAAGAAGACTACCCTCCAAGCTCCCTGCAACTAGCTAAAAGCCATGGTTGAATTAAAGTGACAATATTCCAACACTCACTTTCCCATTTTCTGCACCCCGTGCACACATCCTATCCCACTTTTAAGTCCTGAACGTAATTGTCAGGGTCTTCTATCTGGATTGAATTTGTTTGCTTTCTCACATACCTCCTGGTGGCTTAGTGATGTTTCAGGATTGTAAATTAAGCATCTTTAGTTTTCCACATAATTGCTTTGCAGGACAATATTTTTTTTTCCTTTTTGGAGTCAGTCTTGTCTTGCTGATAATATTCTCCGAACTGCGACTGTAGTATGTGGTTCAAAGATTTGCTCTGGAGGCTGAAACACATGATCTAGCCTCAATTCCAAGGAACCTTGGAATGTGTGTCACAGATCCATAAGGGTAGCAGTATTGATGATTAAAACTACATAAGGTAGCTTCCTTTATTGCCTGAGGCAAAAACAAAATTATAGAGCATGCTATAAAACACTAGTTAGATCACAACTGGAATATTGCATCTAATTCTGGTCACTGTCTTTCAGGAAGGATGTGAGACCACTTTCCTTCATTCATCTTGAGGCAGGAGTACCACTGGCTGAGACAGCATTTATCGCCATCCCCAGGTACGTTCAGAAGGTGATAGTGAGCTGCCTTCCTGAATGTCTGCAGTCCATGCCAGTGAGGATTTATGCGTATAGAGAATTTTAGCCATAAGCATTGATTGGATAGGTTGTAGCTTTTTTTTCTTGGAACCGAGAAGGCTGAACGGAAATTTAACTGAAGTATGTAAAGTTATGAGGGGTAATGGCAAGTTAGTGAGGACAACCCCATTTTAAGTCAGCAAAATATCAAAACAACAGTTAGGAAAGAGGGGAAATTGAGTAATACATGCAACAGAGAGGGTACTGGGAGTGTGCAACTTATTGTTTTAAGGCGTGATGGAGACAGGAACTCTCAACATGAAGGAAAACTCATGCACAAGCCCTTGAGATATCATAATTTATTTGGCTGTATATCCAAG
Source organism: Stegostoma tigrinum (assembly GCF_030684315.1). Taxonomy (NCBI): domain Eukaryota; kingdom Metazoa; phylum Chordata; class Chondrichthyes; order Orectolobiformes; family Stegostomatidae; genus Stegostoma; species Stegostoma tigrinum. The sequence goes on along the minus strand of NC_081363.1, from coordinate 63,847,888 downwards.
TGCTAGAAGGTAGGATTAGGTTAAATAACATTCCTGATCGCATTCAGTGATGTGAATTGTAAGTATGGCCTTTGGATGTCAGAGAATGACAACATTGATCACAGCTGTGATAACTCATAGTACTGTACACAGCAGGCTGGCACCTTTTTCAATAAGTGTAAAAAAATCAGTATAGCAAAGGTAAAAGGCAAAAGGTGCCCATAGAAAACAGTAACCAATTGAAAAAAGGGGAATTCCCATGGATCCAGTGGAAAGAAAACCAAAAGTCAAGATTTTGCTTATCGAATCTTTGCTGTTCTGCTGTAACAAAACAACTGAAATGAACATATTTCAAACATGTAAGTGAAGGATAATTCAAGCAAACAGGAAATTGTTAATGCAACAAAGATATACTTCATTTTTATACAAACACTTATAACACTTTCTGCATTAATGTAAGACTGTGCAATGTCTGTTTTTTTTTCAAATTTTATAGGATTTCTCATTTCTTATTCAATCAACTCAGTCCTTAAACTGTATTCATCTACAGTCATATTCCAATTAATTGGTATTACCACTGACAAGACATATCTTTCAGCCCTCGTTCTCTCAGGTCACTGTGGTCCTGATGGCACAAAACTTGCCTTCACTGCAGTTATAAAGGGGCAGTCACCATGTTCCTACTGGACTGCAGCGCAGCTCTCTCATTACAGAGAGACAACTGGTATTACTTAAACCTGATGATCACTGCACCTCAGGCAAAGAGATAGGTTATGATGGGGGAGTCTCAGATGGCAACCTTAGCCGCTACAGGAATTGAACCCATGCTGTTGGCATCACACCACATTGCAAAGCAGCTATCCAGCCATCTAAGCTACAGACCCCTATCATTCTTTCCACTTATATAGCATCACACCAATGCTGGACAACTTCAGCTCCACCTTCAGGTCTGAGCAGAAAGCCACTAAACCCTCAAAGGATGCAATAACAAGGTTTTCACATGCACCTCAACCAGGTCAGAGGCATTCTCCTCAGTGAATGCTCTACATCACGTAGACAGAGGGCACCATCTGATGAGTTTATCACTGGCATGTCTCCACAGCTAATTGATGAAGAAACTTCCTAGGTCACTGACAGAGAACTGCTGGATACCAGACACCAGCTCAATCCCATACAGATGATGATACCTTATTCTCAGCCGTTAATTACTTTGTCAAAATGCACACAGACAGGTGGAGGAGCAGCAGGAAGATTTGTCAAGAGTTTTCCTATTGTGGTACAAGTGTTTTGTTGAGTGGCATTCATGGTGCCCAGTCTACCCTGTCTCAGGACGACATTTCTTATGCTAACACAGCTCATTGTCATGTCATTACTAATGCAATCAGGGTCTTGGGTGCCTTGTATGAGGATCACACACTCAGAGAGACAGAAGTGCTTGTCACTGTTTGGACCTTCTGCCATTCATGCCTTTGGCGTTAGATTTAATCTAAAGCTGCATACCAGTTCTTATGCTTCAAGCCAAGAATTGTCCCTCTATGAATCAGAGGGAAGGAAAGCACATTCCCATTTGGGAGCAGGGAGTTCAGGTGTTACTTGTGGAATGGTGAAATAGGTTGTGCTGTTTCCCACAGACTTCCATGAGGTAACAAGACAGCAAGCCAGCCCAGACATAAAGAACAGCCCAAGTTAGTTCTGCATTCCAGCAATGCAGGAGAAAAATTAATGACCTTCTGCACTCAATAAGAAATCATCTTCTTTCTGCTACTTCAAAGTCTCAGGGCCACCACTCACTCTAACATATCTACCATTAATGGTCAAGGATCTACAATATTCACTATTGCTTGTATCATGATGGCTCTCACATCAGCTCATCCTCCCAAACAAAAATATCCATACTTGCTCTCTGTACTTCCTCCACACTCACTGGGGTCAGCTCACCACCTCTGACATCACCACTAACTGCTCTTCCTCCATTTCTATCATATTTGATCCCCAACCCTCTATCTCACTGCAGGAAAATCTGTCCAGAAACAGGCAAAAAGGGTCAAGGTTGGTTGGCAGTAGTAGTCTGCATCAAGTTCCTCTATCCTTACAAGAAGAAGATACTGAAATCTGCTATAAAGGAGTAAAACTATTCTTCTAGGGACAAGATTTACTGGACAGCCAACCTAGTAAGCTTCATTGTCTGTGCCACACTCATTCCAACATTAATGACTGTAGTTATACATTTTAACTTGCAAAAGCTTTTACCCTTTTAAGCAACAACTTCCTCTCTCCTGTTATGCAAACATTAGTGGCATTTAGTAAATGTCCCCAAAGAGATCAATGCTGGACCCCCTCTATACCACCTTTTTGCCAGAGCAGAAAGCCACTAAACCCTCAAAGAATTCACTTCCATGAGCTATCATGAAAACAAGCCAGCCCAGACATAAAGAAATGTCCAAGTTAGTTCTGCATTCCAGCAATGCAGGAGGAAAATTAATGACCTTCTGCACTCAGTAAGAAATCATCTTCTTTCTGCTACTTCAAAGTCTCAGGGCCACCACTCACTCTAACATATCTACCATTAATGGTCAAGGATCTACAATATTCACTATTGCTTGTATCATGATGGCTCTCACATCAGCTCATCCTCCCAAACAAAAATATCCATACTTGCTCTCTGTACTTCCTCCACACTCACTGGGGTCAGCTCACCACCTCTGACATCACCACTAACTGCTCTTCCTCCATTTCTATCATATTTGATCCCCAACCCTCTATCTCACTGCAGGAAAATCTGTCCAGAAACAGGCAAAAAGGGTCAAGGTTGGTTGGCAGTAGTAGTCTGCATCAAGTTCCTCTATCCTTACAAGAAGAAGATACTGAAATCTGCTATAAAGGAGTAAAACTATTCTTCTAGGGACAAGATTTACTGGACAGCCAACCTAGTAAGCTTCATTGTCTGTGCCACACTCATTCCAACATTAATGACTGTAGTTATACATTTTAACTTGCAAAAGCTTTTACCCTTTTAAGCAACAACTTCCTCTCTCCTGTTATGCAAACATTAGTGGCATTTAGTAAATGTCCCCAAAGAGATCAATGCTGGACCCCCTCTATACCACCTTTTTGCCAGAGCAGAAAGCCACTAAACCCTCAAAGAATTCACTTCCATGAGCTATCATGAAAACAAGCCAGCCCAGACATAAAGAAATGTCCAAGTTAGTTCTGCATTCCAGCAATGCAGGAGGAAAATTAATGACCTTCTGCACTCAGTAAGAAATCATCTTCTCTGTGCTACTTCAAAGTCTCAGGGCCACCACTCACTCTAACGTATCTACCATTAATGGTCAAGATCTACAATATTCACTATTGCTTGTACCATGATGGCTCTCACATCAGCTCATTCTCCTGAACTAACCTGTTTTCACCTGTGTCCTTCACTACATTCTCTTCAATAAATTTGGGACGTTGAATAAACAGCAGGCTCCATCTGATGAGAAAATCATTGGTATGTCTCTATGGCTATTCAAAGGAGAAACACCCCAGATCTCTGACATCCAGAGGACTGCCTGATGCCAGACAACTCAGTCCCATGCAGAGGATGACCCTCTGTTCTCATCCATTAATTACTTTATCAAAATGCACAGACAAGCCCAGGAGCAGCAGAAAGATTTGTCAGAGACAGAGCTCCGTCAAAGGATGGAGGGGTCCATCAAGATTATCAGTACTTTGCTTGCTCTGGCAAATATGCAACTGGCTGTCTTGCATGGATAGACTGGCAACCACCATGAATATTCTAGGCAAGCAAATTCAGTGTCTGCGGGATATGTGCACAGACCTACACTCTGTTGTTCTTGCCACTGGTACTCAGCATCAATGACAGGGCAAGAAGGAGTCAAAGGATTTGAACTCATTCCAGGTGCCCCTTCGTCACAAACAGAAATAGTGGTGCCAGTAGCCACCCATGAGTAGGAGTAAGATTCCAAACTCTCAGAAGCTTCTTCCAAAAATTTTCCAGGTATACCAAGCCCCTCCATCTTCCCCTGCTCTGTGATCCCAAAGCTTGCAGCAGTTTAGACCAAAGAGAAAGAGCTGCATTTGGGCAGGAGATTCTCTGTAGATTTGGATCCTCTGGGCCAAAAAAAAATGCCCGTGTCTGCCCAGCCAAAAGGGCCAACCACAGCACGGATTCACTCCACTCCAGGTGAATTCGAGACTGCAGCTTGGCATAGTGAGTGGCAGAGGGATAAAACGATCTTTGCTGAGGGAAATGAATGGCATAAAGTGAAACAAGCCTTCACTTTTGTAAAAATATATTCACTTGCTCTATTAAAGTGTCAGCTATAATATATTTTTAGCTGTTGGACCTAGTTAAGTCTCACAAATATGAGAGATGAACAGCCCTTCAGATATTCCAAGGATGGAAGAAATTGTAATGACTAAGTATTGCTCATCTCTCACTAGCAAATGATTCCTTGACTGCAGGCAGCATCAGGCATCAGGGATCCTTGAACCATGGTGTTGATGACTGCAGTCAAGGCATTTTACTTGAATCTGAACAACCCTGGGGCAAAAAGCAAAGTGCAGATATTGTGCTAGGACCTGTCCTGCACACATCACTTCACACTTACCTCATCACATTCACCTTATGAATGATAGTATAGAATCAGTGATCATTCACACATCTCTGCAGAAAAATGTTGAATTCTATATACCCACAATAACTCTTTCCAATTTTTATATGTGTACCATAAAAAGCATCCTATGTGGATGCACCACAGCTTGGTATGGAAACTGCTTTGGCCAAGATGGCAAGAAATTACAGATTTGCGAACATGGACCAGTCCATTTACGCAAACCAACCTTTCTTCACTGACTGTATCTATATTTCCTGCTGCTTCAGGCAGGTAGCCAACATAACTAAAGTTCCCGGAGAATCCAAGATAACAAAGCGTGAGGCTGGATGAACACAGCAGGCCAAGCAGCATCTCAGGAGCACAAAAGCTGACGTTTCAGGCCTGGGACTTCCATCAGAGAGGGGGATGGGGAGATGGTTCCGAAATAAATAGGGAGAGAGGGGGAGGCAGACTGAAGATGGATAGAGGGGAAGATAGATGGAGAGGTGCAGTGGGAGAGAGATTCCCTGAGGTTGGTCCGAGGGAGGAGCGTAACTTCTTCAGGTTAGGCATCTCTGGAAGAGGCTTTGCAGTGAGGTTAAAATTGTGATCAGAGATAATGTGAACTCTCCTCTATCCATCTTCGGTCCACCTCCCCCTCTCTCCCTATTTATTTCAGAACTCTCTCCCCAACCCCCTCTGGATGTGAGTTGAGCTGGAAGGTTAGTTTTCAGACGTTTCGTCACCTGTTTTTATTTGAAAAAATATACTTTATTCGTAAGATGTACAAAAAATAAAACATATTTACACACCTACCCAGTCATGCAAGTCGCTCCGGGTTACCCAGGGGGTACATACACCAACTAAAGGAAAAAAAAAATCAAACAAAGAAAAAAAAATAACAAAGCAAAGAAAATACCCCGGCAGTCGTCACCCCGCACAGTCCCAGTTGGCCCCCTGATCAGTTGGGGGAGGCGCCAGCTGGGCCCAGTTACCAGATAGGTCCCTTTTTGCTATTCTGGACGAGGGGTTTCATACCGTGGTCTTTCCCCACCCCGCCTTGGCAGCGGCTGCCCCAAGCTTTAGCGCGTCCCTCAGCACGTAGTCCTGGACCTTGGAGTGCGCCAGTCTGCAACATTTGGTCGGAGTCAGTTCTTTCAGCTGGCAGACCAGCAAGTTGCGGGCAGACCAAAGAGCGTCTTTCACCGCATTGATGGTCCTCCAGGCGCAGTTGATGTTCGTCTCGGTGTGCATCCCAGGAAACAGCCCGTAGAGCACGGAGTCCCGCGTCACGGAGCTGCTCGGGACGAAACTCGACAAATACCACTGCATCCCCCTCCAGGCCTCCTGCGCATAGGCACACTCCAGAAGGAGGTGATCGACAATCTCATCCCCCCTGCAGCCGCCTTGAGAGCAGCGTGCGTTAGCGGGCATGCATAAAAGATCTCAGTGGCAGAGCCCCTCTCACCGCCAGCCAAGCAATATCCTTGTGCTTGTTTGAAAGTTCTGGCGATGAGGTATTCTGCTAAACGACTTTGGCAGTCTGCGTGGGGAACCACACGACGGGATCCACCCTCTCCTTTTCCCGAAGGGTCCCGAGGATACTACATGCTGACCACTGCCTGATGGCCTTGTGATCAAAGGTGTTTCCTTTCAAAAATTTCTCCACGAAGGACAGGTGGTACGGGATGGTCCAACTACTCAGAGCGTTCCGCGGCAACGAGGCCAGGCCCATCCTTCGCAACACCAGGGACAGGTAGAACCTCAGTAAGCCGACACACCTTCCTCCTCGCTTTCCGGACCGTCGTCCAGTCCCCTGGGTCGCCTGTCGCCGCCTCCATCGACTCCGGGTTGTTGGCAGCGGGAGAGCGGAGCCTAGAGGGGCGCTTTGCTGACCTCGGGCCCATCCTGCGGGGCTGGGCCCTCCTGCACGACCTGGCCCTCCTGGACATTAGTGGGGTCCTTGCTGGGCCCTGGTGCCTTCCTCTTCTCCAGGGGGGCTGGCCCCGCATTGCCCCTGCCGGCGACCTGGGCGTAGTTGGTCCTCCGCCGCGGGCATGCCCTATAGAGGTGGCCCGCTTCCCCGCAAAGGTTGCAGCTTTTTTCTTGTGGGCAATCCTTTGCAAGGTGTCCCTCCTCCCTGCAGTTCCTGCAGATGGTGGCCTTGCAGTCGGCCGCCACGTGACCTGACCTACCACGGGCATGGCAGACTCTAGGTTGCCCTGCGTAGGTCAGGTAGCCCTTGCTCCCGCCGATCGCGAAGCTGGACAGTGGGTGTACGATGTTCCCATCCGCGCCCATCCTCAGCATCACCTTGACCTGCCTCTTACTGGCCCAGATGCCAAAGGGGTCCATGATGTCAGTTAGGTCCCCTTCCACCTTCACGTACCTACCAAGGCAGGTCAGGAAATCAACTGCTGGCACATGCGGGTTGTAGATGTGTACAGTCACCATACGGCTCCTCTGCGTTGGCATCACGAACAGCGGGACAGCGGTCAATACAGAGAGGGGGCCCTCACCTCCTTTCTCCTTGAAAACCTCCAGGAAGCACTCGCAAAGCTTGGCACTCGTGAAGGTCACATCGTAAAAACATCCTCTGGGGAAATCCTGCAGGCAGTAAATGTCCGCAGCAGCGAACCCACAACAGTCCAACAGGACCCTCTTCACAAAGAAGGTGCGGTCCACAGGTGCACCTTCATCCACCTTCTTCACGGAAACACGGATGGTGTTCCAGACCCCCTGACCTGGGGCACGAGCGCTCGCCGCAGCCATCGTTGCAGGTTGGCTGCTCCCCTGAACCAGCATTAGGCCGAAGCCAGCATTAAGATCCATCGGTTGCAAGGGTGCACAGCCAACCCGACGTCTTCCTTTCACCTCCAACACAGCGCTCTCCTCCTCTCGGTCCACAAGAGAGTGGGCCTTTATTTTGTTCCAGATGTAAGCTGGTTCGCTGAGCTTGAAGGTTTGTTCCCAGATGTTTCATCACCATTCTAGGTAACATCAACAGTGAGCCTCCGACAAAGCGCTGGTGTTATGTCCCGCTTTCTATTTATCTGGTTGGGTTTCCTTGGGTTGGTGATGTCATTTCCTGTGTTGGTGATGTCATTTCCTGTTGTTTTTCTCAGGGGATGGTAGATTGGCTCCAAATCAATGTGTTTGTTGATGGAGTTCCGGTTGGAATGTATCCTGGTGGCTAGCTTTCTGCCAGTTTGTCCACTCAAACGCACTCAATACACAAGAAAGGAAAGCCCTAAAAGGACTCAAAAACGATAAAAACATCGTTATCCTACCTGCAGACAAAGGACGCTTGACAGTCATCTTAAACCGAACAGACTACATTGAGAAAGCGAACGCACTGCTTGCAGCTACCGACGCTTACCAACAGGTGACGATAGACCCGACCCCACAACTAGAGAACCGATTCACAGCCTTACTCAAAAAACTTCAAAAATCTGGAGAATTAAACAAGAGAGATTTCCAAAAAATGAAACCAGATGGATCCAACACACCACGCTTCTACGGACTACCAAAAATTCACAAACCAGGAGGCCCCCTCAGACCCATAGTGTTGCTACCTGGAACACCAAACTACAGATTAGCCAAGGAGCTACACCAAAGACTAAAACACCTAGTAGAAGACTCCCACCACTCCATTCGCTCCACCCAAGAATTCCTGGACACCATCAAAGACACCAAGATAGAAGAGGATGAAATAATGGTCTCCTTTGACGTAACAGCCCTGTTCACATCCATCAACATCAACCTGGCCAAAGAAACACTGATGACTCTATTAGAAGAACCGAAGACACATACACCAGACACCACCAACCTCATCAGCAAGGACAACATCATCAAGCTCGTGGACCTATGCCTTACCAGCCACTTCACTTTCAATAACACAACCTACAGACAAACCAACGGTACACCCATGGGATCTCCGATATCAGGGTTCTTAGCAGAGGCAGTAATGCAGAGACTCGAACAAACAGCTCTGCCAATCATCCAACCCAAACTTTGGGTCCGCTATGTGGATGACACCTTTGTCATCACTAAACAAAACAAATTACAGGAAACATTCAAGACCATCAATAATACCCTGACTGGCATAACATTCACAAAAGAGGAGGAAAACAACAACAAACTGCCATTCCTAGATGTCACAGTAGAGCGAACAGCCAATGGGGAACTTCAAACCAGCGTCTACAGGAAAACAACACATACGGACCAAATACTGAACTACAGGAGCAACCATCCCAACACCCACAAACGAAGCTGCATTAGAACATTATTCCAACGAGCCACCACACACTGCAGCACAGAGGAACTACGCAGAGCAGAGGATACCTTTCAGTGATAATGGGAACTGCAGATGCTGGAGAATCCAGCATCTATAATCTATAATCAAATCTATAATCTATAATCAAATCTATAATCAAAGATCCCTCCCACCTCAGACATACCCTCTTCCAGCAGGCAGAAGATACAAAACTTTGAGAACTGTTATCAGACTTATGAATGGATCTGTCATATATTAGAACTGATCTTTCTCTGCACCATTTCTGTAGCCGTAACACTATGTTCTGCATTTTGTTCTATTAACCTAATGTATTAACCTCTTTACTCAGAGAGTAGTAAGGGAATGGAACACTTTGCCTGCAACGGTAGTAGATTCGCCAACTTTAGGTACATTTAAGTTGTCATTGGACAACCATATGGATGTACATGGAATAGTGTAGGTTAGATGGGCTTCAGATTGGTATGACTGGTTGGCACAACATCGAGGGCCGAAGGGCCTGTACTGTGCTGTAATGTTCTATGTTCTATGTTCTAATTATCAGAGGCATGAACAGCATGCAACACAATCCTTTTTACTGTACCTCGACGTATCAATAATAAATCAAATCAAAATGATAGTTTTATGAGAGTGCACTTCCATTCAAGCTGGGATGTACAATGAGGAATTCAAATGTCCCTCTCCCTCGTAGCACACTGGTTGGCTGAGAATAGCTGTACAGAGTGCTGCATCTCACAGGCTCACTGCCCTACAGGAGGCTCCTGTATTTCATAGCTGCTTAGCAGTTAACACATATTGAAGGCTGAACAATGTTGGAAGCTCGGGTCCAGGCCCAAAACATCAGCTTTCCTGCTCCTAAGATGCTGCTTGGCCTGCTGTGTTCATCCAGCTCTATATTGTTGTCTCAAATTGAGATTTGTCAGGATTCATCTCAATCTGCTGCCCTTCCTGAGAGACCTTACTGCACAACACTGAAACCAACTTAAACTTAGTGCCATGCAATGCTAGATAATTTTATTATCAACTGCTGCTTTTCCCCCAACAGTCAGTAAGACCTGCAATATGCCATGAAGAAGTAGTTAAATGATGATTGAGGCAAGCATTTGTTGAGCTGCAGTCACCAGGTAGCTGCTCTGATTTACACAATGGGAATTTTTGATATTTAGTTTCTTGGGGAAAGAAAGGATAATGCGAAGTGGTGTGCAAATAAGGCGATTTGCTGTTTTAATGAAATGCAAGTGCATGGTAATAAGATAGTCATCACTTCTGAAGTTGACATTTAAGGTTTGAATGCAATTTCACATCTGTTTATTTTTCTCAATGTTGCAATTCTAATTTTTTCATTCTCTTTTCCCATCCTTTTTACTATTGCTCACACCATGCAAGGAGGAGAAAATTCCACCCACTCTCTCTGTTGCATTCAAATACCAGGATTGCTTGAACATTGTCATACAGAAACAAAACTTGAAATTGGTGGAAAATCTCAGGTCAGTCAGCAGTTTTGGAGAGAAATCAGAGTTAACGTCTTGGGTCCTGAGAAGAGTCACTGGACTCAAAACATTAACTTTGCTTTGTCTGCACAGACTACTGCCTGACCTGCTGAGTTTTTCCAGAAATTTCTGTTTTTGCTTCTGATTTCCAGCATCTGCAATTCTTTGGGATTTTCTAAATGCCAAACAGGAAATTTGTGCATGCTGAGAGAAACTCGTTTGTTCCCCATTATGTTCTGAACCTTGAAAAAGAAAAGAGGCTGGCTCATTATCACTGCACCCCCATTTCCTTCCTACTAACCTCATCCCGACCCCATGACCTGTCTGTCCTCCCCGGACTGATCTATTCCCTCCCTCCCTCCCCATCTACACTCACCTCTACTGGCTCCACCCCCGCCTCTTTAACTTGTCCGTCTCCTCTCCACCTATCTTCTCCTCCATCCATTGTCGATCTGCTTCCCCCTCTCTCCCTATTTATTTCAGAACCCTCTCCCCCTCTCACATTTCTGATGAAGGATCCAGGTCCAAAACGTCAGCTTTTGTGCTCCTAAGATGCTGCTTGGCCTGCTGTGTTCATCCAAATCTACACTTTGTTATCTCACTATCACTGCAATTGCTTTTCCATTTTCTCTTTGTCCCTTATCTATTCATCCCCATGGTAACGCTAGATCACGTCACTAGGTCCCAGGAAATGTCCATATCATAATCAGGAAACCAGTTACCCACTTTCAGAATATTCCCCAGCTTAGTCTTAAAGCAACATTGTACTAAAAAAAAACATGCTTTCCAACAACAAATTGGCGTTTGAAAATTGATCCTCCCTTAATGTTCACAACTCATCCCTCTGGAGTAGCATTTCATTTAAATCACACACATTCAATAATCAGGCATTAAGATATGGCTCTAATTAAACATCTGTACCACATTATCAGTAATTATGAAGTTGAAGGTAGAAAATAATTAAATTCTATTGTAAATTGACTTGTTTTGTTTATAAGGGAAATTAGAAATTAAAGCAAGTTTTATGATGGATTCCTTACTTCAAGTGAACCACAATATTTCACAGTTTGAAGTATACATTCACAGAAGCACTTTCACTCATTTATTCATTACAATTTCTAGGTCATCTTCTGAAAGTAGGAGGATTAAAGGGGAAAGAAAACAACACCTCTGGATCGAATGTGACAAATTTGATTATCAGACATGCAATTGAATGATCACAGGAAAATCCAAAGCTGGTGATTGAGTTACCAGTGTCACGCATTGACAAGTCGTGGAGATTGACATGGGACTTCAGCAAAGTTCAATGTCCTGATGAGCTGAGAGACCCTGAATAAACAAGCAATAGCAAAAATCATTAGAGTTTTGTGCAAGTAAGCTGCACTGCTTTGTTTTGCTAATTCTGATTATACAGCATCTTTAATGTCTTTTGGGTTTTCTAAGTATTTGCTTTTGGCAAAATGTACCTACATCTACAGATCTAAGAAAGTGAAAATGTATGGAAATTCTACTGAAATCCCTCTGTAGCACAATTTGTCAATGGGGTTCCATGAATGACACAAGTGCATCCCTGCTGACCACAGCAACCCCTCAGCAAATTAATTCTCCATTCAAGAGAACTGCTAGCCAATATTGGCCAACAACTGTGTAGTCCCAGAGGCAGTGGCCAGGATTGGTACCACACGCAGTTCCCAGGTTCTAAATCCTAGAGTCCAAAGCAATGTTAGAGGTGTGGAATAGGATTTGTTCTCAAAGTTCAAAGGGAAGGGGAGAGTCGGGGACAGGGGAGGTCAACAGTCTTAATGCTGAGACTAGAGGCAAAGACAGTACCTGTGGGACTTAAAACTTGGGGGAAAAATGGTCAACATGAACAGGGTGACCTTGGATGAAGTCTCTTCCTGCCTGAGCCAGAGCAAGGTGAAATGCCAACTTTGGTGAACAACAATTGGCTAGATACTGGAGCAGTCCATGTTCAAATGCAACAAGCTCTGGACAAAATCCAGTCTTGGGCTGACAAGTGGCAAATAACATTTCCATCAGGCAAATGCCAGGCAATGACCATATCCAATAGGAGACAACAGTGTTGCCATCACTGAATCCTTCACTATCAACATCCTGGTGGGTAAGCCTCGAACAGAAACTTAACTGGGCTTGCCACATAAACACAATGGCTACAGGAGCAGCTCAGTTGCTAGGAATGCTGCAGGGTGTCACACACCTCCTGATGCCCCAAAGCCTGTCCACAATCTACAAGGCACGAGTCAGGAATGTGATGGAATACTCTCCACTTGCCTGCACAGGTGCAGCTCTAACAACATTCAAGGAGTTTGACACCAACGAGGACAAAGCAGTCCACTTGATTGACATATCGTTTACAAGCATCCACTCACTCCACTGCCAACGCTCAGTGCACACTGCTGCTACTATCTACAAGATGCACTGCAAAAATTCACCAAAGATCCTCAGACTGCACCTTCCAAACCCACAATCACTTCCATCTAGGAGGACAAGGGCAGCAGATGCATGGGAAGACACCACTATCAAGCTCCCCTCCAAGCCACTCATGATCCTGAACTGGGATTATATTGCCATTCCTTCACTGTTGCTGGGGAAAACTCCCAGAATTCCTTCCCTAGTGGCATTGTGGGTCAAACTAGAATACGTGAACTGCAACAGTTCAAAAAGGCGGCTAGCCAATATTTTCTCAAGAGCAACTAAGGATGGGCAGCAAATGCTGGCCAGCCAGTGACACCCATGTCACACAGATGATTAAAAAAAAGTAAGTGCCTCAGTGCAGGGAGAGTGGACAGGCAATCATTGGTCGCACCTGTCCATGTAAAATTTCAGTGTGGTCAGGAGTGGGTGAGAAGACAGCCTGGGAATTTTTACGGGGCACTTCACCTGCCTGTCCACTGTTGGGAGATTATAAATTCTGACAAAAATGTCTTAAAGATGATTATATGAATGCGAGAAAAATACCTTTTGTAAGGCTACCCTAGGAACTGCTACATTTCTATCCTTAACATTGCAGTAAATTGAAATCAGAAAACAATCTATGTAAAACAAGGATTTCTAGTCACACAACACTTACCTTTCTTTAATCCTGTTTAAAGTTCAAAGTCTAATTGAAATCCGATTTTAAATAATGAAGATTTTTTTATTGGCTTCTGTTTAGTGTTAAAATATTTTTCCTGTAAACCTGTTGTATGTATGTGTTTAACGCTTCAGCAGATAGACATCATTAGTTCAGTTCACTGTGCCATTTTAAAAAAAACACTCTTCAGGGTGCAGGCAAAATGAATTCCAGTACTCTCAGCTTCTTCTACAATGGAATGGAATATAAAACACAAATCCTGGCCCATATTTGGCAATATCAGCTCTAAAGGTTTTAAGGTTAATGCACGTGTTGAAGGCCAGTCATTGGAACCTCGAGCTGAATTATAAATGATTCAAACCATCCTAATTCATCATTATAGTGAAATTCCTTCTGTACCCAGAGCTGTTAACATTAGCCTTAACATTACAATGTAAAAAGGCATGGCCACTACAATGAGCATCAGTTTATTTGCATACATCATGGGAGCTGTACAGAAGAAAGAAAGAAATTGAATTTATAAAATGTTTTCTACAACCTCAGAATGTTGAAAGCCCTTTACAGCAGTACAATATGTTTTTAAAGTGCAGTTGCTGCTGCAATTTAGCAAATGCAGCAGCTAAATTGCATGGAGCACATTCTCACAAAGAATAAAACTGATCTGTTTTATTTATGTTGATTAAGGGATACATGTTGGCCAGAAGAACTCTAATGTTGCTTGAAAAATACATGGGTATTGAGGGGAAAACTCTGCACTAGTTGCGCATGGAGCACAAAGGAAAATGACTGTCGTTGCCTCAGGACACTTCCACCAAAATCTTTCAGAGATATGTCATAGGTCCAACAATCTTTTGTTGCTTTACAGAATTGTAGAACAGTTACAACACAGAAAGCAACCATTTGGCCCAACAAATTCTTGCAGCTTGTTGCAAATAAAAAAAATTTGCTTGTCCTTATTCTTGACCGTGCAAATCATCTCCCCTGCAAGTGTTGATTATATATTTGTTTAAAGCCAGGATTGAATCTTCCTCCATCACATTCAGACAGTACATTCTAGATCCAAACCACCGACTGCATAAAATTATTTTCTTCTTGCTGCCTTGGATTCTTTTGCTATCAGCCTAAATCTGCATCCTGTGTTCTTAACTCTTCTGTGAGTCAAAATAGTTTCTTTCTCCATGTCTGCTGTCCAGATATCTCATGGCTTTGAACACCCCTATCAAATTTTCTTCTAGATTTCACTTTTCTAAAGACAGCAACAGTTTCTCCAACTACTTCTTGCCATTGAAATTCCTCATCCCTGAACCATTCTTAAGTTTTTCTATTACTCTCTCTAATAGTTTCACATCCTGCCTAAAGTTTGCTATGCAGAATTGGACTCACATCTCCAGTTGAGGCTGATCTTAACTTATGTGCTCATATTAGCATCCATGCTTTTGTACTATATGGCCTTAATTATAAAACCTAGGATCTTATACACTGTTTTAGCCACTTTCTCAAATTGTCCTTACACGTTATGAACATATATGTATATTTAAATCTGTTTAGAATTTCCATGTTGGACATCAGTGTTAATTGGTTGATTCGACAATACTACCATAACCTCTTAATTGCAAACTGGTTGAAGCAGGGAACCTATGAAGATATTAATGAGAGAAAAATACCATTATCTCAGAAATCCCACAGCACTTTCTGTTATTTTCACTCAATTTTCAATTTTCTTTCATCAAAATAAACACTTAGGGCATTTTCTCATATAATTTCCATGCTACAAGATGGATTGAATATTTCACCAAAAGAAAGTGTTACAAGTAAATCAAGTCAAATAAAAAATAAAACCATCTGTAGATAGGAGCATAATAATTATGCAAACAGAAGAAATTTGCCTTGAGACTAAATGATCTGCTGGATTCAAAATACATTCAACGATAGTCTTTTGATATTTGGCTTGATTAGAGCCTCAAATTGATTCTAGTTCATTAGGCTGTCATTGCAGACATAAATCAGGTCTTAAAAAGGAAATATGCTACTGAATGTAGAAAATCTTCACCTAGATATATATATATATTTTAAGTATTGTACTAATATCAGATTGATTCAATTAGCAGCTCTTTGATACTTAAGTATAGGACAGACGGAGCAGTGTATGCTCAGATAAAATTGTCGTATCATCCTGAAGCTAAGCCAAGGTACTGTTTGATGATTCAGATGGATATGAAATGTTCCATTCTATTCAGATTAGGTAAGTGTGTCTTCCAGGTGTCTGGCCAATGTTTCATTTTGACAAATGTCAAGTTTTTTTTTAAAATGTGATTAATTTCATTCCAGTCCATGGAACCTTGGAAATAGCTGCTGCATTGATCACGACAAGAAGTGCCGTTATGCTCTAATTCATTCTTTATAAACAGCTTTGGAATCTTTCTGAAGGCCATGATAAAAGTGCTATACACATGCAAGTGAATATTTTCTTGAGAAAATGTTCTTGAGTTTGAGAATAATTACATGAAATACAATTGACCATCAACATTCTGAAACACCGTTGGAGGATCCTTCCATCTAACCAACAAAAAAGTTCTTCTCATTATCTCAATACCACTTAGGTTTCTAGAGATTTCACAGATCCAAAGTCAGAAAGTAGGCAGACAATATCGAACACAAGATAATTTCTTCACAAGTCATTGATTAAAAATATGGGAATAAAAATATGAATAAATTTGGGAATATTGGGTTTAAATTGATCTCTAATTCCATAGGATTAACAGAACAATAAATTGAGAGGGGCACTAAGAAGGTCAATATTCTTCCCTTACTCTCACATGATAGGTGGGAAAAAAATCCCTTGGAAAATTATGGCTGACATTTATTACACTAGAAAAGATTACCTCTTTAGAAGGTTGAACATCTTTTGTGTCTTGAAAAATTGAATGTAAGCAAATGTGGGTTAGCATGTTGGTTTCTTAACTATTGTCAGAGGCACAGTTTGAATTTTTGATTGATTTGTTTCTAGTTTGCACTTATACTGTGAATTTGGAAACTCACATTAAGGACAAGTATGTGCAAGATATCAAGTGGCCACTTTTGCATTTCTGACTTTGAGTACAACTGAAATATTATTTGCAAGGTCTGAAGTTTTGTAAGACAGCTTTGAATCCAGATGTTACCCTTTTTGTTAAATATACAATTTCTGTTCAGTTGTTGCCGACCATCTGACAATACAAATGATGTGTCATCTGTTTTATTGTTAATTATGTGCCAATAAAAGACTTTCTGTATTTTATACATTTGAACAATCAAACAAGATTAGCATTAAAGTAAAACGCCTGGTGGCTTTTGGTGTTTACCCGGTCGAGGTAAGACAAGAGAAGTTGATTCAGGCCATTTCAATCAGAGTATGTTGATTCATTACAAAATAGGACAAGAAGTCTTGCATTCATATAAATTTAGAATTGACCCAGTGGATTTAAGGCTAATTATGCATCAGAGATTCAAGGTAAAGGCAAAAAATGTCTCAATTCATATACTGACCTCACCCAGATTAGCAGGTATAATTCCAGTTCAGGCACTCTTGGGCATTCCTAATGCTTGGTGAGACTGTGACCTCAGATTTATATTATCCTGTAATAAGAATGTTTGGAATGCTCCATTGAGACACAAAGGTCCCTCAGCTGTTTCATGGCAATAACAATGTCTTAAGATGCCATAAATCATTGAAGGTTAACATTTAATTCTCAATTGCTGAATAATAAAATTAGCTTTTTTGAGCCCATGAGTCCAGGTACTTATTAAGCTAAAGACCCTATTCTGAAATAAAATCATAAGTTAGCACAGAAAGTGCATTTTATTGTTTAAAAATAACACCAAGCACTGATAGTTTTTTTTCTTTTACATGATTACCTTAACAGTATTATCAGAGGATATTCAATGTGGT
Source organism: Stegostoma tigrinum (assembly GCF_030684315.1). Lineage (NCBI taxonomy): Eukaryota > Metazoa > Chordata > Chondrichthyes > Orectolobiformes > Stegostomatidae > Stegostoma > Stegostoma tigrinum. The sequence goes on along the minus strand of NC_081363.1, from coordinate 63,830,502 downwards.
AAACAGTTCCAGCGCAGCTATAACACACTGGCATCTATTCATAAAAGAAAAGTTTATTATTTTATTGCTTTGTTTTATTAGCAAAGGGGTTGATGGTGTCAATGACAGTGTTGGCAAGTGGTACTTAATAATGAATAACCTGCTCACTGTTTTTCAGTTCGCATTCCACCAGGACAATTCCATTTCAGATCTCACTAAAGCCTTGGTAGAAATAATGACAAATGAGTTGACTTCCAGTGGTGAGGTGAGAATTGCTGCCATTATGATCAAGGTATTAAAATGTCTTTGAGAAATAAAACTGAAGTAAATGGCAAAAAGACAGAAAAATCTCAAGGCTGGAGTCATAACATAAAGCAGGATTGTCATCAGAAGTGCAGAAGCGCACTGCTGCTTGCATAGAGTTGCATAGTGGCATTAACAACTTCACAAATAATGAAACAGTATGTGGCTGCATGCAGCAAAATCTAGACAATCTAGACTGGGCTAATAAATGACAAGTAAATTTATACCACAAATGTGTCAGGTGTTGGCCATCTCCAACAAGAGATCACAGTACCATTCAAGTCATTAACCATCCTGTCTTTGAAATACATGGCTCTATCCTTTGCTATCTTACACTCAAAAACTTAGAAATCTCTTCCTAATAGCACTGGGTGTACCTACACCACACTGATGGCAACATTTCCATTGGTGGCTCAACACCATATTCCCACAGACAGTTAGGGATGCTCACATCCAAGAGCAAAAAAAAATTTGCAAGTGTAGAGACACTTCATTTTAATCAGCTGAAAAATATATCATCACACTCACTAACAATCAAGAAAGAACAATGCAACAATAACTAAGATGTACAGACTAAAAAATGTCACTGGAAATTTATTGACATGCACCCAAAGTCAAATACTCTGCAGCAAGTGCAACACAGTCAGAAAAACAATGTTAAACACACAGCTTTCTTATAATCTCTTCAACAAAAGATGACTAAATCACTCCTCACCACAACACAGAAATGGCAGGATGATATTTGCACTGGAGGAATGTTTTATTCCTCAACGTCTGATCTGGAACACGTGAACAAATGTGAGAAAATCTTTAGTCAATCAGGGAAATGAAGTTTAAAATCTTGGTCTGATAATTTTATATGATTTCTGTATCTTTATAAGAAAGTCTACACCATTCTGTTCACGTAGTCTAGTTTTTTGAGCATTTGGCCTAGAAATTAAAGAGACGGAACTCACTTTTGTATCACTGTTAATTTGTGTTTGATTCCTTCATAAGAAATAAAAATTGAACTATTTCTAAAGTTTTACATATTAAATCTCAACATAAATGTCAGTTGCTCACTGAGTTTTCAGATAACTTTTAGAATCCTTGCTGGATGCAATAAAATCGACAACAGCAGCTGTTTTGTATTTAATGTCAACAACACCGAACAAGAAAATATGAAATATAAAGATTGTAGCATTTTCATGCAAATAAACAAGTTAACAAGCTAACAGTACAAAGATAGTAAATCAGATTTACATGTTATTATACCATGATTACAGAAATAGACCAGTTTGCCTTGATTGTACTTTGACTATAAAGTTTAATGGGACACTAGGCTAAGCATGGTCTTGGGACCTGCCATGCTTTAGAATGAGTTTCAGATCCAATTATGATACTCATTCTATTCTCAAAAGGGAATTATATCTATTCAAGCAACTGTTACTAACATTTAGTGTGAAGCTGTGTTTTTGCAAAGTGATAATTTAGTGAGACTCAGATGTTAATTCTTTCCAAATGGAAATTCCTAGAGTACAAGAATATGATGAAACAATTTGCATATTCAGAAAGAAATGCATGTTTAGATAAATACAAGAACAATCCAGCAAAATTTCTTTAATAAGCTTCTTTTGTCTTTTGAGAAACATTGACTCCTTGTTGGACTTTTCCAATTGATGACCGTCAATTTCACAATGCAGTCATTGTTGTAGGTTCTGATCCTGTCCTTGGGATTTTACTTTTCCAGTAACACCAATCCATACTTCACAGCAGTGAGAATCCTGGCTGGTTTGTACTAATGGTCAAGTCTGCAGAAGTGCCCTGACTGAGTTACTAGAAAGGAGGGGGGGGTTACATTGTTGTTGTTCCCACACAAATTTTCCCATTGCCAAAGCAAAAAGCCCCAGCATGTGATCACAGCCAAGTGGTCTGAGCCAAAGGATATGAGGTGAGTGCAGATTCAAACCCTGTGAAAGTTCAAGCTAAGAAATATCACCCTACTTCGAGCCAGAACATTTCTGGTCAGCACAACGGGGACAACTAACCACAAATGTGCCTGGGTTGCTCATCCAAAACTCCAAGGCAAACACCAAGACATAATGGGAGGAAAACAAAAAATAAAACTTTCTGAGAGCACAAAGGTGGCACGGGAGAAGTTTCATTGCAAATAGATAATCACATTCGTAAATATAGGTTCATTTATCATCACCAGCTTTGTGATTGGCTGTCATTTTACGTGTAGTTACAAAAATCGAGCTGGAGAGGCTAATGATCACACAGTGCCTTCGTCCTGTCTGAAACATTGCTATCCTTTCTATGAAGCCAATACTAGTGGAATCTTTGTCAAAATTGACTCACCAAGAGCATTGAGGAGTGCAACAAGTAGTCCTAAGCTAAGAGGTTAATACCTATTATATTTCTAGCCAGAGAACACCTTCAGTGATGTCAAATGATATCAGATTGCACAGATCTGGGACCTGAAGAAATGACTTGCTAATGAGTTCTGATGAATTCAAAATGTTAACTCTGCTTTTCTGTCCATTTTTGTTGCCAGATCTGCTGCGCTTCCCCAGTAATTTCTGCTTTTGTTTCAGATTTCCAGCATCACAATTCTTTATTTTCTTTTAGAAAGAATTTCTAATGGAAACTTGATGCTAGAATTTTCCAGGAGCTACAAGCTAGCCCTCAAACCCAGCCTCTCTCATTTACATAGTGGCAGGGTTGGAGATGCTGGATGACCCATTTATGTGCAGGAGGCTGCTGGCCATTTAAAAAATGTTGAAGGAGACTGCTTTGCTCAGTAGAGTGTAGACTGAAATGCAGAAGTCTCATTAGTAGACCTATGTTCTATTTCCAATTCACGCAGTCGCTTGTGGACTTCTTAAAAATTCATTTGTGAGATATGGCCAATTGTACATTCTTAATTGTCTTTGAAAATCTGGGGGTGAGCTGCTTTCTCGAACTGCTGCAATTCTTAGGGTGTAAGGACACCAACAGTGCTGTTGGGTTGGGGTAGGGGGTAAGGTATTCCAGGATTTTAACGCAGAGATGGTGAAGCAATGCTGATATCATTTCAAGTCATTATGACGTGTTGCCTGGGGAGGATCTTGTGAGGTGATGGTGTTCGCATGTATCTGACCTTGTACTTCTAGGTCACAGATTTGAAAAATGCTCTCTTTTTTCTTTAATGGGATGTGAACATCCCCAACAAGGCCATAATGTGTCGTCCATCCCTAACTGCCTTGGCCCACCATGTCAGGGAACAGTTAAGAATTAACCATGTTGCTATGTGTCTTGAATCACTTGTGGGTTAGATCAGATAAAGATTCCTTCACTTAAGACATGACGAACTAAATAGGTTTTTACAACAATCAAGGATAGTTTCATGGCCCTTATTACAGAGAATTGTTTAATATTCCAGATACATTAATTGAATTTAAATTCCACAAACTGCGGTGGTGTCCAAGGAGCTTGAGTTGTTGTAGAGCATCCAGTAGATGGTATACATGTTTGTCACTGTGCATTCCTGATGGATCGTGGGCATTTTGAAGGTGTTAGGTAGTGTTCCTGCCAAGCAGATTGCTGGATTGCCTTAGATGGTGTCAATTTTCAGTGTTATCAGAGCTACAGTCACCAAGGATTCCACACAAGGAGAAGTGGGGGAAAAAGGATTATGATGGATATAGGCATTATGTTGGCATAGAAGTCTGTAAGGCCATGGATGATGAGCAGATGGCATTAAGTTGCACGAGCTGACATGGGAAGTGTGTAGCTGTGTGAGTGCAGAAGGAATGTTTTGAGTTTTACATCTCTTGAGGTATGAAACCACTTTGGATTTAGTCCTGGGACATATTTGATGGAGATCAGATACTCTTGGGGAGACGTGAGCTTGGGATTGTGAAAAAACATGTTTGTGTGTAAAGCATGCATATACTCTATGGAACTTGCAGAGTTGGCCAGGAACCATCCGAACAATGTACAATTAAAAAAAACCTTACTGCTAGGGTTTTTGAGGGTGCCTTGCTATATGGCAGCATTATTGGATTTGTGTTGCATGACTGATACCCCAAAGTATCATTTTCACAATGGAGTGGCCATTGATGAATAGCTTCACTTGCTTATTGAATGGAAATATTTATTGAGTTAAACTAAAGCACTTGAGAGAGATGTTTATTGATATGATACTAACCTGGTGAAGTGCTCAATGTAACCAATAGCCCTGTAACATGTCTTCATGTTCAGATGCCCCCAGTCAAAGCTTGTGTTAAATCATAGCTGAATTAGCATGAAGAGGAAAGTGCTTAGGGTAACGGGTGGGTAATAAGTCAGCACTGAGTTGCCATAGAGTCTATAAAGGGCCTAGGGATGATCAGGGATATACAGGAGGCATGCAATCATGGCATCATAGTGTCAGAACCATATGAATGAATAGGTAGATGGATGAATATTGGGTAAAACAGGACATGTAAGGGAAAATGGGGATGTTTGCAGGGGTATAAGAGGATGGTGTGGGGTTCACGAGCAGACAGATGGTTTAGTTAACCTAGGCTGGCGCAGGTTTTTTGAAACACCATGGTAAAGGGACATAGAGTGGGGTTATAAAGGAGCCATTAAGTAGCTTCAGGGACATAGATTGGCATGAATAAGACTTAATAAAAGAGGAAGTGAGAGCAGGATTGGATGTTTTCTGTTTTATGTTGTAGTTTTAAAACATTGCTTCCAGAGTCAGATTTCCCAGGCTTGCCTCAGGAACTGAGCTGTCATTTCAGCTTTCTGGAGGTCACCTGGTCCATCTCTCAATCCAGCCCATAAGCTGTGGAATGAGAACCAGAAAGGCAGCTGGGCATTTGTGTAGGTTGTGCATGTAAAGCTGGGATTTCTCTCAACCCTGTGACCCCAACCTAGAGATGAAAATCAGTGTCTCCGTAAATAATGAAAATGACTAGTGAATGTTCATTTACCAGCATACTGATGGTTTCCAGTCTTCATCTGTTGAAGGAAACCATAAGCGGGTGTTGATACGTATACAATAATTGAATTGGATCTGAAAAGACGATACCCATGGTGCTGTAACAGACAATTTAGCAGCACTGCATCAGGAACGCATAGATTATGTCAGAACAAGCCAGCTAAGACAACTGGATCAATATATAAAGCCCAGAATACAGAATTTGAAATTACCAATCTGTAACCAAGGACTGGGCCATCAATTTTCAAGGCATAAAATGTTTAATTTTCTGTGTTGGTGTTAGATTTTTTTTAAAAAATTGATTTTGTAAATAGTTAATTCTTAATGCTTTTAAAATGATTGTCTCCCAGGATTAGGACATCAGTGGCAAGGTCAGCATTTATTCCTTAGCTGTGGTGATTAAGGACGCTTCCAAAATTGTGGACACAGATGCCCCAAGTACTCTCAGTGGCACAATGATCCTTAAGCAGAAGCAGGTTTCCTCTTCAACAAGGAAACACAAAAGGTAGTCTGTATATTAATGAAAGTTATCATATGGACTCCAATGAAAACAAAAAGAGAATGCTGGAGAAATACAGCTGGCCTGGCAGCATCTGTGCTGAGAGAAACAAGAGTTAACATTTTAAGTCTGGTATGATTCATCAGAACTGGAAGATATTTGAAAATAGGTTTTTTTATACTTTGGTAGGGACATAGGAGGATCAAGAGGGCAGATAGCATGGAGGACCAGTGTGAAAGACAAAGGGGTTGATATTGATGGAGAAAGAGAGAGTGAGAGCGAGAACGAGAGAGAGCGAGAGAGCAAAGAGGGATGCAAATGGGTATAAATTAAAGTGCAAAAGGCAGAGAATTGGTCCTCTCTACTAAAAACAAACAAAAGACCATGCAAAATACAAACAGGGGTAGATCATTTAGCCCCTCTGGCCTTCTCTACGATTCAGTAGGATCATGGCTGAACCAACACTCCTCACATGCATTTTCCTGCCCTATCTCCATAACCCTTGATTCCCCTATTGATCGTGAATCTATCTCAGCCTTAAATATACACAAGGACTCTGTTCCCCCAACTCTGAAGAAGGGTCCTGACCCGAAACGTCAACTTTCCTTTTCCTCTGATGCTGCCTGGCCTGCTGTATTCTTCCAGCTGTGTTATCTCTGACTCCAGCATCTGCAGTTATGACTATCTCTGAGTTCGAAAGATTTGGTCTGATTTGTTGTTAATTTCATTTATTGCAGTCTGGAGTACCTAACTAAGTGAAAAGCTTTGTTCTGCAAGCAACACAGGCAGATTATAACAAACAAGGACATGGAGATCAAAAGATGCTCAGACAGAACGAGACATAGAGGTTACACTGCACAGGAGGTGCACAAAGCAAGAACACCATTATTTGAAGTTAGAAAGTCCATTTATCAGTTGAGTAACAGCAGGGAAGAAGTTGTTCTTGAAATTGTTGGTGAATGTGTTCAAGCTTCTATATCTTCTGCCTGATGGAAGAGATTGCAGGAGAGCATTCCCTGGCTGGGCGGTATCTTTGATGATGGTGGCAGCCTTTCCACAGCAATGAGAAGTGTAAATGGAGTCCATGAATAGGAGTTTGGCTTCCATAATGGTCTGGGCTGGTGTCCACACATCTTTCTGTAGTTTCTTACGCTCCTGAGCAAAGCAGCTGCCGTACCTGGTCATTATGCACCTGGACAGTACACTTTCTGTAGTGCATCTGTAGAAGTTGCCGAGGGTCCTTATGAACACGGCAAATTTCTTAAAACCTCCTGGGGAAGAAGAGGCATTGTTGTGCCTTCTTGACTGTCCCATCTGCGTGGGAAGTCCGGGACAGATTGTCAATTATCGTCAACTCTTGGAACTTGATGCTCTTCACCCTCTCCGCCTCAGCTCTGTTGATGTAGATGGAGGTGTGTCCTCTCTCTTTCTTCCTGAAGTCAATGATCAATTCGTTTGTTTTGCTGACATTGGGAGAGAGTCTATTATCATTGCACCGTGACACCAAACCCTCTGAGAATAAATTCCTCCTCCTCTTAGTTTTAAAAATTGGCACCCCTTAATACTAAGACTATGCCCTCCGGTGCTAGACTCTCCCATGTTGGGAAACAATCTCTCAACATTTACCTGTCAAGCCCTTATATATTTCAATGAAACCACTTCTCATTCTTCCAAAATCCAATGAGTAGAGTGCCAATCAGCATAACCTTTGTTCATACGACAATCTTTCCAGAGTGGGGATCACTTTAGTGAGTCATCTCTGAACTGCTTTCAATGAAATAATATTTTTTTCCTGAAATACATGGGCCAAATCTGCTCACAGTATTCCAGATGTAGTCTCAGCAGCACCTTGTACAGTTGCAGCGAGACTTTCTGACTCTTGTACTCCAACTTCCTTGAATTAAGGGATAATACTCCGTTAGTTTCTTATTCTCAACTGGAATTAAAAACTTAATTTTGCTTCTAATTTCCATCCTACCCTACCTCCCCCGCCCCCATCCCTTCAACTCGCACATTTCTGACTGTTCTCCTTCTGCCTTTGATGTTCCTGTTTCCATTCCAGGGGATGGGCTATCCTCCAAAATCCATTACAAACCCATCGAATCTCACAGTTACCTTGTCACCTCCTCACACCCTTTTTCCTGCAAGGATTCCATTCTATTCTCCCAGAATTTCTGTCACGGCTGTGGGGGAGAGGGAGGGGTTGGGGTGGTAGTGGTGGGGGTGCGGTTGGGAACGAAGGATGTAATAAAAGCAGAGAACAGACATAACACAGTCAGTTTCTACAGTTGTTGAATTCAATATTGAGATCTCAAATTGAAAAATGCTTAAATGGAAAGATGAGGTGCTGTTTCTTGAGCTTGTGTTGTGCATCAGAACAACGCAGCAGGTCCAGCTCTGAAATATTACCATGAAAGCAAAGTTTATTGAAATGGCTTAGCAACAGAGAGGCCAGGGTCATCCCAATGGACAGAGCAAAGGTGTACTGCAAAGCGGTCACCTTGTCTGTGCTTGGTCTCACCAACGTAAAGCAGAGTGAATCCATTAGACTAGATTGAAAGATGTCCCAGTAAAATGGTACTTCACCTGCAAGGTGTGCTTGAGGCCTTGGGAAGTGAGGAAGGTAAAGGTGACTGGACAAGTGCTACATCTTCGTGACTGCATGGGAAGGTGCAATGGGGTGTGAGGAAGCATTAGGAGCTGTGGAGAAGTGGGTCAGGTGTCATGAAGGGAATGGTTCCTGCAGAATGGTGGCATCCTCTGGAGGTGTTAGAATGGCGATAGATGATCCTTGAATAAAGAACCAGGTGGTAAGGAAAGAAAGGATAAGGACAACTTCATCATTGCTCTGGAAAAGAGGGGTTGAGCTGAGGGCAGCAGTGTAAAGAAGGGTCAGATAGCTGAGGACTCTGTCAACTACAATCAGGGGACATCCTCATTTGAGGCAGCCTGGTTGAAGGTGACAGAGTCAGAACAATTGCAATGGAGAAGGAGTAACCTAGAGATTGGGATGAAATTCTTACAGGAAGCAGGGTGTGAGGAGTTGTAATCGAGGTAACTGTTGGAGTCCATTGTTAGCAGTAATGGTTATTGCTGAACAGCCAATTCCATAACTGGAGACAGTAATATCAAAGAAGGAAATAGAACATAGAACATAGAACAGTACAGCACAGAACAGGCCCTTCAGCCCACAATGTTGTGCCGACCATTGATCCTCATGTATGCACCCTCAAGTTTCTGTGACCATATACATGTCCAGCAGTCTCTTAAATGACCCCAATGACCTTGCTTCCACAACTGCTGCTGGCAACGCATTCCATGCTCTCACAACTCTCTGCATAAAGAACCTGCCTCTGACATCCCCTCTATACTTTCCACCAACCAGCTTAAAACTATGACCCCTCGTGCTAGCCATTTCTGCCCTGGGAAATAGTCTCTGGCTATCAACTCTATCTATGCCTCTCATTATCTTGTATACCTCAATTAGGTCCCCTCTCCTCCTCCTTTTCTCCAATGAAAAGAGACCGAGCTCAGTCAACCTCTCTTCATAAGATAAGCCCTCCAGTCCAGGCAGCATCCTGGTAAACCTCCTCTGAACCCTCTCCAAAGCATCCACATCTTTCCTATAATAGGGCGCCCAGAACTGGACGCAGTATTCCAAGTGCAGTCTAACCAAAGTTTTATAGAGCTGCAACAAGATCTCACGACTCTTAAACTCAATCCCCCTGTTAATGAAAGCCAAAACACCATATGCTTTCTTAACAACCCTGTCCACTTGGGTGGCCATTTTAAGGGATCTATGTATCTGCACACCAAGATCCCTCTGTTCCTCCACGCTGCCAAGAATCCTATCCTTAATCCTGTACTCAGCTTTCAAATTCGACCTTCCAAAATGCATCACCTCGCATTTATCCAGGTTGAACTCCATCTGCCACCTCTCAGCCCATCTCTGAAAGGGAAGAGACAGAGATGAACCAGGTGAACATGATAGTTATAGAGTTATTCAGCAGGGAAACTTACCCTTTGGTCCAACTCATCCAGGCTGACCAAGTTTTCCAAACTAAATTTGCCTGCATTTGGCCTTTATCCCTTTAAACGTTTCCTATTCATTTTCCCTTCCTAATATGTTTAAATGTTGTAGCTGAATCTGTGTCTACCACTTCCTTAGGCCATTGATTCCACATATGAATCAATACTCTGTGTGAAAAAGTTGTCTATCAGGTCAGTTTTGAATCTTTCTCTTCACACCTTAAAACTATGCTCCCTAGTTTTGAACTGACCTACCCTAGGAAGAAAGACCTTTGCTATTCACCTTATCTATCCCCTAATGATTTTATAAACCCCTGTAATGTCATACCTCAACTTCTGTCATCTACTGAGAAAAGTTCGCAGCTTATCTTTATAACACAAGTCCTTCAGTCCTTGCAAATCCTTTCTGAACCCTCTCCAATCTATTAATATCCTTCTTATAGCGGAGCAACCAAAACTGCACACTACTCTAAAAGTGAACTCACCAACATCCTGTACAGCTGCAACATAATATCCCAACGACTATACTCAATGGCTGAGTAATGACGGCAATGCATGTTAAATGCCTTCTTAACTGCTCAGTCTGTGACTCAATTTTCAAAGAACAATGTACCTGCACCCCTCCGTCTCTTTGTTCCACTGCATTACCCAGGGCCCTACCATTGACTGTATGAGTTCCACCCCTTGTTTGTGTTACCAAAATGCAACATCTCACATTTATCCAAATTAAACTCCATCTGCTATTCTTCAGCCCTTTGGCCAAAATTGATCAAGTTGCCTTTGGAATCTTAGAAAACCTTCTTCACTGTTCACTATGCCACCAATTTTGGTTTCACTTGCAAACTTACTAACTCTTATATTCTCATCTAAATTGTTCATATAAATGACAAACAACAGTGACAAACAACATCCAGCACTGATCTCTGTGGAACAATGCAAGTAAAGGACTTCCAGTCTGAAAAACAACCCTGTACCTCCACTCTCTGTCTCCTGCCGTTAAGCCAATTTCATATTCAATTGGCAAGCTCACCTTGAATCCCATGTGATCTAACTTTATCTAACCAGACAAGGATGGATACTGGAACCAAACCTGATGATTTTTTCCAATTCTGAACAAGAGCAGGAAGCAGCCCTAAAGATATCATTGGAATATCAAAGAAAGAGTTGTGGATGTGGGCTCAAGTAGGACTGAAGCAGTTGAGTGTTCCAGATACCACATAAAGACAGACATAGCTGGGAACCATGCAAGTATCCATTGCCACATCTTTGACTTAGAAATTGTTTTTTGTGCTTTATACAGAGGCAGAGGGGAACCAAGGGGCAGATAGCGCAGAGGCCTAGTGAAAAAAGACAAAAGGATTGTTAATAGTTGGGAAAGAAAAAATATTCAGTCTCTTCCCAGTTACGTTCCAACACCTGTTTTGAAGGAGAATTGTATCCTACTTGAAGCATTAACTCCGTTTCTCGCTCCACAAATGCCGCTCGAGTTTCTCCAATATTTGTGTTTGCTTCAGATTTCCAGCATTCACAATATTTTGCTTTCATTGAGAGAAGCACAAAGGGTGGGTGCAAACCAAACATATAGTGTCTCACCATTTTTCTGTTTATTGTGCCTTTAAAATAAGTGCAATTGGATGCAAAGATCGAGAAAATCGTTACCATAATCATAAAACAGAAAGGTCGGTCTTTAGGGGAGTAACATGGCAACTAACATAAATAAAGCTTCTACCTCATTCAAAGAAGTGAGACTGCTACATTTGCAGGTTAGCGACAAAATAATTTGCATAGTCTCAGGAAATTCCCAAATACTTTAAAGCCAATTTGAAGTTTCTAATTTTGAAGCATAAAGTGCAGAAAATAATCACGCAAGTCAGTCATCATTAAAATCAAATATCACTAAATTGATATTAGTGTTATAAATGGTTCTATCTTCACACACGCTGCCTGGCCTGTTGAGTATTTTTCACATTTTCAGTTATTTCTGGTTTCCAACAGCTATAGTATTTTGATGAAATATTTTTGAAGTGTAATTGTCATTGCAGTGTTGAAAACAAGGAAGATCATTTGCATACTACACAACAGGCCTCATAAGAGCATTGAAATAATCTGTTTCTTGATAAATGTAGGTTGAGGAATTAAAAATTAGATGCCAGTTCTAATTGTCCTTCATTGCTTCAGTTTTGTTGCAGGCTCCTTTATATCCATCTAAGAGGACAGACATGCTCAGTTTAACATCTCATTTAGATTTACCTCTCATTCAATTGATTGTAGTTGGACTGTTTCATGGTACCATGTTCAAGGGAGGAAAGTTAATCTAGTTGCTAAGGATATTGAGCAGATTTTCATCCACATCTTTCACAGGTCAATTTAGGTTTTGGCACATAATGAATGGATTTGGCACATTCCAATTTGTTCTGCCTTAGATGTTTCCAAGTAGCAAATATTGGTGCAGAGCAAAACCACAACATAATGGAAGGCATGAGGCAGTCAGTACATAAAAGCATTAAGGCAATTCTAGGCCAGGGGGATAAAGATATCACAAGAATAATTTTCATCCTCGCTTCTTTGGCAATAATTTGCTGACGAAGATTATTTGCACAATGCAGTAGTGGCCCTTTTTATCCCCAAGCAAAACCAAATTGAGTCGGAATTGAGTAAATTATACAAATTCTCTAGTTTAATAAATTACCTCCCAGCCAATTAAGATGTTAATTACTCTCCTTTCTTCTCTTCTCTATCTGGTTCAAATCCCATCTCTCTTTTTGAAAGTTGCAACCAATATGTAGTCAAGATACTCCAACGTGACCTCGAAGAGATCTGACTTACTACTTTGCCAAGCTATTCATGGAATCATCAGTTAAGCCGTACTTTCTTAATTCCAGCTGCAAGCCACCAGTGACACTCAAACTTTCTCTTCCACTATTCTGCCAGAAGCCAAATTCACGGGGAGCATCAACAGGGCAGCCACTAGATGGCACCTATGATTTACAAGGGAAGTCTGCAATGAAGCATTAAAAACTGCAGGGCTCACACATTGTACCTGATGTTGAATACAATGAAGGTTCATAGCTTGCATATCGAGACAATCAATCGGATACAAAAACGTAATATAGCATAGCTAAAATTATCACCCATCATGCATAGCCTAAACGCATTACTTTAAGATCACCATTGCAACAAACTATTATCTGTTCATCAGTATTGCAGACATTCCAGAAAATGTTACTCCATTTTTACCACAGTTAAAGCTGTTAAACAAGCACCATTTGCAGCTTGTAATTACTCACATTTTAAATTTGCCACTTCCATGCTGTTTGAAAACATCCCAAAAAATTTATAATTAAGCAATGTGTGCCTCTGGCATTTTGGCTGAAAAATGAGACTTAAGTGAGCACAGAGATTGCAGCTTCTTTACTATTGGTGTCATTCCCAAAATCCATCACCACCCTCAGGCGACTCAAACAGTGGTGCAGTTAATTCAAGGATGTCAGCTGAAACATCAAAATAATCTCATTAAGGGAAATAAGCTATTCAGACCAAACAAAACAAAAACCCATCAATTTTCCAAGATCAGAAATTCAATGCAGACTGTCAGAAATATTTTGATGGTACCTTTGATATTCAGGGCTAAGTATCTGTTAACTGAACACCAACTTTTTGCAAAGATATGTGTTAAAGAAACTAATGTTATCAGACTTGATCATTTTTAGTTATCTCTTTATTAAAGCAGATAATAAGCATTTTAGGTCAATATTGTCCTTAACGTCAATTTTTATCGATGAATAGCCACTGTTATGTTGTGATTAGAGAGTTGATTATACAATTCGTTAAGTCATGAAGGAATTAATTTTATGATTATAAAAATAAGAATGATCAAGAATGAGGAAAGACTTATTTGTTTTTAGTGAACATTGCTTCCATCCAGCATTAGAACTCATCCATTTTAGTACTAGACTGTGATGTACATCATCCTATTGACTGTATCTCTACCACCTTACCTAGCAAATTATTCCATATAGTTATCACACATTCAATAAGGAAATCCTTCCCAAAAGCTGTTAGAAATATACTTTAATTCACTTTAGTTTATGTTTTCCAGTCTAACTGATTTACTTTGCAGTGGTATTTGTAGGATTGCTTTATCTACAACCTTCCAAAGATATGTAGATCACTCAGGTCTCCTTAATTCTTCCATACAGACTGTAGAGCTTTACCCTCTCTAACCATTCCTCATGATTCAGCCCTTGCCACCCAAGTTCATGCTTTTCAAGCTTTGCGATAATTTAACTTTTTACATCATTTGGGATCAGCCTCTCCATATGGGAGTGTACACTGTAATATAAGTGTTGATGCACGCAACATTAGGATCATATCAAATAATTCCCAGAGAATTGTAGTCTTGAGCTTTTAATATGCACTGGCAGCAGGTATAACTGCCTATCAGAGGCCTTCATTTTACATGTGCATCTATATTTCATGTGTAATGTTTGCTGATAGGTAATATTTTATTACAAATATATTGATGATGTGTGGATAGATTTATAATGAGTATACATTTTATGAAGTGTACAAATTAGTTATGTATTCTTATGAAAAAAGAATTACCATGAATTTATCATTTCAATAATATCTCTCAATGTTATTGGTATGTCTACCACTGTATTGCTATTTACAAATACAAATGGTAAAAACACATTTCTAGTCGTGACCCTTTGTCTATCTGGAAGTACAATAATTTTGATAGATTTAATACATTCACAGCATTTCTAATGCGATATTCTGAAACACATCTCTCTCTTTTAAATTGTACATTTGTCTGAAAACAGAGAGCTAATCTTTTCTCTCAGTCTTAGTGGTTAGAAACCTTGTGCAAGGTGATAGGAATGCAGCCTCGAAACTCAGATGCAATCCTCTGCTTCATTTCTTTTGATGGCTGGACAGGTTGATTCTGGAAAGTCAACGTCACGTATGAAGTTCTCCTTTGCTGGTGATACAGGATGACCTCTGTTGATTCCCTGTTTTCGGGACTGGCATCTCCTTTGGAAATTCTATTACTGCATATCGTCTTGTGGCAAACCCCTGCTCACAACTAATGTTGCCATTTGGATCGATCACCAGCTAAAGTATCTATCATATCACAAGTAATGTGGTCGGTTATTGTGACTCATTTGACAACATCCTTGAATTGAAGCTTCGGGTACCCTGATTCTGTGTTGGCGTGGACTAATTCTGCTTATACCTTACCCTTGGACTGCGGCCATCTTCCATCCTGTGTGCCTACATGGGCCAATGAAGCCTCCTTTCCTTTGTTAGCAATAACATGCTTCATATGTTTGCACTTGAAAGGAGTGTGCCATTAGTGACTGTGTGATGTCAAAAATGCATGACAAATACCAGAGATGGAAATTAATAAATCTTTTCTCTGTGTCGGTTCAAGTTGTTCAGGCTTAGCTGCCATACAACGATGTGTCAAGCATCTGGAACTTATAGATAGGATCTTAATCCATTTTGTTAATTGGCCAGTTTTGGTGGCTTTATTTCCAATGTATGTGGTAAGCATTGTCTAGGGAGACATTGTTACCGCAGATCCGAGATAACAGAGTTTGCTGACTGCTTCCCATGTTGAATCACTGTTGATGATGGTTGGAGACTTATCATCCTGTCCCATGCAGGACACAGATGCGGGGCGGATAATCCATCAGCCTTAGGAGGTGGGCAATGAACGCAACATCATCAGCATTCTGATGCTGTCTGATCAGAACTGGGTATGTTGCACCTTTGTCTTGACTTTTAATCTTGAGGGATTCCCTGCCCTATTGTATGTGGAAGTACAGTTCTTCCATGTCTTCAGGAAAATCATAGGTCGACAGGATAGAGAAAGCGATGTAAAACAGAGTAAGGGCTGAGAGGTAGCTGTGCTTTCTTGATCTAAAAAGAGTTGGACATAGAATACTCAAACAGGATGCTCCTGTGCATATGATCATATGAAGGACCATATGATGTTATGGAACTTAGGAGGACAGTTGATTTTCTCCTGGATATGATAAAGGCCTGTCCTACTCAGGGAGTGAAATTGATTTGTATAATATACTCCCAGTTAATAAGATTTGACTAAAAAAATTCAGTGGCTCTCTGTTATTGCTAAACTGCCTTCTATTTGCAGAATTTTTCATGTCACAATACATACCAAAATGTTATTTCTGATATCTGAACAATCTGTGACAATTTTCTAAAAAAAGTAGATTTTTAAGACATTAAATACATTAGTGCTATCTGCTGTAGCCTGAAAACTTGGCCATACTTAACTGCTAAGAATCATTTCACTTCACTATTTCTTGCTGTGAGGAAGCATTTGAAATCAGGCACATTTGAGGGCAATAAAAGGCAAATTGCTCTTGTTCCAGAATGCCTTTTTGTAGATCAGTAAGTGCTTATGAATTTTCAGCCCCTGTGAATGGGAGGTTATTCAGTTTCACCAAAAACAATACTGGCTTTCTATCCCTTCCATCTAAAATGTTTAAGTATTGGTCAGTTGAACTTGATATTTGAGACAATCAATTGCAAGAATGTCATGCAATTTCCCATTCTAAGCTGAATAAAAATGTAAATATAGGCGTACGTAATCCAATGTATTTGAATACACAAACAAAAACAATACTTTTTAGAAAAATCATTTACTTTGATAATCTTTCCACCATCTAGAGATATGGAAAAAGGGAAATTTGTGGATCCATCAATTATTAGAAAAACTATTTTCTTTTGGCTTATTCAAGACAGAAAGAAACTTCCTTCCTGTACTCTGAATAAACCATATGACCACTCCAATATCATTCAAAATTTACTCAACATGATAGAATTTAAGGAGCCTTTTGGATGAAAAATGAATGTTAGTCTTGCTGAAGAATAAACAGCAGTCCAACCTGTCAGCATTGGGTAAAAGGCTTGCTGTAGCAATGCAGCAGACCCATGCTCATGATCATATTGATATTTACAAACAGCAGAGGAGGCAGCAGAAGTCAACTAAAATGAACATAAGCAAAATAATAGGGGAACAAAAAAGTTTGTTCGAATCCTCAGTAACTGCTATCCAAAATATATTTTCAAAAGGTATAAAATTTAGTTCCAGTTAGACAGGCTTTAATCAAACCTAAAGTAAATAATAAAGTACATTTGTTATTCCACTATTTTATGCCAGTTGTTTTTCTGCTAACTTGCAAATTATCCGTTGATTACCACAATGGCTAATCTCTCTGTAAGGACTTTTAAGCCTCAGCAGTACAGCATATACTGGCCCAGGCCCTTCACAACATCTGCTGCTATCAAATAAAGTGAAGCGAAAACAAAACAATTCGGCCCACCAATAATGGACACATGGGAATAATTTCTAGTCAGTAATCTCATTTTAGGGTCCAGATGATGGTTGTAAACTACCCAAGCTTTCCTCTTATTGTTTATTACATCGACTGATTGCCTCAATGGAATTACAGCCTGGTAATCACTCCTGGGTATGCTTTAATCTATATTTATGTAAGCACTTAGTCACAGAGATATTGCTTTCTTGTGATAGATTTTCTTGGCACTATTCAGGGTCCGACTATATAAATGTCCTATCTCTTTGCACCATATAAATATTTTGATGTTTTTGCTTATTTACATTGTATGATTGTCATATTTTTCAAAAATAAACCTTTCAATTCTATTTGTTTCCCTTATCTCTGTCGTTTATTTACAAATTTCTGTGATTCCCAGATCTCTGTTTCCTTCTATTATAAGTAATGCTTGTACCTCTTTCTCGTTGCTTGATTAATTATAGTCTTTTCCAATTTGAACTTTTCTGCACCTCACAATTCTCCTGTCAGTCTGAAAAGTTCAATTGCTTGAAGAGGTCTGAGGCCTGGGTAACATACTATGGTGCTCTTTCATTCAGCATCAAATCCATGATGATTTATCTTCAGTCCTGTGTCTTCATAATATAACTTTTCATACAACCAGATGATCTTTTTACTGAAATACATTTAACCGTCTCATATGTGCAAGAAAGAAGATATCAGATAGGATTTAGTATTATTTGGAAATATAACCTGACAATTTCATACTAATTAGCTTTAACCTCACAGATTACTTTACCGTGTCACTCATTGATGAAGTAGTCTATTCCCAAATTTAGTGTAAAGAGCAATGATCATAAAAAACCTTCCAATGTCAAGCCTAATTATAATTTAAGAAGGCTTACTTAATGCATGGAGTGCTGATTTTGTTTTTAAAGCATGCCTCATTTCCAATGCTGTGATTTTACAAAGAAACTTACAGCACCGACCGTGATAACTAAATCAATTGCTCTTCTTTAAGGTTCTACAATAAAATTACTGATTCATTGAAATATGACTTTTTAGCGGTCTAGCATTCATGAAGGTAATTTAGTAATCTAGTTCCAACCTAATGTCAATATTTCTCTTTAAGCTAGGCGTTTTATACAGTGTATCTTATAGAATATGTTTTCTTTTAATTTAATAATGCCATGTCATAAACTAAACTAATACCGCTAGACAATCTCAGCACAGATAATTTTCCGAAGTCTGTGTTTCATACACGATCTAGAGATTAAAGAACTCTGTACTTATAAGCAGACCAGCAGTTACAAACTGTCAAGCCTAGGCTACTGATAAAATCTAAATTGGTATAATCACTTTGTAGCAATATTGATACTCATAATTAGGTTTTGGGGAAGTCATAAAAGGTATATATTTCACTACATTGAACTAGTTTTCTAAACTATGAAGTTCCAATTGCTAACCAATGAAATTAAAAATTTTGCGAAGCAATTCCCGAAGTATTCAATTTCCAAGGAGGGTATGCGCTGGCAATGTGCTGATGCATCTGAAACAAATCAATCCAACTAAAATTTACTCATGGGTGATTCACAGACCATCCTATTTCACAGCTCATATCGCTATAATTTCATTGCTGAACATAGTCACTGTGTTACTCAAACATCTATGGGAAAGAATACTCAGGGCATCTGTTTCTGTTCAAACAATAGTTTCAGGTACAGAATGCAGAGCGGTCAATGCCAACCCATGAAAAGAAATGCAAAATTTAAAAAAAAGCAAGAGGAAAGAATGACAGAATGAAGATAATTTAACCAATTAGCTTTGGAATTTTTCTAAATAATTTCTCCTTAAAACATAGGCTGATTTTTAAAAATGTAAGGAGGCTTAAACCAACCAGCCATATATTTTTATATGTCCTTAAATCATTATGCACTAACAGTATATGTCCTTAAATCATAGAATTCCTGCGGTATGGAAACAGGGCCTTTGGCCCAACAAGTCCACACTGACCCTCAGAGCATCCCACCCAGATCCATCGCCTGATAGCCCATATAATCTACACATCCCTGAACACAATGGGCAATTTAGCATGGCCAATCCACCTACCCTACACCTCTTTGGTCTGTGGGAAGAAACCAGAGCACCAGGAAGAAACCCATGTAGACACAGGGAGAATGTGCAAACTCCACACATACAATCACCTGAGGCTGGAATCAAACGCAGATCCCTGGTGCTGGGAGACAGCAGTGCTAATCATTGAGCCACTGTGCCACCTAACACACTTAACATTTCACTCAGTTATAAAAGGTATTATTGATTATAATAATGTCAAATCTTGACCAGTTGGAGTGATTTATTTAAGTAGTAATTTATTGTGGTCTAATCAAATTATAGAATAAGGCAATGCAGAAGGAGAACTGTCAGAGATTGAGCACTATAGGCCTATTTTCGCTGCAGTTTACTAGAATAAGTGGAGATCAAACTGAGATATCTCAGATGCAAAACAGAATTGACAAAGTAGACATAAAAAGAATGTTTCTTCAAATGGAGTAATCTAGGATGAGAGGTTTTAGGAGAATGGTCAGCAGATTTAAAATAGAGTTGAGGAGAAATTGATTCTCTCAAAGGGTTGAAAATCCGCGGAATTTATCACCTAGGAGTGCAGAGGATATTGGGACATTAAGATAGACAGATTTTTAACTAAAATGGGTTAAAAGATTATGGAGTGTGAACAGGAAAGTGGAATTGAGGCCAAGATCTTAATAGCCATGATCATATCAAATGGTGGAGGAGGTTTGTGGGGCTGAATTGTCTACTTTTCCCATTAGTTCTTAATCTGTGATCATTCCTTGGTAAAGCTGCACACTCAGTCCCGACATCTAGCTCTTGCCACTTAGCTCTCTTCAAGTATTCCTCCAACTTTCTTTTCAAAGTTATTATTGAAACTGTCAGCTCCAAACTCAAAGGATAAATTAAAATCATCCTGTTCATAGAATCTCTACAGTGTGGAAGAAAACTATTTGGCCCATCAAGTCCACATTTCCCTTCTAAAGAGCATCCGAACCACCTACTTCATCCCTGTAACCTTGCACTTCCTATGACCAATCCACTTAAACTGCACAACTGTGGACTGTAGGAGGAAACCACAGCACCCAGAGCATGCAGACACAGGGAGAATATACAAACTCCACATAGATAATCCTCTGAGGCTGGAGTAAAACCCAGGTCCCTGACATTGTGAGGCAACAGTGATAACTACTGAGCCATTATGGCACCCTTCAATGATTCTGTGACATTCTA
Organism: Stegostoma tigrinum; assembly: GCF_030684315.1. Classification (NCBI taxonomy): domain Eukaryota; kingdom Metazoa; phylum Chordata; class Chondrichthyes; order Orectolobiformes; family Stegostomatidae; genus Stegostoma; species Stegostoma tigrinum. The sequence continues at coordinate 63,810,110 of NC_081363.1, read as the reverse complement.
CCTTATTACTATATTGCTTTAAAAAAAGTTAAAAAAAGATAAATGAAGAAAAGTCATTCAGAATGAAAGTATTTTGGTGCTTCATATATTTACTGCAGTCAAGATGTAATTACCGTGTCACAATGTATTTGAAGCCAATGCCAATTTCAAAATTCCCTACTAATTGTAATTAACCATTGTTCTTCATAATGAAGTTAACCATTTAGCTCCTAATTAGGTTCATTAAGAATATTAGCAGGAAGCAACCAAAGGTACCTCCTACTCTACCTTCAAATTTGGTATTGTTGCTACCTACCAAGATTGAAATTGGGCCATTCTGATATATCAGAATATATTGAATGCAATGTTCTACACAGAGTAAAAGTTGATTGCTAGTGTGTTAGTAGGTATTGAAATTGACGGGTTTACAATGCCATGACAAGAACATAGAACATTAAACAGAGAATAGTACAGCATGGTACAGGACCTTCAGCTCACAATGTTGTGTTGACCTACTATCCTACCCTAAGAGCAAACTAACCTGCATACCCTTTATTTTACTCTCATCCATGTGCCTACTCAAGAGTCACATAAATGTCCCTAATACATATGACTCAACTATCACCGCTGGCAATGCATTCCACACAGCCTTCTCTATTGGCGTAAAGAACCTAACTCTGCCATCTCCCCTATACCTTCCTCCAATCATCTTAAAATTATGCTGTCTTGTAATAGTCATTTCCGCCCTGGGAAAAAAATCTCTGGCTATCCACTTTACCTATGCCTATCATCACCTTGTACACCTCTATCAAGTTGCCTGTCATCCTTCTTCACTCAAATGAAAAAAACGCCCTAGGTCCCTCAACCTTTCTTCATAAGATCTGCCCTCCATTCCAGGCAGCACCCTAGAAAATTTCCTCTTCACCCTCTCTAAAGCTTCCACATCCTTCCTATAATGAGGCAACCAGAGCTGAATACAATATTCTAAATATGGTCTACCCAGGGGTTTATACACCTGCAGCATAACCTCAAGGCTCTTAAACTCAATCCCCCTGCTAATGAAAGCCAACACACCATGTCTTCTTTACAACCCTATCAACTTGGGTGGCAACTTTGAGGGATCTATGGATGTGGACCCCAAGATCCGACTGTTTCTCCATATTGCCAAGAATCCTGCCTTAACCCTGTATTCTGCATTCAAAATCGACCTTTCAAAATGAATCACTTCACACTTTTCCAGGTTGGATTCCATCTGCCATTTCTCTAGGGGCTCTGCATCCTGTCAATGTCCCATTGCAACCTACAACAGCCCTCTACACTATCCACAGATCCACTAACCTTCATGCCATTGGCAAACTTACTAACCCACCCTTCCACTTCCTCATCCCCATCACTTACAAAGATCACAAAGAGCAGAGGTCTCAGAACAGATCCCTGTGGAACACTGCTGGTCACTGAGCTCCAGGCTGAATGTTTTCTGTCTGTTACCACACTCTGTCTACTATTGGACAGCCAATTCTGTATCTAGGCAGCCAAATTTTCCTGAATCCCATGCCTCTTTACTTTCTGAATGAGTCTACCATGGGAAAACTTGTCAAATTCCTTCCTAAAATCCATACACACCATATCCAATGCTGTATCTCCATCAAAGTGTTTTGTCACATCCTCAAAGAATTCAATAAGGCTTGTGAGGTATGATCTGCCCCTCACAAAGCCATGCTGATTGTTTCTAGTCAAACTATGTTTTTCTGAATCATCATAAATACTATGCCTCAGAATCCTCTCCAAGAATTTACCCACCACAGAAGTAAGGCTGACTGGCCTGTAATTTCCAGGGTTATCCCTATTACCTTTCTTGAGCAAGGGAATAACATTTTCCACCCTCCAAACATCTTGTACTATTCTAGTGGACAGCAAGGATGCAAAGATCATTGCCAAAGGTGCAGCAATATCTTCTCTCACGTTCCATACAAACCTTGGGTATATCCCACCTGGCCAAGGGGACTGATCTATCCTCATGTTTTTCAAAATTTCTAGCACATCCTCCTTCCTAACATCAACCTGTTGGAGCATGTCAGTCTGTTTCATGCTATGCTCACGAATGTCAAGGTCCCTCTCACTGGTGAATACTGAAGCAAAGTATTCATTAAAGACCTCCCCTACCTCCTCTGACTCCAGGCACAAGGTTCCTCCACAATCCCTGATTGGCCCTACCCTCACTCTAGCCATCTTCTTGTTCCTCACGTAAGTATAGAACACCTTGGGGTTTTCCTTAATTCTACCCGCCAAGGATAGGAACAAGGCTTTTTCATACCCCCTTCTAACTCCTCTAAGTCCATTCTTCAGTTCCTTCCTGGCCACCTTGTAAACCTTTCGAGCCCTATCTGATCCTTGCTTCCTCAACCTCAAATAAGCTTCCTTCTTCCTCTTGACTAGGTGTTCCACATGTCTTGTCATCCAATGTTCCTTCACCTTACCATCCCTTCCTTGCCTCAGTGTGACAACCTATCCAGCACTCACAGCAAATGGTCCCTAAACAACCTCCACATTTCTGTCATGCATTTCCCTGAGAACATCTGTTCCTAATTTATGCTCCACAGTTCCTGCCTAATAGCATTGTAATTCCCCTTCCCATAATTAAATGTTAGCGCATACTGTCAGCTCTTATCCCTCTCCATGACTATAGTAAAGATCAGGGCATTGTGATCTCTGTCACCAAAATGCTGTCCCACTGAGAGATCTGCCAAGCATCAAATCCAATATGGACACCCCTCTAGGCAGCCTATTTACATTTTGAGTCAGGAATCCTTCCTGGACACACCTGACAAAATCAGCTCCATCTAAACTATTTGCACTAAGGAGGATCCAATTGATATTAGGGAAGTTGAAGTCACCCATGACAACCACCCTATTACTTCTGCACCTTTCCAAAATCTGCCTCCCAATCTGTTCCTCAGTGTTTCTGTTGCTACTCAGAAGGTCTATAGAAAACTCCCAAAAAAGTGACTGCTCCTTCCTGTTTCTGACTTCCAAGCATATTGACTCAGTGGACAAACCCTCCTCCACAACCTCCCTTTCAGCAATTGTGATACCATCCCTGATTAGCAATGCCACTCGTCCCACCTCTTCTACCTTCTTCCCTATTTCTTCTGAAATGTCTAAATCCTAGAACATCCATTCCTGCCCCTGTGATATCCAAATTTCTGTAATAGCCACAGCATCGTAGCTCCAAGTACTGATCCATGCTTTTATGTTCATCAGCCTTATTCCTGACACTTCTTGCATTAAAATAGGTACATTTCAACCCCTCATGCTGACTGCAACTTTGCCCTATCAACTGTCTATCCTTCTTCATAGAACCTTCGCATGCTGTATCTGCCTGTACACCAGCTCCCCCAACCTTCATCTGGTCTCATTTATTGCATTGCATTTCTTAATAATATTGATGTCTTTTTTGTTTTTTCAATTTATTCAATGGATATCTAGCAATCACAACCACATAAGGTATTACAGAACCATCAAGTCGAGTTGCTCAAGATTGCTCATTGAAAATATGCCTGAAAAATCAGGAGAATGGCTCCAGTGTTGGGGAACCTCAGTTACATAGATTGATTGTAGAGTCACAAACTGTTCTCCTAGGTATGGAATGATGGCTCAGTGGTTATCACTGCAGCCTCACAGCGCCAGGAACCCAGGTTTGATTCCAGTCTCAGGCGACTGTCTGTGTGGATTTTGCACATTTGCCCTGCGTCTGCTTGGATTTCCTCCAGGTGTTCCTGTTTCCTGCCACAATCTAACTATGTGCAAGTTAGGTGGATTGGCCACACTACATTGCCCATAGCATTCAGGGATGTGCAGTCTAGGTGGGTTAGTTTTGAGGAATATAGGGTTACAAGGATAGGGTAGGGGGTGGGTCTGGGTGGGCCACTCTTCGGAGAGTCGATGGGGGCTCGATGGGTCAAATGGCCTGCTTCCACATTGTACGAATTTTGTAAGACAGTTGAGATGAGATTTGATTGAAGTGCATAAAATCATTAGGCAACAAGACAGAGACAAATTGTTCCTGCTAGTGGAAGGATCAAGAAGGAAAGTGCACAAATATTAGGAAATTGGCAAAGGAAACAATGGTGGTGATTTTTAAAAAATGGTTACAATTTGAAATAGACTGACTGAAAGTTTGGGTGAGGCAGGTTCAGGCAATGCTTTCAAAAGAGTCTAAAGTCATTATGTTGAAAGGAAAAGATTTGCACGTTTGCTGAGACATGGCAGGGAGGAAGTATTAAGGTAAATTGCTCATGTAGAGGGCCAGCACATATGCAAAATGCTATGTAGCCATCTAGTATGCTGTAAAAATTCTCTGATTCTAAGTTTCAAAGATTCTGACATCTCCATGCAGCTACCCCGTACATTTCTATGAGGAATTAAGTTCCAACCAACACAATATTAATGGGCAGAATGTTCCCAGCCCTGAATGACATGAGAAAACAAGTCAGTCAGAAAAATAGGGGAAATAAAAGAAAAGCTTCTTGATGTTGAGAACAAAAAGTCCAATTTTCTGCACACGTTTTGAATAGTGAGATGAATATGTTACTGGTGAGTAGCAAGCGCCCAGTTATACATATGAATGTCAGATTATTCCTTACTCTTGCATCATTTATATGAACTCTGTTATTCTCCCACACAGTGGAGAGAAAGTAAATAGTGACAATTCCCAACATGAAGATGGGAGCGGTTACCTGGCATCTGTAGCCCACCACTTGCTCTTCCAGGCCTCCATCTTTGCATGTAGACACAAGCACCTATCTCATGCTTTGGAGTAGTGTGCAGCTCAGGGCTGTTAGCTTCCTTTCTCAGTTCTTACTCACTTTGTGCCTGTTTGGATGTTCACAGCTTTTGAACATTTCTGCCCCATACAGAAATTAGAGATCTCAGTATTTCTTCATTGCCTTTTAGCACAGGTATAAAGCTAGGCAGCTTGTCATGACTGTCAACTGTGATGGTCAAGGAGATGGACATGCTACTGCATAGCATTATGCTTGGGCAATATCATATCTAAAACATGTGGCTCCAGAATAAGAGGAATGTGGTTGACTCTTAACTGCTTTCTGGGCAATTAAGGACGGGCAATAAATGCTGCCTGGTCAGTGACGTTCTCATGCCGTCAATGAATATAGAAAAAAGAATTAGCTACAAAGATCAGTCAGGGGTCTGGTCACTCATTGGTTGGGCTGTCCTTCCAAATTAACTAAGAGTGAATACAACAGGGGGTCGCGTCATTGTTAGTTAAAGTTGGTTATCAGGGATTACCACTGTTGCAGAGAAGTTGGAAAGCAAGTTGAGGAGATTACTGCATACTGCAGGGAAGAGGAGGTGAATATTGTGCTGGAAGCTAATCAACATCTAAGGGTAGAAGATCATAGAACATCAGAAGACATGAGTTATTGCAGGAGTGGTGTCATTGATGGTCATCATGCCCTGGCTTCAATGGGAAGGGCAGTGCAGCACGGTGACTGACCTGGCTAATATGTAGGCCCCAGCCTCAGAGGTAATGTTGGGAGATGAAAAGTTAAAGGTAAGATTGGATGGTAAAGTATAGGTGCTGAGAACTGATGGGGTTGATGCGAAGTGCAAAGAAGACAGGGATATAAACATTTGGTAGTCACTGAGGTAAAAAAGCTGAGCCTGTGACTTACTTAGTCAGACTTACTTAGAGAAGTGTGATCTGTGTGTCTTTCCATCCTTGTCTAAATCCTAAATGTGCAATGGAAAATAAAATTGGCAGCCACCACACACAATAAACGGAATGAATGTTTTCTTTTATCAGAGGACATGGGCTCCACTCATGAGTGCTGTGGGACCCTTCAAGGGACAATTACATTAATCAGGCACCTACATATAACAGATTGAAGATGTGGGTAATTATAGAAACCTATGTGTGAAAGACATGCAGAGTTCAACTATGCAGGATACAAATTCTTGCCACAAGCAAGCACAACCATGCAATCACAAATTGATCATAGCCACCATTTTGAAGTAGAAGAAATCAGATGACCTGTCTGTGGGACACAGTTCATAGACACAATCCAAGGTCTTGTAAGCTGCACAACGACACAGGGCTGATATCCACTCTTCTGGGACTGGAATTATTTGCCAACATGCTCGTATATGCAGTTATGCCTTTCTCGGGTGATGTATGGGGACATGGGTGGAAATGATGAGAATAAGGTATCAGTTATTCTATCACACTTGAAATCTCTCACTGTATTTGTTTGGTACAGCTGGTGCTGCATATATCAGAGTAATATCCACTATGTCAAAGATCCATGTGTACCCATTTCAAGGTCAATTGTGTTGGAGTCCTCCGTGTTCCACTGCATGAAGGATTATTATAAATTGTCCTTTCCGTGTGATGTCAACACTGGCTGTTTGCATTACTAAAGACCTGTTCCACTTCTGATATTCTTCATATGGGATCATGGGAATCTTGACCAATGGGTCCAGTCATAACAGGGGTCATCAACCCCAGAGCTATAGTGCAATGACGGTACAAAGAAATTACTGAGGAACAAATGCACCAGCAAGCCCAGGATCAGCTGCTGAACAGACTCCGTATGAGGGAGCTACAGCTGAAAGTCCCCTCAGGACATGGAGAAGATAGAAGAGGCCCAGAGTTTATCCATGCCATTTCCTCTGGATGATGGAAGCACAACGTCACTGCAGACTTACAATGACCTGAGACACCATCATAGATATGTGTCATATTCCGAAGCTGGAGCTGGACAAATGACTAGGGGTGGGTGGTCATCCAACTCAGTGGCCATCAAGATGGCAGAAGTACTATATGTTTAACTAACTAGCTGTTTCCATGTAACCACTGAAGAACTGTGTGAGATCTCTCTCAATCTTAAACCCATAAATGCGTCAAGGCTGTTAATGACGCAATGTGTGCCAGATCACATCACTTCATCTCGCTTCGCCCATGACAAGGTCAGTTCTATAGCCTGGACGGTTGGTTTTACCAACATAGATAGCTGCCAACAGGGGCAGGGTGCAGACATTGTGTTTACAGGGCCATACTGACATCATCAACAGAAAAGGTTTCCATTTGGTCAATGTGTAAATCATCTGTGATCATCAGTACCACATAAGAACAAAGAACAAAGAAAATTAAGCACAGGAAGAGAACCTTCGGCCCTCCAAGCCTGCGCTGATCGAAATCCTCTGTCTAAACCTGTCGTCTATTTTCTAAGGGTCTGTATCCCTTTGCTCCCTGCCATCCATGTACCTGCCCAGATACCACCTCCGCGGGCAATGCGTTCCAGGCACCCACCACCCTCTGCGTAAAGAACTTTCCACCAGGCAACATCTTAGAGTTCACCCTGCCATAACAACTATATCCTTCAGAGCTCTCATGTTAGTAATTCATTTCAAAGACCAGATGCTTTATGAGGTTGTTTCATGGGAAATCAGTGCTACCCTCTGCAACCATGGCTACAGATTTGTCTGTGCTCTCAGAAGCTATCTTTTTCATTTCTATCCCAGTAAGTGTATTGTGAAAGGCTATTCATTGCTGACGGCAATTGACTTGGATTCAGTTGAGCTTTAACTATGCGGCTGAAGCCTCAAAACGTTCAGGCAGCATTGAGTATTTCTATTGCTTTCCAGAACATGTCAGTGTAAACTTCGCACTGTAGAGGTGTGGTGAATACATAATAAGGCAAAGAGTGGAGGATTCTGTAGGATAAATCATAGAAATAAACACTCCATGAAACTCTCTGACATTGACACTGAGCTGATTTTTGGCACATTTCAGTCCAATGTTTTCTCCAAACCTTAAAATGTGAATCTATTGACCATTTTTGTTTAATATTTAAAATACAAATGCATGTGTATATAGTGTTGTCAAAATTTTCATATGTTTTATTAAATATTTTTGCATTTTATCTGGAGGCTATATCTGTTTCCAAACAGAATACGTGCAAAGTATTTTACAACTGTAAAATAGCCTTGCATGAGGTGCCAAAAATAACTTCTTAATTTTGTATCATATTTAATATCCTACATATTGTCTTAAATTTATATTGCAGATTGTGTTACTGGTGTCAATTCCTATTTACTTTGCCTGATGCTTTTGGGATGCTTTTAACCGCAAGGCAACGTGACCTCAAGCTAAGTGGAAAAAATACTTATACCATCGAGAATAATTAACCAGAATTAATCAAGAAGAAGTACAAATTCAAAATTTGCAACCAATCAAATTGAGGGGGGTCATTAATATCAGCGTAAACTGCAGCAGTATTTAAATAAGCATTAATAAATTTGAAGAATCAGGCAGACTATTGATAAATCAACATCAAGACAAGTAAGTGTGAGGTGATACATTTTGGCAGACAGAATAAAATTAGCAGGTCACATACTTCTTACAAAACTAATATCTAACAAGGGCAGCGTAGCAGAGGTCATACACTTATTATGGCACAGAGATGCTATTCAAACCATTAAGTCTATGGCAATTCGCTGTAGGTAATGTACTTAGTCCCATTTCCCTCTTTTATCACGGTAACCTTGCAAAATTATTTCCCTTTGGTGGGGGTGCAGGTTAAAAATAAAACATCAGAAGTCATACACAGTTTGATAAATCCATAACAAAAAAAGAATAAGCAAAGCATTGGGATTCATGACCAAAGGGGTAGAACTGACAAACACGTTTGTCCCATAGAAACTGAGTCTGGGGAATGAATGATGGAAAAGAAGGAAATGGTAGATAAATTGAACAGATATTTTCATAAATCTTCATTATAAAGGAAAAATGTAGCATCCCAGAAATAACTGTAATTCAGGAAATGAAGGGACCAGAGGAATTCATGAAAATTATAATCAGTGCTGAATAAATTATTAGAGCTGTGGACTCATAAGCCCTGTGAGCTGATAGACTTTGTCCTCAAGTCATAAAATAAGTGAGTGAGGAGATAATAGATATAAAAACAGAAAGTGGTAGTTCTGGACTCACTTGAATGAATGCCCACCAGCCAGAATAAAAGCACCAGGTGCATAGTGCCAGAACCCCTGGGGGTCATCTCGCTCTTCTAACAGGATTTCTACTTTGGATACTGCTTGTGGGAATAGTTTCTCAGGGAATACAGCAAACTCAAAGTCTGTGGCACCAGGGGTGGCTCTGGTGGCACGAGTTGGGAAGTGGAAAACAAGATGTGTGAGAGCATAGTGACCGCGGGGACCCTGTTGTAATCGGAGCAATGTTTCAGCAGTTGCAGACATGATACTAGGATGATATGTTACCCGATTGGTGCCAAGATTAAGGATGTCAGTGAGTGGCTGAAGGATATTCAGGAAGGGAAGGTAGAACAACCAGAGGTCATGGCCCATATGAGAACCAACAAAATAAGTAAAATCGCATAGGGATCCTGCAAGCAGAACACATGGAGCTAGGAAATAATGTAGAAAGCAGGAACTCCAAGGTTGTAATTTCAGGATATCTCTGAGTGCCACTTGCGAGCAAGATCAGGAGTAGGAGAATTGACTGAAAGGGTACATCTCTGGAGGCACATGCAGGAGAGAGGAATTTAAGTTGTCGAGGCATTTGGGCCAAATCTGGAGAAAGATACAACTCATACAAGCTAGGCCTGTTGCTCCCCAGGAGGACCTCAAAGGGAATTCAATGGGAAGTGGGGTTTTAGTTTAAACTAAAGTAGCAGAGGGAATGGGAAACTGAGTGGTGAGATAAGAATGAGGGAAACAAAGATGAAAACAAAACATGGAGAAGTTGAAAGCAAAAGTGGAAAGCAAAGCAATCTGGGGCCAGTATGGGTGGTCCATCTGCTATGCGCGGACACCGCCTGATGAAACCTGGCAGCCTTTTTTTAGGCTTGTCAGGTAGCCCTCCTAATGGGGTATTCTGTGGCTCAGGATGGACCCCTCCTACCCTACTTCCAACCAGCATTGGCAGTGCCTGCAGCAACACATCACCCTCCGACATCAAATACATATCTGCATCACTACCTCACCAGGACCTGCCTGACTGGTCTGGTGATCCTAGACTATAATCACCTCATTACATGGGCAGTGTACATCACTCCTAGTGGTCATGCTGAGACTTACAATCTTGATAATTAGTCAGCTGATCTGTGGGGCAGGCTTGCAAATGGCCAGGAAAAGTGGGTTAAAACAGTGTTGGTGCATATCCCAGAATTACTCCTGTTGCAGTGGTATAAGCAGACCACTGCCTCAGCACCCCACTGGCAACTTATTCTTGTTGGGGTAACTGACAATCAGAAAAGAAAAAGGTAGTACAAGTGTCAGCTCAGTTAAAAGCGAGGTCCCACAAGAGCTTATTTTTTGCCTTGCAGAGGATCCAGATGAGAACTGTTATATTCTCTTTCTTAGCTGGATTTTATTTAAAAAGGAACTGAGACACTCTAATATTGGAGGGTTCTGAAACTAAAATGATCACTTTTGCCTGACTTCCAAAATAACATGAGGTTAGAATCATTCAGTTTCAAATTTATTTGGAATTAATAATGTCCTTGGAGCAAACCATTCAGAACCTACATAGAAGAAAAAAGGCAAGGTGCTAGTGTTGTGAATGAATGTGTGCATTTGAGTTTTTGATTTTTTTAAATTTACATTTGGGAACAGAGTATATGAACATTATTATGATGGAGATAGAGAACCTTTTGGTTACAAGGGAGTGGAAGATTATCAGGGGTAGGTAGGAATGTGGATTTGAGGTTAAAAATCAGACCACCCATAATCTTAGGTTTTTTGTCTCTTCATTCGTTCATGGGATGAGGGCATCACTGGCCAGGCAGCATTTATTGCTGACTCCTAATTACCAGAGGGCAGTTAAGAGTCAACCACATTGCTGTGATTCTGGAATCACATGTAGGCTAGACCAGGTAAGGGTAGCTGTTTCCTTCCGTAAAGGACATTAGTTAACCAGATGGATTTTTCCTGACAATCTGCATTGGATTTACTTTCATTATTAGTCTCTTAATTCCAAATATTTAGATTATATCTAAATTTCACCATTTGCTATAGCAGGATTTGAACCAGGGTCCCCAGAATATTATCTGGATTTCAGGATTAAAAGTCAAGTGATGATACCACTAGGCCATTAACTCCCAAAGTAAAAGATAGGGCAGGTTTGAAGGCCTATTCTTGCTCATTGTTCATCCGCAAGCTTGTGATGAAATTAGAATTAATCACATTTCCTTCACTGTGGTATGGAAATGTATGAAGATATATCTTTTTAAGGTATAGTTCTTAATTTCCCCAGTTCCGGGTTTTATTTCTTGCAATGGACACCCGCTATGGACACTGTGTATTTTGTTAGAAAGGAAACGGCAAGGCAGCAGACAGGCTGGCTATTGCAAATTGGACAATTTCACATTCTACAAAATAGGATGATACCACATAATTAAGCCCCTGGCTGGTGTAAAAGATCCCATCTCCACTGATTCATATCACCCTGAAATTTTTCAAATGTTTCTAAGATGAGACAATGAAGATCAGTTACCTGTTCTAATGCAATAGCTGCCGCAGTCGGCGGCTAATAGATTCACTCTGGAATACGTGAATGAGTAAAGTACCACAAGCAACTGCTATCAAGCAAGAGGGCGAATCTAGAACAATGTTGTACTGGTGACCTGTTGAGAAGCTGTGTGCTCTCTGTCTCAGTGGTGTATCTGATTCTGAAATGATGATCAGCCCTGTGAGAAAACCAACTATGAACTGACGTCTTTTAAAATGAGACCTTCTACTTTCTATTACTGCATCCAAGAGAATAGATGAACTAAATGGCCACAGTGGTGAAGTTGCTGCATTGAGACCAATCAGTGAAGAGCTGGCCACATAGTCCCTTGTATTAACTTTCAAGATCTGTATAATCCTAGTAAGTATATCCTTCTACTCTGCCAAGTGTCTGTGTGTGTGTGTGTAAGTGTGTGTAAGTGTGTGTGTGTGGGCCCAAATAAATGTGTGCGATCATATGTCTGGTGTTTACTTACCTAGTCTTTTCTTTAAAATCTCAGGAAGCTTCAATAAACATATGTTGTTCCTTGTTTAAACTAAAGAAAGGGATAGCAAAAACTGCAGATGCTGAAGTCAGAGATAACACAGCGTGGAGATAGAGGAACAGAGCAGGCCAGGCAGCATCAGAGGAGCAGGAAAGTTGGCATTGCGGTTGAAACCTTTCACCCTGACTTGAAACGTAAGTTTTCTTGCTCCTATGATGCTGCCTGACCTGCTATGTTCCTCCAGCTCCACACTGTGTTATCTTAAACTAAGGAAATCTGTCTAAATAAATGTTCCGTTGCCTCAAAATGTAAATAGTAAATAGCCTGTTTCCATCAAATAAGGGGGTTAAGCATGAATTTGGCTGGCAATAAGCAGTTGATAGGTTAATGAAACAGTGACCGCTTATCTGTTACAAAGGCCTCCTGTCTTCCAACTGATTAGCTCCCAATCTCGTGGCTCTGAATGTTCAGGACTTTGAATCTTGGGAAGGGAGGGAACTGGTTTTGCTTTGTCGTAAAAAGCATCTCAGGCCTGAACAAAGCCAGTTTACTTCCCCTCATGTGTTGCTATAAGCTGCGACTTTTAACCAGTGAGTTAAAGTGTAATCCAGCCACCCTGTGCACCCTGCAAACAAGGGAAAACACCTGGAGAAGGAAAATTGATAAGCAGCATTCTGATCAGCAAAAGCATTATCTCAGTAAAGCCTGTGAATAGTAACCACACAGCATTCCCAGTGTGTCCCTCTGCCCATAACATCCATGAATTTTTGTGGTATCTCTGTATGTGTATGTAGGGGTGAGTGCTTTAACTAGTAGAGTATTTTGTTAACTGTTCATCATTGTTTACCTGTAGTTAGGCATAATTATGTAATTATAATAAATCGTAATTCTTGTTAAGTACAGAATCCTGATCCATGCTTTCTGTCTGCGTCTGAAAGAAGGAAATTCAGGGAATTCTGCATATTTTTGAAAAATGTTTAACTTTCATGATGACTCCAGCAAGTTTGAGACTTGATTTCCAACATACTACCCCAATGAGGTATAACACACTGTCATGATACAGGCCACAAGAGATAGAAAAGACAGCTACGACGAGAAACAAGTGGTAGCAGCAGAGCATTGATATCAGAACCACAACCTTCATTATGTACCACACCACTCCCTATAGACTTCACAGGTTTGAGCAACTGTACAAACTACCAAACACTTCTACTAACTATAGTTGCAACAATGACTGGGGTCATTTAAGAGACTGCTGGACATGCATATGGTCACAGAAATTTGAGGGTGCATACATGAGGATCAATGGTCGGCACAACATTGTGGGCTGAAGTGCCTGTTCTGTGCTGTACTGTTCTATGTTCTATGTTCTACTTTGAATCGGTAACTAACTTTGAAGTAGTTTATGATCATTTTAAGAGACATTTGTGTGGTGGAGTGAGGCAGCGTGTGATTTTGGGTTGACCCTGCTTGTGAACACATTTTCAGGCCTTATGAATTGCAGAGAGGATGTTATTTCGAGCATGGAACTCAAAAATGGTACTAATTTAGACAAATCAGAATTACAGCCTGGCTTGTGATAATGTTCTGAATGGTTCTAGCATATGCTACTGTCCTTGCTCACTCATAATGCTTGTAGTAATATCCTGATCAAAATAGCGCTCAGTACAACAGGCTGTGCGTGCACCAACACACAAAGACCATCTTGCGTGCAAAACATCACTCAGAATACCAGAAATACCAGGATTACAGGATCAAATTATACAAACATTGTGCTTTTGCTTTTTCCATGAAATTGGTAGATTGTCCATTGCAATCAATGGACAGCTATATGGCATGTTTAAATACAAATTACCTAGTCATGACAGATGTCAGAAATATGTTTACAGAGCCACCTATCCCAGAGTATACAACTCCACTGTAGTAGTTGTCATAACAACATGGACTAGGAATTGTTGACATAGCAATTTACTGTGAGTAATATTGATTGAAAATTATGACACCTGAAATTAGTGTTTGGAGGCAAGAAGTCTGTGGGCCACGTACTTTGTTACATGTTCTAAAAGTGCTCTAAACAAACCAGGAGCAAACATATGAATCAATACGATTTAATGCTAACTCTCAAGTGTGACATGCATCATACCTCTCATATTGTTCCCAAAACAAAATAAAAAGCCCAATATTTTCTCAAAAGACATACCATTCCAATACCACACTTCTTACCCTACATGCAAGGCCCTAATATGTTACAACAAAATATGTCTAAAACCTGCAGCGTATAAATGATTTGGACATGAACATAGGAGGTAAGGTTAGTGAGATAACAGGGTGTAGAGCTGGATGCACACAGCAGGCCAAGCAGCATCATAGAAGCAGGAAGGCTGACCTTTTGCGCCTAGACCCTTCATCAGAAATGGACATTTCTGATGAAGGGTCTAGGCCCAAAACATCAGGCTGCCTGCTCCTATGGTGCTGCTTGGTCTGCTATGTTCATCCAGCTCTGTACCTTGTTATCTCGGATTCTCCAGCATCTGCAGTTCCTATTATGTCAGGTTGGGTTAGTGAGTTTGCAGAAGACACTAAAATTTGAAGTGTAGTGGACAGCGAAGAAGGTTACCTTAGAGTACAACGGGATCTTGAGCAAATGGACTAATGGACTGGGGAATGGCTGATACAGTTTAGTTTGCATTTTGGAAAGGCAAATCTCAGCAGGGCTTATACATTTAATGGTAAGGTCCTGGGGAGTGTTGTTGAACAAAGAGACATTGGAGTACAGGTTCATAGTTCCTTGAAAGTGCAGTCACAGATAGATAGGAGAGTGAAGAAGGCATCTGGTATGCTTGCCTTTATTGGTCAGTGCATTGAGTATAGGAGTTGGGAAGTCATGTTGGGGCTGTACAGGTCATTGTTGAGGCCAATTTTGGAGTATTGTGTGCAATTGTAGTCTCTCTGCTATGGGAAGGATGTTGTGAAACTTGAAAGGATTCAGAAAAGATTTCCAAGCATGTTGCCAGGGTTGGAGGATTTGAGTGAGAGGGAGAGGCTGAATAGGCTGGGACTATTTTACCTGAAGCATTGGAGGCTGAGGGTGACCTTATAAATGCTTATAAAATCATGAGGGGCATGGATAGGGTAAATAAGCAAGGTTTTTTTTCCCCAGGGTGGGGGAATCAAAAACTAGAGGGCATAGGTTTAAGATGAGAGGGGAAAGATATAAAAGAGACCTAAGGGGCAACCTCTTCATGCAGAGGGTAGTGCATGTATGGAATGAGCTGCGTGTATACGTGGTGGAGGCTGGGAGGATTACAACATTTAAAATGCATCTGGATGGATATACAAATATGAAACGCGTAGAGGGATATATATCAAAAGCTGGCAAACTAGATTTATTTAGGATATCTGGTCTTCATGGATAAATTGGACTGAAGGGTTTTTTTCTGTGTTGTATATTTCTATGACTCTATCTAATGTATTGTTTAACACTGAGCCTGTGTTAAAGACAACTCAGGAACAGAGACAACTCAGAGTGTTAGTGTACAAATTTTTGAATGGTTAAGCTGCTCCAGCGTGTCCAGCGGAGATTCACACGGATGATCCCTGGAATGGTAGGTTTAACGTATGATGAACAGCTAAGGATCCTGGGATTGTACTCATTAGAGTTTGGAAGGTTGAGGGGAGATCTAATAGAAACTTACAAGATAATGTATGGTTTAGAAGGGGTGGACACTAGGAAGTTGTTTCCATTAGGCAGGGAGACTAGGACCCGTGGGCACAGCCTTAAAATTAGAGGGGGTAAATTTAAAACTGAAATGAGACGACATTTCTTCAGCCAGAGAGTGGTGGGCTTGTGGAATTCATTGCCACGGAGTGCAGTGGAGGCCAAGACATTAGATGCCTTCAAGGCAGAGATCGACAAATTCTTGATCTCACAAGGAACCAAGGGCTACAGGGAGAGTGCAGGGAAGTGGAGTTGAAATGCCCATCAGCCATGATTTAAATGGTGGAGTGGACTTGATGGGCTGAATGGCCTTACTTCGACTCCTATGTCTTATGGTCTTATAACTACAACACTGGTATCTGCTGACAATTTGGAAAACTTCCTAGATATGTGTTTAATTCACAACTAGAGGCCAACATGTCTCCATGTAATGATGGACTTCATCCTTGAGTCTAAAAGAAGTAGCAGTGAAGTAGTGGATTCATTGGTTTTAATTCCCATGAGGTTGTAAAATGGTGAATATTGTTGAGACAGGAATCAGGAAATTGTAGGCTAGTTGGCTTAATGTCTGTCATAGGGAAAATGATGGAATCTAGCCAATAATGTAAATAGGTTATAGTAGGACATTTTGAATATTTCAATGAAATCAGGCAGAATTCACATAACTCTGCAAAAGGGAAATCATATTTAGCTGAATGATACATACTATTTTAGATAGTAACAAGCAGTGTGGATAACGTGAAATCTGTAGATGTGGTCTACTTGGATTTCCAGAAGTCATTGAATAAAGTGCAACATCAAAGGACACTACACAAAATAAGAGCTTGTGCTAGAGAGGGTAACATATAACATCAATGGAGGAATCTTTAGCATACAAGAGGCAGAGAGTGAACACAAGTGGATCAGTTTCTGTATGGCAAGACGTAGGGATCACTCCTAAGACCTCAACTATTATACCAATCACTTGGATGGAGAACTTGATTCCTGGTTGCTAAATTTGCTGATGATACAAAAGTAAGAGTCAGCTGAAAAGCAGGCAAGGAATAAAAATAAATTAAGTGAATCAGTAAAAGTTTGGCTGATGGAGTAAAATGAAAAAAAATGCAATTGTCCAATTTGGCAGGAAGAATTTTTAAAAAATCTTATTATTTAAATGGAGAGAGATTGCAGAACGCTACATATATACATAGAGGATTTAGGGGTCTTAGTATGTGAATCACATAACCCAGTGTATACAACAAGTTGTTAGGATGGGAAATGAAATGCTGCCAATGATTGCAAGGCCAATAAAAGATAAATGTAGTGAACTGTATAGTTTTGCTCTCTTTATTTAAGAAGGAGTCTGCTGCATCAGAGCCAGTCATGAGAAGGTTCACTTGACTGACTCCGGTTTGAGGGGTTATTTCATGAAAAAAGTTCAGATCACTCTGTATCCAATGGAGTTTAGGACATTGAATAGTGACCTTATTGAAACTAAAAAAGCCCTGAGGAAACTTGAAAGAGTGAATGTTAAAAGGATGTTCCTCTTGTAGGGGAGACTAGAATTTGGGGACACCTTTCTAAGATAAGGAATTCACATTTAAAATAAAGACAAGTACTTTTTTTCTCAGCAGATTGTAAGACTGTGGAATTCTCTTGTCCAGTGAGTGGAAGGGCCATGGTTCTTAAATATTTTTCGAGGCAGCGGTAAATAAATCTTTGGCTTACAAGGGAGTTACTGGATATAAAAGGGAGGCAGCAAAGTGACGTTATAGAACAGGCCTGAGATGTTGACAGCTCACTCCTGCACCGAGTTCTTATTATCATACTTAGGTAATGAGCTTTCTCCTGTCTACTACTTCATTTATATCCTCAAAAAAAGTTCAATTAAATTTGTCACACCTGGCTTCTCACTTACAAATCCATGTTAATACATTCTGATCAGTTTAAAATTTTCAAGGTATTTAGTTCCTCTATCCTTATTTATAGATTCTAGTAATTTTCCCAACAATAATTTTCCCTAACTTATCTATAATTCCCTGTTTTTCCACTATCCCCTTTCATAAACGGCAAATGAAATGCACAACTTGCCTAACTAAAGGAATGGTTCCGAAACCGAGAAATGTTTTGGGAGATTATACAGAGGGCATTTGTGATGTTTTCATCTATTTTGTTTTAAGTCCTGGATTGGAAACTATCTTGCTACAGGGACTTATTACTCTTTAGTGCCATTATGTTCTTCATTACCATTATATTGCTCATGTTAATTTCAGTGAGTAAAATACCATCATTTTCTTCATTACCATTATCTTGCTTGTGCTAATTTTAGTGGGTACTGCTCAACATTGGTTTATTTGAATATCTGGCACTTCTTCTCCTACAAATAATGTTATTTATTTAACATGTCGACCATTTCCTTATTTCCATTTCCAACATGAAACCAGATTCAATTGAATTTTTTTAAAAGAAAAGGATACATTCTTATCAGAGATAATGGGAACTGCAGATGCTGGAGAATCCAAGATAACAAAGTGTGGAGCTAGATGAACACAACGGGCCAAGCAGCATCTTAGGAGCGCAAAAGCTGACATTACTGTAGGCAAATAGCAAAGAGATAAATCTAATTGGATAGCTGTTTTGAATGAGCTGGCAGAACTATGATGGGCCAAATATCCTTCTTTTACCTTTTACTTTTCCATGATTCTATGATTTTATTACTGCTAGCTGACTCTTTTGCTGACTAGGTTCTGAACCCTTGATTATCTCCCTAAATGTTACTGCTTCTTCTCGTGTCCCAGCTCTCAGACACTCCTTAACACTTGCTTCTTTGATTAATTCATTGGCAACCAATCCAAATGTCTCCCTGTTTGGCTTGGGTCATTTTTTTTTGTCTGATTATGTTCCTGTGAGACATCTTGCAATATTTTACTATGTTAAGGACATGGCGTAATTCAAGTAGAGATCTTGTTATGAATGGGAGTTATCAGTGGTGGTGATTTTTTTAAAAAGGAAATCTCGCACTATTGTATTAAAAAGGCACGAGATCGCTACAGGAACATGTCCTATGGGTTTGAGTTCACAGCAGTTCTGTAACTGCCTTTGAATACGCAGTTTGAAGATTTAACAAGGTTACTTATCAACAATTGTAATGTTAGTGGAAAAAAGACAGCGCATTTCCACTAGCCTCCCCAACCTCGCTCCATCTCAATATAACGAACTATTATATGCTTGAGGAACTTCGCGCTTATGTATGCACATACCTGCACACAAGTGGTCTTTTTCAGTGATCTGGAGCAAATTACAGTTGGCAGCATGAATCAAGGGCTGCACACTGTAATTTGCTGATGCTGGTTTGAGACTGGCTATATAACTACATGCCTTCGTCAAAGCGTCCACTTCCCCGAAAATCTGCACAAGTAATTCGAAACTAAAATAGCCATTAAAGGAATACAGAATCAGTCAAACTCTACCAGAATTCCGATATAAAAATGCAGCTCCCTCTAATGAAATTACTAGTTGCCATACTGAAATATTTAAAATACCATCCTATACTCTAACAATGATATACCGTCATCTTCCCGCAGCTTTCGAACAAGTTTCATGTTTGTTCAGTATAAAGCATTCTTTTATCTCCCTGCATCATCAATACTCAGTCAGTTACCAATTTAACTGCTTTATTGCTTAAATTTAATTTGATATTGTATCATGTTGGTTCAATGTTTCCAATGTTTCAACCTAAAGAAAATTTGACCTTTTTTAACGAAGAAAACCAAGCTAAAAAGATGGCTGTGCACCTAAATATCTTGGAATTCTCCAAAACGACAGTGCCCAAGACTTAAAATATTAACCGTTATCATTTGTGACCTTCCTTTGTTACACATTTATTTGTTTGCCTTCAGCGCAAGAAGTGTTTGCCTAATAAATACTGCTGCGATGTGCATCCCAGTCCCGTTTAGTCGGTGAAACGAGTTTCGAACGGATCGGAGCACCTGAAATGCAATCAAGAGGGGAAGAAGGGGCGACTGCAGTTGTTTGCCTCAGTGTCAGTAACCGATGGGCAATGACACAGCTTCTTGGATGTCAGTCTTAATAAATACTGTGCATTGCTGCTGATCAGTGCCGGTTGCGTCATGTACCGAACAAACTGCTGTAGGTACTACCAATCAAGCTCACTGAAGCTCTTCTTGTTTGACTGAGTTCGCCCTAGGATTGAACAAAGCGCTCTCATGCTCCTATTGCCTGTACTCATCGGTAACGCCATGACGGCAAGATCTAGCACAGCCGCGATGTAATGATTAGGTGTTTATATATAGATCTCGTTTCTTTTTCTCTGTCGTCAGCGTAATATCTGGAATATATATTACGTACAAACACAAACTCGCGGAGCAACATTAATCTCATAGTTTGAGAGGCTTTGAATTACACGGACTCAGAAAGACAGATTGTATTTTTCATTAAACTGGAAGAATGCTCGACTGTTCTGCACGGTCCCTCCTCCTCCTCCTAGGTCGCAATGCAGGAAACACTTGGGACAGCCGCAAGGGCAAAAAAAAACTATCACACCGGAATTAGCAAATAAATCGTATTTAATTTAGAGCGGGCAGAATTTATAGAACAGCAAAGAATACGGTAATGACCGACTTTTTAAATAATTCATAAAAACCCGATGTTTACTGCCCCGTCAACGCGTAGGGAGAGATTAAAAATAAACCACTGTCCCTGTGTGACTTTGCTGGCTGTGCTGGTGTGAACCACGGGAAACACTAATGGTCCTGACTTTTTTCTTGTTGCGGCGAAGACATAAGTGGAGAGAAATATTTATACTTAGATAAAGACCATTTATGGCAGTTAGTTATTGGGAAGCGTAAAAGATTTGCAGCGAGCGGAACCCGCCAGTCGATGCCAGCTTGAAGTGCCCGTTTAGATTTTCAAAAGAGGGTTGAATTTGCAAAATTCAGGATGCGGACTGAGAATGGGCAGGGAGGGGGGAGTGACGCCAGTCAGATTTCATGCCAGACCCGGGGGATAGACGGCGGCTGATAGAAAATAGGTGCGATATGTCAGCGCAACTGAGAAATGACCGAGAACATGCAATGTTAGCCTTCTCCCTAATGGTCTGGGCGTGAAGGTCAGTTCGAGTGGAGAGCGGACACTTGGACGTGATGAAATAAAACGAAGAACTGCGGATGCTGGAATTCAGCATCAAAAACGGAAATTGCTAGGGAGACTCAGCAGATCTGGCAAGAGGAAGCAGAGTTAACGTTTCGAGTCCAGTTATTTTTCACACCACAACAACAGCAGCAGCCACTAACCTCACACTTTGACCCTTTCACCGGTATACTGAAAGGAAAAGGCTCCGAAACTGGGCTGAGATTACCTTCTCTGCGTTCGTTGCTTCGGTTTCGGTTGATTGCAAAACCATTAAAGACAGTAATACTCTGGATTCCTGTCCATAAACGTTCGGCAACTGCTGAAGTAGTTGATTTAGTAGATTAGCCTTAACAAAAGTGTGAAATTTAAAAACATAGAGTAACCTGATAGAGACTTATGACTCATGGGCCCCAGGGGTAGGGTGAGGGAGCCCAAACGAGAGGGCACAGATTTAAAGTGAGGGCTGAAAGATTTTAAAAGGATCTGAGGGGTGCCTTTTTCATGTAGAGGGTGTACGGAACGAGCTGCCAGAGGAAATAGCATAAGCTGGGACAATTACAACATTTAAAAGGCATCTCGATGGGAATGTGAATTGAAGGGGGTTAGAGGGTAGGGCCAAACGTTAGTAAATGGGACTAGGTCATATGAGGATGCCTGGACTACGCACATGAGTTGGATCGAGGGGTCTGTCTATGACACTAAGTGAGAGGTTTTGTGCGTCTGGCGTGACTGAACATTCGCAAAGATCTTCACCTCAACCAAATGAGTAGATTTCAGACTCATGTCTTACATTTCTGATATGGAGAACACTGGGAGCGTGTTGGCTCTGTCTGGCTGGTGGGATTGGAATTGTTAGCATTCCCACAGGCCTCTGGTTGTGTGGTGGTAGTGTCCCTGTTTCCGAGCCAGAGGCGTGCAAGGATTTGTGGAGAGCTGGCTATTTTTCTCTCTCTACGGTCAGAGAGGGCCAACGCCGATTCATAAATCAGCAGAGATGGGGGCCTGATACATATAAAAAGTGACATTGTAAACGGGCCACTCTGTAATTATAAACTGATATTAACACAAGAGGATGATGGCGGCGGAGAGCGGGGCGGGGTGGGGCAGTGGCTTTAAATGCTACAGTTGAAATAACGTCAGTGTGACCTGGAACACCACATATCCACTTTGAGTGAGTGAGAGGGGCATAAGTTGCCAATTCTCTTTCTGGTTTTGAAGGTGCCGAGCTGATTCGGTATAGGTTTCAGAAATGTCTTCGTGCCTTCCTCAGTGGCTGGTCTTTCTACATGTGGGAGAGAGGGGTCATTTACACAGGCACTTCTGTTTGAGTCGAGGTCACCAATCGGCGATTGAACTCTGTCTGAACTTTCCCCTCCTTGGTACCCCCATAAAGGAATCAAAATGTTCCTCTCACCTCAGTGACGCCGAAGCAGCTTAACTAACTCAACTCTCACTGGGGATTGAAACAGACCTTCTCAGGATAGCACGTGGCTTTGCTTTGGAAGACCATAAGACATAGGAGTGGAAGTAAGGCCATTCGGCCCATCGAGTCCACTCCGCCATTTAGTCATGGGTGATGGGCATTTCAACTCCACTTACCCGCACTCTCCCGGTAGCCCTTAATTCCTTATGAGGTCAAGAATTTATCAATCCGCCTTGAAGACATTTAACGTTCCGGCCTCCACTGCGCTCCGTAGCAATGAATTCCACAGGCCCACCACTCTCTGGCCGAAGAAATGTCTCCTCATTTCCGTTTTAAATTTACCCCCTCTAATGATCAGGCTGTGCCCACGGGTCCTAGTCTCCCCGACTAAATGAAATAACTTGCCAGAGTCCACCCGTTCTAAGCCATACATTATTTTGTAAGTTTCTATTACATCTCCCTTCAACCTTTTAAACTCTAATGAATACAACAATACTGTGGTGCTAATGGAAGAGATCTGCAGAGCACTGCAACCAGGTGTCCCTGAAATTGGTCGGTGTGCACGGGGGAGGGGAGGTAATACAACAGAAACCATTATTTCAGAGTCAGTTCAGGCCTTCACAATCTGATCGATACGCCAAGCTGTGATGGCGAGCAGGTTCGATCCTGATAGATGGAAGTACCGTGAGTACTGAAGTGAACAATTACCATCAGATATCTCAATGAACTCAGTGATCTACTGAAACAAATGCTGCATTCATTGATATAGATCCTCTTACCACAAGTCATTTGTCCTCTATCCACTCTATCATGGAGCTGCCTGTACAACGGGTGGAAGCTGAAAGCATTAATTTACTCCTACCTTTCTACGCATTCTGAGTTGCGTTTTATTAAGAAAAACAGAAGGCGCTGGAGAAATTCAGCAGGTCTGGCATCATTTGTGGTGAGGGAGACAAAGTTGACATTTCACGATCTTTCCTGACTTACACTATGCATATCTATAATGTCGTGTTACAAGGTGCAGAGCTGGATGAACACAGCAGGCCAAGCAGCATCAGAGAAGCAGGAAGGCTGACGTTTCGGGTCTGGACCCCTGCTTGGCAGAGTCTCAGATTCTCCATCATCGGCAGTTTCCACTATCACAATAATATCGTGTAACTCTTTTCATTTCTTTCCATTTTTGTACCCAACAGTTGTACCTAGGTACTTTACATCTAAGATGGCTCTGTCTGTTGGCGACATTGTACACTTTTAATTGCATCAGAGATAATGGGAACCAGAGGGTAGTTAAAAGTCAGCCACATTGCTGTGGGTCTGGAATCACGTGTCGGCCAGACCAGGTAAGTACGGCAGTTTCCTTCCCGAAAGGGCAGTACAGAACCAGATGGTTTTTTGTTTTCGACAATCGACACCGGATTCACGGTCATCATTAGATTATTAATTCCAAATATATATTGATTCAACTTTCACCGTCTACCGTGGTGGATTTCGAACCTGAGTCCCCCGGACGTTACTTGGGTCCTCTGGCTTAATAATCTGCTGATTATACCGCGAGGCCATCGCCTCCCCCGGTGCTGAAGCAAAGCGCTACTCTATCACTAAATCAT
This sequence comes from Stegostoma tigrinum, assembly GCF_030684315.1. NCBI lineage: Eukaryota > Metazoa > Chordata > Chondrichthyes > Orectolobiformes > Stegostomatidae > Stegostoma > Stegostoma tigrinum. The sequence continues at coordinate 63,786,221 of NC_081363.1, read as the reverse complement.
TCTGTCCCTCGGGCTTTCATTCCTTGTTACTCAGGACCAGACGAGTGTTAACTGTTCTGCCTGGATGATCGACACAGTGAGGTTGTTTCCTTAAAGCTGTTCTGAAGCAGCACGGCGAGGTAGAAAGTGCCATTAGCCAGGCCGACATTCAGCCATGGCCACGATACTTCTCCAATCATTTATATTCCCACCGCATATTCTATTTGGGTCTGATTTCATGTCCCCAGGGCACCATCTGCCGTCTCTAAACCTGCGCATTGTATTAGCAACGTCCCCCACTCTGACTGCTGGTCCTGTTTCTGTTTGATGCATTAGGACCGTCCAAGGAATGTGGCAAGGCGAATATTACACCTTGCGGTGACGGACTAACCAAAATCTGGCCCTTGTGCAAGCTGGAAGACCCCTTCACTGGCGCTGCGTTTCAGCCGGAGTAACACGGCAACTAATACTAAAAATACAACCAGTCAAACAGTATAACGCACCTTAAAGAAAAAACAGGGCAATCTCTAATAACTTCACCATGACTGTCACGGGAATGTGAATAGCTGTATTTTCGAGTTATGGTCACTTTGGGGCGAGATTTTTTTTCTGAACTTCAAACTGATTCAAACACAGTGATTGAGGCGTACAATTCAGTGTGACCTTGAGAATGCGTCATTGTCGAAACAGCTTTGAAGCTGCCTTCGCGTCTCCGCTGCTGATCCCGGTGTTTCCCAAAGTATAAAAGGGAAGGGGGCTTGTTCGCTCAGAGATAGGTGTTCTTTTTTTAAAAAATAAATCTTACATACAACGATAATATTAGTGTTTAAGATGCTTAGCGTCTAGGAGTGTTCGCAGGTCAGCACCAATGTAGGAGTGACTTTGGAACAGACAATCTGCACAGAGGAGAATCCCGCTCTGGTACGAAAACACCAAATGCTGGAGATCTCAGCGGGTCCGATAGCATCCACGGAGAGAGAGCAAGCTCACGTTTCGAATCTAGGTGACTCTTCGTCAGAGCTGAAATGTGGAGCGGACAGCATTTATGCTACTAGTTTCGGTTGGAGTGGGTGCAGGGTGCTGGTCGAGAAAAGATGCTGATAGTCCAGATTAAGTGATGAATATGGGAGAATGGCAGAACAATGGTGTGTCTAACAGTCAGGATTGAAAAGAACTTTAATAGGGTGGGTGAGGGCGGGGTGAAGGGAGGACATGATAACATGCTGCAGGAAAGGGAAGAAGTGGTTCACAATTTACAGCTGCTGAACTCAACAGTCCAGAAGGCTGTAAAGTGCCTAGTTTGAAGATGAGATATTGTTCGTCCAATTTGCATTGTGATTTACTGGAAGACTGCAGCATGCCCAGACGTAATGGGAACTGCAGATGCTGGAGAAGCCAAGATAACAAACTGTGGAGCCGGATGAACACAGCAGGCCAAGCAGCATCTCAGGAGCACAAAAGCTGACGTTTCGGGCCTAGACCCTTCATCAGAGCCTCTGATGAAGGGTCTAGGCCCGAAACGTCAACTTTTATGCTCCTGAGATGCTGCTTGGCCTGTTGTATTCATCCAGCTCCACATTTTGTTATCTAGCATGCCCAGACATGTGGGCATTCCAACCGGAGTCGTGTTAAAATGACCGGCTACCGCAAGGTCGGCGTCATGTTTACGCAATGATGGTCTGCAACGGGTCACCAAGTCTGTTTGCTTCCTTCAGTGTCGAGTAGGCCACACTGGGCGCAGCGAATACAATACATAAGATTGGAGGAGGCACAGGTGAAATGCTGCTTCATCTGGAAGGCCCATGGATGGTGAGCAGGGAGGAGGTGGAAGGCCAGGTGTACCTTCTGCGGTTAGATGAGAAAGTGCAGTGGAGGGCAGCTGTTGGTGGCGGAATGGACGAGCATGTCCCGCAGGGAACGATCCCTGCGAAGTGCAGACGGCGGAGTGACGGGAAGGTGTGTTGGCATTCTGCTGGAGTTCTAATGAAAACAACAAATGGTGGAGATCACTTACATCACAGCCTGCTAGAGTGATGCTGGCCTTCGCAGAGTTTACACAGCCCCCTTTTTTAACCTTCCCGAGGAGTGAGACTTAGCGGAGAGTCGTCTATTACCCTCAGCTCCGCCTGGATCAAGTGTCGAATTCCAGTTTGGAATATAAAAACGCTTTCCAGTTTTGCCTGGTTTCAAATGATCGTGGGAGTTTTCCCTGTCCGCTTTACACCCCCACAGGCTCAAAGGTCAAATGTTTAGAAAGTGGGTTGGTGTGGGTGTGTGTGCGTGCAGGATGGGGCAGGGGCGGTGAGATAGTGGTCGCGTCGGTTGGGTTTGTCTTTTGCGGTTGTTCGGGAACTCAATGCGAAAAATGTGCTCACAGACCTCGGCCTGTGGCTACAGGTCTCGCAGCTTTAACTGCAATTCATGCTCGCACACACATGCACACACAAACATACACACTAGATCCCTCCATTGAGAACCAAGCTCGGAAGAGAACTGTAACTTTGACACTGCCCATTCCACACATCTCGCCACTCAAAATCAAATACTGGATCTGCTGATTCTCCTAAAGCTGAGTCGCATCAGAGGAGTAGAAAAGTTCGTCCTGCTCCTCTGATGCTGCTTGGCCTGCTGTGTTCCTCCAGCTCCACGCTGTGTTTTCTCTGACTCCAGCATCGGCAGTTCTTGTTAGCTCCTAAAGTTGATTTTGTTAAAGTGTTTACTAGCTCCCGACTGCTTATCAACTCCCCTCTCTAACTCTTCGCTTTGACCTTGCACTCTTCTTTATAATGGTAGGTCACTATCGGCACATCAAACAGGGATCGACCAAAGACATCGCCGTAAAATGCCGATTCAGCTGGTGGTGTGGAACTCTGGGCAGACACCCTGCAGCGCTGTTTGGTAAATACAGGGAAGCTGTGGGTTCATATCCAGCCGATTATTGGACACAACCCAGTCATTGTGAGGACCTGGGCTCGGTCCTTCACTGTAAAGGAAAAAGAGCAGCGCTTCAGATCTGGCACATTCAGCATTTGTCCTCTTCACTCGAAGGGTCAATGAAAGGTGGCAAATCTTTTGAGTGTGAGAGAGGGACTTTTGGAGGATTGGAATACTACATGTTTTATTAACACCTGGGGGGGGGGGAGGAAATCTTTTTGCAGCCATTTTATTCTATTCAACCTCGACATTAAACGTTCAGGGTGTTGAGCGTTGCAAGCATATTATTGGACTTCTCCATCTTACAGCGATGTTCCTGTAATTGTCTAGATTAGTGCGTACCACGAGAATTAAAATAAATAGGGAGACAGGAACCGATGCAGTACTAGCATTCGGAAGCTAGGCATTAAAAGAAACATGGATAGCGGGCAGTTTAATGACAAAAGAGACTGTGTCAGTGCAGCGTGCCTTGAATCAGATATCAAGGTGCCGCAGTCGGATTCAATCATTCATTAGACCAGCAGCGCCGCAGCCTCACTGCTACCGCGGCAGTGACCGTCTCTCTTCATAGCACTGCCCCGTTTCAGGAACTGCGGGAAACTTCGTTCCTTTTCCCACTGTTTCACACACATACTCCTGCAGTTTAGACTATTTCACTGAAATTGCATTTGCATTCAAAGGACTAGGAAGTTGCAGCAAGCTTCGTGCAACGCCGGCTGCAATACAGAACAGGAATGTTTCAATAACTGATCTCAGCTGTTGCGCCTTGAACCACAACAAAGGAAATCGACCAGCTTCTCACTCCTGACCCCTAACATCAAACTGCGACACACACTGCCCATTCCCATCTCCGAAACTGTGTCGTTAGCAGTCTGCTACTTTTAACTCAGGGGTGGGTTTGCGATTTTGACCCATTCTAGTGAATTGAAATGAAGTTGTACTGTCGGTGAGGTGGGGGTAATGGACATTACCTTAATCATTTGTTATCTACTTAACAGTGGATGCATCCAAGGTAGTATAAAAAATGAAGATTCAACTTCTTAAAAATAGCCGTATAATAACGGGGAATACATGGCGGATTTCAGTAGTTGGGAGATAATTCGTCTTTCTAGCGCCGAGACAGTCTCGTTTCAGAACTGAAAGTGGGCAACTATGTAAAAAATTACCGTGAGCACCGAAGTTAACTGT